>NC_052047.1:117665292-118270292 GCF_903992535.2 Arvicola amphibius
TAAATAAATTAAAAGACAAAGATATTCTTGGAGACAAAGTGCAGAAAGTGCTCAATTCCAGAACTCTCTCTGCTATGACTCAATCCCCAATCAGTGGGCACATCAACAGTGACCATCACCGCACTGTGCTCCCAGTCCTCTGCTGAGTGCCAACTGCTACAGTGGTGAGAACTTCACTTGTGCCAACTCTTCCGAGGTGCGCATAGATAGGTGCTCTCCTAACCTCCACAGACTCAGGGAGGACAAAACGTAGAAAACGCCAGTGCTTTGGCCAAAACTACTCAGGCATAATGAGAGGCTGGATGGGAACCAAGATAAATAGGTCTTAGAAACTAGTCATAAAATGCAACGTAGGGTATATTCCATCTGCTTTTGTTGGGATTGTATACACAGCCTCTTTCCAGCAAGAGAAATTCACACAAATAACTTTAATCTGTAAATTGAGCTACTATTATGAGTCTAAGAGAAAAGCCAGATATCTCTAAGCCACGCTGCATTCTCTGACAAGACTTTCCCTCTATTATGTCTGTCAAGTAAACTCACAAGGCAGTCTGTACTGACGTCACGGAGGGCAAAGGTCCATAGTGCACACCTAAGAGCAAAGACATCCAGGAGGGTGTCACCCCTACTCTTCCATCGATAACCTAGTTTAGAAGTCAGACCTTAGGGGCCTGGCACAAAGGCCGGCAGCTGCATGGGGTACGTGAAGTAATATCTGCACATTTGGTACTTTTTATATTTTACCTTTGATTTCTCCAAGAAGGTCACTCGTATTTAGTCTTTCCATTTTTTCCTTCCAATCTTTTGAAAGTAGTTTTTCCATGCAGGAGGAATCTATTAAAATACAAAGGTAAGTATTAAAGATGTATACTACAGACCCACAGAGCTAGACAATGGAGCATCTGGCTTGATGGGAAACAAACAAAAGCTGTTTCTGTTGCTGTATGTTTAATTCTCCCATTACTCTAATCATAAAACACCATGACTGGGGTAAACTATTGCCCCAGGGTGATAGTGCTTGTAACCCATGCTTATCCGCATAAATCTAGAGATATTTAATCAATGTTTATCATTTATCAGACTGATAAGACAGAACAAAGGCTCTCCCCTACAGGTTTAAATTTATATGATATTTCTTTTAGCTCAGGTTATATTTTAAAAGTCTAGGCAAAATTTATGTGCTGTACAAGGGACAACGGTAAATCGTTAAGGAAGAAGAGGCCAATTAACCTGTAACCACGTAGTCCGTAAAAAAGAAATCCAGCTTCTGAAAAACTAAAAAGTAGACAAGTAAATAAAATCAAAATGCTTTTTGTACCCTCATAGTGAAAACTACTAAAACTTTTATATAGAAATGGCACATGCGTTCATTAAAGAAAACACCTGTTTAAATAGCATCTGTTCTAGGGTGTGTTAGGATACTGTTCTAGACTGCAGGGAGCAATTACATCTGTTTTCATAACGACTCATAAGATTACAGAAATATAAACATGAGAATGCCCTAATAATGATCTCTTTTTCCTACATGAACTGTTTTCTTCTCTGGATTCAGATGGTCTTGCGAGCAAGCCTCCTGCTTACAACTGACTCTGTGTGCTTTTCCAGATCCGACTCTTAGCAAAATAGGTCATGTTTCCAGGGAATGCAGGCAGGTTTGAAAACTCCCATTAAACTTTAGCATTCCAAGTGTCAAAGTTCTGATAATTTTCTTTTTAAATTATATTTAAAATGGTTTCTCCAGTTCCAAATACTTTTTCTCCCCCGTATCAGCACCTATCTCTTGAGTATTTTCTCTTTTGTTTTTTTTTTTCCCCTCTAGCTTCCAAATCGGCCTTGAATTTTTCAGATTGACAGTTAGGTCATGATGGCTCTAAAGGGCTTTAGAGGCTAGATAAGCTTTGGGAAAAGCAGGGATCCTTGCTTAAGAGATGAGAGACCTTCACATGATTAGAAAGTCTCGCTGAAAACAATTAACATTTGTTTGTGACAAGAGCAATCAATTAGAAATTGGATGGAATCCAGATCCTAGTGTCATTAAAGGACTGATATTGTCACAGACCCCCACGTCCTTTCTACATAGACATTCCATTAAGTAAATGCCATCCGCCTCTTCCCTGACTTCTCCCCATTTCACAGTCATAAATGAGGTATGTAGTCTGTTCAATACCTATATTTTTCCAGTATTAAAACTGAGTTTATAGGATTAACAAGGCTTCAAGTTTTCAAAGGAACGCCTGTCAGACATTTTTGTTTCTACAGTCAGTTTGGGATTTCGGAGAAAGATGATGATAACATTAGATAACAGATGAGAAAGCTCAATAAAAGGTCTTAAATTTTATACTCTACTAGGCTTGCTATATTTTCACCCATTCTTGTGTGTTCTATCATTGCACTGTACTGATACCCACCAGCACAGATGCAGGAGTCCAAAACGTTTGGTTAAGTTAACCCAAGACATCAAGGATGGCTACAAAGTCAGGTCAAGTGGACACATGCACACTAAATGTAAAGCTTGTCTCTACTTCCTATAAATAGATCTAAAATACCCCAGAGGCCCAAGGAAAGAATGCTGATGCCCCATAAGAGACAAACATAGCTCTATGGACAACAAGGATATATGTTGCAGCATAAACTCAAGCAGCTTCACACAGGAGCTATGCATTCCCAGGCTCCAAAGCATTTGACATTCTACTAAAACATCCTTTCTTATTAATGCTGAAATCCAGCTACACCAGCTCCTGCTTCAGTAGAAAAGGGTGAAGGAAAAAAGAAAATAGACTTTGTATGTCTACAAAGGGAACACTATGTAAGGACTCACATACACAAAAAGAACAAAGCAGTGTCTTCATACAATAGTCAAAGTGATTCTAATTGGATTAAAAAAAAGCAAATGTCCCCTGAATAGTTTATAATTCTGTCACAGAACAAATATGTTTTATTTTATTAATTGGAAAATAACTTTCTACTCAAAGAGACAATGACAATAAATTTTAATATCTAAGTTTATGGTTCAAACTTCTGTGACTAAACTGTCTGAACTGCAGAACCAATAACTCTTCAAGATGAGGAGAAAGGATCACAGTACTACAGCACACATTGTAGCATCCCTACAATATAGACACATTAAAGATGGGAGTAACTTACAGTGCCCCAAATTTGTGTAGCATGTCATCTGAGGCCAGAGTTCACCCCTCTCCCATGAGAGAGTTTAATTCATTCAACCAATACCTACTCAATAAAACACGGGGCCTCAGGTTATTTTGCCTATTGTTTTAGGATGATGAAGATTTGATTCTAACTAGTCTCTATCTGAAGCAAGGCATAAAGATTCCATTCCTCTAGACTAGTACTCAGGTATGTAGTTTTGGGTAGGCTATGGTTTGAGGGGTGAGGATTGGATTGTTGCTTGCTTATTGTTTCAAATTTAACAATTTATCTTTCATAAAACTTACTTTAAACTTTTTCTATCAAAAGATAGATATGTTTCAAGAATGATTTTGTTTACAATGTGCCATACACAGATTGCCAAACATGGTTCTGCTTCTTAGAAACTGAGACTTTAGGCTAAGTAAAGAATATGATTTGCCATGGTATGCTAATGCACTGTCTCATAACAAGTTTAATGGAATAAGAAATAAATGCTTAAGGTGGGATTGTCTCCTAATCTGTAGACTGATATTTTGGAATCATTTTCAGTTACTATACGTATGGAGTATGTGTATATATATATATATATATATTCCGTATATATTCCATATATATATATATTCCATATATTCCATATATATTCCATATATATATATGACTTAAGGAGTTCTAACAATAATAAATATTTATCTTCTGTGTCAAGAAGTGTAAATAAATCATAATTAAAGCAAAGGAAGAAGATAGAATAATGGGAAATGCTTTGGAACACTTTGAAACAGTTTATCTGTGAGTAAACTTTTATTATTCCTTTCACTTCTGTGTCACATTGGAAGTCAGAGGGCAAAAATATCACAAACATGACACAAAAATATCTTTCAAATATTTTAGTGTAGAATCAAATGCTTCAGTTCCTATGTACACATTTCTTCTTGCTCTAGTGATGCTTAAGACAATAGTAAAGGCATCCCTTATTTTACCATGGAATCAGAAGTTTCAGATGCAGTCACTTTCTCTGCATTCACAACCACTGGTAATTGATCTGAAGAGCTCATGACTTTAGTTTCCAGCCAAAATGCTTGCATTTTCGTTGGGGACATACAGATGCTGTTATCAGTTACTGTACTTTTTTTCACAGTGGCAAGAGCGCCACAATACAGTGGGATAAAATTGGAGCTTGGAGAGCTTGAAGAGCACTCTTAAATTTTAATTAAAACCCTCCAAGCTCACTAAAAATAATTAGACACTAAAATGTGCCAGTTTTATTTTGAAATCACTATAACATACAAAGCAATGCTCTATGATGACTATCCCTACACACACACACACACACACACACACACACACACACACACACACACACAAAATGAAACAACTGACTTTCCAAATAAGAACAAGGGGTATAAATAGAGTATGTTTTCAAGCAAGCTCTTCATGCCGGGAGCTGACAGAAAAGCCCACAGAGTGTGTTTTTCAGACTGAACCAAACAAACCTAGAAATAACTTCCCTAGCCCAGTGTGCAGATCTCCAACCAACTCCACAGAAAATCCAGTGTGGAAAGAACAGTGCGCACTGTATCACTGAGCTCTTCTGATCCAAGAGCCAAACCTTTAACCTCTTAAATGTTTCTGCTATCTTAAAATATCTCATACAATGCTATACCCCATCCTATTTTTAGGCAAGTAGCAAGAGAAAGCATGCCTTTCCCATACAGCAGGGCAGCGGTCTAAACATCAACACAGATGCTCTGCCAGGAAGAACTGGGCTTCTCAAGCACTTGATCATTAAGGAATGCACCAACTGTTTTGGATAATCTCGTGCCAGCCCCCTTGTGCTCCACACTCCCCTGTGGGAGTGGCCAATCTTGTCCTACTCCTAATTCTTCATTTTCCTCCTCCACAGCATACTCTCTATCTAAAAAGATGAGAAGTAAGGCATTTATGCCTAGCAATGAGAAAGCAGGCTCACTTCCCCAAACAGACCAAAACTTTAAAACAATTAACCCTCCCCTCTTCTTTCAGATAAATTGCTAAGTATAAAATGCAATCTGTTCCCTTTGTTTACTCAATAAGAACAATTTGTAAATGACTCAAGGATAAAATTCAGAAAATGTTGTGCTAAATTAGAACCATTATAAACATGCTAATGACTCAATACTCGAGTAAAACATGCATGATCGGTGTGAAGGGAGAGATTTCATTCCTGTAAAATTCTGTTGTGCTGCCTTAAAATGATTTGGTCATTAAATCAGATATAGTCCTTCCAGGAAATATGCTAATTCCACAGACACTCTACTGAACAATGTGCTGTGAGTGTGGGGTGTGTTTGCGGGCGGGGGTGCGTAGGGGAAACAACTGAGGTCTTGGAAATGCTGCTAGGATGTTCAGAAGGAAACAGAGGCCCCACATCTAAAACCTGCCAGACTCACATGCAGACATTTTCATTCAGGGGCGATCTTTTCTCCAGGTACTATTTTTATCCACCAGACCTTTCTTCAGGCCACCCTGACAACTGGCACTAAGCATACATTCATGAAAGTCACACTGTTCTATATGAGCAGGCAGAAGGCATCTCTCTCATCTGCTCACCAAGACTGCTAGCACCTAAAACATGAACACAAGAATCATTAGCAACCCAGTTCCTCTCATCTGTTTATCAAAGCATAACCACTCTGGTGCCAACACACTCATGGTGAATCTCAGCTCGCAGCCTGGCGCTGGAGATAGAGCACTCATTTTGGAAATGAGGGAAAACAGAGTTAAGATGAGGAAGCCACTGGCATTGCTGACTTGAGATGGTGACAGCTCGGGCACGTGTCAGTGCTTGCTTTACTGAAGACTATTTAAATCACTGTTCAAACATCAGTTTTATGGTCTGTACAATGCAGTAGTCAGCCGTGAACTTACTAATAGTTGCTTCAGATGTGGTCAGAAACACGAGCCCTTTGGACAGGGGTGAAAACAATACAGGACATGCCAGGCCAAAGCAGAGGTGTCCAGCAGCCTTGTCTCCTATACATGATGCTTGGCTAGTCTTTCGGACCCTCCACTTGGCTTTTTCCACAGTGCTTCATATGGATTGAACTAAAAGCTTTCCTTTCTTGAATACCATCCACTAAACACTTAGTACAAAGTTCATTTAAAAAAAAAAAAAAGGCCTTGAACTCAACAGGTCATTTCTTCCAAGACAGGTTTTGTTTTCCTGAGTGAGAACCGCATGTGCAGCCTTGGGCCTTGTTTCTCTACTGTTAACCCTTGCACATGAGACCCTCAGATGCTCCAGATTTACCATAATATAAATGTCTGTTAGAAACTGTACATACCCATATTTACTAAAATATATCCTATCAATGACATTTTCCCCTGTTACTGCTGCTCTTGTTGTTTATATTCATCAATTACCTGTTTTGCTATGTCAGATTCACATTTAACAATATAAGATTATGGCTATAAATTATTTTTGTGTGTCCATTTGTTTATTTGTTTGCTTTAGACAGGATCTGTATATCCCGGTCTGGCCCAGCCTGGAAACCCCTATGTAGTCCAGAATGTATATAAAGTGTTAGGGATCTAATTCAAGGCTTTGTACCTGCTAGCCAAGCACATTACCAACTGAGTTATATCCCCAAAACCCTCTATTCATTCTTTTAAGAAATATTTTTTAATTCTATGTTTCTGGGTATATGTGTATCCCTGTATATGGGGGTTACAGATAGAAGCCAAAGGGAGACAGATATGTTCCTCAGTTGACCTCCATATATTTTTAAGCAGTGTCTCTCACTGAACTTAAGAGCTCACAATTCTTTTAGAGTGGTTGGCCATCGAGTCCCAAGGGTCCTCTTGCCTCTGCCTCCCCAATATTTATGCCGTGCTCTGCATGATTTCTCATTTGGTTCTGAGAATCAAACTGAGGTCCTCACCTACTGAGTCATCTCTCCAGCACTCTGAATGCTCTTGCTGTCTTGTAGCTGCCAACCACAGACCTACATTCTCTGCTTTCTATTGGTCCTCCTGACCACAAAAAGAATTTAACCCATCAGAATGTTCTGCTGGGGCGATTGAAAGCCATTCTCATGCTCAGGTCAGAAACAAAATGTGTGGACCTGAGATTTCTGTGGACAACACAGACAGGCCCTTATAGCATGACTAAGAAAACCCCAGAGACAGATAATGGGATCCAAGCTGAAAGATGAGAGAAGCAAAGCAGTCAACCACAGGACAACTCTTACCTCTATGAAATCTTCAGACTGAAAGGAGAGTAAGTTCGTGTCTCATCCTGCCGTGTGTGTGTGTGTGTGTGTGTGTGTGTGTGTGTATAAATAACAAAAGAGTGAAAAAGAGATACATGGGAGCTCAACAGACTTCCAGTTTCGATGTATCATACAAACAACTCCCTGCTGAACTGTTATCAAGTTAAAGTGTAATATAACCTTTAATCAATAGCATCCCTTTAGGTCTATTTTATTATGTATTGGCAACCCATGAAAGAACAATATAATAGGAGGTTATACTATCCAGTAGGTTTCCTGTCCCTTCATTATTGGCCCTAGTTGATGCTTCCTATCTATAATTCTTGGTTTTGCCATGTTTAGGTGAGTCCTCAAAAATGTCTCAGTCCCTTCTGCATGCCTGGTGATTTCTTAACCATCCTCTCACACGTCCTCCTGACCAAAATGTCTCCCTCTTCTTAGTAAACACACACACATGCCACCTACTATTCTTGATTGCCTATACTGACTTACCACTCCAAATATCAACTCTCTTTTTCTAGATAGAAAAATAATAGTTGCTAAGCTTCTATTATCTCATTAATCTCCCACTTAATTTAACTCTGAGCTTTACAATTCCTGTTCTATTACTACAACTATTTATCAATTTTCACCATTGTATGACCAACATATGGTCAAGTTCACTCTATTTTACCTATCATTAAGTTGTCTGAGAGCAAGAAATTACTCTAACACCACTTGGTATTTCTACAAATTTGATTAACTCCAGACTCTAAAAATTCTTTGATGTAATTTTTAAAATATTTCTTATTGTACACCAAGTAATTACAGAAATTGCTTCATTGACATTTGTATTATTGGTCTTTTTCTTGAGTTTGTATGTTTCTGCATGTTTATATTAACCAATATCATATATATATATATGTATGTATATATGTGGAAACAATTATACATATGTCAAGTCTGTCAGAATATATATCATTATTTTACCTTCTTTACATTGTGCCTAACTTACACTATAAAGTGCTTTTTGATGAGCTATAGATTTTATTTATTATTATCTTTCCCTTTATGACTAGTACTTCTAAGTCCTATAACATGTTGTCTACACTAAGACCTGAAAGGTTTTTCTCCTGTTTCCTTGTAAAAGTTTTCTAGTTCTGCTGACCTGTATGTCCCTCCTTGAGGATTAGACTTCATGGTACCGGAAAGCTCTGTGCAAACTTCCAAAGGAGGGAAGCAACCAACAGTACTATTCAGCTATGATGTCAATGAACCGCATCAATGACCAGCATGGCATGATAACCCTAAGGGTACAGTAGTGGCATGCTTATCTTGGCAGTAATCAACAGCTCTCTAATTGGACTGAAGACGTGCTCAACAAGAGGGATCTCATATCTGGTACTTGGAACCGAGTCAGCACCCAGAGACAGTAAAGTCATAGATCTTGGAGGAGAACCCATAACACCATGTTACTAATCCAGTATAATCACTACCTATATCATAAATATTGCTCCTTATACTCACAGATAAGTGCATTCCTCACCCCTCATCAAGGAAACTTCTCTTTGCAACAGATAGAGATCATTACCTAAAACTACAACCAATCAAAATCAGAGGTCTGAAGCCCAGTCCCAGTGAATATATCTCCAAAACAACTTCCATCCTAAGATTCAGGGAACATTGCAGAAAAGGCAGCAGAAAGATAAGAGACAGAGGATCAGGGAATTTGCTGTGTCTCCTAGTAACCTCAAAAGCTACACCCATAATGTCTCACCAATATGACTGCCTAACTGTGACCTGAACAAGGAGAACGATAGATATAGGAAAGTGAACGGGAAAGCCATTAGGCCTCAACCCTACACAAAGAACTATAGGCACCTAAAGAATGCTGCGAGTGGAAGAAAGAGCCTCTAGGGAAGAGCGCACCAATTGGTTAACCAATACCAAATGGTCAGCCCTGAACACACACACACACACACACACACACACGTATCACAATTGAAAGTAAAAGAAAAGAAGCCTTAGATTTTAAAAAGAGCAATTTGGATTAATGGGGAAGGTGTAGAGGTAAGAAAGAGAAAGGGGAAATGATGTAATTATATTATAATCTC
Organism: Arvicola amphibius; assembly: GCF_903992535.2. Classification (NCBI taxonomy): domain Eukaryota; kingdom Metazoa; phylum Chordata; class Mammalia; order Rodentia; family Cricetidae; genus Arvicola; species Arvicola amphibius. The sequence goes on from NC_052047.1 coordinate 117,674,780, forward strand.
AAAAACAAAAGAAATAAAAATTTTATAATTCTAGTTTTATATATAGAATGAAGTTTATTTGTTTTGTGTGTTCTATGAGTGAAAATAAACTTTGTTTCATGCGTGTGTTTCAGTTGTTTCAACATTATTTGTTTGAAGACGTCTTCTTCCTTCTTAACTGATCTGGGCAGGGCTCTGAGAGTCTAGAGTGACCACTGCTGGGTTTCTACCTGTTCTGATGATGGTTCTTTGGCTTTGCATGATTTTGCTTTTCTAGCACTGTGACACCTTGACCTCACATGGAAAGAGTGCATGCTCTCTTAGTCCTTAGCAGCTTTAAATATGTTTTGGGATTGCCTTACTTATAAAACAAAAGGTTTGGTGATATTATTCTGAAATGTATAGGTCAATTTTAAATCATATTTATTGCTTAATATGTGTACATAAAGTTTTGCACTTCTCTCCAGCATTGCCCTAGCTGGTCTGTACATTCTCGTTAGAGTAATTTTCCATTATCACCTAGTTAAATATATTTTGTAGTTGTATATGATATTTCTCCTCTAATCCATGGCTGATTTAGAATATGTGGTTTAATTGCTGTTTGGGAAATTTTTATTTTGCTTTTGTTATCAATTTCTAATCTATTCCCATATAACCAGAGAATCTACTCTTTATAAATTGAATCCTTTAATTTTTACAGAGACTTGCTTATAGCACAACTTAAACTTTATACAAAATGCTCCAAATTCAGTTTCAATGAATAATTATGCAGAAGTCTGCATGTACTACGTGTTGTCACCATCAATTACGTCCTAGCAATTCGCAGTTTTGTGCTTAATTCCCTGGATTTTCCAACAATAACTGAACTGTGGGTGTGCCTTTTGTTTCAGTCTCCTCGATTCTTCCCTTTATTTTGAACCTACATTCTGAGGAGCACATAGAGATGGAGCAGAAACACCATCTGACACTTGTTGTTTCTGCTCCATGGGACTGGAGGCTTACATTCTTAACCACATTTAGAATTGTCAACAAGTGTTTCTTCAAAGCTTCATCAGTGTATCCCTCAAGCACTCCAGCCACCTGCAGGAATCACCACCAGCCCACTGGCTCTGGGTCCATTCATTGCCGTGCCATATTTCTATTCCTTGTTCTTGTTCTCTGGTTTGGATAGTTTCTACTGTGGAGTCTTATGTTTAATTCTTGCTTAACCTGCACTTGTTTGCAGTTATATTCTCTAAGTACTGCTTTGCTCAGCTCTTGGGTAGGTAATGTTCTGTTTTCTGGTTTGCATTTCTCCCTTCACTGCTGACATTCCTGCAGTTTTCTGTTTTCTACTTTCTGAAGACATTTGAAGGGGGCTCTGACTGCCTGTACTGCAGCAGGGGTCAACCTAGGACCAGTTATTCCTGTGTGGCCAAAACCAAGAGTAGAATATATTTTTTATAAATGACATTGTAACACAGAAAAAAAACCAAAACAATGTTGACAATGACAGATTAGTATAACAATTCATGGTTAATATGAAGAATTTTAAATTGAAAATTTTAGATAAAATACAAAATTTGTTGGAAATGCATATACCAAGATAGAAAACTGATCACTGAAGTGACTCCAGGCCCAAATTGTCAGACTGGTGAACTTTTCCAAACAGTCAAGGAAGAAATATGAATAATTTCATACAAACACTTCCTGAGCATGTAAAACCAAACACTATCGAACTAATAAGATCAACAGTTCTGATCAAAACGTTTATGATAAAAAAAATTCATAGGCAAATCTCCTTTATAATCTAGATACAAAAAAAACCATAACAGGAATCTGCAAGATGCCTCACAAGTAAAGGGACTTTGTCACCAAGCCCGATGTCCGGAGTTGATCCTGAGAACCCACCTAGTTGAAGTAGAGAACCAGCTCCAGCAGGCTCTCTTCTAACCTGCATGTACACACACACACACAGTGGCACTCATGTGCCCACAATACATACTCACAAATACACACATAATATTTTATAGATAATTTATAAATAAGTAAGTAAAATGGGAATGAACATTTTAAGTCATTTACACCCACAAAAAATGGTGCCAAGTATAACTACTGAAAAAAGAACAAGAAGGATTTATTCTAGGACTGTAAAGTTCCATAAAGATTCAGATGCTGTGTAGCTGTGTAGTGCTGTAATAAAGGTAAAGAGCCATCTGGTTGTTCTGTTGGGTATAGGTAAAGCACTTTATAATGCTTAATCCCCACTAACAGTGTAACTTAAATACTCTGTCATCTAAGAACAGGAGGGACTTCTAGCAGGTGTGATTATTAAAGGCAAAACATGGATATCTGCACTTACTCTTCAGTTCTCTGTTATCCTGGGAATTCTACTTAGCCAGAGATATAAGCGGAGAGGAGATACAGCACAGTATACATAGTCAACTTCCAGCTTCTAATCCAGATCAACAGAGTGAAAGTCTACAACTCTCCCTAGATCATTTAGAGAGATGAGACCATGTAAAACAACAAACAAACAAAAAAAAACCTGCTGTCCCTGAATGGGAAGTGCAGAAGTCAGACACACAGAACCACAACTCACACACACAGACAGACACACAGAACCACAGCTCACACACACACAGAGACACACAGAACCACAACTCTCTCACACACACACAGACAGACACACTGAACCACAACTCACACACACAAACACACAGAACCACAACTCACACACACACACAGACAGACACACTGAACCACAACTCACACACACAAACACACAGAACCACAACTCACAAACACAGACAGACACACAGAACCACAACTCACACACACAAACACACAGAACCACAACTCACAAACACAGACAGACACACAGAACCACAACTCACAAACAGGCATGAAGAAGCACAACTCACACATATAGACAGACACACAGAACCACAACTCACACAGACAGACACACAGAACCACAACTCACACACACAGACAGACACACAGAACCACAACTCACACACATAGACAGGCATGAAGAACTACAACACCGACAGACAAACACACAGAACCACAACTCACACACAGACACACAGAACCACAACTCACACACAGACACACAGAACCACAACTCATACAAAGATACAAAACTCATACTCCCAGAGATACAGCACACAGAACCACAATTCATACACACACAGACATACAGAATCACAACTCACATACAGATATAAAGAACCACTACCTACAATTCAAGAGGAAACAAACACAACTTACAACACAGATGGGCTCACAATAACCAACAACTCACAATAGGGGCAAACATAAACAAAACTCACAAGAAATGCAAAAAACACCTAGAATGATACATGGGTATTGCCATTTTTATGTTTTCACATGTGTACTTTAGTGTTTTTTGTATGTCCTCTTTTTTGTTTGATCTTTGACATTAAATTTTCAATAATTACTGTTTGGATACTCTGTTTCTCAGTATTATTTCCCCCCTTTTCTATTCTAATTTGAAGGTTTCTACCAATATTCTCTCAAGCTCAGAGATACTCCAAGTACCTATGTCATCTGCTAAGGAGCCACCAAATACATTGTTCTGTATTGTTTTTATTTTAATCTTTCAATTATTGGAGTTTCTGTCTTCTTACTTATGTGGCTGGTCTACTTCTGCAGGTTGTCTACTTTTTCTATTAAACCTTTTTGTTTGTTTGCTTGCTTGCTTGTTTTGTTTTTTCCAAACAGGGTTTCTCTATAGCTTAGGAGCCTGTCCTGGAACTAGCTCTTGTAGACCAGGCTGGCCTCAAACTCACAGAGACCTACCTGCCTCTGCCTCCCAAGTGCTGGGATTAAAAGCATGTGCCACCACCATCAGGCTTTCCATTAAAACTTTTAACACATTAAACGTACTTCAAAACCACATTGATCTTCCAGTTCTGAACAACTTTTTCTTGAAGATGCTCTTGGCCATGCTGTGTTATCCCAGCAACATGAAGTAGCTGACACGTCATCCCACCCCCATGGTGGGAACTCTCCATAAGGGAGTGGCCACATGTTCTAATCACTTGATAAAGACCCCACTTTACCACCACTGTACTGAAGCTAAAACAGGAATACATCCAAACTACACCACCAAGCAAGCAAGAAATAAAAAAAAATCATTTAGAATTCTGTACCCTGTGAAGTTACCTTTCAGAAAAGAAGTGGGAAAGGAAGATTTCCTCAAACAAAAGCTGCCTCTCAAGAAAAGTGAAAGCGGCGCTTCAGAAAGAAGCAGTGCTGATCAGAGTCTCAGTGGCAGGAGAGAGATCAGTGCAGATCCCTGGAAACAAAAGTGATGTGCGTACTGGTCTTCGGCTCAATTGACCCAAATAATTCAAAACAACAGCAACGTGAGTTGAACCACATGCTTATCAAAGATATACGCTCTTCAACACCTCTTCCATCTCTAATGGTGGCTGCGTGAGTCGAGAGTGTGACGGCAGCAGTGGGGAGGTTGATCAGAAAGACGCCGAGACAAAGGCTGTTATAAGGTTTTTGTTCTCTGTGAGCTCAGGCAGTTGCTGGAACATTGACTTGGATTTGATGTAAATCTAGACTACAGACTCGAGGCAATGACTGAGAAATGTTTTCTTAAAGAAACTGTAGCTGAAAGGCTAAGGGAGAAGAAGAAATGGAATCATGTGAAGTTCTAGACTCAAACCACAAAAGGAATGAGCAGAGAAATACATGAGAAGGAAGGATAAGGACACAAATTGTGATGAGGCCATGTTTTTGCAAACCTACAAAATGATTCAAATAGATCCACAACAGCTATGAAAAGCATAGAAGGCAAAGCTGGGAATAAAAACAAAGGCAAAGCATAGACAACAGCACCACATAGGTACATACCAATCCAACTATAAGGAAAACATATACAACCAAGGCCTAAATATACCAAGTAAAGGGGTAGAGTGGCCTCTCCCAGAGTGCCCAATTATATTTTATCTAAAAGAAATCACTGCTGATATACAGATAAGTAATAAGGTAGAAGAAGCTTTGCCAAGCTAACACTGGGAAGATGAAACAGGAGTATCTGTAGTGAATTCAGACTGATGACACTTCAGAGCAGAGGATGTTATCAGGGTTAAGGAGGTCACTGTCCCTAGCAACCCCACAAGACATGACAATCATTGATGTGAATATACCAGCAACCAAGCATCCCAACACACTGGGCAAGATTTGCTTGGAGAAATAGATGAATCCACTCTCACAGCTGGAGACTTTAACATCCTTTTGTCATAAAGTGGACAGAGCCAACAGGCATAAAATCAGTAAGGACAAGGGTGACCTTAACACCATCAATCATCTGGACATAATTAGCACCTACAGACTACCTCCCACCCAGCAGAATAGTCTTTAAACTCACAGTGAACAGTCACAAAATCTGAGCGTGCTGTGAACTGTAAAACACAACAGGCAAATTTAAAAAAAGAGAATTGGTACATTTCTCATAGACCAAAGTGGAATTAAGATAGTAATCTATAATAGCAAAATATCAAACACATAGATATTAAACAACATGCTTCTAAATACTCTTGGGCTAATGAAGAGATCTCAAAAGAAATGATGAAAAATTGTTTTAAATAAAAATAGAAATACAGATTATCAAAATTCTTCAGAGGTAGCAAAAGTCATGCTTAGAGGGAAAAGTATAACATTTATCTAAACTTAGCAAGCTTTCTGCCATTAAAAGGAGGGCATATTAATCTCCAAGCAGGAGAAGAAAAGAAATAACAACTAATATAAATGACACTGAAAACAGACAACTCAGGTGTGGTAACTCTAAATTCATACTTGTCCCAACATTTGGGAGGCTGAGGCAGGAGAATTGCCATGAGTTCAAGGACTTTGAGACCAGTTTGGGCTACAAAATGTGATTCTTCTCAAAAACAAGAGGGAGGGGGAAAGAAGAGAGGAGGGGATAAGAGAGGAGGGAGAGAAAAATAAAAAAGTTAAGGAAAGGAAATAGGAAATCAACAGACTGAAAGCTACTCCTTTGAAAATACTAGGTAAGTTTCTAGCCAAGCTAAGGAAAAGGGAGAGATGGAGAGGGGGGGGGGAGCTTACAAAATCATTAAGACCATAAATAAAAAAAAGACATTGCTGCAGATCCTACAACGACTAGAGGGAGAATAAAGGAATGTTATTAACCTTCCATTTCCAGTCCTAGCTAAAGTAGGATACAAAAACTAAATAAAGACACAATTTTCTATAACTTCAGAGAGCAATGAGAGAATTTGAAGGCCTATATTCATTGAAGAGCCCAAACTGGATGCACCAGATGCCAGTGAATTCTACCACACCTTTCAGGAAGAAATGACACCAATTCTACACCATTTCTCCTCCTAGAAGGTAGAAACAGAAAGAAAGTCTCCTAGCTCACTGTATACGACAGCATTTCCCAAATGCCAAAATCAAACAAAGGTATTCTAAGAAAATTATAACCCAAAACATTATCAACTCAAATACAACAATGCATAAAAGAAATCATATACAACAGTCAAGTGAGATTTGTCCAAGATATGCAAAGGTGATTCAAGATTCAAAAACAATCATTTCAAATCACGCCAGCAGGTCAAAGGGAAAACCACATGATCATATCAAGAGATAAAGAAAAGTCAAGTGAAAAAAATTTACATACCCATTCCTGCTAAAATAGACAAGAATAAACTTCATAAAGAGCATCTAAAAAATGAAATACGGCTAATACCATACTTAAGAGTTGTGGGACTCAAACCCGTCCCAGGGAGATTAGGAACAAGCCATAGATGCCCCTTCTCGTTGCTGCTCTTCAGTGCCAGCTTAGATCCTAGTCAATGAATATGACAACAAAGGAAAGCAGAGGGCAGACATAGTTTTGATAATGTAATAAATTGATCATCTATGTAGAAAATACCAAAATACTAACCAAAGCATAAAATCAACATGAGTTTTCATTAAGTGGTTACAACAAAGCTGAGGGATACAAGATTAATACACAAAAAATCAAGCATATTCCTATCAGTAGCAAGTGGAATCTGACATTTAAAACACATTGCAGTTTGCATTAGTATCACCATAAAATGCAGTATTTAGGTATGAATTTAATAAAGTATGTCAAAATTTTATTTAAGAACAAAAATAAGACTCTAATAAAAAAAACAAAGAGTAAATAAATTAGACCCCTGCCATTTTTAGAGACTGAGGTACTCAATATCACCAATATGTTGAGTTCTTCTAATCTGGTCTGTAGATTGAATGCAGTCCCAATTAGAATTCCAACCAACTATTTCAAGAACACCAACAAGGTAAACTTAAAGTTTTCATGCAGTCACAGAAGAGCCTGTAACCAACTTGTAGCTGAAAAAGAGCTCAGTTAGAGGACTGGCGTTAAGTCAACTTCTGGTCTTAGTAAATTACAACAAACAAGACCATTTGATACCAGAAAAAAATCTATGAATGGAGCAAAATAGAGAACAAAAATCGTCCCATTTAAATTTGATCACTGATCTTTGACAGAGTCATAATGGAATGGAGAAAACAAATATCTTCCCAATAATTGGAGCTGTGACAACTGGACATCCACACACAAATAAGAAATCTAAACACAAAGCTCACTCTTGTGATAGAATGTAACTAGGAATAGATGGCAGTCCTCAGTGCAACACACGAAAAAGCAAGCTCATAGAAGCCAGCATGGGAACCATAGGCCTACATAACTGCATTATGATGATGACTTTGTAGTCAGGGTACCAAAGACACAATCCGAAATCAATGACAAAGTTGAACTTTTGAAAGATAAACGTTCATCTTCAAGACTGAAAGACTGCTGCTCTGTCAAAAACAGTCAAGAGAAACTGAAAATAAGTTACAGAGTGGAAGAATTATTTGTTAAATACCTTTGATAAAGGCATGATATCAGAAACACAAAGAACTTTAAGCTGACAATAAGAAAACAGACAATACAATTTAAAGTGCCAAAATTACCAGAACAGACACCACAAAGAGACACAGACGGTAAGCATGTGGAAGGATGAACAGTACCTTTGTCACTGGGGCATGAGATGGGTACTTCACACCTATTAGAATGACCAAGACTGAGACCATGGCACAAAATACCAGCAAGATGTGGCACAGTGTATAGTAGAACAGCCAGTGGGCGTAATATGTGGCAGTTAGTCTCCAAACCAAACATTCTCTAATAACACAATTTTGGGGTTTTTTCCCCATACAAACAGAAAATTTAGATATGCACCAAAACCTACGTGTAAATTGTTACAGCAGCTTTACTCAAATTTCCCAAACTGGGCACCAGTCAAGCTGCCATTTGACCTGTGAATGGGTAGTATGTGGTGAATCCAGACAATGGAATATTGTTCACCACTAAAAATAACTGAGCTATCAAGTCATGACAATACATGGAGGAAACTTCAATGTATACCATAATACCAAGTGAAAGAAGCCAGTCTGAAAAGACTGCATACTATTTCTTAATACAAGACATTCTAAAAAAAGGAAACTATGCTAATGAGTGAGTGATAGGGGCTTCCTGGGAAGGGAGGACGAGTGAGCAGGACTGGTGACTGTCAGGACAGCAGAGCCAGCCACAGTGACAGACACACCATCGAACCCCCAGATGGACAAAGGGAACTTTTGTGGACTGAGGAAACTGGGGAGTCCATAATGTTGACACGGGTCCACTGGCTCTAATGCAGGTCAACAGCTGGGGAGGCTGCAAGTATGACAGGGAAAAGGGTAAATAAGCACATCCCGTACTACCCACTCAACTGCTGTGAAATGTGCTTATAAGTCTAAGAAAGTACAGTAGAAAATAAATAAAATACATTACCATTTTATCCTGTACAAGGAAAATAAATGTAAGCCTGAAATAAACTATGAGAATTAATAAGTATTTTAACAAGATCATTGACTATGTGGCTAACATAAATATATTACTATATATTTGAAAAATAGAGAAAATATAAAAGCAATGAGTTTATAAAATATGCAGAACCTGTTGGAATGGGACTGATGGATCATGCGACCAAACCCGTCTCTCTGAGTGTGACCAACAGCGGGGGCTGACTGAGAAGCAAAGGACAATGGCTCTGGGCTCTGATTGTTCTTCATGGACGGGCTCTGTGGGAGCCTTCTCAGCTTGGTCGATCACCTTCCTGGACCTGGGGGGAGTTGGGAGGACCTTGGTCTTAGCATAGAGTGGGGAACCCTGATGGCTCCTTGGCCTTGAGAGGGAGGGAGGGGAGGTATGGGTGGAGGGGAGGGGAGGGAAGGGGGAGAAGGAGGGGAGAGAAAGGGGAGAAGGAGGGGAGGGAGGGGGGAGGAGGAGGGAAGGAGATGGAAATTTTTAAATATAAAAAAAAAATATGCAGAACCTTTACATATACATATAGTAAAATCCTAATAAAATAAATTTCTTAAACTCCAAACAAATGGAAGGATGTTGTGCTAAGATTTTGAAAGTCATAATATGTCAAGATATAAGCCCTGCCCAAACTGATCTAAAGCTGCTTATTTAAATCCCAAAAACCTTTTTCTAGAAATTAACGATTATAAAAATTATATTTCAGAGAAGGGTTTACAAAGAGTCAAGACTATTTTGAATAAGAAGAAAATTATCAGAGTGGACTATCACACAGGTATGTCACAAACCTAATTATTCAATGCTGGGTGTTCAGCAATGAAAAACAACACATACGGAATGTTAAATAGTGGAAAAAAATGGAACAAGCTCCCTTCAACAAAGATACACTGTCAAGCAACAAGAAGACCAAGGTAGAACAGTACCGTCTGCATGAGGGTTAAGGACAGGCACATAAGTTTATGTAACGACTGTCTTGCCGAGGTTATGGTAGGGAGGAAGAATGAGGAAGTCTCTGGAATATTAAAATATACTACATCTTGCTACAAGTGGTGTGTGCATGCATATGAGAGAACATGCACAAATTTATTGAAAACCACATGAGTAGCACCTCATAACTAATCAATTATTACTGTGTTTGGGTAAATTCTTATGGATTTTATGCTTATACTGTGAATGATATTGAATAGCATTTTGAAAAGTTACTAATGAAGTAAAATGTTTAACTTGGCAGTTGTCCAAGAATACTTAACAGAAAGATATGACAATGTCCAACACAAAGAGAGTTTTTCTGGTATCTGGCTATAGACAAGTCCAATTCCTCAGAATAGGATGAGAAAAATCATAATGAGCTAACAAATGGCACAGTTGGTAAAAACACTTGCCAACATAACTACTGGCGGTGATCCCTGAAGCAATGTCCACAAGAGGTCCTCCATGCACACAGTGGGACATGCACATCTCTACACACACGTGCACATTCACACATAAACACATTAAGTGGATAAATGAATTCATGCTTTAAATTTATATCGTAATAAAATTATTATATAATATGCCATAGTACTTGAACAGAACGCATTCTTTCCTTGGTCCAGAGAGAGGGACAAATGTCAAGTCACTGTGAGCTTATCCTGCTTCTAAGGGAGGGGAATGGAATAATCCATGACAGACAGGTACAAGCGTCTCCAACCTTTGATTTCAAGTCCTCAAACGTTTACCTTGGAGTAAGGTCCGAATTCTTTAGTGTTGCTTCAGAGACTTCCATGTTCCAGATGGCACTCTTCTCTCTACCCATTCTTAGCACTCCCTATTTCATCCATTCCACTAAGTCTCTCACAGAAGGTCTCTCAGTGTCTCAAAGATCAGTTGCCACCACCTAAGCGTCCTCTTGCCTGGAACTTTTATGTGTGCTCTTCTCAGCAAACTCCCCAACTAGACTGTTGACTTAGTGACAATCTGACATTTATGTCTGAGCCAGTGAGATGGCTCAGTGGCTCAAAGCACTTGCCACCAAGCCTGATGACTAGTCCCCAGATGATGGAAACAGAGAACCGACCCATAGGTTATCCTCTGACCTCCAGATGCACACTGTGGCATGCCCATATACACACAATAAATATAATTTTTTAAAAATCAAAATCATTTCCCCAGGGGTGCCTCTGATAGACTCCACTAGGGTAGAAGGCTGCCTACATCATGACTTGTAACACACTATTGTAATTACTTCACCACTGAGCTCCTCTAGCAGTCAGTCAGGAAGCTCTGTCAGACCAGCAAGCCCTCCAGCTGCTCACAAGCATACCCTTACTGTTCAGATAACAAAAAGGAGAGAACTAAAGTCTTTCCCCTAGAGTTAATTAAAATGAATGAATGACCGTGGAATTTGAAGCCCAGATCTTCCAGGGGATCCACTGAATGGGCAGACAGTATTCCGTATACTTCAGTTTTGCTCACCGTTGATGTGAGCCAGACTGGCCTTGAGCTTGTTACTTGCCTGCTTCTGCCTTCCTAAGGGTAGGATTCTGTACGACCATACTTGTTGCAGACTTTGTGAAATTTCTTGCTTTTTGCTCTGTCACAGATTTCAGTTGTTTTGTTGTATGTGGAAAGGATGCCACAGACCCCACATGTTCAGCCACTGTAGGAGAGACCCAGGGAAGAACCCGAGATGGGGAGGCACCATCTCGGGACCAAATGCAGGACATTGCACTTCATAAGGGATGCTTCCTACAAGATACTCTCCACTAAAGTTTTCTGCAATTTTTTTCTTAATAACCAAATGTTCCCTATTTATATGAGAAAACGACCCACAGATGAATAGGAACTTACAAATTCCCAGCAGGGTGAGACTGTCCATTAGTTCTTCAAAGAATCCCTTCTCTCAGAGCTAAGACAATAAATTAAGTAATCATCAAGATTATAATAAAAGCTTCTGTCTGAACATGATTTTTTTTTGCAATTTTAACCTGGCTTAGTTTTCAACATTTACATTTTGAGTGAAAGGAGAACCAACGCTAAAATTATGTTTTTGAAAAGGAAGAATGTTAAAGCCACAAAAAGCCCTGCTGAACTCTAAATAAATTCCTCTTTCTTTTTCTTTTGAGAGAGAACAGGAAGAATGACAACAAATTCTCAACTGACTATTGTCCTGTGAGGATGCCAAACACTGACCAGTTCTCTTGATCACACAGAGCACAAAGGCCCTTTCAACAGTTCCCTGCACAGCTTGAAGATGGACTACATGTGCCTCTTAATCCTCTATTCAAACTTGGCAACAGTTAGTGGTGTCAAAGAGAATCCGGCTACACGCTAAGTTAGACGCTGGTAATTCTGTATGGCTGCGAGTTTGTGTGTGCATCAGATACAAGTACTGCAAAATTTCTAACCACAGAAGCCACACATCCAGCATATGAACAAGTGAACCGCTAAGTCACGCAACTGTCAAGATTTAAAGGCTGTGCACATTACTGGTCTAAATGTATATAAGAAAAGACAGTAAAATATACAGACTCACGCTACATAGTCACCACCAGGATGGGCTGAGAGCTTTCTTCTGTTGTCAATGGCAGAAGCCTAGGCTCAAATGTGATATCACTGAATAAGCAAAAACCTGAAGAATAGGTCTCAAAGTGCACTCTAAAAGCAAAGATGATGTCTCAGAGTGCAAGGTCTGTAAACCATTGACCACAGCCACAAACTAGTGAAATGTGTACAGAACAGCAGCCATGGCCACAGGACCTGTTCTGCCATGGATTTCACAGGCTCCGGGATCTATAGATGGACAGTCATTACTAGCAGATCTGTTAGCCAGATAACAGCATGTTTTTTACATATAAAGCCCTGTAAGTGCTTAAAGGAAAATAACAGGCATTGCCTTAGCTGCAATAAACGACCCTTGTCAATCAGCACAGGAAGAGAAACTGCAGTAGCATCCCAGGGTAGGATCAATGGTGCATTAAGATCAAAGCACTGAGAGGAGTTCTGAGGTAGGAATTATAAATGACAAAATAATTAGTTGTGGACAAAGACATTTCTGTGGGCTGTGTGATGCCTCTGTACCTGGAAAACTGCAAACTCCACTCGCATCTCGCCTGGTCTCACACCTCACACTAATACTGTCAAGCGATCTGCTGACAGGTGGCTTTACTCCCTTGAAGTCACCTAACACACCCTTTGTAAAAAGTTCTCAGACTCCTAAGCTTACATATTTGCAAGTGAACTAAGAGTTTTATGACCAGGGTTTTATTTCAAGTGGCTTCTATGGAGGATAACAACAGTAATAAAAATATTAATAATAACTGTCAAGGTGATGACAAACTTGAAAGAGCGTTAGACAAGAGTTAAAAAGACTAAGAAGAATAGCCTTAATTTCATCTCAATTTATAGTTTCCCAGAGAGCCCTTGGGTTCTTTTAGATATAACTTCTGTAGCACAATACTGAGTCCTAGTCACTCCTACTGCTTCCTGACCAAAACAAAATCTCAGGAGTAATTGCACTCGTCTTATTATGGTGTCATTGTGGGAATGAAAGAGGACGCATTCTGTGCCTCTTATTCCAAACTTTCATGGGAATGAGTGGGAGACTCTGAGCAAAATGTTTGATATGCCTTTAAGTAGACCATTCAGCAGGTAGGGAGGAAGAAATGGTGCATGAGTGCCTGGTGGTTTATCAATTTGTGTTCTTAAAGTTCTCAGTTATCAGCTCCTGGACACTTGGCCTTTCCAATAATTACTGAATATCAGGACAGGTTTAAGTAACTGCCAACAGTCTTAGAATCTTCTTAATGCTCATTGGGAAAACATTTTTTTCAACATAAAAACTATGACCAAGATTTCTTGCTTTTTTTATTTTGAAAATACACACAGTGTTAAGGGGATCCAAAGCCCATTCTTTACCTAGTTTCAAATGTTAAGCAATCTTAAAATAATATCTTTATTATAATTCTGTCTCTTAAGAGTGTGTTCTTAAGTGGTTCCTTTCTTTAACCTTGGGCTACATAATCCAAATCCTCACTACCCAAAGCTCCTGAGGTCAGTTCCAATGACCCACACTCCAGCCATGCTTGCACTGCAGCTGTGTTATCGCAGTATAGCGGCTTTTCTAATTGTTCTTTCCATTCATTTGGGCTCTTTACGCCTATTTGCTTGTTGTTCAGAATGAATAGCATAGTTCCAATATACACAGTGACACAAAACTGTGCTAAGCTACAGAAGGCTTTCATACCTTGTCTTTCCCAGCATTCTCACCTCCCTGGCCATCCCCTTTAATCTGCTCCACCATAACCATCTTTCCTATTCCACTTGTGCCTATTGTCTACAGGGATCCACTCCTGTCATTTTCTATTTTCTATTCTCTGTTTCCCTCTATGTGATTGGACAGATAATCCTTGCTTGTACACAAAATACAGTGTTTCTTAAATCTCTCTCTCCTCTCTCTCCTCCCCCCTCTCTGTGTATGTGTGTGTGTGTTTTCCAGGATATATTTATATTATACTAGTAATAACTCCAAGTCAGTTTAGTCTTTTTAACCTTTTATACAGCTACATGGTTTTCCATTCCATATAACATGGTGAATATTTAGGGTGCTCCCCTTGACATTAACGTCACAGTGACCCACTTAATGGACATTCTCAGGTCATGTCAGAGTATCTCTAGAGTAAATTATAGAAGGGTACTGATAGATCACAAGAAAGTGTATGTGTAACATTGAGATACGCTGTTGCTGGGAGCTGGCCAGATATTAGCTGGCTTGAGTGTCTTTAGGGTGAAGCTCTCCTTATAACCAGGAGCTTGGAAAAGGAACTGGAACCAGAGGATTAACGTTATTGATTAGGACCATATCTGATGGTTTCTCTAGCCCTGGTTGGGGAGAAGCCACTCTGAATTGCACCAACAGTTCTAAAACTACTATCTAGCTGGAGGCATTCTGGTAGAGAACAAAGATACACCACTGCCCCATCCCTTATGAGTTGATCCAAACAGGCCTGTCACTTAGGCAGGGACGTGTCCCTTAGAGAAAGTTGCCATTTCTAGATTTTAGAAACAGCGCAAAGCCTGCCTAACTGTAAGTCTGTGTGAGGTCCCCTTGGCCATTGCCACTGTCAGCCTTGCGAGAGCTGCATTTCACTCAATAGACTCTTCTTGTCTCCTATGCCACACTCTGTGTCTCATCTGAATTCTTTCCCTGAGATCACAAGGACTGGGGAGCCAAGGGGAGGCCAGAGCCAGATGCTAGGAACACTGTGAATTTCAATGCCAAAGAATTGTGCCAATTTTCATTCTCCTCAAAAGAGTACCTTTTTCTTCACAGGCATACCAAAAGAATGTTTTTCATGGTTTTGATTGTAAATAATTTGATACATTTGACTATTATTTCATTTTGTATGGGTACCTCATCTCTTTCACTTTTGAGTAGATAGGCACAGAAGTTATTTTGCTTTCTAAATTATGTTCAAAGTGGGAAAAAACATTATAAATAAGATTTCACAGATAAGATATCTGATGACCAAAAATAGTATTCCCTAAGAGATGTAGGACAAGTAAGTGAGCACTAAAGTTGGTCTAGCTTACTGCCCGGCAGAGACAGGAAGTAAGCCCAGGCAAAGGCTACCTGCTTTCCTGAGAAGATAGTACTGCAGGTTCCTGAAGACGGAGATAGCTGGAGTTTCCAGAACAAAGTAAAGGAGAAGGGGAAATCACACAGAGAGAAAAAGCTATCCATTGGCCATCTGCAGTATTACACTGAATACAAAAAGAATCATGCACAAAAGAACACTAGAGAAGACAGAGGTGAGAAGAAACACGCAGAACTACTAACCTGGGACAGTCCCCACTCTCAGTATCCAAGGTACAAAACATCAGTACTCATGCACATTTCATAATGTGCTTGAAGGGTTTGTCTCCATGGTGTGCAAATCTACTTACTCTAGGCCAGGTAAATGCTACCTTGTCCTATTGAGAAAAATTAAAAATAAGACCTGAAAAGATCAAAGTGCTTCCAAGTGACTGAACATCATACTGGAATGAGGACGAAGAACATTGATGGTAAATGCCTGTAATGGAAAACTGCCTAGAGAAACACAGCACAATGATGCAGAAAGAATTCCAGTGAAATTCACATCTGAGGAATAGAGGAACATTGTTCCCTTTTTACACAAGGACACCCCTAATCACACTGCTTCTACCTTGAAACAGAGAAGCTAGCAGCATCCCCTGGAAACACAGTTGGAGGAGAACCAATTCTCTACTGAAAACAAGGAAGGTAAAAAGACTATTATGCAACATTTTTTGCATTGTAAAAGAAAAAGGTAAAATGATATTCCTAAAACCTTATATCCATCAAAAATGTTTCCCAGAAGCAAAAATGAAATGAGATATTTTTGACTACACAAAACTGAAGGGATTAGTTGCAGTAGATATCTATGCAAAGAAATGTTCAAGGGAATTTTTCAAATAGAAAAAAATCATACTGGGGGATCTGAATGTATCCAGTGAAATTTAGGGTGCCAGGAATAGAAGTAACAAAGCTATATGTGAATGTTTTTTTTACTCTGTAGTTATTTTTAAGATAATTTAACACACACACACACACACACACACACACATCAAAGTGTGATACTTAGTCTTCCTTGTGGGCCTAACTGAATGAAGACTCACCTTGGAAAAGACACTGTTGGGCACTGCACACATATATCTGTGGGGTTATTTCCAGGAAGGTTCACCTGAGAAGGAGAGGTCTATCCCGCATGTGGGTAGGGCCATCCCATGGGCTAGAAGCTTGGACAGAACAAAAGCAGCAAGGGGAGAAGCCTGATGAGCAGTGGCACCTACTGCTCTGGGCTTCCTGACCTCTAGCTGTAAAGGCGCCCCCTCTTCTTGATGGGCTGGACCCTCAAACTGGAGACACAATAAACCTTCCTCAAGCTCCTCCTCATCAGGTAAAGAGAAAAGTAATGAATACATCATGTACTGTAGGACTTTTAGAATTGGTATAATTTTAAAATGTACAGTATCAGGGAAAACTCTACAAAAGGAAATTGAAGAATTCTGTATGGTTCCTGCACTATTATGTGAATAGTTTGACAGCTTGGGGATAACCTATGATTAAGTTAAAGACCTGCATGTTCATCACAACACAAAGACATCATTAATAATCCAACAAAGGATGAAAATAGAATTATTTTAAAGTCTGTTAAAAGAAAACAGAAAAGGAAGGATAAAATAATGAGTGTTGCATTTAAAAAACAAATGTCAAAATGGGTGATTCCATATGACCACAAACCTACATACATCACCGCAATTAAAAATAAAGGAGATGGCTCAGCAAGTAGAAGTACTTGCTGCACAAGCCTGAAGACTGAGTTCTGTTCCCAGAATCCATGTCAGAAAATCAGATGTGGCAGTGTGATCCCAGTACTCTTATGGGAGACAGGAAAGAATCTTGAGGACAGTAGCCTGGAAGTCAGGATATCAGAAGTAAGAGACTCAATAAGGGAGAGAGAGAAAGAGAGAGAGAGAGAAAGAGAGAGAGAGAGAGAGAGAGAGAGAGAGAGAGAGAGAACTAAGTAATAAATAATCTTTTGTAAAAGAAAAAGAAACTGTGTCAGATTGGCTTTTTTGCTGACTATAAGATATCCACATAAAAATGTAAAAGACAAATAAAAATTAAATTAAGAGTAAGGTTATGGAGATATCTACACATATTTACTAAAATTAATTTATCAGATAAAGTCGAGTTTAGTGCAAAGGGTACTGGTGGATAAGGACAGGCATTTCCCGACAAAGGTATGAAAGATACAGGATCTGAAGACAAAGCGTGAGTGATAGGATGGAGAACTGACACTTTTAAACGCTTGCACACCTAATGACACAGCCTCAACAATGAAGCATAAACTGACCAATGTGTAAGAGGAAAGCAAAAATCCACAATTAAAAGTCAGAGACATCCAGCCTCATTTTTCAAGAATGGATAATAGGAGTTCTTCGCTGTCTTTGTTATTATTTTGTTATTATATTTATATATGTATGTATGCGTGAAGACAGGGTATATGTGTGCCATGGCCAGTGGAGATGAGAAGCTGGAGTCAACTTGCAGGAAGTTGTCACCTTGCACCATGTGGGTGCTAGGGATCAAACTTGGGTCCTCAGGCTTGGCAGCAAGCAATACACACTGAGCTATTTCATGGGCCATCTACATAGTTTTAAGAGATATTTTTTATACTTGTGTTTGGATAATCTATCCTATCTTTCTTGCTCTATCATATCATACCTTTCACCATCACATTTTTATTTAACAAAAAAAAATTAGACACATATACTGCATTATATTCTCCCAAAACAAAGGGGGGTGATTTATGATTATCAAGACATAGCAAACTTATATCAGACAGTCTAGTGTATGGCTCAACATATAGAATTATAATGGCAATACAAATTAGAGTCAGCAAGGTTTTTTTTTTTTTTTTTTTTTTTTTTGGTTTTTCAAGACAGGGTTTCCCTGTAGTTTCTAGAGCCTGTCCTGGAACTAGCTCTTGTAGACCAGGCTGGCCTCGAACTCAGAGATCCGCCTGCCTCTGCCTCCCGAGTGCTGGGATTAAAGGCGTGCGCCACCACCGCCCGGCCAGCAAGTTATTTTTAAGAAAGACACAAAGTTAGGGGCAGAGAGAGAGAGGGTACGTCTAGGAGAAGGTAGAGAAAGGAGTTACAGGTAAAGGTGATCAAAATACATTGTATGACATCCACAAATAATTAATAAAAACTATTAAGGAAAAACTAGGTCACACATTTTGCTTCCCCAAGTACTAATTAAATAAAACAAGGGTTGGGTTTTGTTTGTTTTGTTTTGTTTCTGTTTTCTCACCAAGAACATGCAAGCAAAGTAAAACAACTAATATAACATGTCAAAAACCTGTGACCAAGAAAAAACAAAGGGGGGGGGGGTGATGGAGATGAGTCAGCAAAATGCTAAGAACTATCATTAAGCATCACAGATCTGGAAAACAATCAAGTGAGCTCTGGTGGCCTTTTCATCAGATGAAGTGAACTAGTGGGGAAGAGAGAGGGGAGAAAGCCAAAAGATCTTTGACTTACAGACATGATCATTCAGGTCAATACAATAAATGTGGAGAAGAATACCAAGATTGTCCACCTCAAGAAATGGTGGACCCTGATCAGTTATTACTGGGGGCAGACTGAACTATGATGCTAGCACAGAATCTCAGAAAAGACACCTCAGCCCAAATAAGAGTCAGGTCACCTCCGCTGAACTCTCCTGACTTCATTCTGTTCTCACTCCGGGGGAATAATTTTTTTTTCTGACTTTCAAAAAAGAAAAGCAAAGAAACAGCAAGGAAGAAATATACACAAAAACCCAGGAAGAAAGCAAGCCTGAGCAAGAATATAATGCTAAAGAAATGTGTTACTCGTCTATGAAGAGAGAAGTAGATAGGTGCAAATGTAAGAACCCCTAAGCCTTTTGTCAGGGACAGCGCCCTTAAGGCCTCTGCAAGGAAAATTTAATTGCTCTAAATCCAGGCAACCAAAGTGAAGCGAAGTCAGAAGAAATGAGATGTATTCAAAGGAGTAGTGATGGGTGTTCGATCCGTATACCTATGAAATAATACCAATGTGTGGCCGCCACAGGCGACAGTGTGAAAGTTGTCAGCCCAGACAGAGCAGGAGCAAAGCAAACACAAATGCAACATGGCAAGCAGCAGGAAAGCCAGCTAGTTCTGTCAAACACCTAATTGTTCACAGAGCTCCCTCTTGATGTTAAAGATGAGGGGAATCTTTGACCGAAAATTCATTTCTGTGATTGAAATAAACACTTATTTGAATTCAGCAACTCCTTTAACTCAAGTTCACTTTCTTTTCTATTAAAGTAAAGAAAAACATTTCTGTTCACTCTCATGTCCATAATATGACCCCACATTTACAAGCCTTCCCATCTAATCCTAGTGTTACCAAACCTGCCTTGTAGGGATGAAGGTTTCTAAGTGACTACTTTGACGCTTCTCTTTTCAAACTTTTCTATGTTGAAGTTTTACTCGAAAAGATACATATTTCTCATTAAATTATACTTATTTTTCTATCAAAATAAACTAAAATAAATATGCCTGAAGATTGACTATGTTTAATTCTGGGTGGTATCAACACAATTAACCATCTGCCTTTTTTGTATTTTTTTTAATTTGTTAAAAATAAACTAAAAATTTTAAGATTTAAGGGGCTCTACTCATCACATTGCTCCAGTCAAAAGCTAATCCCTGGAAACCTAATACAAAGCCCACAGCCATGCCTTTGTTCTCAAGTGTCTTTACACAGTTAACCAAAGACAGCAGAGTCTCTGCTGAGTCACTCATTGTCTACAGAGCACGCATGAGACTTTCAGCTCTTAGAGACAAATAAGCACCTGGCCCGGCATGAAAACACAATGTGTGCACGTCATCCAGGCGAGGATTGGAAAGCTAAGGCTTATTGTCTAAATGTCCCCATTATGTTATGGGAAAGGGGAAATAAAAGCTGAAATGAATATAAAGTGGCAACATCTTTAAGTGTTTAAAATGTAAGTAAAGGTACTTAAGAGTTTAATATAACATTTTCTATTTTGTAAAATCAAGGTTATTAAATAACAAATTTTCTTAAATCCCCTTTATATGTGACACAAACTTTGCATTCTTTGTAACATATGAGCTTATCTCAGAAGAAAACCACCTTTTCCTTTGAAGAGTTAATGAACCATTTGGTCATTAACATCTTGTAATGAGTTATCTCAGTCAAATGTTGAATCAATTCTCTTTCTCCTATCACCTCAGATCACTTATACAATGTGTCAGTTTACCAAATTGAAAGGAAGGGAGCGTGACTCTAGGGAAGGGGTGCTGCGGACACACAGCCAGCACAGGAACAGATTTGGAGAAGGGGACAAAGGAATCAAATGTGTTTTCTGCTTTCTTTAGAAATCAGTCTGGGTTTTAAATCTCACTTCATATACTGTCTAAACTTCACTTGGAACAGACAGTCAACATCATCTTAGATCTTGTCCTTTAGACGGTGATGAACATAAAAGGACTCATGCTGTACTTCACAATACTTGAGCTCTGGGAAGCTTCTTTCTGCTCATAGTGTTAGTAATTATCCACAGTTGTTAAATGCTTGTGAGATCATGCCTGACTGTATCTGATATGCTTTATGCTACAGAGAAGTCGAGGAACTTTCTGGATAATAGACAGCTAATTTTGTGGTAGAAACAATGTTTGAATCTGATCTGAGTATGGAACCTTTGCTCTCAGGCCCTCACTGAGGTTCACCAAGTGTGTTTCTGCTATTTTCCATAAATGTACCAAAAGTCTTCCTGAAAATAAACTGAAATACAACTGTTCAATTTTTTTTGAAAGTATAAGTAATCCCTGCTTCAGTAAAGCTCAAGATTTGGACAGAGAATAAATGAAATCATACAACTGTTCATTTTTTTTTTTTAAGTACAAGTAATCCCTGCTTCAAGATTGTCAAGACTTGGACAGAGAGTAAATCAAATCAAAGAACAGAACCTAGGATGTCTTCCCTGGAAGAGACTTCTAACCCATTCATAGCCCCTTTCCTTCACTACTGTCTCCCGGTAGAAAAGCTGGACAAACAAGCCATTTGCTTTTGTCTCCTTCAGAGCTGCAGTAATCGGTCCTATAACCTAATTCTAGACGAGACAGAGGAAAACGTCTGCAATGAGGCTACTGAACAGACTCCCTTGTCTTGATTCCCTCTACCCTTCCCCTGCATGGAAAGAGGAGCACGTGGGATAATTCATTCACACACTATTTTCTGTCCCCACTGCTGGACTGTGGGGCTGTTGCAGCTAATGGAAGGCCATAAGGTCTGTAAGTATGCAAACCATGTTCCTAAATTATAAGCCTCCTGTACTAACACCAGTCTGTCTTCTCCAGACTGCTTGTTATGTAAAAAAAAAAAAAAAGTTAAATAGCCATTTGTTTTTAATAGTATCTTTATTTGTTCTTTGGAAATTTCATCTATTTATACACCATATTTTGATCATATCCATCAACCACCTCCTCCCCCCACTCGCCCTCTGACCTACCCCTCGACTCCTCTTACTGTTGCTGCTATTAATATCTCTGAGCAACAGTGTGGTGGGTATTTTGTATTGCTTGGTTTTTCTTCTTTTTAGTTATTCATACCTGTAACCTAATACATTCCCAACACAGTTTTATCACTTAATTATGCCATGTGAAGTATGACTAAGCCAAATTTTCCTCAGGTGCCACACAAATTAAATGTAGTACATCTGAGAAACCCTAAGCCCCTTACACACCATGAACTGTATGATAGAAAACAGTTTTATCTAAGAGATAAATGTTTGTCATATCTGTCATTACACACACTCTAGGAGAAAATGAAACTAAATATTCATTTTCATCAAACAATCCATGCTCGAGGGCTGAGTACCTCAGGGGACAGGAGGGCTATGGACTAGGACTGAATTGTGTCCCCGATACTGCACATGTTGAAACCCTGACACCCAGATTCATGGAACACAGAGAAAGATTTGGGGAGTAGTTAGGTGAGGATGAGATCCTGAAGATGGGTCCCTCAAGATGAGACGAGTGCCTGTAAAATGAGATGCTAGTGGCCTCTTTCTTGTCCCCCAACCCTTATGCCTCCCACCCTTTGCTATGTGAAGACCCAGGAGAATATGGACACCTGCCAGCCCCAAAGAACCCTCACTAAGAACCTTAATTTTGGACTTCTTAGACTCTGCAACTATAAGAAAAAAGTCCTATTGTTTAAGCCATCCAGCCTATGGTATTTTATGCAAGACGGTGGCCCAAAGTGACTGGAAATCTAGGTAATCAGCTCCTCTTGGAAATAAACAGACAGACAAGGGGTCTGGAGAGATGGCTTGACAGTTAAGAGCACTGGCTGCTCTTCCAAAGGGTTTGGATTCAATTCTCAGCACCTTCATTGTAGCTTACAACAATTTGTAACTCCAGTCCTGAGGATCTGACACTCTCCTCTGTGGGCACTGCACATACATGATGCATAGTCACGCAGGCTGGCAACACATCCATACCCATAAAAATAAATAAATATTCAAAAAAGAAAGAAGGAAACAGTCAGGCATGGAGGTTCAGGAATTTAATCACAGCACTAAGGAGGCAGAGGCAGGCAGATCATGTGAGTTTGGTATACATAGTGAGTTCCAGGACAGCCAGGACAACAAGTGAGAACCTGCCTGGAAAAAAGAGAAAAGAAGAAGAGAATCACATTGCCTAATGAAGTTTGCCTTCTCCCACAAGTATTTAACAAAAGATAAATCTTCTTTGTAGATTATCTACCTTCTATTTATCCTCAACCTGTAACTGTTCCAAGACTCCAACATTGCTGGATCGGGTGGGGAAAAGGAATGCTAGTTCATTTGTTTTCCTGTCCTCCCAGCTGGAAGAGGGAGCTGGAAAACTCCCTCAGCAGTCACTTTTCCTTGCAACTTACTATGCAGCACACAGGGATTCACACTGGGTTTGCAGAGACTCAATGTGGTTTGAAATTTGAGTTCTACCAATTTCTAACTTTGCAGTCTTGATTAGGGCACACATGGAGATCATGTGTGCTAAAAGCACATTAGCCCGTTGTTGTGTCTGGCATTATGAAATTGTTTGATAAGTATCATAACGACAACAAAGTATCAGTGAAAGAATTAATTATGAACAGCCCAGAAAACTCTCCCCAAATCTGATTAAATGTTTAGTCACCCCACCTCAGGCATTAACAAAGATAGATTTCTCTGTGTCTGCTACTGCTTAGGCTAGCTTATTTCCAAAATGTCAAAGGATTAAAAAAAATTAAGCAAAGAAAATGTGCAGTTTTCCAAGTACTTTTCATTTAAATAAAATATCCCAAATGGGATCTAATTATTACCTACCAGAAACCTTTCAAGTTAAAAACAAATATGTTTCGAATATCTCAACAAGATATAATTGCCTAATGAGTGTGTCCTATAAACACTAATAATTATGACCTACAGTACAACTCCAAATAATACAACCTACTTTCCCCCATAACTGCACTCTCCATCTGATCAAACTATATGCTAGAAGATATTACTCAGAGCTCAGAGCTCAAATGCCAAGCTTTGTAGCAGGCCTTAACTTGCACCTGCAAAAGGATTGGTTAATGCTCCTCTTCCAGCTAAAAACTAAATCAAACATGGAGATTTGAGAATCTGAGGCCTCAGAGTTTCAATACCCAGTTTGGAGAATGAATCAGGAAGGAAAACAAAGAAGATGAAAAGAGGGGAAGAGGGAGAACATGGGGAAAGGGAAGGAGAGGAGAAGGGAGGAGAAGAAACAAGAAAGGAAGAAAGTGAGGGGGGAAAACAGACTAGAAAATAAAAATATATTCACCCATTTGAGCTTGGATAAAGGTAAAGATTACAAAACATTTTATCAATAAAAATCTAAGATTTTAACAGACGAACAACTGAGAGTGAGATACAGGTTTGGAATTAAAAGGAAAGGGGAGTTCAGAGGCCTCCAAAGATGGAAACCTAGACAGAAAACCCTAGCGATCTAAGACTTCACATTCCTGCTCTTAGGCACAAGATCAAGTTTGAATGGTAAATGATGGACCAGTACCAGAGGCAGCTGTGGCCTAAACCCAAGCTACAGACGTTTCGTGTACCTGTTCTGCGGATGATGCAACGTGGGATTGCGGAACTAGATTGCTACAGTGGCTACACCCCCTCTTTTCACTGTGGAAGAATTAATTTCAGTTACAATGGAAAGTCACAACTGAAATATTAGAGATGGCACACCCTAAACCATACAAAGAGATTTAGAGAGCAACAAGCCCAAAGGACAGAAGCTTGCTACTGTAAAACTAAAAACTGAAATAATTTAAATTCTTAAGAAATTTGTTTGAGATTACTTCAGATCTATACAATGCTAATTAGCCTCTCTGAAGTAAGATAAAACATTTTAAGAAGTTGGGGGTAAGTAAATGATACCTCTTTCCTGTTTTTACATGCCTTTGGAAATAGTACTGTTCAAGTCTTACTTGTATTCTGATTTGTGACAAGTTTAATTATTGTGCTATGTTCTCTCGCATTATAAATACCACATTTATTAAAATATCATCAATGTTGTTTTCTTAATATTAATAGATACAGACTTCTTAACCACAAGAGTGCCATGTTTTGAGCTTCTCAGAGAGTCAAATTGAAATCTACCTTCTTCAAAATAAGTAACAAATTTCACAATTTAAGTATTTGTAAAAAAAGCTTGCATCTCAACTTAATTTTATATTTTTATGCAACTTAGTTTTTGAAAATAGATCAACTTTAATCCATGGGGGAAAACTGCTGGTTTAATTGGTACCTGAGTAATAAAATTCCATACCAACAAGTATATTAACTCTTAAAAAATATCTACACTAGAAGCCATATTCAGATCTGACTTAAATAAAATCAGAAAAGAGTGGAGATGACCAGAAAGATCCAAAATTTGGTTTGGATTTGCCCACATCATTTGAACACAGTCTCTTCATGAAATACAAACAGCAAAACTTATTAAAAAGTTAGTTGGTCCAAAGAGACAACTTCTTTTTGAATGTTGGACTCGAAAGTCTTATGGGACACACCATATGCATTTTAAAAGTTTATGTGAGAGGTAAAGATTTCCTTGGACATGTCAGTTTTGTTAAAAATGCAGATAAAGTATTCCTGGTGCCAAAAAAAGGTATCAAATTCATTTCCACCCACAAAAAATTTGGATTTCATTCTTGCTTTATCAAAAACAGAGACTTCTGTGGAAGGAGGAATGCTCAAATTGGTTAGCCCACCAAAATGCTAAAACAAAATACAAAGTTACCATACTTTATTTGAGCTGATTTTTATAAGAACCGTATGGATGACTTTCACTCTCTAGAAAGTGGTTTTTTCTTGAACACACATCAGAACCATTCATCATAACATAATTGCAAGCTGTCAGTCAGGGCCGCACCCTTAGCTTGTGGCAAACCGCCAACACATCTGTCAGAAGCACGAATAAGCTTCCGTGTGTCACTGTAATCCTTTACAAAGGAAACAAGCCCAGTCACCGACTTTACATTCTCCAAATGAAACAATGACTCGCTTAAAACCACAAATGAAATTGTCCTCTTTCTCTATAGACCCTGAGCTACTTTCTCACCAACTTACTGACTGCACTGGTACCTCAAGAGAATCACAGATCTATTCTACAAGGACAATTCTTTATGTATTTGAATATGCTTGTCTAAAAACAAAAAGATGTGCACATTTCATCTGGCTATATGTATGAAGACTCAAATGTCCTGTTCTTAACTGGCTAGAAGGATGACTCTGTTAGTATTTTATTTTAATAAGTTCCCTTTCCTTAATCATCATTCTCTGGTTCAAAGGCAATTCAGGGAGAGAAATCAAACCTGTTTCAGAAAGAACAAAATTCGTTCTGGAATTACAGTACTTAGTTCAATTATAATTTATTTGAATCATCCTTATAGTCTGAAAAATCAGCTTCTGGAGAGTAGCAGAGAGGAAAGAGCATAAGATTCCTTATAGCCACCAGCAAACAGAGTTAAGCGATGGCTCTTTTTATTCATTCCGAAGAAGTTCCAGTATCAGAGACATAAATGCTGTAATGAGACTACAGAACAAACTGACGGATAACGAATGGGATCTGAGGTGTCAAATGTTTGTGAGACCTAACTTTTTTCTTTGGTTTTGTTTATGTACATATACAAGCAAAAGGGAAGGGAAGAGGAGGGGCAGGAGGAGGAGGAGGGGATGGAAGGAGTGGAGGGAGAAGGAGGATTGCCACATTTGCCTGCTGCTTTTCTGACTCTCTCTCTCCTCTCTCTCTCCTCTCTCTTTCCTCTCTCTCTCTCTCTCTCTCTCTCTCTCTCTCTCTCTCTCTCTCTCTCTCCCCACTCCCACTCCCACATAACTGCTACATCAAAAAGGTTTTTTATATTATTTGAATGAGATATGTGAGCTACTGTATCAAAGAAACAAGATCTTCTACCTGTGATACAGAAATCCTCACACACCCACGTTTATCAACACAAATATACAGTTTGCCTAGTAGGTTTCTCCAGTGATATTAAACCTTACCAGAATTATATGGACAAAATCTCTAAACACAGTAAAACAAAAGATCTAAATATAATGTTATTGATGGTTCTCAGCCATCAATAACATACACATTTTTACTAGATGTTTTGATGTCTATACCAAACACAGATTCCATGTTAATATCTATAATAAAGAATTTAGGTTATGAAGACACTCAGCTGTAATCTCAAGTTCAAGGTTGGACTGGGAATTCATAGTGAATTCCATCCAGCCTGGCTTACAGAAAGAGACTCTTAAAACAATAACAGCAACAAAATATAAACAATAATCCATAATTCAAATTTCAAGATATGACACTATGAAACTTTGTTTACTGGTACTTAGATGTATCAATTACATGATAACAATATCCCAATATTACAAAAGATTCAGAGGTTAAATAGCTTTCTCAAGTACACACAGCAATCACAAATGCCTGTCCAGGTCCTAAAAAAATCCATGTATGTCTCCACTGAGTTATACTCAAATATAAAAATAAACATTAACATGCAAGCAAGCTACAGTATCAGAAATGCAAGCATGTTATATGTACTGTTACTACCTATATAAGCTGCATATATTACAACACACAAGATACTTTAAAATGCACAACATATATTAACTTCCACATACAGCTTGTCCATATCTCATATATAAACTTCCATTCACATCAGTGTTTATATATTAACTCATAAAACACACATGTACCTTCATATTGAAAATGAAACTATTGGTTTTGAGAATGCTGGACATATAATAATGCACAATAATTGCAAAAAAAACATAATTTAAGTTGCTGTATCTCACAATTCATCTAATACTTTAGCTGCAATATGCCAGTAGATTTCTTTCACAATAAAATACAGGCACGAAGCACAAAACTTCTCATATCCACCTCTTCCATGGGGCTGAGGAGACAATTTATACCTCACTGGGTTCTCTAAGAGGATAGCAGAATAATGCTGTAAGTCTCCACTTGAAGACAGGACAGCTAGCTCCGTGGGCTTTCCTTGTTTTCAATAAACTGGAAGAATTTTAGAATAACCGTGAAGTTTGTTTGAATACATTCACAAGCTTAACTGCAAGGAAATCACCAGTGGAGTGGCTGCTGAGCCAGGGTTGGCAGAGATTTTCACACATATAGCAGCTAGCTCTAAAGAGTGGCTGACTACCCCTACTTTTTGATGCTTTTATTTTAAGCTGGCTCCCTCCCAAAAGGTTAGTTTCTCAGGACACAAACCACCTGTTATTATATTAACACAAAATCTTCCTTTTGTTAAATTCAATACCAGAACAATCATTTACTTAGAGACTGCACTTGATCAATCGCTTCCCACAATGAAATTTTAAGAAGAAAGTCAAGGCAGCAATGCAAACCACCCAAAACCCAACCAATGCTAATTAGTGTTTGTGGTTAAAATATTATGGAGCATAGATTGCCTTAAAAATAATTATAACAGTTATTTGCTTTAGTATAAAATCCAATTCAGAAAATAATGTATATAATTACCCCAATTTCCTGACATAAAGTCCAAAATTAAATATATAAAGGATTTTAGCTAAGACTACCACATACTTGCTTTCCTTTTTAAGAAAACAGCTGGAAAAGTATATTTCAGTAAAAAGAATTTTTGACTTTGTGCAGTTTTTGCAAGTCTATTTTTAATTTTAAAGATATAATTTATTATTGTTAAAACATTAATTTTTATTTATTACTTATCCTAAAAATAATTTTTATTTTTACTTATCCTTAAAATGTAAATTTTGAGTGTATTTATAGAAAGTATAAGGTAAATGGGATATGCCAAAATATATATACACCTAAGAAACTATAATTTAATAATTAATTTCTACTTTGTCAGATATAAAAATTTATTAAGATTAATATTTTCAATATTTGAAATATGATTATTTATGTGTGTGTGATATATTCTGGCACATATCAAATGTAATTCTATAAATTATGACAGAATTAGTAGGGTGTGCTGTTCTAAGTCTATAATCCTAATATTTAGAAGGCTGAGACAGGAGGAACCTGAGCTACATAGCAAGTTATGTCTATCCTGGGCTACAGATTAAGACCTTGTCTCAAAAATAAATAAATAAAAATAAACAAGACAAACAACAAGGCAGAATTAAAATGTATTTAATGTTTCCATACAAAAATGAGAACCTAGAGAAAAATGACAAAGAGAAGCTACACACACACACACACAGAGGCCCAAATGGCCACTTGAGTTTGAAGTCAAAATAGGCAGTAGATAATTAGAATACAATCAATGCAAGTAATGGGCAATGTTATTATGTTTAAACAATTGCAAATAAGAAAATATGCCAACTTTTAAAAGTAAGTTGAATTCAAAATTTTAAAACAGAAATATAACACCAAAGTCATTGCACGAGATCCTTAAGGTGTTTTCCAACAAGAACGAATGGGTTTCTATACGAAATAGAAATGTTCAAAATATCATACTTTAAAAAAACAATTGTCACAGTGTTCTTGAAGAGAGTTTAGCAGTGAATTGTTATCTTTAACCATAACTTATGAAGAAGAACAGAAACATACATACACACCAGCATGGAACCTTTCTAAAAACACAAAAACTGATTGGATTGGTTTTGATTTTATTTCCATTGAAACTAATAAAAACTTGCTGAAAATTTTGGCTATATTGTGATTGTGTACTATGCAACAGGACATCAGTCTCTCAAATAAATGGCAAGAAACTCTAAAGAAACAAATAAATGGAATTAAACCACAAAGGAACCTACAACAAAAAAGACTATATTTGCCTAAAGGTTCTTGTTTTTCAAAAAGGAAACAGAACTCAATGGTAATGTTCAGAATCTTCATTTTTTAAAAACAAAATCCCCTACGCTACAGAATGGGAAAAGATCTTCACCAATCCCACATGGGACAGAGGACTGATCTCCAAAATAAACAAAGAACTCAAGAAATTGGTTATCAGAAGAACAAACAATCCAGTTAAAAAAAATGGAGTACAGACCTAAACAGAGAACTCTCAACGGAGGAATACAAAATGGCTGAAAGACAAGTAAATGCTTAACATCCTCAGCCATCAGAGAAATGCAAATCAAAACAACTCTGAGATTCCATCTTACACCTGTAAGAATGGCCAAGATCAAAAAACACTGATGACAACTTATGCTGGAGAGGATGTGGGGTAAAGGGAACACTCCTGCATTGCTGGTGGGGATGCAAGCTGGTACAGCCCCTTTGAATATCAGTATGGCGATTTCTCAAAAAATTAGGAAACAACTTTCCTCGAGACCCAGCAATACCACTTTTGGGTATATACCCAAAGGATACTCAATCGTGTCACAAGGACATGTGTTCAACTATGTTCTTAGCAGCTTTGTTTGTCATAGCCAGAACCTGGAAACAACCTAAATGCCCCTCGACTGAAGAATGGATAAGGAAAATGTGGTACATTTACACAATGGAGTACTACACAGCAGAAAAAATAACGACATCTTGAATGTTGCAGGGAAATAGATGAAGCTAGAAAACATCATTTTGAGTGAGGTAACCCAGACCCAGAAAGATAAATATCACATGTACTCACTTATAAGTGGTTTTTAAACATAAAGCAAAGAAAAGCAACCCACAAATCACAATCCCAGAGAACCTAGACAATAATGAGGACCCTAAAAGAGACACACATAGATCTAATCTACATGGTAAGTAGAAAAAAAAATCTCCTGAGTAAATTGGGAGCATGGGGACCTTGGGAGAGGGTTGAAGGAGAGGGGAGAGGCAGAAAGGAGAGCAGAGAAAATTGTATAGCTCAGTAAAATCAATTAAAAAAAAGAAATCAGGAATCTTTGAACTTATGAAAAAAAAAACTCCCTGAAAAATGCCATATGGGCTTTGTAAATATTAGCGTTTAAAAAGTTGTTAACATGGGTAAAATCATTCCTTGTGTATAATCAGTGTCCATCTAGGTTCCTTGTGTGGGGGCTTTGTAAGTTACCTGTGTGTCATAGCCCACCAGAAGAACATGAAAGGACCAAAAAAGCAGTTAGTAGCCAAATTTCTCCCTATCATATCCATGCCTCACTCATAACCTCCTGAACTGTAAGACATTATTAGCAAAGGCTGATACCTCCCCCAAAAAAAAAATCCCCTAGGTCCATGACACCCTTTAAAATGGCTATAATTTAAAGTCATTAAAGAATTAAGTATGTGCCTTTCCTTTCCGCTCAAGGACCACCAACACGGGTTGTTTCCCGGAGAATAAAACTTCCAGAGCTGGAGTCTAACATGTCCCCTTGTTTGTAAAGGTTTATGATCTTATCCTCAGTCCCCTTCCCTTCCCTTCCCTTCCTCACACACACACACACACACACACACACACACACACAAAAACTATGTAGACCCGGTTAGCCTCAAAACTCAATAGATCCACCTACCTCTGTCTCTCAAGTGCTGGGATTAAAGATGTGTGTCACACCAAAAAAAAAAAAAAAAAAAAAAAAAAAAAAAAAAAGAAGCTCTGATACAATGAAAGAAAAAATTGCTGCCAAATGTAACTATAAGCAAGTTCAGATCACAATCACATAGAGCTTATAGTGCTGGTATGTAAACACTGAGTTCATATTTAATCAGATGAAATGTTCTTGTTTTATGCCAGTATTTAACAAGAAGAGGTATTATTTTCCACCCTAAAATGTTAACTCCAAATACCTTTAAAAAATACCTCTCCATCGAGCGTACCAATTTGTCTCTGGTATCTACTGAAGTCAAAACTCCTGTTAATCCAATAATCTAATTTTAAGCAGCGACTATATAGCATGTGGGTCACTACTTTTCACAGAATTTGGATGATCTGCTACTATACATACTAAGTTCTTGCTGCTTTAGGAATTATTACATAATTTGACAATACCATTTTCATTTGTCAATAGGCCAAAATAGCTACTAAAAGAGTGTTCTCACAGAATACAAACTAAACAAGTTTTAATTGAATCCAGTTATAATATTTCCAGATTTACTCTCTTCAAATAAAATGGCTTTATAGATGGAAGGGTTGGTAGCTAGGTTGGAAACAAGGTCTTCCAGACACAGCAGGACTGACACACATGTGAACTCAGAGGCTGTGGCAGCACACACAGGGCCTGCACCACTCTGGATCAGATGGAGTACCAGTGTTGTGGGCTGAAGTAGGAAAAGCCCCAATTCCTAATCCCGAGAGTATCTCCAGTTGACAAGCGCTCACAATGGGAAAATTAGTTTTCTCCAACAGAGTCTCACTAGGTATACAAACCACTCTTGTTTGTTTAAGACAAGATTTCTCTGTGTAACAGTCCATGCTGGAATTCATTTTATAGAGCAGGCTGGGCTCGAACTCACAGAGATCCACCTGCCTCTGCCTCCCAAATCCTGGGATTAAAGAAGTGTGCCACCACCACCCATTTTACAAGCCACTCTTAAAGACACATTTGATACCCAGAAGAGGGTCGATACCAAATAAACTAAATGGCACTTTCGGTACTTCTTTGTCTCATATGCTTTGTCTGGGCATTATCTTTAATTTTTGTCTTTAATTTTTTCTTCCCCCTCTTCATTACATGTCTTTTAGGTAAATATTGTCATTTCTGGTGTTGTGTTTCATGGGATTTCTATGTGTACAAACATGTGTCCCTGTATCTATATATAGCTCTTGTTCTTTTTCTTTGGATATTTTCTTCTGTCTGTTTGTTTCATCTTATTCTGGTTTATTGGTATTTTATCATTATTTTTTAGATGTCTGTTTTCTAATGAAGAATAGAAAGAAAGGGTGTGAACTTGTGAGGGTGGGAAGTTAGGGAGGATCTGGGAAGAATTTGGGGAGGGAAAATCATAATTAGAATACACTGTATGAAAAAAATCTATTTTCAATTTAAAAAGAACCCGAAGGCTTTGCTCTCCTGTGCCCTTCATTCAGCACTGACCTCTTTACCAAGACCTCTTCTACAGAACTCACCATCTCGTATTACTACAACTCTTTAGAGCCATCCTGTGACTCAGTGCTAAACTAGTTGCGGGAAGAAAAGGGCAAATTTTAAAAATGGGGTGCTGTCTGGCTGGGTTTCAGTCTTGTAGGGAACACTAGACACATAAGCAGCACATTTCAAAAGCCTGTGGAAGTGCTGTGGTAGGGGTGGCATTGTAGCTATAGAAACCAGGGAACAGGTCTGGTCTACCTCCCACCATGAGAAAAACCACCTACTACTACTTTCCTTCCTCTTCTAAAAGTTCCGTCTTGCCAAACTTTTGTCATGTGTACCTATAACTATGGTCATTTCAATTTTAAATATCCTGAATTACTTCTAAAATATGACAAAATTTGTTGTAAACTCTAAATAGTCTCCTACCTTCTTATTATTAATGATCAAATAAATGAACAATTCTCTCCATATTTTGATTCTATCATTCAAAGATTCAGCAGTATCCTGAGATATTGCCTGAGCCTAAACCAATCAAAACTTACTCAAATTATGTTACCTATACTGAACTGCTAGGGGGAAATGACCAAAAGTTTTTATACATATTTTATTTAGGTGTGGAAAAATTGAGCTTTCTAAGAATCCTTAAAAATAATGTCATAGATTTTTAAAGATTAAGTAGCACAAGGCCAGTCATTGTTGTATTTAGTATGTCTAAAGAGGATTTCTCCAACAAAAGCATGCTCTGGACACAGGGGCCGAAAGTGGTTCTCAGAAGGTGCTAGATAGAGGTAGCTTAGTGAATTGCCAATCATCTCAGCTGGGTCTAATGGCAGAGCACACACAGCAGTGTGAGGGAGTTTGAACAGACAGCAGTGACTTCCCAATGGGCACACCTAACAGCAAGAAATTGTGAGTATACAGCAAGGCAGAGAGAGCGCTCAACTGCACCTAGGACCAACTGCAGGCTAAAGTGCCTCGGGTAAAGTACTATCACCTGACATCTGACTGCCCCCCCCCCCTTCAAGAAGGCATTTAGGAGCCACACCAATTGTTATGCAGAATCCTATTTTTGAAGACATGATAGCAGGCATGTTCTGGTAAATTACAAAATGCTTTTATTGCACCCTTCTTAGTTTGTGTGCTCTGTGTCTATTTTCAATCTTTCAATTATTGCAGCTCATTATCATGTTTGACACACAAAAATAATGTATGCTGACTAATAGTGGCAGAAATTTGAGTGCATGTACTATTATTTTCTAGATGCTTGGCATATTTTGTAATTTACATTTTAAATTAAAGTTTAATCAAATAAAAATAGTGAGTTGGGTGAAATATTGGTAACGTTTAAGCTAGATAAATGGTCCATAAGGGATAGTACCATCCTCTGATTTTTTTTTTATTTCTTTGAAATCTTTCTTAATAAAATTGGGGGAGGTATTTTGTTTAAAAACAGATTGTAATTATTGTGAAAATTTCAGGGAAGAAATATAAAGCTGGCAGTTCTTCAACCAACATGAGAATCTGCCCTATTTTTCCATTGGAGTTCATGCAGTTGTGCAGGTGGATCACTGAGATGTAAATATGTTCTTATGAAACCAACCATTCAAGAAAGAAGGACAATAGTGAGAGTCTGGGGGCAAAGAGAAACACACTATTTTGTCTGTGCCACTCTTTTAGACTCTCCTGTCCCTCCTCCCCACCCCCTTATACACACACACACACACACACACACACACACACACACACATCATGACTATCCCTGAAAGAACCACCTCCTCCCCTGAAGGCAATCAACTTCTTTGAGGCTCCTAACCAGATAAGCATGTTGCTCCTTACCTGAGGGCTTCTTCACATCTAGCTCCTCCATATGACACCATGCTTATCATGTGCAACATAATACAGGAGACTTAAAAAGGGTCCTGAAGCAGCAAGTGACGTGAATTTTCACCCCAGCTCCTTTTTCCTGGGTAATCAATACATTAATCATCAATCTCCTCCTTCTAGGACAGCATAAAAATAATATCCTGTCCATCTTCCTACTTCAAACTTGTATGGGATTCAAATGATGCATAAGAAAGATCTTTGAAAATTCTAAAGACTTATATACAATTAAAGCATTATCAACCTAACAAAATAGGATACAGCAATTTCCTGGTACACCCAGTTGTGCAAAATAAGGTTTACGGGAGTGTGTAGGAATCTCAAGTACCAATACTGGGTTCCTAAGTTTCTCACAAACTTCAAAATAGTGAATAAGAAAGAAAACGTAGTTTGTGAGTTGGCATTAGAATGTCTTTAAGCTTGGTGTACATGCAATCTGCACTGTCTGCCTCCAAGTGCTCTGCTATCTACCCTTCCGGCTTCAGGCTGCCTTTCCTTCTTCATGGCACACTGGTTATTCATTAACCAGACTTTACCTGAAAAAAAAAAGTAAATAAAAAAGGCTTGGTGAAGGGACAGGGGTAGGAGTACAGTGTGATTTCCCAAGTGTCCAATATCTTTAGAAAAAGTTCCTGGATACAGAAAAAAGCCATCAAATCACATACTTTCTTCAAGTCTTTGCTTAAGTCCTAAACATGCCAAGTATTTGAATTGTTAATATGCTTCCTGTAATAGCCACCTAAATATTCATGTGACTTCATGCGTCTATTTTGCTGTTCAGTTTTATTTTTTAAATCTGTCTTCAGTCTCATTCTTAGCCTTTCCAACTTTACAACATAATAGTTTATAAGCGTTTTGTTCATTTACTGGAGTATTAGATATACTAAGTATAAGGGAAAGTGGGTATCAAGGTAGAGAAAGCACATACACTTGAAAGCTAGAGTTCACTAAAAATAATTCCCTCGTCTAAAATCATCCCAAAGAATACTTATGGATGCCTGGGATATGAAAGCCTACACAGGCTTGTCAATGGTATGGCAGGCAGGGAATTTCATAACGACTTGTCTGTCAAAAGGTGCACCCTAGTTTCCCCAGTATCACTGCATGATGGCTTCATAGAGAACTTAGCATATGACAAGGGGAAGGTCTTGTGTGGAAGGCTTGTTATCCAGAACAAATCCAAAGATCTATGGTTCTAATGTATCTCGTGCTTCTCATTTCTATTAAACAACTTATATTTGGCATGAATACATTTAATGCATAATTTCTTGCAAATTAAAACTAATTTTTACCACTGTTTTAAAATATTCCAATCAATAAACTGATGGGTATAAAAGTCAGATAAAGTATTATAAAGAATTCCTTTTTATAAAGAATTCTGAGTGTTAAATATCTTCAGAATAATGGAATAAACTGAGGGAAATTTTTTAAGTAATAACATCAAAACAAATTACAAAAGTTTAAACAAAAAACTGACCAAGAAATTTATATCAACTGTATAGTTAAAAACAATGATTTGCCTCACCAAAACTAGTCAAATGAAGCTAGGTTAAGATTGCTCTTACTGGGCAGTGATGGTACATGCCTTTAATCCCAGCACTCAGGAGGCAGAGGGAAGTAGATCTCTATTAGTCTGAGGTCAGCATGGTCTACAGAGCTAGTTCCAGGACAGTCAAGGACTGTTATATAGAAAAACCAAATAATAAAAATATTTTTCTTAATCTTTTTAAACAAGGCCACCTAACAATTATTGGAATACAAAATAATTTAATTACAAAGAACTAGAGTTGTGCGAACAAAAACGGGGGCTCAGACATGTGTCTAAGCATACATTCTGAAGTGACTGAAGAGTCTGACCTGTGGGGATCAGACTTCCATTATTGGGCTGGCATGGGGGAGGGGGTGATTCTATTTTCTATCTTTGAGTTTGGGGTACCTGTCTTATGTTGGTTAGTTTTGGTGCGGAGATCTTTTATTTTGTGCTTCTTGAGCACAGCCACATTGGAATTTTCATCATCCAAACAGCTAAGTTTTCAACAAGCAGCACATAATGTGTTTGGAAAGAACTGGGGTATCTTACTTTTATCTTTTTAATCAAGAGTCAGATTGCGATGCCTAAAGACATTTGCCTCTTCAACTTAAAGAAATGAAGAAATCAGATTAGATAAATCACTAGACAGCTGTCAACAAAAACCCTAGGTGTGCCTCTTAGCTTCCTTGAGCCTGGATGCAGTAAAAAATCAAAGAACGAAAGAGCCAATAAATAGCAAGCCCCTAGAAAACTTTCTGGATTCATTGGGGCTTTATTCAGAACCTGTCAATTCTATGCCTGACAAACTGTACTGGACTTAAATTCACGTAAGAAATAAAGTCAAGAAGTTGATTGTCCCAAGAAGAAAATGGATTTACTAGAAGCCTGAAGTCCAGCTGAATACGCTATAATGGCCATGTCCCAAAGAGCGTCATCTTCAAGGAAAGAATCTAATGATGGAAATGGACTCCAAACACCTCCACAGTGGTACTTCTGGAAGCTGATGTCTAATTGGGGTGATTAGATGTAAAGTCTTTTAACAAGCATAATTTCAATAAAGCATAAAACCTGAAATTTCCTCCACCTGCAAAGATTTGCTGGGTTCCAACTTCAATTGAGACATTCACTGTATTCGTTTCAGCTACTACCTACAGATTGGAGTGAGTCAACCCGGACATGCTGCCTCTTACAGTGGCAGGGAGACCTCCCTCTAGCCCGTGAATCTCCCCTCCTGACGAACATAAGCCACGCACAAGATCTCTCAAAATCAGAGTGAAAATAAACACCCCAGAGTCGAAGAGAAAATAAAATTGCTTTCCAGTTTTCTCAGTGGGTGAACTATCTGCATCTGAAACTTGGGAAATGATCCATTTTTTATGACACTTTTAATAGTAATATTTGGGATTATTAACATGATAAACTTCTCACCTATTCATCTTTTACTTTAAAAATCTGCTCATCTTATGACTAACACCTTGGCATTCAAACAAATGTGATGCTGAGACAGAAAAAATAAAACCTGTATAAATGACAGAGTGTTCAACCATGAACACATTGTCTTTTATGAATATTATAATCACAGAATCAATAAGCCTACAAAGAAAAAACAGGACACAAAACGTGTTTTGTCATTTCTGACGAAGTTATAAAAACAACAGACATTCAATATGCCAAGTGTTCTTCAATCCCTCATAATCATAGCCTTATTGAAGTGAGGACAAAAAGGGTCTAATTGCATAGGAGCAATCTCAATGTAATAGGTTATACACCCAGGCACTGCTGCACAATACAACAAAAACAGCGTTCCCTGTGTATAGCAGAATGTCATCTCTCATTTTCAGGCAATTACCTTCTTTCTTGTCAACAGTTTTAATAACCTCCATCATCTCTAAAAGACTTTTGCTTCAGTTAAATAATTTTCAGCTTTTTAATATGCAAATGTGCTTGTTCATATGCATGGGTGAAGTGGCACTGCTACTTGAAATGTGTCAGTACATTGTGGAGCACCTGCACCTCGGGGAAGCTTGATTTAATTGACACCTAATACTATTCATTATTCCACTTAGTGAGCAACTCCTATTAGTCACCTGTAGGTTTGCCTATAAGCACTGCTTTGGCCACCAATAAAAATATGATATTTCTATAAATAGAATGTCCATATTTAGCAAATGGGGTTCACTACTGTTGAAGCTTTGAGGGGACATAGGGAGATGGTATGGAATCAATAGGTCTTTCAGTGGGCAGCTTATAAACTCATTTCTCTGTAGATTTCTATACACGTGAAGACTTCCACTGGTTTGGTAGACATAAAATGCTATGTTTTCTCTGATGTGGTTCAATAAGTAACGTCTTGCTCCATGGAATAAATGACTGGCTGGAAGGATGGGTGGGTAGATGAATATGTAGATGATGAATAGACAAATGAAAAAATAAATAAACAAAACTACCTTCCAAAGCATACTACTAGCTTGTTTGTTTGTCTGTTTTAATCTAGAGTATATTCTTCATTCTTTTGGTCTCAGCTTATGGTGCATTTAAGGTTGTATTGTTTACCAATAAACAGCCTCAGTGTGCCACAAAGTTGAAAGACGAAAGCAGAGTCTTCCAGACAAGCAGCCATTTGTTGGTAGATCTCCTGAGGCAGTCATGACAAAGAGAGTGCTACTGTGGGGCATGTGGAGCGCTTTAAACAACTTCCAAACAGCAGCTCCCAGAATTATAACACATATGGGATTTTGTGTATTTGTTGGTATTAATGTAATAAACATGTACTGTAAATGATTACAACTTAAGTCTATTAATCTTCTTGCCTTTATGAAAATGGAAGGATTAGTGTTGAAAAGAATGTGCAGACTTAATAATATTGGGGATGCTGCCTCGCCACATGGTCTGTGACCTTATTGTCCAGGCTACTTTTCTTTCTGGCATTAATGCATTTGTTAGTCCCAGAGGCTTAAACTACAGATGTTTAACATCCTGCTTATGGACAGATCATCTGGAATACAAAGTGAGAAATCTATACTACTTATTAGTATATATTATGAGTGTAACAGAGATTTAATAGCCCATTCAAATAAGATTAGTGGGACCATAGCTCAGAAAAAAAGAG
This sequence comes from Arvicola amphibius, assembly GCF_903992535.2. Classification (NCBI taxonomy): domain Eukaryota; kingdom Metazoa; phylum Chordata; class Mammalia; order Rodentia; family Cricetidae; genus Arvicola; species Arvicola amphibius. The sequence goes on from NC_052047.1 coordinate 117,714,258, forward strand.
GGGATCATCTGAACTGAGACACACTCTCAAACCTGTGATAGGGAGACAAAGAAAGAATGAGAAGCACATTTTCATCTGGAATATGTTTTAGAACATCAAAGAAATTGTCACTAATTAATGTTGTTTATATAGTAGCATAAGAAACATTAATTATATCCTTCAATGTAAACTTAAAACCTTTTTATGGAAGGGATTTATAAATAAGGTGGTAACCTGCACTGTGGAAGCTTATCTGCAGCATGCTCTGAGTGATAATAAATCATTTTTATGTCTAGAAGTCAAAAAAAAGTGAGGTCATAGTGGGAAAATATTGAATCCTTCTTCCCCCAGGCCCAGTCATTTCTAAGGAATACAGGAGAAAAAAGGAAAGAAAAAGCAGTGGTCAACCAGACCTTTGTTGGTATCCCCCAAAATGTAATCTCCAAACTGAAGAATGGCAGCTGGCAGAACAGCTGGTGAATAGGATTAATGTCAGAAGAAAGAAATAAAACTCAACATATGTCCAAGCCTGCGGTGCTGGGACCAAGCATGATTATACCCCGACGGAGAGCCTGAGTACAGCTGGAAAGGGCCACTGTGCCATGTTGCTCTAGCCCGCAAGGTCATCGCTGAGAAGTCGGGAATTTCTGAGCTAAACTCAACTTCGCCTGCAGAACTCTGTAACTGGGAAGGAGAGGGGCCTGGATTTATAACTGTACCAGTGTGCTGGGCACTTTAACCCTTGGTGGCTGCTTCGCTGTGAAGCAAACCAATGGCAGATTACCACTGAATCTAACAGATTGCACTAAAGTAAATATAATTTTTAAATCATTTAAACCCCTTAATCTCATCTCAATCATATCAAATATTTAGAGCAAACATATTTCCATCTTTCATTTAGAGTTTAAATAGGTACCAAGGGGGGAAATCTAATTAAACAGATGACAGTAGGTAGGGGTTTTGTAAATTGTCAATACTTCAAAATGAACATTTTTTTTTACAGTTATGGTATCACAATTGGAAAAAGAATAATGTGAAGGGGCTGTTTTTCATTGCAGGATTCTCGTGTTGTCACATCGTGTAACACCAGCAAATTCTGCCTCCCTGTGCCACTCCCCTGCTGGAGTGGGCCAGTTTTAGCTTTCTGTAATAGTAGATGAAAGACGACATTGGACGTAAGCATCCTAGCTGCAGTACAAAACGGCAACCCCTTGGATATGACAGGTGGATGAAACATAGGCAGAAGGCAGACTACCCAGTTGTTTCTCTTTCCTCGGGAGAATATTAAGCACTGTTGTGGTTCCTGTGTCCTTCCTGTCCCCGTGATGACTGTTTCCATCAGAAACTCAGCTAACTTGAGCTCAGCAAGTAGGTTATCAGAGGCCAGAGACCGTCTGCCCATGTGAAAGCAGCCAGCATGCTCACTGTCTTCCTTAAGTAAGGGTGACAATGTTGGGGCCCATAGAGAATTGTGTTATGGAGAAGAATGGAAATGCCATTCTCAGGAGCCCAAAGACATGCTCCCAGACCACAAAAGAAACCCATGCAGAAACCACCCCACAAACAGAAACCTAACTACGCAGCCCCACTCGTGAGAGTTTTAGTTCACTTCTCATGTTCAGGACAGGTCATAGGGGTCCTCAAGATGAGAAACGGTCAGGCCCTACAGCACGACAATTCTCTGAGGCTAGGGAAACCCCAGCAGGCTTACTTTCTGAACTCGGCGGTGAAATAAGCCATCTCCAACTTGCTTGCTCTGATTTTTACCTCTTTACACATAAACTAGTGATCAGTGAAACAAATCACAATTGCCTCATTTAAAAAAAAAAGACAGAAAGAAAGTCTAGAAATTAGCAAGCACAACAGTCTAATTCTTAAAGCGACTTCAAATAAGCAAGTCATGTTTGCTTATTTGGAATTGAGGTTCAATTCCAAATGAAAATATTCAATGGACTTTTCAAGTGATATTTTGAGCAATATATCAGGATAGAACAATGGCCTATGGTATTACTGGTTTTGCTCCCAGAATTACTCTATGCAAATATCTGATCATTTTGTGACATGTTAGGCTTTACCAGCTTCTGGGGGCAGCAGCCTTCAATGATTGCAGACATTCAAGCATCCTAGTTTTATATGTGGATTTTACGAATTCACATTTTAAGAGCCTCCTCAGTCGTTGGTATTTTTTAAATGTTAATGTGGTGCTGTCTATAACTCAATGAAAAATCAAATTGTCTTACATTAAATTAAAAAATAATTAAAGTAAAAAATAGTCATTTCTGCAAAATGCTAATGTTAGAAAAGTCTAGGTCAAGTCTGAATAAAGATCTAAATAGAATTATCAATTCAATGTTCTTATAATGGCTACCATGGTATAAAAAACCAAGACTGCCAGCGAGGAGTTGTAGTGGCATGCAACGTTGCCTAGATTCTTTACATGCTAAAAAAAAAATGTTTCTATTTATCATTGTAGAATATGGAGAGAAACCCACATAGCTTATTAATGTCTTCTGAATTGTTTAAGAGGATTTTAAGATATGAGTTAAAAGAATTTCATAATCTTAATTTCAATTTCTCCTTTTCATTTAATAGTAGACATTCATTAGGACCCACACACTGTAATAAATTATAATAATTTCAAACAAGAATTAAATTACTAGGTACCTAGTGAAAGAGCCATTTTTCCTTAGGTACCCTGTAATCTAACTGTCAGATTTAAAATCTATTCCCAATCAACTCTTCACAACACTCACATTTATTCATCTATGTTAAATTAATAAAAGGTGTGAATAATACTGACAAAATTGATCATTATTGTTCATGTAGATTTAGAAAATTATAAGGTAATCTAAAATGTAAAAGGAATTGAGAGAAACTATTAAGGTTCTTATAAATAAATTCATCCTATGCTGTTTTTTCAAATCAAGACTGAAACTTCTATGAGACTTATTTAAATTGACTACACATGCTATTTGATAAATTGTACATTTTTAGAGCATAAACCACTTTCATTATTTTTGACAAATATCAGTACAAAGACTCTACGATAGACTTAGAGAGTAACAAATACTTTAGGAGTATATGCCAAGAGGATTCCAGAAAGTAACAACCTAATAGTGGGCAGGAACAATATAGCTTGCTAAAGAAAAGATACACTCTCGGGGAATATCAGGGAGTTTTCAAAAAACAAATATCAGCCCCTATCTTTGTCCCTAGGTGTAGCAATGTATGTAAGTTCTTACACAGTCACCAAAGATAGTACAAATCTAAGCACTAACATGCCGGTAGAACCCCTGTGTAACCCCTGTTTGCGTACTCCAGTGCGCCTCCCACCCTCGCCTGGCTGACCCTCTCCTTTCTAATGGGCATCCCTGAAGATAGTGGGACGCATGGCGACATCTGTTCCCATTCACACCGATTTTAATTTACCAAAAGAGTTCCGCTATTTTCAGAGCAGACTGCAGAGCACAATGACAGATTTAGGGCCTTGGCTGGGGTTGCATTTCCAGTGTGTCAGCATTTCCTCCTCACTGAGAGTAAATTCCAGGGGGTCACAACAGAGGAATCGCTGAAACCCTAGCTTCGGTGGACACACTTTTCCCACCCTTCCTTATTTCATCATAGCTGGACCCACCACCATGCCGCCCCGTCTGGTGGCATTGATGGGGCTGCACAGTAACTGGGCAGTCGTTACCTCATCTTCAGCAAAAGTGGAGGTCCTTCCTGTGAGCTTCCCCACACAAACGTCTCTTCCAGGGCTGGCTGAAATCTACTGCTATAATATGAGAATTTTTGTAGCTACACATTCGTAAAGGACTCATTTTTCAAAACATGTCCACATACCCTGTTTCATAATCTGATCACAGGAACAGTTCTAAGTTACAAATATTCTTCCTAACCTAGAGTTCCACAGTTACATGATTTTTTCTATGGGGTGCTTTTTTTTTTGCAGACAATTGAAATACAAGCGAGGAAAGTCACTCACGCCCACACCACGGCAGTTTCCCTGGATAATTCAGAGTTTTCAAGGCACAATATGAAGAGCAACTTGGGAGAAACAATGCCCAAGTTGTGTTGTGATTACTCAGATCTGAGCAGCTGAGCAGGGAAGACGGGCAATGGAATGCTGCGCAGCAATCAGCACTGTTGACTAATCAGAATTTGAGACACTGGAAGGTAATAAGGGTATTATAAAGAATGGCTTATTGAGGGAGCAGCTGTTTATGTGCAGCTCACTAGACTGCCATGGTATGTTTTGGTGAAAATGTTTAACTCCTTTTAAAATGATCATTAGAGAAGAGACGACAGCAAGTACCAAGTGGCAAGTTTGGAGGAATCAAAACACCAAGATTTAACAGCTTTGGGGTGGTTATCTGGGTGCCTGGTAATGGTCAGAAATGCCTATTCCAAGGAGCTTTTTAAATTAAAAGTCCTTACTATTCATTCTTGCTTTTAAAAGCTTAGCAGTTAGGCCATCATCATTACTAGGTTGATAGGGGCGCTGAGTGAGGCAGCAATATAATAGGAAAATCCTCAGGGCAGAACAAAAAGGAAGAGGCAGCTGGAAAGAGCCATGGGGCAAACACAAACCAGAGACTGCCTTGGAATTCAGAAATGGGCCCATCGCCTTAATAAACAGAAACAAGGGCCCATGTCAGACACAGCTTTAAGTTTCAAACGCAGGTTTTGCTCAAAATAAAACTACTAACACTCTCTCCTATTTTGACGTCAGAGGAGTAAATAATTTTTAAGACATGAGGGAAGAATGTAAAACAGTATTTCATTCACTGATGTTATTTCCACAAAACAGCATTCACCCCCGTTGACTGCCGGTCATACATGTGCTAGCTTCCTGCTCAGGGCTGATTTACAGCTTGTCTTCTTTTCTCTCACTCCAGAAGCAACTGGCTGCTCTTTTTCCCCCAACCACAACAGGGAAAACAACAAAAATCTATAAAGTATACTATAAAAGTAACAAGCATTTAATTGGTTTATCATAATATAGCATTATGAATACTTCATTCTGACAAGTGTTCGCTAATATTTTAGAGCAGTCAGCGAGCGGTCAAAACTCTGCTATCCTTTGTAACAGTTCACATGTCAAACTGGCAAAGTGCCCACAGTGTACGGCTGGAAAAAAAATCTATTTAATGTCTGCCCCACAAGGCGACACATGAGGTTTGATTGGCAGAAAGCAGAGAGTGGCTTTTGATCATGTGTCTTAACAAGCAGTTCCAGCTCCTGTCTTCTCAGCTGATGGGCTCCGCATTACCCATTCAAACAGAAGTGACAGACCACTGTACCACTCCCTGGCTGCAGTCACACGCAGTGGGAGCTAGGCTGGGGACAGCGCCACTGATTAAATATATCACTTTTTCAAGACAAGCAGGTTGTCTGAATCAAAGTTGGACAGAATAGACTCAACATTATTAAAAGGGGATATAAAACTAGGATTGAGTGATGTTCAGCCAGTTTGCACAGCCTCGGGGATTCCCGGGCTGACAGGGGGAATAAGGAAGAGCAGAACTCATAAAATAGGGACAGAAATTAGCTATGACACCTTGCCTATTTTCCCATCACTTCAGGACCAGTGAGTTTCAAATTCCTGGAGTCTCCTTTTCCCTTTTTAACTTTCAGTAGAGGAAGAAAAGCACATGAAAGCATTGGTCACGGCGGTTTGTCAATTACTGTCTTAAATGGGGTAAGATGCCAGATGCAGGCTTTTGCATCTCATTCCAAAAGACACTAATACAGGTTCTTCTAACGAGGATTCTTATTTTAGAATTTTATTGCATTTGTTCACTTGGCATTATACTGTAACTTTCAAATCTAGAAATATTAATCATAGACATCTTGCAGTTTAAGATTTTACAAGTTTTCTGACTACTAGAGAGGGTTATAGGTATGCTAGTGATCATATTTAGCCCTACTATAGTCTCTGCTATAGTAAATACAGTATTTAAACATTTCCCTAAAATATGTTTATATACATACATAAACATCCAAAATGAGGACATGCTCATTACAAAATTTTATTGTCTTCATTTTATGTTTTTTTAATTACTGAATGTATCTTCGTATAACCTGCAGAGCATTAACAGCTACCTACGCAGTGTGAAGAAATAAAATCTGAAGTCATTTTCTATTTAGAAAAGTAAAAATAAACGCTCAAAGAAATAAAAATTATAACCAACTATCTGGCAATAGAAACTAAAGAAATAGACTAAAATATAAACAATTGCATGAAACAAATTATTTGAAATCAAAAAACACAGCCCAGTAAATGGTCAGTTCATGTGTGATTTTTGAAGCCCTCAAGAGAGTTTAATTTCTTCATACCTCTGCTATGAGGACCGGCTTTTATTTATTTATGGCTGCTAGTGGCACACGCCAGCTATTTCTTGGAACACCTACGCTCTTGTTATTCACTTTGGCATCACTGTGCATATTTAGCAGCAACCTGCTTGTTAGATATTTAAGATATCATTAAAGGATTAACTATTCCCACCAAGGCGAAGACAGCTTTAGTATAGGATGGTAAGGTGCTCAGCAGCACCATCAAACAAGATACTGAAGTAACTGGGAACGGACAGGACCAGCAGAGGCAACTGCTAGACAATGGAAAAATTACAGTAAAAAAAATGCTGGGGTCAAATTTATAGAGTTGCATATTGCTTATTGTATAGTTCGGTTAAGTTACTTTAAATTTCAAAGTTAATTTAATTCTTGCTAGTATATATTGGTTAAGCCATGTACTATTTCTCAGAATAATCTTAATACAGACAGTGCTTGATTTATATTCCTTCTACCATAGACTTGCTATACAATTGATCAATTACTTCATATTAATCAAATACGCATTCCATTGAATGAGAAATAAGTTCCATGTTGTGCAGCATCTGTACGCGTGGTCTCTGAGGGTGAGGGGAGCGATAGGGACAAATGCCATCGGAGTTCTCGGGGCACAACCACACTGGAATCTGGGGTCTGGTGTTAGAAAACTGCCATGAAGAGGATAATTTGGGGTGGGGAGTCTTGATAGGCAAATGCTTCTGAAAACATGAAATGCAGCAAAATATTCTCCTCCCAGATACAGATTATATTACTACCCTCCAACATTGCCATGTGCATTTTCTAAAGCCTAGTGGGAAAGAAGAAGAGATCGCTAGGATGAGCTGTCACCTGGACTAGGTCCGAGGAAAAGAGACTGGCACAGTACTGCCAATGGAAACACATTAGACCAAGTAAACCTGAAGCTCTCCAAAGCACATTTCCCCTGTTCTATAATCCAACTATGAAAGAAGGAAAGAAAATCCATTGTTCAGAATAAAATTTTCTATTACTCCTGCTTTACCACTTGAGCCTCTCATATTCAGTGCCAGAAAATCCAAAGAGAGGAAGAATAAATCCACCAAATGTTCTGCAACAATATTTTTTTAGATAGAGAAGGAATACTTTCTTTTTTAAAAAAAATCAAAATAATTAATTATTTTAGCCACTATATTATTGCTTACAGTAATACACGGCAATAACATTTACATTGATTGAATTCTGTTTCCTTAATGTGAAATTTGTTTGGGGTTAATTAGCACGGCTGAGGAATAAGCTTAATAATTTTATCTTGTTTACACTGGAGGCAGTTTTCCGAGAGCACTGCTCAGGGAGGAAGTGACATCTAATTCTAGACAAAACATGGCGGTGAGGGCGGCTGCTCACTGTGGGGTGGCAAGTCAGGCCTTCCTCCTTCAGCGAGACTCCCACTACTTGGGGAGTCTAATGGTAGCCAGAGAAAGTTGTCAAATTATTTCTCAGACATGCTAAGTTTTTAAAACAAATACGGAGCTGAGCAGGGAAGAAAGAAAAGGACGGATACAAATGGAAAAAGTCTACGATATTAGGCATTTTTACTGTCGCTTTCTAAAGAAAAAGCAGGTCTAATTAGTTGTCTTCCTAAAATGCGTACCTAGCATTTTTATTATGTATTATAACATTTTGCTCAGAGCTGACATTTTTATTCTGACAAGCACTGTCTGGAGAGCTCTCAATAAATAATACATTGACAATTTTCAGTAAATAAGCAGTGGACACAAATCGTTATCCTTACTTACAGCTGGCCCACTCTAATAGTGCTTTTACAAGTGAGGTGACTATTCAGTCTAATGCAATCCTCTCAGTGCTAGAGAGACATTTTCATTCATTACCACGGTCACAAGCACTTAAAGCACTTTTAAGCCCTGTTGCAAAACAGCAGGAATGGCAGAGTGAGTGGGGCTGACGAAAACTCAAGTTCATCACCAGAGAAACCTGAGGCTGTTCACCTAGACACCGGGAAATTCACTTCTGCCCAGGTCACCTCCGCACCCCTAGAGTTGCCTGTCTAAGAATAGAGAATTTCCTTTGGTAATTAAATGTCTATATTCTTAATGCTGAGTCCTGTGATAGTGGGCTTTGTTTTCTGTAGTAAGTAGAGCTTCATCAACCAGTGCTATTTCTTAAGCACCATAAAGGTCATGTTGTAACCTGTGGTTATATCTTTGAGGAAAGTACAGAACTAAAATCAAATTGGAATCTAGATGAATACATTTGAAATCAAACAACAACTTTTCTTCTTTGCTTTGACAGTGTGTCTTCCCTGACAAGTCCCTAACACCAGTACTCCAACCAGTCATTAGACCATTAAGGCAGACTCAGGCTTCATTTGTCTTTAAGCTATGACATCAGTTTGACTGTTAAGCTACATGAAAATGCAAACCTACAGAACAAGTAATCAAATGGGAAATTCATGTCTATACACCTTGACCTAGCTCCCCCGCAACTAGTATTTTCACCCAACTACCAAATCTACAAACAATTATTTGAACACTTTGATCATGGAACTCTATTACCCTGTTTAAAGGTAATTCTATAGTGTTTCATTGTCATAGGCCATGTTATGATGCTTTGGTCAAATCCAGAATGCATACCACAGAGGTACCAGATGATAATGGAGTTAAAAAGTCATATCACTATATTGAACAAGCTGCCATAATATAGCTCCTTTATCAGGCATTGTAGTGATCCTGTCATAAACAAACTCACTGTCCTACAAGTTCCCAAGAGTCTGTCATTGCCACATGCAGTTGTGTGGAGCATAGAACACTTGGAACTATATAACCACTATGTTATTAGCATACTGCTTTTTCCTCAAGGGTATTTTTGACTTATAAAAAGTTTAATATAAAGCAGCAAGCCAGCTACACAGGCAGTATCCTTGTTCATCTGTATCTACTGCTTCATTTGATAACACTAATGGGCCAGGGGTAGTGACTGTCCTGTATCATCAAGGACTGTGACCCATCAAAAATGACTTCACTACAAAAAGAGTTCAGTCCATGGCAATGAGAGGCAAGGGACTCCAGAGGGTACTCTTAATTTCTTGGATAGTCCCTTGTACATCTGCATGCTGGGTATATTTTTCTATCCACAGAGATAATACTCAAACTCAATACATCTAAACCCAAAACTTTCCCTGAAACTTCTCATCGGTAGTAGATGGACCATCTCAATACCCTCAAATCTCCTTTCCAGTTGTCTCTCCAACTTCTTATACCACAGCCAATTAGCAACTTCAACTGTATCTCTAAAAGCTAGTTCCCATACGTCCTCTGCTGGTGATTTAGCTGTTATCAGTACATGCCTAGGTCATACAAGAGCCTACAACAGACTGTTCCTCAGTGCCCTGCCCATTGCCTTTATGCAACTGATGGTCAGGATGCCAACCAAGTTACTTTTCTTTTAAAAAAAAATCCAATCTGTCCCTCATCACCCTACTTAAAAGTTCTCATCTGCTTTCCAGCACCAAATGACCAAATTCAATCCTTTTAGTATGCCTTCAACCTATTTTTTCTCATATTCAAATCTCCTGAATTAGCCACAACACAGTTCTTGAGAAGCTCATTCATACTGCTGATATTTCATGTACATTTCTGCTCTCTCATTGGTCCCAATATATCCCTTGTTCAGGATAATCATCTTGCAGTTACTCAAAATGTAACTCAAAAATCATTTAAGGGCTTGTGTAGCCTGAGACAAAACAACGGTTGCCTTCTGTCCTGCGGGAACACTGACAGCGACAACACCCTTCTATTACAGCATTGACAGCCTTTACTCAGGTCATGTTTTCCTTCCTAACTATAAGCTACACACACACACACACACACACACACACACACATATATATATTCTTAATTTGTTTTCCTTTCCTACTTTCCCTACTTTTACCTCTCCCACCTAGGTTCACTACAATACCATTTGAAAGAACTTAATAAATGCCTTACAAAATTATAAGATCACAGCCACATGCAGTCAAAGATAGCTATGAATTTGGTCCAAAACAAAATCATAAATTTTCTTTAAAAGTTATAAGATTTTAATAATCTATTTCATAACTTGGATTGCACAGTTCTCAAGAATAAACCTTGTGAATGACTATATGTTGCAGGATTGAAAGGTTGGACTTGCCTATAAGTTTGTTTATAAAAAATTCAAATATGATAATGTACTATTACTTACTAGGTCTTACCAGATTTTAATAGGAACCACATAAAATATGCAGGTCATTTGTGGGAGAACTGACATCTTCAACACAGTAAGTTTTCGAGTATATGAATATATGAATACCATATTCTGCTTTTAAATTTAGGTTGTTGCTTTTTATGAACATTTTGCAATTTTTGCATATGGGTTCTGTACAATGTGATAAGTGCATACCAAAAAATTCACTTTATTGAGAGAAACTGTGATAATTTTTGTTTTTAATTTCAGTTTCAAGAGTTACTACAGCCTAAATGTTTCTGCTCTCCCACACCCACATGCTAAAATCGAATCCCCAGTGTGCTGATATTAAGAGATAGGATTTTGTGTGTGGGCTGTGAGTGAAGCTAGTGGGCCTATGGAAAAGGCCTATGTGTGCTTGCTTGTCCCTAATGATACATGAAGACACTGCAGCAAGGTACCAAACTAAGAAGAAGGGAGTATCTCAGACACCAGTTCACCTAGCACCTTGGTCTTGGGATTCCTAGACTCTGGCATGTGAGAAATAGGTCTCTTGTTTTTGTAAGTTTCCCAGTTTGCAACACTTTGCTGTAGCAGTCTGTAAGGACTAAGACATGTCCCTATTGCTGTAGGGAACTGTGATTGATTTCTGTTGATCTTATCCTGTAACTGATGAGTCATCAGCTCCAGATAATTTCTGTTCTAACCATTACTACAGCTGCCGTCGTTTTGCTCATGACTTCTTTTGTTCATGACTCATAGGGGCTTCCTATGTAGCCAATTCTGTCATTTACAGTATGAATCAATGGAGGCAGATAAGCCTTTTCAACAGAGGAAGTAACTATCCATTAGCTAAAAACATAAAAATGAGTTCTGACTTAAATCTCACACCTTATACAAAAGTTACCTCCAAATTATATATGGACTTAAATGTAAAATATGTTCTATACATCCTTCAGGGAAAAATGTAGGAGGCAATGTGTAAAATCCATGACTTGGCAAGTTGTTCTAAAAACCTATATCAAAAGTAAGATTTATAAAGCAAAGAATTGTTCATCTAGACCTCATTAATACTCTAAACTTGCAGCTATGTGGGCACATGAAAAGACAAACTAAAGACTGGGAGAAGGCACTTCCACCCATATCTCTAATGTAGGCCTGCTACTTAGAACAACAAAAAGAGGCCAAACACAAGAGAGAAAGAATATCTGATTTTGTACAAAAGAACCAAAGGCCCTGAAAGATGTGTCACCAACAAAGATGTTTCACGACAACAGATGACAAGCAGCATATACAATGAATATCACTAGCCATGAAAAATACACATTGACTCACCGTGAAATGGAATAACATAGCCATGGGATGTCTAAAAGAAGTGAGGAAGCCGACTATTGCTGAAGATGCAAAGAAACTGAGTCTCTCTGCTGGACTAATGAAAAGGCAAAATGGCGCAGTGATTCCACAGCGCATTGCAGGGACTTCTTATCAAATTCTAACTGAAACCACCACCTAACTCAGAGACCATTCTGGACATTGACGCTAGAGACATGGAAATTTATTTTCAGCCAAAAAGTGATGTTTTTATAAGAGTTCATAGAGTTTGTGATATTGCCACTCTAACTTGGGCAGATTTACTTGATCTGGGAAATGTGTTGCAAATTCATACTAAGGAGAAAAAAATAGGAACTACTTATATTCACAGCAACACTGATGAAGTATTAGAAAAAAAAAATCTAGTCTGGAAAAATATCCCAGAAGCTATTTTCCACCAGGTAAAAAGAGCACACCTTATCCCTGAGGCTGATGCCACAGCAGGCAAAGGGTGGAGCATCAACAATTAGGGAGACAGTAAATTCATATGTTGTCATGATGTGACTGCACGGGAAGACTTATGACTTCATACACCTGTGATGAACTTAGCACCGTTTGATTATGAGTCTACACAAGGCTGAACTGAGGACCAATGGCTATGGATTCAGAATAGAGAGGGCAACTCCAATCCAACGGATGATGGAAAATGACATCATACCAAAATCAGATTGACAAAATGACTTTTAAAACAGATCTTCTAAACCTAAAAAGAAGGGGAAAATAATGTCATTACAGGAAAAGATTATTTGTTTTTTTCTTTATTGATCCGAATGCAATAGCCTTAAAGTTATACATAGAAGCCTAACTCTGAGGGTGGGGTAAATGCAAAGGTAGAGGAGGCAGAAATAAAAACTGGAGACAATATTCACTATAATTTAACAAGTTTCACTTGTTTTTTAAATCAATAAACATTTATTAAGAGTTGTAAGCACTGGGAAATAGCCCTGGACCAGTCCTGGTTGACTCTCCATCTAAATGAAATGAGACACAATACAGAAGACAAGGAAGTCACAAGGTAGTGAAGCTATGAAAAGGAAGTACACAAATATGTCCAAGAGGTATTGTGGGGCTGTGAACGGAGCCTAGCTGGCAGAGTTTTTACATAGCATCCATGGAGCCCGAATCCAGAGACCCCCAACACACATACAACATAAAACCAGATGTGATGGCAGACGACTTTAATCCTAGTACTTGGAAAGTGAAGGCAGAAGAATCAGAATCAGTTCAAGGAAAGTTTGAGACCATCCTGAGCTAAATAAAATCCTTTCCCCACCCTACCCCAAACAAAAGAAAGAAAGAAAAGAAAAGGAAAAGCAGTGTGATTGTGATTTCCTTTAGACCTGGAGAATAGGATTAAAGGCATATGAAACTTCTCCAAGGAAGTGACATTTTTGTTTTGATAGTTTCTATTCTATTTAATTGTGTGTGGGTGTAAGTGGCACACAAGTCATGACGTATGTGGAGGTTAAAGGGCACTCCAAAGGAATCAGTTCCCTCCTTCTACCATATTGGTCCTGGGGGTTGAACTCAGATTATCAGGTTTGGCAGTGAGCTCTTTTATCCACTGAGTCATCCATGGCTACCCAGAACTAAAATCTGAGTAAACAGAAGCCAGGCACAGGGATCTAAGGGCTCATCCTTTAAAAAGGCCAGAATGACGGCAATCACTCAAGGGTAAAAGTGCTTGCTGGACAAACTTGATGAAGAGAGACCCACATAAAAAGCCAGATGTGGATATGGGGCATGCATCTGTAATCCCAGCATTCTTGGAGAGATGGAAGGCAGAGACAGCAGACCAGCTGGAAGCTGGCTAGCCACTTAGCCTGGAATATGCTGTGCAGAAACAGCAGAAGAAACCAGAGCCTCAGAAATAATGTGGAAGGAGAGAGAGAACTCCTAAAAGAAGTTATCCTCTTACCTCCACACATGCACACATGTGCACAGCCACACTAACACACACACACACACACACTAATTAATTTACTAAAAATGAATGAATAAATAAAAACATTCAAATAAATTTCATTCTGAAGTGCAATGAAATTTCAGTGCACACAGTTTATTGGGCCTCTCTCTCTCTCTCTCTCTCTCTCTCTCTCTCTCTCTCTCTCTCTCTCTCTCTCTCTCTCTCTCTCTTTTGAGACAAGGTTTCTCTTTAACTTTGGAGCATGTCCTGGAACTCTCTCTGGAGACCAGGATGGCCTCAAACTCAGAGATCTGCCTGCCTCTGTGTCCCAACTGCTGGAATTAAAGGACCTACCTTAAGACTTCCCTTGACTATTGTTTATATTCATTAAAAAGTACACATTGGTGTGACTCATTTTGCTGTTGCTGATGCTATGGCATTTCTTAGCACAATTCAATGCTTTGTCATAGTTTTATAACTATTTAGTGTACCTTCATCCTTTTGTTCTAATAAACTATCTGTATTTACTTGTTGTTAACATATTCATTATCTGTGAGCAGTTGTGCAAACCCATAAGCCTCTAACTTTAGCACTCCAAGTGGTAGTGGACAGCCTGCATCCTCTAATTTCATTTTGGAGGACTTGTCTGGATTTGTGTGGGGCACCTCACACATAAACTCTCAAGACATCAACTAAGAAAGTGCATACATTTCAGTGCTACAGATAATTCAGTGCTAAGCTAGGGCCTTGAAGCCATGGCTTTGTAAGTACTTCATTGGACAATGTCTTCTTCAGACATCAAAACTGCATAGCTGCTTTTATCTCTCACTTCATAAATATTCCAGGATCAAAAAGAAGAGATAATAACGAACACTTTCAAGAATAAAAGAAAGGGAGTCATGAGATTGGTTGAATTGAGTGATTTATTTGGAAAACAGTTTGGGAGAGAGGCACCCTGATTAGTGGACTCTGAAGTTTAGATATGATATTTTTTGAAAAAAATTGTAATGGCATAGAATTTTAGAATTTATCCTTTAACAAATATATAGGCCAACATCATTTTATAAATTTAAAAAATAGATTCAAATCAATTAGTTAATTACTTGATTCCATGAAGTAAGTTACTAAGGGTCATGAAAGAATGCATATCAAGTCAGGCCAACATCTGAAAGAATTTCTCTTTTTTTAATTTTTACTGGAGTGTGCATGCATGCCTGGTAAATATATATTCACATGTATGAGTATGTATATAAACTTGTAGAGATCAGAAGATGTCTTTGGTCCTCTTTCTCTACCAGTCTTCACCATAATATTGAAGCAAAGTCTCACTTGAACCCAAAGTTCGTAGATTTGGCTAGTCTAGCTAGACAATATGGGATCCTACCTCCATCTCCAGAGGGCTAGGAGGATAGACAGGCCTCCAACTATCTGGTGCTGTGAATATGAACTACTGAGCCATCTTCCCATCCTCCTGAAAGAATTCTTAAACCTTTTTAAATGGCTAAGAATTGAACCTAGACTCCTCATGTTTGCAATGCATGCACACAAATGCTGAGCTATATGCCTGGCTCTCTTTTTCCTTTCCTTATGTCGAGATAGCACTGTTCAGGATGGTTTTGAACTTACTATGTAGCCCAGAACGGCCTTGTACTTGTGACCTTCCTGCCTCAGCCTTTTAAGTAGCTGGAATTACATGTCTATGACACTCAAGAGAGAGACAAAGATTTCCATCAAACACATTAATTGGCTAGAAAAATGTCTGTTTCAATAGAAATGATAGGATAGAACAATAATCAAAGGCTTGTGATTTTTAATTTAAAGTATTTCAGAAAAATATGAAGGTTGTGAACCCAAGATAATTAGAGGTCAGGAGTTAACTCTAATCCTAAAACCACATCATAAGATGGAAACATCAGTAAAGAAGATCAAAAGGGGAACCGCGTGTTTCCTAACAAATCCAGTAATAACAGTTCAGCAGAACAAGGAACCTGTGTTTGGCCATTGTTGAAAGGACTGAAAACATTCTATTATGACACAACAAAAAGAAAGTTGCAGAAAAGGGCCCCCTGGAGACTCTTGTTGAGTTTCCAGAAATTGTTAGTGATTAATTAAATGTGTATATTATATATATTTATATATACATATATACACTAATGAACATTTGAGGAAGATAGACCCAAGAGTTCTGGACAGCTAAAGCTTTCAGAGAACACATGCACTGAGAGGGGCAGAGGAAGAGAGAGAGAAAGAGAGACAGAGATCAAACTCTGCTTTAAAGCAAGTAAAAAAAGAGCATACGTATTTGTCACAGTCAACAGTGCTCCCTAAAGGATTCAAGGGATGACGTGCATCATGCCAAGTATAAGGACCTCCCTGGCATTATTGTCTGCACTACTGACAGCTATGAAAACTTTAAATATCTAGAGACAGAGGCCGGTAGAATAGACTGTTACATGCCATACCATGGAGCAGTGTGTGGAATATTATACAAAAGTGAAAATGCCTACACTACACAGAAATATAGTCATGTAGTATTGTCATGAGTACACAAAGCAGGTCTCAGAAAACCACAGGGTGGCATCATTTTTATAAAATCCCAAAGCAAACAAAACTAAATATATTGTTTAGAAACTAATTCAAAATTATTTCAGAACAAAACAGAAGATAACAGCAAAGTCCAGGCACATCTAAAGCAAAAAGTACACAGGTGAAGAGCACACAGGCAGTCCTGAAGATGGCCGTCTCCAGCAAGCTAGACACCAAGCCCATGAGCTTTGTCCCTGTTCATGAGCTAAGCATCAGCCCCATGTTTAAATGACCCACTTTCTTATCTGTTCATTTCCATTTTTAGGTATAAAGAAAATACTAAAAGTCAAAACTGTCCCCTACTTACTTCTTGAAGCTCCCAAACTAAATGCTGAAGGAAATGTAATGGATTTTCAAGAGAAAATGCAAAATCCACAAATGCAAAGGAGAATGAGGCTGGCTCCAGCAAGCCATAGGGAGTTGCCTCTTTCTAAACAACAGAATGCCTGGAGCACCTTCAACACCCCTCCCTGTTCACTTAGAGACAAACCTGAAACAGTTACCCATGTCTACTAATATTATTAGTGAAAAGAGTCGGGGAGGGGGGGGACCTTTTAAATCTGAGGAGCTAGAAACAAGCCAAGAAATCTACAGTATCTTTTCAAAGAAGAAGCCAAGCAGAGAGAAGTTAAGGAGAGGGTTTAACTGAATAGTGTGCTACCTGGACTGTAAAGGGAGCCACAAAACAGCTGCAGACAGAGTTAGCCACAATTTCTCCAAAAGGCCTGAGGCCTCAGAACACTTGCTCATTCTCTGATTCCCAGAGTTACATTAAGAAAATGACCAATTTTCAAAAATTTGAAAGCAAATACACCTAAACTCAGAAATACACTAAGCATTATTCCTACGCAAAATAGTCCAAAGTAGCAGCAAGAACACAAGGATTATCAGGAGGAAATATATTTTAGAAGAAAAACTGAATTTAAATGTAGTCGTAGCAGCACTGTTCTGACTACACAACCCCTTCCTCGCCAAACTGTGAGCAGCATGTGAAACCTTAGTGTTCACTTGAGATGCTTGAGATGGTACTCTGCAGGGACTTTAGTGAGTAATCAAAGCCTTTCTGTGTATGTGTTCATGTGCATGTGTATAACATGCATGCATACATGTATGTGTGGGTGCATCCGTACATGCACAGGAGGCCTAAGATCTAGGGGTGTCTCCCTCAATCACTCTCCACTTATTTTTTGAGATTGTACCTGGAGCTCAGCAATCTGGCAAGCCCACAGGATCCTCCTGTCTACCTCCCAGTACTGGAGAGGTCTTTTAAGTGGGATCTGGGGAATCATACACTTGCCTTCATGCTAGAGAGACAAGCACTTCACTGATGAAGCCACATCCCTCTGGCTTTTTACTATGTTTTTATACATAAATCTCACAAATGAAAACCAGAAAAGGTTTAGAGATGTTAAGACTTCAACAACCAATCAAAATAGAGGTAAAACCGTAATATTCATATATTCTGCCTTAAACATGTTTGATGCTACAGCATGGCCTGAATGTCAAGGTGCTCTCATTATTGCACCACAAGATTTTATAGATTGTATTGCAACAGGAACATATTGTTCCTGACAGGAGTCTGAAACCTCATCCAAGGCTCCACCAACCTCGGTGGCTGACAACACTGCATTCCACATTTCACAGCAGGGAAGACTGGTTTCCAGTGGGGAAACTTTAGTATCAGCTTTTCCAGAAGGCCTGAAAGGCCAGCAAAACTGAATTGCTCTTCCAGAACACAAGAACACCTATGCTGCCAAATATTAAATCCCTTAACACCCTGGGACATTTCCTACAGTCTGTGGCACGCAATGAGATTTTTATAATATTTCTCTTTGAAAGTTTTTTCAAATAACAACTACTGTAATAGTAGTTACAATAACAATAGCAGTGATAGCTGTGATGAGAAAAGTGATATCCAGTCCCCACAATCCAGCTTCATGGAATGAAGGAACTGAAGCACAGAAGAGTTAAGTCACACATGCATGATCTCATGGCTAGGAGATAACTCTGGCTCCATGTGAGTGCTATCCTGTGCAGTCATAGTATTCCATGTGCCTTAGTGACTGACTAAAGCTTGATTTTAATAGCAACACTATAATTTTGGAGGTTTCAAAGAGAATGACCCCCGTAGGCTCATGTGTTTGGATACTTGGCCCCAGTTGGTGGGACTGTTTGGGAAGGATAGGGAGGTGTGGCTTTGTTGGAGGAGATGTGTCACGGGGGGGGGGGGGGGGGGGGGATAATTAGTAATCTCTGCCTCCTGGTTGTAGATCAAGGTGTGAGCTCTCAGCCGTTCCCTAACTTCCCCATCATGGACTCTAGCCATCTGAAACTGCAAGCTAAATTTAAATGCTTTCTTTTATCACATTGGTCATGGTGTTTTATCACAGCAATAGAAATGTAACTATGAAAATAATGATGCACATTTAGGGTTTAAAAAAACAAAGCACAGGAAAATTCAGTGGTGTGCGCTCTGGAGTTCAAGTTATAAATGCTGAGTGACCACAAACTCCAGTATCTTGCTTTAGTTCCAGCTCTACCTCCACGTGGCAGTTTGTAGTGTTTTTATAAGGTTCATGAATCTTGGGCTCAAATCTACCCCAATCTAACATATGACTTTCAAAACTGAATTTTCTCATCATTTTAACTACACTAGACAGCACCTTTAGTACAATGAAATATATAACATATACCCTACACTTCAGTGGGAACACAGACCAGATGACTGCTTAGAGATGTAAATGATACCAGTGTGCCTGCTACACACAGAGACAGACAATCATTCTGGTATTCCTAACAGTTACAGCATCCTTTGAGAATATTGTCTTGCCAGAAACCCAAGCTCACTGCCCTTTGTGTGTGAGCACAGCAAGATGGATCCATGTGTTTGCATCACCCTGATGGTCTAAGGCACACCAGTCAACGGAGCAAATTCATACTCTAGTCTCTGACCCAGTCATGTCTATGGAACCCTGCTTAAGCTGTGTGCTCTCCATGCTCTCCAAAAAGACTTCATCCACTCTGATATTTCTGCCTAATTCCAAGCACCATTGCTTTCCCATGATAACAGTAATTAATACCCAAAGGGGAGTCTTGAAAGCACAGGGGGTCAGAAAGTCTTGTCAGACACGCGGGGGTTTTCCTGTTGTGTCCCTGTCCCTCACGTGACTCCCAGTCTTGACTGCAACCCATCCCAGGGGCCCAGGATCATATACTTAGTAGTGTGGTACACAAGATATGACAGTGGCTGGAACTCTATTATTAAAGAGAGATTAAACAGCTGTACATTATGCTGAAGCACTCGCTCTTCCCTCCACAAACAGACGGTCCTGGATTACAAGCAGCACTTGACCGTTTAAATCACGACAGCCACCACATTTAACCAGCTGGGCCATATTCTCATAGCGCTGCCTGTTGACCTCCTCAGTCGCAGCTGCTCAAATGAAATTCTCATTAGACAACTTATTTTCAGAAGCCAAAGGACTCTCTGATTAAATATATGTATTTAGATATAGAAGTCCTTTTTAAGTATTCATTTTCTGACAACTGTCGCTTATGTTAGGACCCAGTTATGCTGGCAACAAGATGGGTGACACAAGGATAGCCAGAATTCATCATTTAATCACAGCCAAGGATTTTTATCTTGGAAGCATTCTAACCTGACTCTATTAATCAAAGCCTTTCTGTGTGCTCTACCCACCAGTAGCAATAGGCTTTTGAAAAGAAGCTTCTGATTCATTCAGACCACCCCTGTGTCTATCTTCTCACCCTTCCCTACCTGCCACCTACCTATTTGTCTACTTATGACACTAAATCAAAGTTAAATTCACAAAAGGTGGAGCCTCTGTTCATCTTCCCACCGGCTTCCCTGTTGGGGGGGGTGCTTCTGACAGAGTGCCATTGTTCATCAGATTACCATCGAGTCAGAGCAAGGCTCGGGGAGAACAGTGATGAAGTGAACGAAGGCCTCTGCCTGGAACGTTGCTGCTTTATCATGTAAGCAATGGTTTAAAATGGACAGGGATAAACTTCATATAGATGAGCTTCTTCACCAAGAGGAATGAGAATAAGGGAGGTGCTTTTAATTTGATAAAGAGTCGAAGCATTCTCTGGGAATAACTCCAGAAAGGTCTTCATTTATCATGTAATCCATACAGGCTTGTCAATCAGCTGATCCTAAAATATGACCCTCAAACCATGAAGGAGACGTAAGGCAGAAACAGATGACACATGTGAAAAACTCTTACATGCCCCATAAGTTGGCATGTCTTACCTGAGGGGCTGGACTCAAGTCTTTAAAGAGCCAAAGTCAAGCAAAAGCTGGGATAACTGTTTGACCTCCAGAGACCTATCCTATAATCATTTTAGAATCAGAAATGAAACCTACATTTTAATAATCTTTCTGTATTTCTTTGTTCGCCCAGTATATCATTCTATTCTGCTACCAAAAGATAACTGGAATTCAGGACTGAAGAGGTGACTGAGTGGGTATAGCACTGACTGTAAAAGTGCCAAGACATGAGTTCACAATCCTGGCACCCATGAAATGATGGACATAGTGGTGGGACATCCCAGCATGCCTATGCAACCAGAGAGGACAAGATGGGACAGTTCTCGGTAGTTTGTAGGGAAGTTAGCCTGATATACACAGTGACAATCAACAAAAAATGCTACCTGCAATAGGGTGCAAAGTCAGGGCTGACACTTGAAGTTGCCCTCCGACCTTCCCACAGTCACTAAGGAAGGTATGTTGTATTTGGGTATGTGCATACATGCACACACACACACTTAAAAATGGAATTCAAACTAAAAAAAAATATAAAACTCAATAAAAATTGGAAGCCATGCCTGGCTCCCATTTGCAAACCATATTTGTTCATTTCTTTTACTGATTGTATTACCACCAAGCTCCAGTTGGACATCCTCTTGGTTTTCACACTCATGCACCATCTTCTCAATGCCTCTCCTGATTCCACCTCCATATGCAGCCCTCCTTCCCATTTCTGCTGGCTTAGTTCAGGCACCTACCAGCTCTAGCCTAGAACAATGTCCTTAATGCCTGTCCCTGTTCCATCCACCCTACACCTAACTGCCAGATTCACTTTCTCTGAGGAAAGTTCCAATCCATAGACCCCAAGAGATTCGGGCTGACAGAACTCGGATGGAAAGGCAAACTTTCCTCACCTAAGCTCAGATGGAAATTTTGCGTGTCCTTAAGTGATAGGTAAAAATCACAGTCTACTGTGGCTATAATGTCATCACACCAACAATAGGCAACGCTCTATCCCACTGTTCTCGTTAAAACTGTAGATGTCAGCTATAGCATTGCTAAACTAGATGGCATTGATGGGTCCTACCTTAAAATTTATTTTACTGTATTAGTGAAGGATTACATTCTGCCTTATCACATTTTAAAAATTATTTGGTAGTTTAATATAACTCACTTCTCTCCAAGTCTATGTATTTTATTTTCTGAATTTACCATGCCTCTAAGGAAGGAAAAATACAGGCTTCAGTAGACTGTTGGAAGGAGTCAGAGAAAATAAAACTCTGAAAGAGCAGAAGAGTCAGCACAGAGTTCACACACTAATGATCACGTGTTACCCATAATTGCTCATTGGCCTCTCTGGAGCACATTTGTTCATGTTTTAAATATAGACCATTATGTACCAATTGTCTTATTTCACAATCTAAAGACAAATGGGATAAACATACTAGAACTTACTAACAATTTGGAGAGAAACAGCTTGCCACCTAATGTTGAAGAGGCAATCAGTGCATATGAGCACACATGCACACACACCCACAGGTGACAAAAAAGCAACAATCACACATGGATGTATAAAAAGATACATATGGATGTATGCATCGAGGAAACACAAAAGCTCTAAAGGTCTGTGAATGAAGAGAAACGACTGTAGAGATGAACACCCTAACTACCGCAGTGGTCTCCGTAGGCATCATTGCACTAAAGTACAGTGGAATAATTGGCATTTATAATGTGATAATTATCAGAGGTGTCTCAAATTCACATAGTTTGCAGCTCATAAGAGATTTTTATATTCATTGTCTGAGTCAAAATGTTTGAGTTACCATGTCAAACACAGGACCACGGCAACTTTTGAATGCTGTGACTTAGAGAAACTAAAGAACTTGACATTAAGTAGGTGTTAGAGAGGGCTGCAGCTCGTAAGCTACAGCACAACAACCCTGGGTCGTCAAAAGCATCTATTGACATGCCAATAATCTGACTGACATGACAAGGACATCAGCAAAGATCAGTTAAAGACAAACTTTAAATCTTTCCAAGAATAAAATTAAGTTAGGTGGGCACTACCAGCTCACCAAATCCTAGTTCACCTACAGTGCCTTGGAGGCCAAAATTTC
This sequence comes from Arvicola amphibius, assembly GCF_903992535.2. Classification (NCBI taxonomy): domain Eukaryota; kingdom Metazoa; phylum Chordata; class Mammalia; order Rodentia; family Cricetidae; genus Arvicola; species Arvicola amphibius. The sequence goes on from NC_052047.1 coordinate 117,737,020, forward strand.
ACTTACAAGTGAAAACTCCAGAACTATGTTAGCCTTGAAGTACACAGATAAAGAATGCATGCACATTGTAATAACCACACAAAGCATTTTGTTGAATACAGTCTACCGAAGACCCCTGTAGAGAAATTGAGTGCAGGACAGCTATGCCAGGTGCCACATCAAAGCCCCACCCTCAGAGGTCATTAGCACCTCTTCAGTCTATTCCAACATTCAAGGTGAACATAAAATTTAAAATGTGTAACAGCCATAAAATGGAAGGAAAAATACACTAGAAAAAAGGCTCATTTGTTTTTTAAATGGGACATAGGATCACAAAAAAAAAACAAAAAACAAAAACAAAAAAAAAAAACAAAAAAAAAAACTATCTGCCAAAAGGAAATAAGAGAAAAAGCACCAAACTTGTAGTTAGGAAAATTCCCTTGCTATCTTTTTTTCAGGGTGATGGTTAAAATAAATTTAAATCCTTGGGGTGTTGTAAAAATCAAGCAAAATGCACAGGTTTTGAGAAACCCGGGGCTATCTGCTTAGCACTCCTAATGGACTTCGGTCAGCTGTCACCATAGTAACCTCTGAGTGACTGTTGCTAGCTTGTTGCACTTAGACACCTTGCGCCCTTGGGATTCTGGTCATTTTGCTATGGTCAGAAGAAATGCCCAGAGGGGAAGTCCACATACCCTCTTGTTCCGACCGAGTCATCTCCTCCAGCTTCTTCTGCTTCAGCGTATCCACCACGTCGGCAAGGCTCCCTTTGCGGCGTTCCGGGGTTCCAAAAGTAACACTGCTCATTATCTCGCGCTCCCGACTCCCTTCATCAGGCTTATGTGGTGAGGTAGACGTATTTCGGAAGGAATATAGGGAACATAACTTATTATTCTCTGACTCCTAGAAAAATAAAATGAGAGTTTAAAAAAATAGTTATTAGTGTGTAGGTTTCGTTAAAAAAAAAAAAAACACTCCAAAATAAATAAATAAATAAAGTCCCTCACTAAAGGATAACATGTGATGGTCACTGGATCAAATAAACTATATCAATAAAATAAAGTAACGCACTCAGTAAAACAAAAAACTACTCTTCTGCTGAGCAGTGTGGAACTCTAAAGCAGTTAAGTACTCAAGGGACTAAACTCAAATCCCAGGTTCAAGCTGCTTTGGTTTTGAGATAATAAAACAACAAAACTGGACATTTTGGCGTTTCATTCACTCATGCTTTGGGTTTATGAACGTTCAGGTTCAGTGAACCAGTATTAGAATTGATAAAGTTTTTCTCCCCAATTGGGTCTTCTTATCAGCAATACTCTCCCCACAGACCAAACACAAAATATAAATAAATAAATAAATAAATAAATAAATAAATAAATAAATAAATAAAAATAGAAAAATAAAAAATAAAATATCTCTGATTAAAACTAAAAAAAATTGTTTTTCTCTCTTTTAGAAACAATGGAAGTTGGTTTCAGTGCCCAACATTCACTGCTCACTAGAAATTTAAATAAAATGTCTAAACCTCTGAAAGAGTCAACAATCTGAATATTTTTGCATGCTGGGGTTTGTAGGAATTGCTTGCTTCAATTGATTGTCCATAGTCACAGAAGCTCCCGTCCACTCCTCAGCTTGCCCCTATGATCCAGCACACTGTAGCATGCTTCTCATGTGGCATTTTAAAACTGTGTTTAACAACAATAAAATTCTCATTGCCGAAATGTTTGCACAGAAATTACTTCACAGTATACAAAAGTTTGCTAACTGCTAGTACGCTCCATCTATCAGCTGCAGTGGCGGGGGGGGGGGGGGGGGGGGAGCAAGTCTTAGGTTAAAAAACAAACACCACGTGGGAGTGTTTTGAAAAGGAAATAGTTTTGTTATCTTTGACTCAGAACTGAGGATTCAGAGATAGAGGGATGGTTCAGCTGCTAATAGTGCATGCTGCCTTTGCGGAGGACCAGAGTCCGGGTCCTAACATTCCCATGGTTCATTTCACAATTCTGTAATTCCAGTTCTAGGGTACTTGGTGTCTCTAGCCTCTGTGTGCAACTGTATTTACACATTCACACTTACAAACTCACACACAAACCCACACATAAACGACTTAAAATAAAATAATAATAATAAAACATTTAAGAACCAAGGATTAGAGGCAACTGCTACATGGCTAGAGCCCTCAAGTAGTTCTCCAAACACCTTATCTGAATAAAAATGTTCTACCTTATCTGAATAAAAATGTTCTTTTCCTGATTAAAAACAACAAAGTCTGTGAAGTGTCTAGTCTTTCGAAGCTTCAAAATCCCAATGGCTCCTAACCTCTTTCCTTCCAAAAGCAGCCCAGCCAGCTTGAGTGAAGGAGGGCTGGGACTGGGTCAGCAGCAGTGCCCTGGCCAGGCATGCACAAGATGCCAGGTTTGGTCTCCAAGAACAAGTAATAGAAGTAAATTAGCACTGAAAAACTAGGAGGCTAAGGTAGCAGAGTTGGTGCACAATGGTGGGGGGAGAAACTGAAAGTGAAAGCCGTGCTCTCCCTGTGCATTAAATGAGACAATAGCTATGCTAAAAAGGTGCTGGGATTCGGAACTCCTGTCACTGTTCATAAAGTGAAAGGGGCCCTATTTTCAAGGTTGTCAGGACCACAGAATGAAGTAGCACTTGAAAAGCCTCTGTGCATGGTCAGTCGTCATTCCCCCAACCCCCAACTGAGGTGATGCCCTAAAGGAAGGGGCAGATATAGAACTGGGAGTAGAGGGATTGTGAGGGAAAGGCATTGATATGACCCTGAGATTAACTAAGTACCATGGGTACTGAAAATCTACTAACCTGTCTGTGTTAAATGGATAAACTGCATGATATGTATTTCAATATAGTTACTTAAATACTGTAAGATAAGTCTTCAGCTCCCTGCCTTCGTATTGTTACTAGCACAGTGCTGGGAGTGGGGGGTGGATGTATGCAATGGCTTCAATCCGAAAAAACTTGAAAAGGACAAAGTAAATGAGAGAGATAGAATTCTTTATCTTGTACCTAAGATCACCTCAGTCACCCATGAAAGACTCACCATCTCAGTTAACATGTACAAACATTCTGTGGAGAGAGGCAGAGGAGCCCGTCTTTGAGATGCCTACTATGCTTAGGTCTTGACTCCTTAGGATGGTCCTTAGGATGGTCAGTTCATTCTCCATATTGTGCAAACAAAGCCCCAGGAAACATAGCTGCCACTGTGACTGTGGTATTGATGAATCAGCAATGAGCACTAAATCGTTTATTCTTTACTTTTCTTCTGTTGCTCATGTAGCCTAAAAATCAAAACTAAAACCCTGGCACAAGCTAAGAAGAGCTGAGTGACAAAAAACCAGTGGCCAGAAACCTGCTCACTTTCAGGTGACTCCACTAGCCAGAAGGAAGGCCTTCCCTTCCCACTGGAGTCAGGTGGAGGCTGGTAGAGATAGAGGGGCACTTCAGACTAGAACTCCATGCATGCAGTGCCATTTGTCCCTCCGGCTCAAGTTCAAGCCCTATGAGCTGGCTGTCACTTCCCTGTTAGACTGTGTTCTTTCTTTTATGGTCATGGAATGTGGTTAGAGCCATCCTATACCAAAGACAAAAACCATGGGCTCTTTTGCTTCAGCGAGGACCCATGTTGTCCTCTGTCCCACTGTCTATGCAAAGTGCCTCCATACTACCAAGTACAGAACATGAGACTGTAAAGTCATGATTTCTCTTGCAAAAGCATGATTTCTCTTGTGTATTGCAAGGAGCTTTTATAATACATTGCTAAGGCACCAACATGAGGGATAAGTAAAGTCATGAGACACTAAAGATGTATACATTTATAGTAGCCTTTGGAAATTGGGGGGTGCCTATCACTTATAAACTTTATAAAACAATAAACACAGGGTTTTTCATGACCAGAGATTTACCCCTAATTCATTTGAGTAAAACTGACAAGGAAGTCAATTTAGCTTTAAAAAATTTGTCTCATGAGACAGCAACAACTCCAAAAGAGAGGGAGAAAGAGGATGAAGTGTCCTTTTCCACAAAGACTCAGAAAACATCACCGAAGAGAGGATGGAAAGATCCCAAGAATCCGAGGCTAGGGAGGACTGCTTCAAAATGGTGTTTTCTGGATATGACAGGGACATTGCACACATGAAATCACAGAAGCTGTGGCACCTGCACGGGACCTGTACAAGATCAAGCCGTCACACACTCCACCATGGCTAGAGGAGGGGCCATGCAGCTCCACCCTAGTTGAGAGCTCTTGGCAATTGATATTGCTGAAAGGAGGGTCAGCTTTCTACAGCAGTACGGCCTGCCAAGTAAAATAAATATGTTTTTAAAAAAATGTAAAGTACCAGATAAGAATTGGGAGGAAGATGGGCAAGACAGCAGTTGGGGGAGTAGGAAGTTACAGTCTAAAAACACTGAATCTTTGTGTGAACTTACCAATGAAGTATCATTAAGATAGAGGGGAAATATATAGGGAGAGCAGCAAATGAACTTTGACAAAACATTTCTAACCACCCCAGAGAGTTACATCATTTTATGGAAATTTTCTTAAGGAATAGAAGCCTAGTTTGTTTGTAATTTTCTGGGACCAGACAGGTCCTATGCCAGACCAACTGAGGCAAATGTACAAAAGCTGTGCTACATTCCCAGCAAGAGCTCAAGAACATGAGTACAGTGGCTCAGAGACATAGGTCCCAGCTGCCCAGTAGGAAATGTTGCTCCTAAGAAGATGGTAAAATAAATGTACATGGCAACTGGAGAGCGGGCTCCACTATGAAAGCAAGCATGAAGCCCCGAATTCAGATCCTCAGGCCTGATGTAAAAGCTGGGCATGCTTTCGTACACTTACACTCCAACTGCTAGGGACATAGTGACAAGCCAATCCCTGGAACTGATTGACCAACCATTTTACACAAATGGGTGAGCTATAGATCTAATGAGGGACCCTGTCTGGAAATAAATGTGGAAAGAGATAGAAGACATCCAGTTTTAACCCTAGCCTACCAAAGGGGACACACACAAACACACACACACACACACACACACACACACACATAGTACAAAAACAATTTTGTAAAGTTTTAAATTGTACTTGGCCTTAACATTGTGATGTGTATATTTTTAAAAAAAGACAAAATCAATAACTCTAGTGAACTGTGAGTTTTTATAAATAACAAGACAGGAGATGACTCCCCTTCTTTTGATCTTTCTTTGGAAAATAATTATTAAGTTACATGAGTGATCACAGGAATATTACAAAAAGCCAAAAATGAGGAACTCAGTGAGTTCTGGAGCCATTGTCACATTCAAAGAAATTTACAATAGACTTGTTTTCTCTCGGCCCCTAACCTCAATGGTTCCACCAAAAATAACAGTGAAGAAAAATGTTAATATCATTTAAAAGAATTACTGTGCCAATACAAGACTAAGACGATGCAGATTCAGATTGTGCAAAAAGTACATCAGTGTTGATCTATTAAACACGTTAACTGCATGGGGATGGCTGAGAAAAGCAGAGTAGTGCAGAAAACATTAGTAGCTCCAGAAAAGAAAAGGCCGTTCTCACAAGTCAAGAATATCAATGAAAATGTTTCCCAGTGGCTGAGAGGACAAATAAGTAAATATTTTTAAACACAAGATATTTTTAATTGATCAGATTTTCCAGAATTCTTACCCCAAAGTGAATGTTGAGCAGTAGTATTCAAAGGAATTTGAATTACTCTAATCTATGCCTCTGCATGTTTCATCAAAGTTCACAGCAACTGCATTTCATCTCTGAAGCCCTCCTGAGCCCACAGGACTCACCAATCTGCTGCTGCCCAGATTACACATGGAAGAACTTAACCAAACGCACATAACCCAACAGCTAATAACATGCTATAATAGGTGATTCTTTATTATTTTGGATGTCATGGAAACATTTACAATTGAATTTTAACTCTTGAAGTTACATACTAGAAGCTGCAAACTAATGAACTTCCAACAAAACTCTCCAAATATATTCAAAGAACTAAAAATTAAAACCAAGGGAAGATTTCTTTAACAACCATGTGAGTATATAAACAAAATCCTTAAAATCTATATGCTTAAAAATAAGTAATTGATGATACAGATATAACATAGAATACCACAAAACCATCAAAATTCCTTTAACATAGTTGAATATAGATTCTATCATAGAGAATAAGTATAAGCAATCTCTCTGCCTGATTATAGGGACTGTTTGAGAGCACTGTGGCTTTATACACAGAAAGGAGTACTTTAAAACCATTGAAAATCATAGTTTTGCAGAATGTTTAATCACGCAAATATTCACAATGTACTATGAATGAGAAAATAGATTGGCAAAAATCTTTAATATACCTATTTTGAGAAAAATATGCACATTTAGAAACCAAAATATCTAACAAACAAAATACTGATGATGCTATTGTTGAAATATTATTTTCTTTTTGAGGTTCCTTATTGAAAATAATTTATATAAATAGCATTCTTATAAAAAAATATACTTTTCAAAGTTGAATGTTGACATTTAAAATGTTGTATGGTAAAAAAATTTCAATTCATAGAGAAGGTACTAATAAATAGAAAAAGGACATATATCACAGCATTTAAAATATAAAAGTGATTACTTCTACCTGTGCACAAAGGTTAGTATCTGCCCTGATGTAGGTGTGTCTTCTATCTATCTGTTGATTTCATTTGTTAATAAAGAAACTGCCTTGGCCAGCCCTTAGGTGGGTGGAGTAGACAGAACAGGAAAAAGGAAGTGAGGTAGATGGCTCAGACAGTTGCCCCGCCTCTCCTCTCTGGGGCAGACTCTGTGCCTCTCCTCAGAGAGATGCGAGATGCAATGAAGCCAGCCACCAGGTCAGACATGCTGAATCTTTCCGGGTAAGACACCACTCATGGTGTTACATAGATTATTAGATATGGGTTAAAGCAAGAGATGTGCGAATTAGACAATAAGAGGCTGGAAATAATGGACCAGGCAGTATTTAAAAGAATACAGTTTCCGTGTAATTATTTCGGGTGTAAAGCTAACTATGCAGGAGCTGGGCAGGATGAAAAGCAGGCCTGCCCGCAGTGCCTCACTACAGAAGGAATGCAGCCCGCACAGCTCATCACTACACTGCCCCTCCTTCCTTCCACCAGGAAAATATATTCTAGAACATTTATGATGATTTCTAAATGATGGTAAGATTCCTGGGAGTCTTACTTTATATTTTTACTCAGGCAGTTTTCTACTTTTCATCAATGAACAGATTACTTTTGTAGTACAGAAAAACAAAAGTTATTTTGGAGTTGGACATTTAGGAGAAATGGAAAAGAGGCATCCATGAGCCTAAAGCCTGGCCTAGCTGAGGATCTTCAGAGTCCTTCCCTTTGTCATGGTCTCCATGAACAGAGAACAGCCACTTCCATCTACAACTGACGCATTTCAAATAATACCTAGCACTAAATGTAATTATTTACAAGAGAATCCTTATAAGCTAACATCTAGATCCTCACGTCTGCGGTTTAAATATATACCCTTCAAAATGCCTACATTAGACTCCATGACCTGATCATGGTGTTAAGGGGATAATTACTGATGGGGCCAAAGTCCTCGCAGATGAAATTTGTGCCTTAAACACCCGATAACAACTTAGGTAGGCCCTGTCTTGTCACCCTTCCTTTCAAATAGTAAGAACATTGCTAATTGTCCCCTTCTCTCTAGGGAGTGCAGCAATGGACACCTGTTACTACCTCAAAGCTGAACAAGTCCCACCAGACTGAAACCATCAGTGCCTTGATGTTAGAGTTTTCTGAGACCTTAGTTTTCTATTACTGTAACAAATACCTGAGATAAATCAACTTATAAGGAAGAAAACTTCACTTTGCCTTATAGCTTTAGTGGTTTTGATCTCTGACCTATGAACTCCAAGCCTATTTTGGGCCAGGGGTGCACGTCATGATGAAAATATATTAAGGGGAAAGGTTTGACCATGGAGAGTGTGGGAATGAAAAGGGAAGGAGGGAAAGAGAACAATATTAGCAGCCCACATTCCCCTTCAAGTGTACAACTCCAATAGCTAAAGTCTCCCAGTAGGTTTCACTTCCCAACACCTCACAATATCACCCTGCGCTAAGAGCCAAACTTAAAGCATACATATTAGGGACATTCATCCAAACCATGGCACCTGCTTTCAGAGTAACTGTGTGATATTGATAGATTTCTGTTTATGAGATTTTGAGTGAGGGGATATTTTGTTGTAGCAGCAGAAAGTACTAAAACTCTATTACATCATTTCCTGTTCACCCTCCAAAAGTGTACATCAGTCTATGTCCCCTTCCATATTAAAGTTGTTGAAATAGCTTAAGAGATCAAATTAATAGCATCCAAGTGAGCTCTGTCTACCTTTCCCCTCTCATTTCTCATTTGGCATAATTCTCAGGCCCCTTATACAATCTCCATATATCTTTGAAAATACTCCACCAGCACTAAATACTGAATTCCCAATCTTCATTCTGAGTGGGAAGCAAGCCAGCCCTCAGCAAAGGGATCTCCACCAGGCCACTTGGGTGGAGCTGGAAGGCTAATATCTAAATGTGGGTTTTCTGACTCTGAATCCAAAGTTCTTTCTATTCCACACACCTGGAAAACATTCACCTCCATAGCAAGATGCTATGATTCTAAACAAGACCACCTTGTAAGCTTTTCTGTTTCCACACATCTATCTCCAGGAAGGAGATTTTCTTACTATAAGTCTAAAAATGTAATATAATTAATCTAACCTGAGAATTAGCAAAAGGAAATTGTAGCACTTGAGTGCTGTCACATAACAGAGCCTTCCAAAATTAAATACATATAACAACAACCAGAACTGCCCAGGGTCTGTCTCAAAATCCCTTGTGACGCTGCAGTAAAGTCTGTACGATGGCTGGGTCCCAGAGACTTCCCTACTCTTAGAAATGGGGTACCTGACTAGATCTTCAAGGGCTCTGCAGCGGCTAGGGTTTCATGCCTTCCTCTATTTCTGTGGGACTGCTGTCCACACTGCTCAGAGGGAGAGTCGGATGAAGGCTATTGCCAACATTGTTTAAGTTAGTCACAGCTTTCTATGCAATACTTGAATCACTGAGGCTTGACCACAGTCCAGAAGATGGAAGTTAGACTCTACCTTTTTATAGGATGGAGTTATAATTACATCCTCAAATAGTTGCTATGAGAAATGAATCACTTATAAAGCATGTCATAAGGTACCACTATTAACTATTCAGGAACTCTTATTACTATGTCCTTTGTCCATGTGCTTTGTGTCACTTGTTACTTCTGCATACTGTCATGATAGCCACTGGCACTATTTATAGGATTTTATTCACACTAATTAATCTGAATGGAACAGTGAGCCTAAACTACATTATGACCTTTGCTCCAAAGCTGAATCCACTAAGTTCTGGCTCCTCACAAAACTCCAGAAACATTAGCAATTAGGGTTTTTTTCCTAGGAATGTTATCAGTGAGCACTTATCCTGCATGCACCTGACCTATCTCCTCCCTTATACGATGCTCTGAGTCAGCTGGGCTGCCGCCACACCTAGGTGAGGAATGTAGATGGGCGGTCCTCATAGACAAGCAGAGGAGTGAAGTGGACTAGAGTTGCTAACATCAGAAGTGGTGCTCAGAGCTGGGAGATAGACAGCATGGGTCAGGAATGGGATTTTGCCTGTATACTGGAGTCAGGACCCATAAACATGTGGAAGTCATTGCAGCTGAGAGAAAGGCTTGAGAAATGGCCTGCATAGTTGCATGCATGCACTCTGGGACTAGTTGCCCAATGTGACTGTTGGGACAAAGCATTGGCCTCTCTTTAACAAAACTGAATGAAAAGCATCCATTTTGCTGCATCGTATACTGTCAGTAGGATGTGCTTTCTTACTTATCTTTTCTTTTGAAATGTTGGCTCATAAATCCCAAACTCTCCTGTAACTGACTAAGTAGTCAAAGATGACATTGAACTTGTGATTCTCCTGCCGCTGTGTCCTGGGTGCTGAGATTACTGATATGCATCACCACGTCTGGTTTATGCAGTGTTGGACCCAGGCTCTGTGCACACTAGACAAGCACTCCACCACCAGACTGACATCCCAGACCCTGATGACCATTTTAGGTGCAGCTTTTCTAGTCACAGCTTTATCCTTACTCTAGGGTTATTTAAATGGAAAAGGTGTGTTTATTCGCCACCAATAATATAATTTACAATTGTCCAAAGAAAAGAGCTAAAAAAGTTTCTCAATGTTTTCCAGATTCATGGCGTGTTATTCTTTGAGATTCAGCAAAAATAAATCAGAATCCCAGGGTAGTCTCAGAGTTTTTAAACTTCTGATATTTTAAACACACTTCTAACAATCTTCACACTCTATAATCTGAATAGCTGAAACTCTTGTTTAAAGAGTAAAAGATGCCTAGCTTAGTACAGTGGAGAACAAGATCCTACAGAACAGCCAATGAAAACAGTTCAGCTCTCACAGTAAGGTAACTCCCCTCATGGGGATTGCAGGTGCACACTGTGCGTTCCAGGACTGTCTATTATTTTGCATTGAAAATGTGATATATCTAGAGAGATAATTCAAAGGATTTACAAGAACTATACCAAATATATGAACTCACTGGTGAGCATTTTGTATTTAATTATCCTTCCTGTTCTCCTTTCCAAATGTTATATCACACATACATTTGCTTACTTACATACATGCTTGTTCTATAGGCTAAGCTCCATCAAGGAGGGAGAGCATGCAGCTTTTTTCCTTATGAGACTGGGTGGTATCACTTATTATTAATGTCCTTAGTCCATCAATTTTCCTGAAAATTTTGTGATTTTACTTTTTAAAGTTGAATAGCATTCTGTTTTATATATGTACCAGATTTTATTATCTGTTCATCTATTGATGGACAACTAGATTGGTTCCAATACCCTTTTATAGTAGAGAGATCTGCAGTAAACATTAAGTGCAAATATCTCTATGGCAGGCACAGAGTGAAATATTGTGGTCATATGGTGGTTATATTTTTAAATTTTTGAGAAGCCTCCAAAACTGATTCCCGCCATGGCCATAGCAATTTGCAAACCCCAGCAACAGTGATTCCTGTTTTTCAGCATCCTCTGCAACATTTGTTGTTAGATTTTTTGATGGCTGTTATGACTGGGTGAGTGCCCCATCATTCAAAGATAATGTTTACTGAGATTCGAAATCATAGATTTGTTCTTGAATGCTGATCCCACTCAATATATAGTGACCATCTTTAGCCCATACACAGAGTCATTTGAAGAAAGCTCAAATCAATAATCAATCCGATTTATTTAATTATGGTGTGTTCTTGGAAATTCTAGAGAGAATTACAGAGGTGCAGTATCTACAAAGATGTTAAAAACAATAAGATATCAACTAAAAATTGATATAATAAAAATAAAAGTTGTGCTTCCTTTGACAACCTAAAACAAACATGCCAGAGGGTCAATTTCCTCTGTCAAGATGGAGAGTTCCCACCATGACCTCAAGTCTCTTTGTGAACACTGCTTGTATCTACTTTAAGTTACAATGGGCTGTTGAAGTTGTATTAGATGAGTGGCATGTATCTTCACATCCCATACGCATCCAGTGACATTATACACACACTATTTGCACCGTGCTCAGATGAAGCTTTCCATGTCACAACTTTACCATCGCTGCAGCCCTACCCTCCCTAAAGATAAGGTTTACATAAAGAAAAAAATGTTTACTCATCAATGATTCAATGAAGAATTATAACATACAGCCGTTGAAAAATAACAAGTTTATCTTTTTTTTTTTCAGATTATCACTTTAAAATGTTTTCAGATGACCCAAAACCCACCTGCTGGTTGCCCTGTGGCATAGGCCTTCTATTGTCTTAGTAACAGGAAAGGGTTGCCTGCTCTAGGTTCTAATAGCTTCTGGCTACAAAGGAAATTTAACTTCTTTAACAAGTTGAAGACTAAATGTGTAACACACGAATCATAAACCCAAAAGTTTTCTAAATTGCTTCATTATCATGACATGTAACAAATGGAAGTTAGTATATTGACAAAGAATATACAATATACAGACATGGAAGAAAGGAAGGGAGGGAGGGGGAAGGGGGGAAGAAGAGAGGAAACTTTAAGGCCCAAAGTGTGGAGACAAGTTTGTTAGAACACCTTGTGTTGTCACCATACAATCACCCTTTCATGCTAATGTCCTCAAAACCATAGTTCTGCAGTCACAGCCAGTGCACGGATCCCTGTGAAGAACATGGAATGATAAACTCCTTAGCTAGGGGACAGGCAGTAGGGCCCTGTTTTTCTAGTCTAACTCCCAGTTTTTGTCCATTTAAGCTTAGACAACTTAATTAAACTCATTTAGCTTTAATTTCCTTCTCTCTAAAATGGAAGCAATAGCACCATCAATAAAGAATAGACCTCACTGAGTTGATATTAAATGCATGACTAAACATAGGACTCTTGGACCTGTGCCAATTATATAAGCACTGAGTGATGGTGGTGGGGTAGGGGGAACGATTGTGGAAAGCCCTGCCAATCAACTGTGGTTTCTCTGTAAATACCTCCCCTTCATGGAGGACTCACTACCTCCCAAAGCAGTCTATCCCATTTCGGGAGAGTTGGCAAAAATATATATATATATCTTTATAGGAATTTAAATTGATTTCAATGTATAAATCTGTCCCATGAAAACAATCAGATTGAAACACTTTCAATACACACACACAGCTACCATAGCACCTTTGTGTCTTATTTTTCTAAAACTGGGGTAATATCCCAGTTTCCCTCATTTCTTCTTCATAGAGATATGATCCAGAGACAGATGTGAGGTGGCACATGCCTTTACTCCCAGCACTCAGGAAGCAGGTGGATCTCCATTAGTTTGAAGTTAGCATGATTTACATAATGAGTCAAAAATCAGCTAGGGCTACAAAGAAAGACCCTCTTTCAAATAAATAAGTAAATAAAAATCAAAAGACAGTTCAGTCAAGTATATGCCAGCTTGGTGTTTCGCTCTCTAAAGAGCAGTGAACTGAGCAAACTCATCAAGTCACCCATCAACACTGCCTTAGAGCTGCTGTTTTTACATTTTAATACCATGGTCAGGAAGCCTCATAGATGACAATACTCCGTAGTGTTTGGATTTGTTTTTTTTGTTGTTGTTACCGCTGTTGCTGTTGTTTGGGGGAGGGGGCTGGTAGTAGACCATAAACATTTTCAGGCAGAAAGGCTAATGTTGAACTTCTCAGAGGCCAAGCCTTCGGCTTACACATCAAGGCTCCGCTCCCGGCATACTCATGTGCCTGTCATCACAGGCAGTCACTCACCTGGAACGTCACTGGGTGCTAACAATGCTGCTAGGCTGAACCAGCTCAAACAGCTTTAACTCTGAAACTGGGAAGTTAAAAGTGGTTTGAGATCTGGCAACTACAGCTCACATCTTTCCTTTCTGAGATGAGGAAATTCAAGACAGGAGTAAGAGTGGCTTTCCTGAGGTCACGTGACAAATCAGTGGCCGAGACTAGCACGGGCTTTTTGTAAAGTAATAAACTTCTTCTGATGTGTTCCCTCCCAGTCACCAGGGAGAACAACTCCACTGAAAAGAGGATTCCCTTTGTTTCTTTCTTGATGGCCTGAAGCACTGGGTGTGGGAGATTATGCAGCAATTGGAGATGCTGCGCACATTCCTACAGACCACAGGTCCTCTGTGCAGAGCGGCCCAAGATTCCACAGTTTTTATCACAGCTAACTGTTTATTCTAATGTCAACTCCATTGCCTCCTGTTATGCTCTATGCAGTTGTTTTCCTCTCTTTCTTATCTGAGAGACACTGGGGTGCTTAAAAACTAACAGTGTGTTATCATTATGGTTGTTATAATCAGCAAGACAACAGGAGTGCTTGAAGTTAAACAAACCACTTGGGCCATTAAGGCCCTCAGGCCTTTCTCAGCCCAAAAAGCTTCTCTCCTCCTAGGATTCTGTCCAGTACATGCTCCAATTTGAGGACTTCATTGCCAAAGTCTTCAAATATCTTCCTAATACATCAATACCTACGGTGAGCTTAACAGGAAACCTGTGGTAATCTAGGAAAACATGTAACATCGCTAGTATTCTGATTTCAGTTTCTACAATTAAAACAGATTATGAGTAGATTAGAAATGATCTCCAGAGGCTGCAGTGTTGCAAAACTACCATCCAACCATTCATGTGTCTACCTACTTCTCTCTGTATTTGCAGAAAAGGGGAAAACTAGGCACTTAATGTCCCAACATTGACACAAAGCAGCAGGAAGTCTATCCTGCCACCAGGTCCCCCAGTGCCTGAACCTCTGCCTTTCCCCACCTCAGGCAAGAAACCTTCAACTGATGTTACTGGACAATCACATAGCCAGCCACCAGTGCTTTCCCTCTGAGATGGAACTTTCAAATACCAAAAAACTAAGGTGCACCCCTTAACCTATCCTGTCATTTTCAAAAGAACAACAGTCAAAACTATTATACTCAAGTTACAAACAAAATACAATAGTGTTTTGCAAAATGAAAGTGTGTTATCAAAGACTAAAATGTTCAAAATAACTTAAAACAACTGAAGGCCAAATATTAATAATGAATTCAAGTGCAAAAGTTCTCTCAATTTCTTAATGAAGACAAGAAGGAATTACCTGAAGAATTCTGTACGAGAGAATATGCATAAATCCAAGCCACCTGTGGACTGAAAGCATGTTATAGAGTCCTTCGTTAAGCAGAAAAGTATTAGTGTCCTCAATTTGTTTAATCATAGCTACTTACCAGTAATTACAGAGACAGAGACAGACACACACACACACACACACACACACACACACATACACACAAACACGCACACACACACACACACACACACACACACAAATTTCAAAATAAAAATGATTGATTTTCATCTAAGTCTTCTAGTTCTTTCTTTTCTATTTCATTGACATTTCAAGTCAATGAGTCCCTTCTATGATAGCACTATAGTTTATCTGTGCTTAAAAGGGTACAATTCAATCAGAAATCTGATGGGCTTAAGACTATAGTATTCAAGGTACTCTTAACACACTGGTGGTGGAAATAACTTAAAGTGAAATTATAATGAAAGCAAATGTTTACAAAATAATTTCTAATCATTTTGTTAAACAAGGTTTTCCATTTTCTAGATGATAATGAAATATAAAGAAGATAAATGAAATGCATAAATATTCATTCTAATTTCAACTTGATTGTAAAATTTTATTAGTGAAGGTTTGTAATTTATACTTTGGATCTAAGAATGCAGATCATGCAAAGATAAATCATTGAACTCAATTTGCATCACCTAGAAAAATAATACCTATGAGCTATGGGAATACAATAGCACCAAAATAATAGTTAGAAGGCTAATATTACAAAAAAAAGTGATCTCATGGAAGGCCACATTAACAAAAGGAATAATAACTTAGTGTTGCTCTTTTAAAAGGTTACACTTCTCTCTTGGAAAGCAAAGAAAACTTTTAATTGAGGACAATCAAACAGTGA
The DNA here is from genome assembly GCF_903992535.2 of Arvicola amphibius. Taxonomy (NCBI): domain Eukaryota; kingdom Metazoa; phylum Chordata; class Mammalia; order Rodentia; family Cricetidae; genus Arvicola; species Arvicola amphibius. Next base: position 117,752,587 of record NC_052047.1, read on the forward strand.
GATAATTTGCATACCAAGGTGATAAAGGCACATTTATTGGAGGCTTGTATAATAAAGATTGGATGTGTTTGTAGAGAGAATAGAGTGGAGTCTCTCCTGCTTGATGCAGGAGGTTTGAGTCCTCATTAGAACCTTTCAAACTCTCTTCTAAATGGTGCAGGTAGGATTTTCAATTGCCTTCTGGAAAACAATTCTCTTGGAATAAGAGAAGACAGACCCTAAGGAGTGCAAACAGCCCTGGTTTGTGGTTTCAACGCTGTCTGCTCCATCTTATCCTATCAGTCTAGGGGACTGGGAAAGTGAGTTCATGCTCCCCCAAAAGTTCAAAGTAGTCCTGTAAACCACTACATGCCACTGAATATAATATTGCTTAGAACATCACAAATGTTCAGGTATCTTTATTACAGTTACCGTTTTCATTCTGAAGATATACCCAAATCCAGGCAAGAAGGGATGGCATGAAGAATTTTGAAAGAATGCATACATGGGCACAACCACTTGCAGACTCAAAGCAAGACTATGGAGTTCTACTTTAAGCAGAAAATTGTTGGGGTCCTGAAGTAATCCCCCACTGATTAATGATGACAAATTCTAATGGGATTATTTTAAAAGTGAAAGTCTTCTACATTTAATATATAATTCCATCAAAAACAAAACCTGAGAATCTTCCTGTTCAAGCTATTTGTTCTGTCCCAGACTACACTAGGGTTTCTGCTGCAATCAAATCTTGCTTTAAATAATTGTCATAGTAAAACATCTGCTCTCTAGAAATATTATGGACTCCAAGATACACTCTACAGTAGACCAGTAACACAGGGAAGAGCAGCATAGTCACGATACACTCTACAGTAGACCAGCAACGCAGGAAAGAGCACCGTGTATACTATTGTCATTCGGGAAAAGAAAATAAAACTAATCATGAAAAAAGTCTATAAAACTGAAGAAAATTAAGAAAAGATGGCTGAACCCCCCAAAAGACAATATTCATGGTTGGGCAGGAATGTGTAAATGGCAAGTGACATCAGTGATAGCGTTTGGAGATTCAATCTCTAGTCAGTGCTCTGCAAGCCCAGCCACTGAAGGTTCACATAGTCTAAAAGAGCAAAGAGAGTTGAACACAGCAAAGCCCAATTTCTTAAAGATACACTGTACACCGTTTTTTTATAGTGGCAGAAAAGATATCAGGGTCTGATTTTCCTCAATCTGTCAAATTACAGAAGAACTGCAAGTCTTTGCATGGATAGAGCAAAATATGGGATTCTTAGATTTTGGCAGGTGTTCAATATGCAGCCCACATAATCACATGTTAATGACTGGATTGTGCTAATCAGCGTGCATACCTGATCCCTTCATGCCCAAGGGGAAGTCAACCATTGCAGAGCAGTTAGTGTTTCTCCTTCTGATAAAGACTTGATGACATGCCAGGTAAGGAGAAAAACTTTTCCAGAACGTGTCTTTATAAAGACCTATGACATCGCTAATAAAACCAAGTAGGACAAGGCCACTGAGACTTCCATAAGCATCAAACCATTCCTAAGGAACATTCCAGCACCATTTTATTTTTTATTTAAACAGCCTAGATTTGAAAAAACCCTTTTAGAGTACACTGGAGAAAAATAAAACAGCAAAGAAACACAACAGGGAATGATCCAGGCATGAGAGTTACAGTGGAGTATCAGTGTGTTAAACATACAGACAAGTTTCCTACTTCACAGCCACATCAAGGCTTAAGAAATTACATAGAGTGAAACATGGTTTTGCTCTGTAGAATTAATTGCAAATAAGTTTGTGATTAAACTTCTGAGATAGATTTTTAAAACGAAATAGTACTGTGTGCTAATTTCAAAGTTATGGGAAAAGGAAATCCTTACTAGAGAATACTATTCGGTAGCTTCTGGGCCACAGTTGAACATCTTCACTTAACACCTAACTTTTAACTCAAAGTTGAAAGAATTTTCAAAATCAGAAAACGAGAAAAGTAGTGTGGTGGTTTGAAGGAGAAAGGCCCCATTGGGTTTATGTGTTTGAATGCTTGGTCCCCAGTTGGTGGAACTCCTTGGGAAGGATTAGGAGACGTGACCTTGTTGGAGGAGGTGTGTCACTTGGGGTGGGTGTCTTAGTGTTCTATTGCTGTGAGGAGACATTATGGCCAAGGCAACTTTTAGGAAAGCTCTTAATTGGGGCTGGTTTACAGTTTCAGAGGCTTAGTCCATTAACTTCATGGCAGTGGCCTGGTAGCATGCATGCAGGCATGGCCCTGGATAACTAGCTGAGAGTTTTACATTCAGATCCTCAGACAACAGACAGACAGAGTGACACTCAGACTAATGAAGGTTTTTGAAACCTTCTACAACAAAGCCAGCCTCCAAGAAGGCCGCACCTACTCCAGCAAGGCCGCACCTCCTAATCCTCTCAAACCTGGGGACTATGCATTCAAATACATGAGCCTATTGGGACCATTCACATTCAAACCACCACATAGTGTATTGAGATTTCAAAAGCACATGCCATTCCCAGTATGTCTCTCTCTCTGCCTCATGCTTTGGATCAGATGTGAGCTCTCAGCTACTGTTCCAGCACCATGTCTTCCTGCCTGTGGCCATACTTCTTGCCATGAGGGTCATGAACCCACCCTTTGAAACTCCTATTCAGCTATTTTTTCTATAAGTTGCCTTGGTCATGGTGATTTGTCACAGGAGAAGGAAAGTAACTAAGACAGGTAGTGACTAACTTTCTCAAGAAGCCTAAATCTTGCCAGTTTCTGAATTTTTCCCAAGAGGCTCAGATATTGGTCAAACACCACACAGTAGACATAGATCAACCTGACCTTCTGCATGAGGACTACACACTAGTCAGACCAAGTGAACCACACTTTCTGAATTACAATTCCAATAAAGGTATTGAAATTAAATTCATCTAGGCGGTGCCTTTTATCTTAAATTACTAAATCTCTTTCTCTCACATATATACACAAAAAACCTTGGCAACAACTCAACATTCTTAAATCTTTCAAAAAGAAGCAAGATGAGAAATCTTCTAAAAGTCTGTCACAACATGAAGTGTAGCTGAAGATTAAATCCTCAGTAAGAATTCCTGGACTATGCTATCACACAATGACAACAGCCCTGTTCCCAGAAATGGTACAAAGTCCACACCAGAAATTTTATGACTCCAAGTGAACTATGTAAAACACTCCAGAGCTGACTAGCAACTTCTCTGGGCAAGAAAGGCAGAGAGGAGTAAAAGATTGCAAGTAAGGAAACATTGTTCCTGGTCACTACTTATTAAATGTCTGACATGGCTAGTATTGTTTTCTTTTAATTAAAACAAAGGACAGTCCTGGAATCTTTTATTCATGTGGCTCTTACTTTTCTGAAGAATGAAAATCGCCACCTAAATCTTGCTCATTTCTCTATTTTTTGAGAGTTTCAATAGATTGATCAGGTACTACATAAGTCCTATGGCAGGGTGCAAGTAATCAGCACCAGACACCCTACACTTGCTAACCTAGAGTCCTAATACAAGTAAGGAAAGCTATTTTATTTGCATCTCTAAAATAAGGGGTTCAGACATTCTGGGTTCTTTCAAACTCAGATATAGATAAAAACATTTTGCCTAAAATAAATATCAATATGATTGTGAATATAAGTGCACAAGGGCATATGTGCAAGAATCCTACTTTAAATTTTATTGTCACATTATGCATTTTTCAAGAAAGACCTGTCATGGACAGGGGGTATGGCTCAGTGGATAAAGCACTTCCCAGTCAGCCAAGTTTGAATCCCCAGGACTCACATGAAAGCCAGGCAGGTAAGGTAGCCATCTTGTAATCATAGAATCTGTGAGTTAGAGACCAAAACTCTGGAAAAAGTTAGCCAGACTAGGTAAAGTGGCAAGCCCTGGGTTCAGCAACTGATAGGTACTGAACTACCTATCTCAGTAAATAAAGTGGGAAGAGTAGGGGAAGACAACCAATGTCGTCTTCTGTCCTCCATAAACACATTACACATGTGTACTCCCAAACATATAGCTGTGCATATTAATCCCACATACACGCATACACACTTGCACTCTACACATAAATGCAGAGAGAATGGCAGACCATTGATGCCTCACCCACAATTGCATGTTCTACCACAGAAGTGCCCACGGTTTGATCAGGTATATGTCTATTCCCTTGTTCTTGATCCTCAGTGTCACTTATTTCACTCAGCTTTTACTAAGCTCCTGCCTTTGTGCTCTCCATGAACAACTTTCCTAACTGTCCACTCTTCCAGCCCCATCCCAGTCACACCTACACAGTAGTCAATGTGATCTATTAGAAAGCTAAATAAAGCGTGATTGCTGTCTTGCTTAAAATCTCCCAATGGCTTCCTCTTCCATTTGAAACAAAATTCAAATGCTTCATTAGCAACTTTGGGTCTCTATTATATATATATATATATATATATATATATATATATGTATATATATATATATACCTTGTAATAATATATATATATATATATATATATTCTGCCTCCTTGACTTCATTCCAGATCATCTCTCCTCTCTAGTCACTCTTGCTGTGAGCCATTGTTCAAATGCACTAGTCAAAAGATGATTTACTAACTGCTAAATCACTACCCACTTTGGTTGCAGGACATTAAGAAATCACAAACTGACTAGGAAAGTCACTCCCTGATGGCTAGCTTTTGAAGTAATAACAGTAAGTGATATCCGGGCCCACTGGAGCAGGAAAGACATTTCCCAGTACTAGACCCTTCATGCTACAGCATCAATCTGCCAGGAAAGATGTTTCCACTAGTGTAATCATAGTATGACTATTATGATAGTGACCAACTTCTTTCTGATTGGATCTGAGACTTGCTCTATTAGAGGGAGTTCATGTCTAATACTGGCACAATAGTCCATGACTCGCAAGATCATAGGTCCTAGTCAGGGACAGACTGAGGCTGTTTCACTAAATGGACAATTGTCAAACTGTCCTCTCAATATTTATTTTCATACCTGTATAGTAGTGCTACTCCCAACCTTGGTCAGAGGAATTTCTTATTGCAGTTGGTAGTAGTTAATGTGGAGACTCGCAACTGGTCAAAGTGCTGACTTTAGGTACTCAGCAATAGATGGATTGTTTATATTATTCTCTCCATATCTAAGGTTTAGGGAACATCATGGAAGAGTGGGAATAAAGGACATAAGAGCTAGAATATGAGGAGGAGCATTGTGGAATGCTGCCTTCTGAACATGACATGGCTGGTGCACACATCGACTCATATCAGTGGTGGTTACCTGTATAAGACCTGAACAAGATCAAACCGGTTAAAATTCCAGCATGGATGAGGAGGGATTGCTTAGGCTCCATCCCTATCTAAGGATATGCCTATTGGTAAGTAGTCTGTGCCCCAGTGGATGGCTCTACATCCTTTCACATGTGTTTAACACTAATTGAACTCAGAGAACTAATATAATTTATTAATATAATAATACATTTTTTAAAAAGACATGAAGTCAAAAAGGAGCTAGGATGGTAGTTCCCACAGAAAGTTGGAGAGAGGTGGTGGACAGGAAGTGGATAAATATATATATATATATATATATATGAAATTTACAAAGAATAAAAACATGTTTCAAATCCAAAAATGTAAATAATTTAAGTAATAAACTTTAAAAAGACTTTTGTACTTATTACACACTTGCTAGGTGCCCACTCCAAATCTCTGCACAGTTGACTTGTTCCAAACTTCAGCTCAAGATTCTCATCTCCAGCAAGTTCTTCCTTCTGGGCTGCTGTTCTTCTCACTGGATTTCCCTACTGTTTGAAATGTCTTACTCTGAGACCGTGTGCTGTGTAAATTCCATTCAACAGAGACCTGATATTATTACAAGGTAGTCTTGGTATCTGAAACCAAGTGAACACTCCAAACTCCCTTACCAATGATGATGAAGATGACAGCTCTTTAAATTATATTTAAGAAAAAACAAAAACAAAAAATTGTACTGGAAGGAGAACATAAAACAACATACACCTCTCTACTCATTTATTTGATACAAGTTGCTACATATAAATACCTTCACAACATAACCACCAATAAACAAATCTGTGTATTTTCAGAGACATTTACTAGCAATACCTAGGCTCACATATCCTTTCCACACTTGGAAATTGTATGGGAAATTACCACATATGAGAATAGATACTGTCACTGCAAGCTATCACAAAGATGTTCCTTTACGCTGACATACGAAAAAAATGGTGCTCTACACATTTTAACATGGAGAAATTATGTAGCTACATTGCTTATAAACAGCACAAGGCCAATGAGAACAATAATACATGTCACTGAATGGTGCCAATGTTCCTGTGTCAAAAATGTATTGGTACCCTACAGCCGTGACAAAAACAGAGTGGCTGTACACAAAAGTGAAAAGCACTTTTTATTTGTACTAGCTTTTCAACCATTAAAAACAAAGTCACCAATTGCTATAAAATACTAAATTTAAAAACAGATGTTCTGGTTTCTGTAATTCTTTAAAATATTTCTAAATGCTTTATATTGCATTAGCCTGTGAATTCCCTTCCCTGAAGTCTCACTCCTCCTTCTGTGCTTGGATTGTTATGCATTGTTTTACTTGTTGGAAACTGTGTGGCATTTTATTTTGTTGAATTTCTACTTCAAAATAATCAGAATTCTAGCATGTAACTTATTTTCTAGTCAAGTGATGAAGACTGGCAGAATTTCATTGCTTTTTCTACCTTGGCTTAGAGAAAGCCACCTCTCGGGTTTTCATAATTCCCAGTGACACTCTTTTGAACTCAGTAGACAAAATGCTGTCAGGTATATGAGGACCATTGTAGAAACTAATTACAGAAATGGAAGAGGTCCTAACAAATGTGTTGTGGTTTGCACACTCATTCTTAGCTTTTGTTTCTCTGCAGTATTTTATGAGACTCAGCTGATGGAAAGGGAGAAAACTACACACAAACAACAGAAGCAAACAAGACCCACTGACGAGAACTGCAGAGTCAGGTCTCTGCGCCAATGCTCTTCTGGACATCACATTTAATGAGATGATTAGAATTTTACTTCAGTTACAGACTTCCTATTCCAACACACACACACACACACACACACACACACACCTCACATGTTTGCAGATCTGGCAGGAACCTAAAATTCTCCCTTGTTTTTCTTTACAAAAAAACAGAACCTGACTGGTGACCTGATCTGCGGCCTAGGTCATCATAGGTCTGAGGCTACAGTTGCCACATTGTTGAATCTATCTGTGAAGAGGGAACACAAAGAGAGTCTCCACATGCAGCTGCTATTTCCCATTTGTTAAATCCTTTTATTGCACCATATAAGTACACAGCTGGGAAATGCTATAGAGTGGGAGTTAAACAAATATTTTGGCTTCCCAGTGTTCAGAGAACACAAAAGCTCTAGGAGAAAGCAGAGTGAAAGTTTGGAAACATTTCTATGAGAATGGTCTCTCACACTAATCTATAACATGCTTGCAACCTTAGCTATTTTATACTACCATAAATCATATGTAACAGAAGTTACTACATATACATTAGTATCTAATTTTTTTTGACAAATTCTGCATAACCAAAAGTTTCAGACTAACTCAGCAAAGCAACTTACCAAAAATAAAGTTTTTCTGGTAAAAATAAGGAAAGTGCCCTCTGAAGAATCAACTTGAACTGTATTGTCCCTGCCTCTACCCACACATTTTCCATTCCAGTTACTTCTATTTTGTCAGGCCTGCACATGGCATAAAAGCAAAACTATCTTGAACCAATCCCTCTCTGTGTCCCCTCTTTGTCTACACTAATCCAAGCTACTGTAATCTTTCATCTAGATTTCTGAAACAGAAATCCCAGTGGCTCCCCCCTGCTTTCACTCTGGACGCCTGCCCGTCCATTCACTGTGCTACAGTTGGAATTATCTGCGAGAAATGTTCTTCAGCCCTTCAAAGGCTGCTCCCACTGCACTCAGATGAAATCTCCCCGCCACAATGCCATCTCCGAGGTCTGTGTGATATAGGCCCTATCTGTTTTTCCAACCACTTCTGATGTATCTTCACTCATTATCCTCCGACCACAAAGACCATCTTGCATTCCCTTAAATTAATTTATGGTTTTATCACCTCAGACACTCCACATGCACTTCTCTCTCAATGGATTTCCTCTGCCCTGCTCTGACTACTTCCTGCCATCCTTAGCTTGGAGAGGGCATCCTAGTCATCTATTCAAAGTTAGACTTGCTTCACTGTGCTTTCAGACCACATTCTGATCTTCACAGCATAGTCACAATGTTAACTGTGTATGTATTTGCATATCTATCCCCTGTCCAACAATGCAAACTTCAGGATGGCATGCATCACATCTGCTTCACCATAATACAAATGAAGTTAGTAGAAAATCTGGCATCCAGAAGGTACCCAGTAAATATTTGTTCAAATAAAGACCACGCAGAGTCTTATTATCCTGCTGATGAGCAAGGAACAGAGACTGACTGTCCATCTCGGCCATGCCACCTTAGAGACAAGGAATGAACAAGTTCAATCAGAAAATGTATTTCATTCTTGACTCATATATTTGCTTTCCCCTTCTCTTGGAAGGTAAATTTCTAGCCAGCAAATTGTACACGGTTGATTCCCCACAAGCCAAAGATAATGGCACTGGGATCTGATTATGCTGCATGTACTGGCTTTTCAGGAGCCTAGTCTATTTGGATGCACACCTTCCTAGACCTGAATGGAGGGAGGAGGGCCTTGGACTTCCCACAGGGTAGGGTACCCTGACTTCTCTTAGGACTGGAAAGGGAGGGGGAGCGGGAGGGGAGAAGTGGGAAGGAAATGGGAGGAGGGAAGGAGGTGGAAATTTTTAATAAATAAAAAAAAAAGAAAAACAAATGACGTCATTTGGGAAAAATCTGGAGATTATCATTTTAAGTGAAATAAGTTAAATGCACAAAGACAAGTATCTCCACCACATATGACATTTAAGCCGAGTATGGAGGGAGAGGGGAACATTGAACTAAAAGGACTATTAGGAATGTAAAAGAGCAGAGAAAGACGGTGCTTAAGAAATGGTAGTAGAGCAGGAAACTAAAACAAAAATTCTATATGCATATGTGGAAATGTCAATGAAATTTGTTAATCTGTATAATTGAGATGTGTTAACAAATAAATAAAAAGTCTTTGGATCCTGGAATAAAACTAAAATTATTCAAGACTTGCTTCATTCATCTTTTGATCCCCACCCCCTTTCTTCCTATTGCTCCAGAGCATAGGCTGTGTCTACAAAAATCGTTTGAAAATAAAACTTCCTTCCTATATAAGTCATCCATCACCATATGTGCATTAGTTAGTAAGGCATTCTGAATGATATCTTGTTTTTTGTTAAGGAATAAAACTCTCATTGTCTACTTAAGATTTTTTTTCATTAACTTAATTTTTGGTTACCCACAAGTTAAGAAATGCAAGCCAGGGTTGAAACTTCTAATTTAATAAAAATAAATTAAGGTTCTAGTTTCTTCTAGCTGATAAAAAAATAAAAAGGCTTTATTTGGAATAGATAATTAAGTCACTCCTAAGGTTTCTATTTTGATGGTTAAACGACAGAATTTACCATGGGAAAGCTTCCTACTCTCCTCACAACCTGATATGTCATTTCTGCTTATAGAGGAAGCCAAACAGTCTGAATAGTTACCCAGGAGCCATGCATGTCCCTTTGAAATTAATATGTAAGTACAGGAGGAAAATCTTTATTATAAATCAAAACTTGCCATTAAAAATGATAGATTCCAAAACTGTCTTACTGAAGATGTAGTCATGCTAGGATCTCATTCAAATGGATATATTTGCTTAACTTAATTTCTCAATATTAATACACAACTGCACTTTATTTTACTTCCTATTTATGACATTATTAAATTCATCACATTAAACTGGAATAGAAAAATAAAATAGTTGACTTCTTTTTTAAAAAGTAAATCAATACTCTTTTGTCAAGGGGACCTAATGGTGGGACATAGCCTAGATCACAAACTGCTTTCCAAGTTTTCCCAGTTACTAAAATAGTAACAACTGTACCTCTCATGTTTGTTTTGTGACCTGACCAGGAATAACACTGAAGCCATGTATTTTAACTTTCCTCCAAACACCTACTAATAATGAGGATGTAGACATAGTCGGTAGCAGTCGCCAGACTTTCAGTGCTCACCATTCTTTGCTGAGATGACAGAACGCTGTCCCAGTCAGCATCTTGTTGAATGGTACTGACAAGCGTCGGTAGCTCCTCAGAGTGAGGTTTGTTGTGCATTATGGGGTGCAGAGGCAGATGGGAGGCCGCATGTTGGTCACTGCCCTCTTCCTTTTCCCTTGAGGTCAAATCCTGGGTCATTGTTTCCTCTCCATCAGTTGTACAGGCAAATGGAGAGGTGGCTTGCTTGGAAGACATTCTTCTGCAGAAGAAGGGAAACACCATGGATTAAAGAGGACTCTCAACAACAAAAGTAGAAATCATTCATTGTATTTGACTAATTTGAGCATAAAATAAAATAAAAATCCTTGAAACTGAGAGAGTGTAAACCACAGACAAAGGGTGGATTGCTTATCTGTTTTATGACTCCTCTTTACTTCCACTATCTAACCATCTTCCCGCTAACTGCTGCATATTTCCCCTCATGTAATCCCCAAATAAGATCTTTGTAAGTTTTCTCGATGTACGATATATGTATTTGTATGCCCTTCCTCCTAGTTTTCCCAACTGGACTATGAGTTTCTGGAGAGTGACTAGATTGGTGGTTAGCAATGAAAGGAACAAGCGAATGAACTGACTAATGAGTCAGTTTGAAGAAAAACTTCAGAGCAAAAACATCTAACTTTCTCCCATAGCTCTGAAGGATAGAAATAAGCCTAAGTAGAAAACAGAAACTGAGTAAATAATTTGTTCCTAATATGCTAAGCAATTTGGCCATGATTTCCTAGCTTACATCTTGATTGTGAATGCCAGACCTTACACCAATGTGAAGCTTTTCTGAAGACCTCCAAGATACAGTAAGTATTGCTTGTTAACTTTTAAGTGACATGTTGACTGAGTGACTTCTAGAGTTAGATAAATCTTATAACAACTTTGTGACATTTGACTTGAGTTTTTGAAGTAATTATACCTCTATTTCATGACTGAAAGTACATACATGATTTATATCATTTATTATGAAAAAATTAAATGCTTACTGTGCAACCAAAAGCTCGTAAACCAGCATCATTTGTTGAAGTCTCCACATGAAACAACCAAGAGACTGCGTGATGAGGCCTTCATTTTGTACTTTATATGAGATCAGAAACTGTGATGTTATACAAAATTACAAAACTTTGAAACATCACTTTAGAAAGATGAATTTCTTGGGGAAGTGGTTAGTGACCAAACCACTAAAAGTTTACAGATTGAGGGAAGAAACAATTTTTCCCCTAAAACTTCACGTTGACTTTCATTTATTGTATTTCCTTTGAAACTGCTGTGTAATGAAGGGAATACAATCGCCACCTTAATTGCTCTTTAACATTAATTGATTTCATACCATTTTTAAATGCACAAATCAGTTAACATAGGGAACCACATGAGCATTTTTCAAATTAGCAAATCATTAACTTGCCTGTACTGTTTCTACAGACAAATAAATACTGATTAAAGGGTCTAGAAATCTGAGATTAACAGTTAAATTTACAAATCTGTCACATGCTTTCATGAATATTGCAGTGAAGGAAATATCAAGTGCAAGGAAAAATAATTAAGTTAATTCCAATTTAAACAGTAGTTTTTATGTAGCAGCCCATGTTTCACATAGGATTTAACAGCTAATGCTAAATTTCTCACAATTAATGAGGGGGCTCAGAGTTAGTATCCTACAGTGAAAAACATTAATAGAAGATCAGCTAATCTAATTATGCACAGTTCTAAATAAAAGTATTGCAGGCTTTTGAAGTGCTTTGAAACATATTAAAATGCTGATACCTACTTATAATAATCATTGTACAAATACTAAAACTTTCATCTATTTAGATAAGACTGGAAAATAAAATAGGGAAAGTGTGCAGAAGAATAGCTCTATTCTCCCTAAAAAGAGAAACTGAATGTTCTAAAGAGTACTGTCTCAAAGACTCAGACGCATTCTAAGTGACTTCTCTTGGTACTAACAAATGGACATATACATGTACACATGGAAAATCACAACCAGAGGATGGATTTTAGTATTCAAAGTCACTACAGAACCTGCTGCACTGGCCCCAGAAATACTAAAGCAAAACCAGGCAATTATAACTGTCTTGCAAGTTATCAAGGGTGATCACAGACAGCAAGAGTGTTTTCATTGTTCAGATAATGGGCAGTTAGTGTTAATCACACACAATAAAAACAAATGAATGAGTATACTGCCACCTTTTAAAAACAGTTAAATACAAGTGAAAGTCATAACCCAAAACTCAGAGTGACTTTGGTTCTCCCTACAAATACCTCTTATTACAAAGTTATCTGGTGCCTTCCAACAGCAGTATCTGTGATTAATGCTTAAGTAAAAAATAATCAGGCTACAAAACCCAAAAGTGCAAACAGTCTCTTAAAGAATCATTTTGATGACAGACTATACTGGTTAACAATAGTGTATGCTCCTAATTAAACAACCCTGCAGCTGTAAAAATAGATTCAATCTGTCCAAAGCTATGAGTTGAGTTTAAAGGCTGGTTGGTCAGCGGGGGCTGACTGAGAAGCAAAGGACAATGGCTCTGGGCTCTGATTGTTCTTCATGGACGGGCTCTGTGGGAGCCTTCTCAGCTTGGTCGATCACCTTCCTGGACCTGGGGGGAGTTGGGAGGACCTTGGTCTTAGCATAGAGTGGGGAACCCTGATGGCTCCTTGGCCTTGAGAGGGAGGGAGGGGAGGTATGGGTGGAGGGGAGGGGAGGGAAGGGGGAGAAGGAGGGGAGGGAAGGGGGAGGAGGAGGGGAGGGAGGGGGAGGAGGAGGGAAGGAGATGGAAATTTTTTAAATATAAAAAGAAAAAAAAGAAAAATAAATAAATAAATAAAGGCTGGTTGGTGAGAGTGTTTTTCTTAAGGAAGGCTGGGTCCTCAGTCTTAATCAGCCAATAAATTATTTCCTGCAATTACATTAAATAGAAAATTATCTTCAAATGGGGAGTGTTAATTGAAAATCAAAATTCAGAGGGAAGTTTAGAAATTACACGCTGAATACAATTAGTGGGGAAAGGCTTCACCTCTCCTCCATCAGCAGTCTTCTGGTGAGCCCTCCAGTGACCAGCAGAGCCTGTTTACACTGGCACACAAGCTGTCTTTTATTTTACACCCACAAACACAAATGTGTATCCAGGTTGTAAATAGCAGATAGGCTGCCAATATATTAAAGCCGACTGTTCATCCTCAGCTCACACCACAACTGGGACAGAGGAGTAGGGGAGGTAGGAGAACCAGGTAAGGAAGTCACGCCTGGCTCCCCAGTCCATCCCTTTGTAACGAGGTCAACATGCTGTGTCCCAAGAGCACTTTTCAGATCATACTTTACTTCCCCCACTGTGTTTGTTTTATTACCATTCTTAACTATGTTGTACACAGAGGAAAAGAAGACTCTTGTTCTCTCACCAAGGTATTTCCTTTTGATAAAAATGCTGGGCTCTTTCAGTTTGTTCTCAACAGTAGCTTTGTCGTAGTATCGCATTATTCTAGGTCAGTAGTTCTCAGCCTTAAACAATTCCTCATGTTGTGGCAACCCTCAACCATAAAATTATTTTGTATCTAGCTCATAACTGTAATTTGTTATTGTTATGTATTATATTGTAAATGTCTAATACGCAGGGTATTTTATATATGACCCCTATAGGGGTTGCAACCCACAGACTGAGAACAACTGTTCTAAGTGGTGTTTTTGTTTGTTTGTTTTATAGGAAAATGCACACGACTCACTTTTAACACATATTTTTTTAAATATTACAATCATTGTGTGTGTGTGCCAAGCATGCATGTGTGAAGGACAGACAACAGCTTACAGGAGTGGGTTCTCTCCTTCCTCTGTATAGATCTTAGGGATAAGACTCGGGTTGTCATTGCTTTTAGCTGCAAGCGCCTTTATCTGCTGAGCCAGCTTGCTATTGTGTAATTTAGAAAATAAATCATAGATTTACTATTGGATCTAGTTTGCTAATTTTTATATGTAAATCGTTATACAATCTTTCAATTTAACTGATACATCCTCATTCATTTCCTTTCTTTAGTATTGCCCTTTTTCTGTTGTTTTAACATTGGGTGAGGGAATGGAGGGGGAGGTGCAAGTATGCACTTGCCAAGTAGTGCATGTGGAGGTCAGAGGACAACTTTCAGGAGTGAGCTCTGCTCCAGGAACTGAACTCACATCAGGCTTGCACAGCAAGCACTTGTGAGTAACCTCACTTTGGCACTCTTGCTAGCCCTAGAATTTCCGTTCCGCACATTTTCCTAGAGCGATTGGACTGCACTCTAGAAAGCACAGACACTCGGCTTTGGTGAGACCCTTACTCCAACCACTATACCCAGTCACCTGCTTTAGGAATCCATGAATCAAATACACCTTGTTAAGTGAGATTTTCCAGCTTTGTGTGCAATTCTTGCCCTTATTTTGAATGCACACATGAATGATACTATGCCTCACAAAAATGTTCCCACCTACTCCATCCCTCTGTACATCAGCTAGCACCTTACCTAGCTATGTCCCACACAACTAATGAGCAAAAAAAATTAAAATCCTTGTGAAAATGGAAGATTTTTATGTGACTTTACTTTGTTTTATTTTTGCTCTATTATAACTTAAAAATCATTCAAATGAATTGTTTTTTTAATTTGTATTAAAAAAAATATCTTCCTAGTCAGAGCCCCTGAAAACAGGGGTTTATAATGGAAGTGCTGACACAACCCTACTAAAGCAGCGCAAATGTTGCCGCTATAATACACAAAATCAAGTTCTATTATTCTCAACTCTCCTCGCTCATGGGATTTTTCTTTGCTGTGCTCCCAGCCAAACTGCTGAAGCATGAAAAATTTAAATGCAATCAAATGTGCCCAATTCTACTTTACTAGAACAAGTGTCTACAGTGGTACAATCTTAAAAGGAAATGCAACAGATTTGTTTGGTGTTTTTTTTAACTGTTTATTTATAATACAGTGCATTGGAGATCAAATAAAAGAGGAAATTACACTCACATGGTACCAGTGTATTGACTACACAGAGCACATTATAATCAGAGAGGAAAACTACATTGTCAACTTATCACACTGGTTAAACAAGATGGTTTTCTGGGGCATAGCTATTATCAAGGAAAACCTCCAAAAAGAATTGTATTGCATGTCTTTGGGACATGTAAAACTCAGTTCCCATCATATGTTCCCAACGCTCGAACTGTCTCTGCCCAACATATCAGGTGAATTCTCTGAATGCGAGACCATTGGAAATAACTTCCAGTTTAAGATTTGGGGGAACAAGATGCATAGAGATAATGCCTCCATAATTAATAATGCTCCAGGATGCCAGCAGGAACAGGTCCATTTCTATAAAGTAAAAAACCCTCCACTCCAGTCCTACAGCAAGGTATGAATGCTTAGGTCATTACAAAGTAACTCAGATGGTAAAAGTACTTCCTGTTCTTGAATAGGAAAGGCAAAGAGGTCTGGGCTATATAGAAGAAAGGATGTTGGGCTTCCATCCATATATTAAGTCCTCTGCTTCAGAAGAGTTTGCTTATGCATAACTGTTCAAATATGATAGCACAAAAATATTTTTTGATATTTCCTTACTTTTTGATTATTATCAAATAACACTCACTTTGGGGGTATTTTATACTTATTATTCAAAAGAATTACGTACCTGTGTTTGTGTGTGTGTGTGTGTGTGTGTGTGACAACAATGAAAAAGGAAAAAGAGGCCATGAATTTGAAAAAGAGCAAGGAGGGGTATATGGGAGGGTTTGGAGTAAGGAAAGGGAGAAGGAAATGATGTAATTATTATAATCTCAAGAATAAAGCAATAAAAACTAAAAGCAAAAAAGACATGTTGTTCTAACATAAAGCAGCACTTTAATAGTTCATTTACTTATGAGAAAAAAATTTAAAGTTCAGTACAACGCTTACAGTTATTATTTTGAAGATCTGTTCTGGAAAATTCATGTAGACTCATCCCAGTTAGAGAGGTTACTTGAATACTACCCTTGATCTGATACTGAGAAACTGACTGGTTTTCCAAAACATAACATAGTGCTTTTGACTCTAAGGAGCATGAGTAACAGATACACTCAGCTGCCAAAATGCACAATGCCCAGGAACCTCACAAAGGATTCCAGTCCACCCAGCCCAGGGCAAAGAATGACTTCCAAACCTCTTCCTGTGCCTCTAATTCCCACGTTCAGGGACTCGAGAAGGCTATAAGGAAAAGCTTAGCTCTAAAGTGAAGAAAGTCCTTGGGGGCTGCAGAGATGGCCCATTTGGTGAAGAACACTTGTTGCTCTTGCAGAGGACTTGGGTTCGATTCCCACCACCCACATAGTAGTGGACAACCCTCTGTAATTCTGGCTCCAGGGGGTCCAGTGTCCCCTTCTGACATCTGAGCTCACCAGGCACCTGTGTGATACACAGATGTGCGTGCAGGCAGAACATCCATTTACACAAATAAATAGATCTTAAAATGTTTAATTTACAAATAATAATCAAATGAAGAAGCTCCTTGTAGGACCTTCCCCTGGAGAGGTCACAGCTACTGCTGGGTCTCTGTGTTCTTTGAAGCCACAACCCCGTGTCATCTCCACTCCACCTCCAAACGCCCATGGGCTTTTACAAGGTTTTTCTTCCTTGTCCAAGTTTAATAAGCAACTGACAGAATGCAAGAGTAGTGCTCTCAGGGTTACTGGAAAACCTACAACCCTGTCTTCCTCCAAGCATCTCAGTCCCTCTCTCAGAGTTTCTATAGAGCCACTGAGTAGTAAAGCCTGTTAGGAACCTCATTGATCTGAGCAAGCTGCAAAGTTGACAGAGCTGAGGCAAATGACATACACTTGATGTGTGAGTAAGAAGGGGCTTAAATTCATGGGTCTTGACTTTCTTAAGGCCTCTAATTTTCCATACCAATGCACCAAAATTGTCACCAAAGGCCCTCTGAGGTTGTTACAGAACAGGAACTACCTGGAACAGATTCCTCTCAAGTCATCAAGAGTTTGTGTCTCTGGTGTCTATATTTAGCTGACAATGTTGCTGTCACTTTATATAGCTTAAGACTGTTCTTTGGACTAGAGCTCATATGTCTTGGAATGCTTTGACTCATGAATTGTTTCTCCTGATAATGTTACATCACGTAACCACCTCTGTCTAATTGGTCAGTGTCTGCTAGAAGGCACAGGCAACCCGCCCAACGACTGGCCTCTGGTTGACTGCCTATGGAAAACCTAAAATTATCACATTTGTCCCTGTGTATCCAGTTTCTTTCTAAGATCAAAACAACTTGATATCATGGAGCCACTACACTTTTTGCTTGATAGAAATAAAACTGAGTTTTCTCAGTTTATCTACCAGTAGCTGTTGGAAATTTTGCTTTGGAAAGCCACTACCAGAGAATATAAATAAAATCAGTGGCTTGACAGTCAGATCAAAACCAAACAATGGCTACTATAAATACACACCCTAACTCAGAGGGTTTTAATCAAGCTCAGCCACTGTACAGCTCAACTGAAAGACCTCTTCATGGCTTGTGTGCAAGAAGGCTGTCTAAAATAACAGCATGAGGATTTATTCCCACTTAGAACATTCTCTTCACAGGGGATGGGAACCCTAATTTTTCAAGGGGTGTCCCCACCAAGCCGAAACCAATCCACTAATAAAAGTGTCCAATTTGGGGACATCTTATATGCTTATTAAGAAAAGTCACAAACTAGAGTCACATCTCAGACAGAAAGTATAAAAAGTTATCCCTGCATTTATTTTCCCACTCTTCCTCCACTGTGACTTTCTAATTAATATTTTCAGAAAAGACAGAGATGAAAATCGGATACTACTGAGATATTTTTTTCAATACGAAATCTCAAACATGGCGATATTGGGCAAAATTATGTAAAGAGGCTGATTTTCTAGGTTCCCTTCAGATACATAAAGCTATAGGGCAATTCTCTCTGGTAAGGAAATATCGCACATTTTAGATTCCTATCCAAGAAGGGTGAGAAAGAAGAGAAGGCAGGGAGAAGGAAGAGAGATGGGGTGAGAGAAAGGAAGAAGGAGAGCAGTGGGGGTGGGGGCAGAGGAAAGGGAGGGGAGCAAGAAGCCTGGCTTTACAGCTCATTTTCAGTTTGTCTCCTTAATGAAAACCTCACTGCACAGTCCTGAAAACCGTCTCTGAAGCATTTCTGATTCAGCAGAGGTTACACAAGCATCAAAGCAGTTAAATATAGGTGCCAAACCGCATTGCCAGGAGCTCCCAGTGCTGAGAGTTAGTATTACCTGACAGCTTGGTGAATATAAAATTACTTGTTTCTCCAATTGAAGACAATCAAATTGTCACCTTCCATTGTAATAATGCACAAGTAGTGATCAGCAAAGTGCAAACATAATTACCACAAAGAAAACAAAAAATCAAATCTAAACCTCTCTACAGAGTAAACACATCTATCTGGCTCCCCCAATAAGGAAAACGCTTTAGTCCTGAGTGTGCGATGCAAGCTCCATATTGTGTAACAATAAGATTTATTAGTCTTACATCAAGTAAAAATGGAAAACAACAAGAAACACCGATTTATAGAGAATGAAACAAATATAAATAGGAGCCTCACAGCCTTACTGACAGGGTGCAAAGACCTACAGGTGACATCACTGTGGCTTACACCAATTCCACTCAGCAGCACATCTATCACAAAAAAAAAAAATCCTCGTCTCCAGAAATTTCTTTCTAGCATAGACTCCTTCCTGAGAGTGGGACTCCAACCTCATTAGCTTTTACATAACTTTTCTTTAAAAGAGAAAGAAGCTATATACTTTGTCTTCTAAATTGGCTCAAATTTTTGAGGTTGGAAATTTATCCTACAAATTAATTATTTCTATAAAAATTTAGAAAAAAAACTAATTCTTTTTGAGACCTTAAGTATCTGAAAATCTTGCCCAAGACTGGTGACAGAACTGACTCACTCTCCCAAGGACTCCATAACTCCAAACTGGTTTGGCTTTGAAGCTCTAAAAGCTTGGACTGGCTCTCCCACACACTGATGATGCCATGGTCCAGGCAAAAACTATTATCATCAGTATCCTGACACATGAAAAGGAAACCTACCACATAAAACTCTATTAGCAAAGTAATTAATGCTCTTTTATATCTAACTCTTTTATATCTAACTCAAAATTTAAAATGCTCAGATTCAGATAGTTCCCTCCAATAAGGTAACACACACACACACACCCTTCCCTTTCCCCAAACACTCCCACTTTAGAGGACTCTTCTTCCATCATCAGTGTTCTTCCTTTACTAGAAAGATGTATATGGTTGCTAAGTCTGGTCCTCTACTTCTGCCTCTCACCTCTGCTCTACAAAGTCTCACTTCTAATCACTCACCCACAAGTAGCTAGTTTAGCAGAGGAGCAGAGAGACCTGCACCAGGTGAAGGAACAAACTGGGCACCATCAACAGCTCAGGATTGCCTGAGCCTGAATCTAAGAACACAAATCAAAGAGTGACAATCTGATATGTCACTCCCTGACTGGACACTTCCTTGAGACCAGTCTGAACTCTCCTCGCATTCCACTTTCTTCATTCTGTATTGTCAGGGGAGTGTAAGAGATGCTCACACAGGCACACAGAACACACAATCAGAAACTCTAGGTAGGGAGAACCAGAACGGAGAAGTCAGGTCTCAGGGGGCAAGTTTTGACTATGATATCTGATAAATTTCCTGTTGTCTAGTGAAACAGTTGGATGAGGGGGGAATAAAACTTTTAGAAAATTATCATTTCCCTCAATCTTACAGTTTTCATGTAACATAACAACCTTTTTCTTTCTAAGAGATCCTTACACAGTAAACATCTCCTAGCTAAGGAGATGTGACCAGGAGTTTTGAACTTCAGAGATGTTCATTCCTTGACATTCCCAGAGACAACACAGAATATCCACAAGAAGAGGCATGCCTCGTCAGAGAAACACTGCTAGGGCTCCCGCAAACACTGTCACAGGCTCTGTAAGTGGAAGAAAAGATTTTTATCCGATGTGACCATAGACGGACTCCCGCCTGTCCTGTTCATTGCTGGATCTCAGTGCCTGGCAGCATGCACCGCGCCTTACAGATGCTCAGTGGTGCTAGGAAGACAGGCAGAGGAAAAGTAGAAAGGGCATAATAAGCAAATGGATCATTCTTTTATACTTAAGTGAACAATTACAAGCATTTGCGTCACATGCTGAGGCTGCCACTATCACCTCTATTCTGCCCCTGTGCTCTTGATCAAGCCTCTCCCTGCTTTATTTCTAAAGCCCATGATTACCTTTTCTAGTCCCGATATTGAATTCTCTTCCTTCCCTGAAAGGCCCCAAACAACCACAAGTTGTTAATATTAAGATACACTCTGCAATGCCATAGCAACAGAATTTAAAACTAGCTTCATCAGAATTTTCTACAGTGCCGGGCGGTGGTGGCGCATGTCTTTAATCCCAGCACTTGGGAGGCAGAGGCAGGCGGATCTCTGAGTTCGAGGCCAGCCTGGTCTACAAGAGCTAGTTCCAGGACAGGCTCTAGAAACTACAGGGAAACCCTGTCTCAAAAAAACCAAAAAAAAAAAAAAAAAAAAAAAAAAAAGAATTTTCCACAGTGCCTTCCCTTGTTTACTCAGGTCCAGAAGAGCATGATTTCTCAGAGGTGTCCATGCTCCTCACTGCCAGCCTGCCTCGGCTGCATCAAACTTCCCTGGTGATGTCTCTCAGGCCCTCCTTGCTCACCATACTTATAATTACCTCAGGACAGGGTTTACTGCGCATCAGGCTCAAACCCCAGCAACCTACTCTAAACTAGCTTGTCTCTTTCATTTCCTTCCCCTTTCAAATGAATTGCTGCCATTCCATCTGCCTCCACTTTCCTAATCAAAACATCAGTAGCTTTCCCTTGGAGACACAATGAAACCAAAACTCCTGACCCAGGCATTCAGAACCCTGCACCCGAATCCACCCAGCCTTTCTAACCTGCCTTCTCCCGGCTACATCTTCACGTTCCACTCTGCGTATGCTGGTAGTCTCAAGCTTTGCTCAGGTTTTCTGCCTTTGTTCTACCTACTCCCCGTCATTTCCCTCACCTCCCAGAAAGTCATTCTTGCAACATTTATTCAATATTTGATACACACACCCTACACAACCTTATTTTTTTAAGAAAATTAAAGAATGAGAAAACATAAACAATTGTATAAATTATCCCAACTAGGCTTATCGAGTTTCCAAGAAAGAGAACAAAACTACATGTTTCTCTGCATCCCCTGGTGCCAACCTAGTATAATATTTGGTGCAAAGACAAATCAGTAAATCTTGTCCAGTTGTTTATTTATTTATTTATTTATTTTTTTGGTTTTTCGAGACAGAGTTTCTCTGTGGCTTTGGAGCCTGTCCTGGAACTAGCTCTTGTAGACCAGGCTGGCCTCGAACTCACAGAGATCCGCCTGCCTCTGCCTCCCGAGTGCTGGGATTAAATTGTCCAGTTGTTTAAATGCTATGAAGAAGTTAGGAGGAACAGGTAGGCATTAAACTAACCATAGAAACAGCAGCTGTAACAGGAGATTTAAAGTGAAGAATCAGTAGATGAGGGAGGAGGGGGGAGGGGAAGAGGAAGGTGGGAGGAGGGGAGAAAGGGAAACTGCGGCTGGTATGTAAAATGAATAAAAAAATTCTAAAATAATAAAATGAAGCTTCTAAACCAATTCCATACACAATTAAGTGTCTCCTCTTCCCACATGTTCTGAACCATTAAATACATTTCGAATTTTAAACATAACGACAATTAAAAAGCCACACCAATCATTAATTTATGTTTCCAGGAACATGAAAAAGATGAGCAAATGTGGTAGTAAATGGATAGATGATGGTTAGACAGATGGACATTGGAGAAATCACTGAAAGATGCACAGTTTCCACTGGAAGCTTAGAAAGTCCTTGCCCGATGCTCTATGTTACTACACACAGTGTGAGCTCATGTTCTCAGGCAGCTGTAGGAGTTAGGTGATGTTTCTGCTCAGTTTAATAATAAGGAAACCAAAGAACAACACTGCTTATTTTTAAAAAGTTAAAATAAAACTTAAGGCCAAGTGAGATGATACATGCCGATAATTCCAGCACTCAGGAGGCAGAGACAGGAAGATAGTTCCAGGTTCAAGGCTTTCTCAGTGTACATAGGAACTCAGAGGCCAGCAAGGACCATATAACAAAAACCCTGTCTCATAAAGACAAACATAAAATAAAACAGCACTCACCCAAGGCCATACCAAGCAAATAGAGGGCAGAATGCTGGTAGTCTAACTCCTAGGCAGAAAATAGCATTAAAGATTTTTTAAATATAAACTATTAGTTCTTTCCAATTATATGAATCCTTCATTACTAATATATTCCATCCATATAGAATTTTGTTATGAAAACGGTGTGCGTTTGTATGTTCTAAATTGTTCACTTAATTAAACCTTAGTGGAAAGACCCATTTTCGTTTGTTTTCTTTTAGGCCTGAGGTATAGTTCAATGGCAGAGTATTTCCTAGCTCTGGATTACTAGTACTTTAAACATGAAAGATAATTTCTAATCCTAGATTTGGAGGTTCTTGATTACTAGATAACAACTGGGAGTGGGGACAGAGGTAGAGACAGGCAGAGAGAGATGAGAAAGGAGAGGAGAAAGAAGAGGCAGGGAAAGAGGGGGAAAGAAGAGGAGTGGTGTGGTAGCTGAATGAGAATGGCCCCCACAGGCTCATATATTTGGATGTTTGGATGCAGTTAGTGGTACTGTTTGGGAAGGATTAGGAGGTGTGGCCTTGCTGGAGGAGATGTGTCACTGGGGTGGGCTGAAGCCATTCCCAGTTCTCTCTCTCCTCTCCTCTCCTCTCCTCCCCTCTCCTCCCCTCCCCTCCCCTCTCCTCTCCTCTCCTCTCCTCTCCTCTCCTCTTCCTCTCCTCTCTCCTCTCTCCTGTCTCTCTCTCCTCTCTCTCTCTCTCTCTCTCTCTCTCTCTCTCTCTCTCTCTCTCTCTCTCTCTCTCTCTCTCTCTCTCTCTGTCTTGTGGTTGTTGTCTCAACATCTAAGCCCTTAGTTACTGCTCCAGCACCAATGCCTACTGCCTGTTGCCACACTCCCTACCATGATGGCAGTGAACCTTAATGAGGTTCCCCAAATTAAAAGCTTTCTTTTACAAGTTGCTTTCATCGTAGTCTGCCATGGCAATAGAAAAGTGACTAAGACAAGCAGGAAGAGGAGGAGGTTGTTGAACAGGCCACCCTGACTCTCATTCCAGGCACTTTGACAGCAAAATCAGTTGAGCAAGTAACTACAGCTTCTAGTACAAGAGACTGGGAGGGAGGGGCACTGTAGTTTCTAAGAATTGTTTCTTAACATAAACCATGTTTTTCTAGCTTGTATTTTCTGGTAAACATTGATTACCCACATATAACTATGTCCTTAAATGGTCAATAGTAAAATACAAGAATATCACTGCTCATTCATTTCAAGGTCTAGAGAATGAGAACCAAATTTCTACTCACCAGCTCTGACCACAGAAGCCACCCTGGACACAGGTCAGGGCTGGAACCACTTCAAGAGATACGGCTCCTACTGCTCTACCATCTAAAAAAGCAGGTGTCAGGGGAGCCCTGAGGGAAAGGGAAACAAGAGCTCTTGCAATGTTCATTTAGCTATAACTGTTCAGCTGATCCCAATAAGGGCACAGGAACTCAAATAGCCTCTTAAAAACTTAAAAACTGACGACTGCGTGGGATATTACGTATACCCTAACTTCTAGGGAAAGAAGCAGAAAAGCTTCAGACATGAGGACATGAATTGTTCTGAACTGTCACTGTCTGTCACCAGCAACACAGATTTCTGCATTTTTCTTATGTGCAAAGCAGCCTGCCTTCACAGATAACCAAGGTGCCACTATCATGGGTTTTCCCTCCATATCTCTGCAACTTTCTACCTTCCTTATAGCTATTTGCTTTAAATTTCTCACTTGCATTTGCTGGTAGCATATTACCATAAACAGCTCCAGGAGAACACGAGAATCCAATTGTCTCCATGAATCACTGCACAGAATTGTTTTGTTTATCATTATGAAAGTCAAATGTGGCTGCCCACAGTCTTGCATATTAAGGGACTCTTTACTGAGCACCTAACTGCATCTATCAATCTAAGAACCTCTGGCTTTCCCCAACTCTGGTGTTTGCTGTAAGAAAGAATTGGATATTATTCATAGTCATGGGCCCCGATCATGAACGCATGTCTTTCAACTTCCCAAACCTGACTGAGACAGTTATCTGGATGACTTTTAGTACTGCCATGCCTAGTCTATCATCTATTTAGATTTCTTTAAAAATAAATATTTATTTGTATCTATGGTGCCTAAAGCTGGAAAACACCCTACTTGTCTTAACAGAATCTATTGTCAGATGGAAGACTGGTATGGTTTGAAGATTTTGATATGGAATTTAAATCTTGGACCCCTCACTTAATAGACCTATGGACTGGAGAAATCACTTAATTTTCTGAGCCTCCCTATCCCCATTTGTACAACAGAGGTCAACTCATGTACCTTTAAGTTGATGTAAAGGTTAAACTAGTGACTGTGAAAGTACCTAGCATTTAGTAGAAATAGAAAGAGGGCTAAATTACTCCAATAAAAGTTAAAGAAAAAATATTTGGGCCCAAACAAAATCAATAAAAATTCTTAAAGGAAGAAATTCTGAATTTTTAGAAACACACATTTAAAGTTCTACTCAGTGAAAGTTTCCTAATTTCAGTCTATCTATGACCCAGTAAATGGACCAGTGAGAAAGTACATTTTATAGAGAGAGGCTCATACACAACACCTCTGCGGAGAGCTGCAGATAAGACAGTCTTTACACTGGAAAGACCAGATCCTACTGGCCACTCTACTGAGAGCTGTTTTCCAAGAACAGCGCAGAGTGCGAGACGGGGGCTGCTTATTTGGGCCTCCCTATGTCCATCTCCTTCCTTGATTTTCAATAGCAATAAACAAACAAACAAACAAACAGTCCAAAAATTTGGATACTGTCACCAGCTGATTTAAATTGATTTTTAAACAAATCAATGTTATTACAAACCATACTTCCATTAGTACTGAGATTAACTTGACAGTACACAGAAGTCTAAGCCACCCATGTTTCCAAAATGCATGAATGCTTTTCAGAGTACACACTTGCTTTTCTTTCGGGGAAACCAGCGAGCGCCCTGAGCAGCAGTGATTCCCGGCCCCGCATGAGAGGCTCCAAAATGCTTCTTGTTTTACACAATTTTCTCTATTTCTAAATCAAGTCGAGGAGCCAGTTCCTAGGGCTGTGCTAAAGAACCGCAGGGCAGCTTCACAGGCTGACTGGAGACCCAGGACATGCATCCTCTCACTGCCGTTTACTTTAAAGAAGCAAACGTGTCCTGTTGGGAGCTTTAGTGACTTAATTGTTGCAAAATAGATGTTCTTCTCTGAGGCTCAGTCAAAAATGTTATTCACCACCGCTTGGGGTGCCTGTTTGTATGATTTGAAGCTGAATGTCCCAATAGGACAAACTCGCCTGAGGACGGAGCTCATAAACTGTGAGGTTTCTAGGTTAGCTGGATAAGAAAAGAAACAAATAAATATTTTGAACTTTGCCAAGCACTACAGGGAACAAACTCAGGGTGTTTGTTGCTCAGAAAAAAAAAATATAGAAGAAACAAATGACAGAATAAAGGGGGTTGAAGTGAAGAGAATTAATGAAGCACTGTTGTAATTCATTTCTCAGAAGTCAATTCAATGCACTACAGTTTCATGGAAAAATGCCTTTATTTAATATAGGTACAATGTTCAGCTCTGTAAATCCTGATAGGATAGCAGTCTATCTTGGTTAAATTGCTGTGAGCATTGATCACTCTAAGTTCTTTAGTTAAAGCACACCAGTAATTCCCCAGTGGCCTGCTTGACAATTGTACCTATTTGAAATATTTATCACAATAAAATATTTTCATTAGAGAGATATCTTTACCACAGTACATAAGGTACGTTGTCAGATGCAACATGCCTTAGAAAACAGCAAGGAGTGAGGGACAGGCTGATCTTGCCGAAAGAGTTCATGTATGAAGTCTGACATTCTTCCTACATAATAATATACCAGGACCTTACACTACACAAGAACAAGAAATACGTGCATTTTAAAAATCTAATAAATACTACTCAGAAAGGTGTATGTGTATTAAACCCCCAAGAATATCAAATCCTTTTTTAAAAAAAAATTCATTACAATTCCCTAGCAAAATTAAAAATGTCATACAAAAATGTCTTTCAAGTTATTAGATCGTTACCGTGACATCAGCAGCTCCTCACACACAGTCATCCCACCCAATCAGGGAGGCTTTGAAGTTTCGAAAATTAGAAGGGAGAGTAACACAGTTAAGACCTGTGACAGCTAAAAGAGGCACAAATCACTCACACGAAGTGGCTGCTCCTCCACGCTTCAATTCGGCTTTCTCTTGCCACATCAGCCAGGACTTCAGAACTCGAGGGCATAGCCCTTTGACACCTTCCCAAATCACAAAACCACTAACTGCCAACCAAAAAAAAATTATTTAAAAAATAAAAGCTAATTATTCTTTCCTGAGTCCCAGGCTACCAAGTGCTGCCATGGCTTCAAACAGCATCTAGTCTGCTTAAACAAAGCAGTGTCAATTCTGTTCAACAATTAAGAGAGTTAAAAGCATAAAAGTCGATGGAAGAAGTGAAGACTGCTGGCCTGTGGGGAGATACAGTACCCACATGCCTTCTGCCACTGCTGCTACAGTTAAGCAAACTTTACAAGCTAGTCAAGCCATCATGCAATAGAGCCTATTTGCTGAGCAACAGTGGAGCTTTGTGGTCGGCCTCACAGTTGACAGTAAGTTATGAGCCCTTTGTGAGCACAGGGGAAGGGAAACAGAGATCGGAATTTGGCAGGAAAATATAATACAGAATTCTCCTGTCTGTGGAACCTGAATTTTTGTGAAAACAATCAAGCATTGTTGAAAGAAAGAAAAGCAACTTTGACAGATGAAATATAGAGGGGCCCCTTTTAGGAAAACAGTAAACAAAGCGCCATTCAGGCCAGGTCCATTCTGTCATTTATAAAGATAGCTCCTTCTGTGTGTGAGAGTGTACAGCAAAGAGTTCAGATTCAACAAATCAAGTGTAAAATCTCCCACAGTCCCCACTAAAAAAGCCTGCTAGGAAAAGACAGGAATGCCAAAGAGAAAAATATCACAGTTTTTTCTGTGTGGTGGAGAGGACACAATGGGGAGAAGGGGTGAAAGGGGCTCTAAGAGAAGTCTAGAGACAAGCCAAAACTCTAACAATTGTTCATTATAAAGGGCTAATTTTGTCAGAGACAGGAAAAGAGAAGGACACTGGAGATCACTCAATAGAAATATGAAAGGAAGAAGCCATTCTTCATCATTGTTGGAGAACTATGTCTCTCTTTCTCCAGGCTGGACCTCATGAGGTCATCATTGGCACGAAAGCCTCAAACCTTGGGCTTGGTTTTACTCTAGTTTGGCCATCTGGAATGCCAGCACACAGTGCAGTACTTTCTCCAAAGTATCTTAATTCCTCTTTCCAAAAATAGGCACCCTGGCCAGCTTTAGTCACCCAAACTGGAAAATGTACAGCAGAGAATGAAATGAAAAGCATTTTTGTTTCCTCACCCTCCTCAACTAGAACTGAGATTTCAGGGTGGGGGAGTCAGGAAAAGGAGCTCAAAACACTGAAGCTCTGACTAACAGAGACTGTTTCTGCTAAGCACACGGTCCCAAATTGTCTGGCAAGTATTATTAACCTGAGTTTGGGACATCTAAGAGATTCTTAAACACACGTCTTTGCCACCAACACGGTCATTGTTTAGGCTTGAAGGAATTTTTTTAGGAGCAGAAGCCAATAAAGTCACAGTTAGAATCAAATGACACCCGACTTGCACATCATTTGGAAAACATGCATAAAACGACTTTCTTTCTGCTACGCCCAGCTAAAGTGACAGCCTCTGCTCTGTGCTAATCTGGAATCAAACCAAGCCACACCTAAGCAAATAATGCTTAGGAGATGCAAAATAATACTGATTCCTTTATTTAGACTACACAAACAGTTTATTTCACCAATGAAATCCCATAATAACTAGCTACATTTTAAACATTCCTTTTAAAACAAAGCCCACAAAATGCTCAAGTGTGCCCATAGGTCAAGAATAATAAAAGCAAGCATGCATATGGATTCAATGCTGCAGATTTATTCAGCATTGGTTAATGGTTTCTATAGAGATTGATGTCAATCTCTCTGGCCTTTCTTGTGTCAACAGTAAGTTACAACAAGAAAGATCGTGGCTTTTGCCTTTGATTAGAAGAGGTGTCTTTCTCTGGTTGGCTGAAGGTCACAGAACTGCAGTATGCACTCACTTATTACAGCTCCCAAGCAGAGTGGATACAGAAAAAAAGCTTATTTACTCCCCAAAATGGCCAGAGCCAGACGGAACAAAAGATGTCTCTGACTACATTAGCCAGTTTTCTTCACAAAGAAATTTGATCCTGATAAACCATTAAACACAGCCCAGAGCTAATAACCCGTGAGTGGGAGACCAACCTCCCTAGCATTGTCTTTCCATCCATCACTTTCAAATTATACAATATCAGGTGAATTGTTATATTGCTTTATTGTAAAAGGCATATGCTACAGGAAAATTCACTTTTATTGTGGACATGCAGTTGACTCTGCCAGTGGGGAATTCCTATGACACACGGTGCTGAGGAGCAAAGGGAGGTCCAAGTTAACCTGTCTCTAAGCTGGAGGAGAACCAGAGATGAGGAACTACTGATCTATACCTTCCTGTCAAATGCCAGACCATCAGCTTCTGCCAAGATTTCTAGGCCAGATGATCTAAGAAACAGTCCAGCGGAGGAAAGAAAACTAGCAAACTTTAAGTTAAGCTTATTTTTAATGTTAGAGAATTTGCTGGGAAAAGATTGTATTCTGAAGGAAAGAGACATTTGACCTGATGAAGGAAAAAATAAGATTTTCCTTTCCATTCTGAATTCATCTACAAAAATGCAATCTATGAGGCAGTAGCTCTGTATTAATCCTCAAAGTTTGTCTAACAAGACTTAAAAGCCATCAGCCCTAATCTACTACCTCTTTAATTTAGCACAGACATATTTCCTACATGCTCCATATCATCTACTGTCATGACCACCAAACTTATAGAGGTATACAATGCTGTGACATCTGACCACATGTGCCTCATCTTGTGACAGGGTTTTACCTGATGAATCCATGACTTAAAAATTTACAAGAACTGCATTTCATAAGCCACACCTGCCAAGCAGGCAGCAGAGCTTAGCAACTGGGTACCCTGTGCTGGCTGCTGATCCTCATGACTGGTATCTGAGCAGGAGCTGTGCCTTGCTGCTATGTCAGCAATAGCTGAGTAAACCACACCTCAGGTGCTGGCCTTGGGTAAGAAGAACTGCATGCAACATTTGAAGTACAGCTTCTACTAAGAGTGGATAACTTTTATTGGGAAGCATTTGCTTTACACTATAGCAAGAAATAGAAATAAAGTATAAACCCCTGTAAGACGATATCCACAAGCAGGTGCTCTCTAGATACTTTTCGGAAAAGTGCAGGAGACACAGAAGTCCCATTCAGTGGGTTCCTGAAGGATGAGTAGAAATTTGTCTGGTGGGAAGCGGAGATTCCATAATGTGTAAAGGCACCCTGAGAACAAAAACTTCAAAGCAGTAGAGATACGAGGTATCTTGGGAATGTATCAGGGAAAAGTCTGGAAAGACAGGCAACCAGCAAAGCAGAAAGGATTTCGAAGCTGTTCAAACGGTTAGGATTTATCCTCTGGGAGATAAAATGTTGATGAAGAAATTTAACCAAGGCAGCAGTGTGGTCGAAATTCCTCTTAAGAAGAAAATCCCTCAGTGGCCTTAATAAGGATGACTCGGTCAAAGGGGTGCGTGTGTGTTTATGCTCCTGCTGCTGTGCTTCTGCACGTTTAGCTGTCCTTTCCTTATCTGCTCCTTGTGGGTCTGCTGGCCATGTGGTGCCGACCAGTTCCTCTACCTCCACATTCTTCTAAGCCTCTGTTTTCAGTCTCTGCAGCCACAGCTGATAAATGCTGTTGAAAGAAGACAGATGAACAGAAGAGCAGAGGGAAGCGAGACTAGAACAACTGCCATGACAGTGTCAGCGAGAAAGCAGAGCTGCAGAGGAAACAGCACGAAGACTGGAGTTTGAGAGCACACTACGTGCTGAGCTCACGAGTTAGCCTCCACATTTCCTCACTAAGTCTCAAAACAACTCCTCAAGGAACCTACTAGCCAACCCCCATTTTCAGGTCCAGGGAGGTCTTTTGTCTTCCATCCCAGCATCAGGAAGGCTAGGCAGAAAGATCCAGAGTCCAAAGTCAGCCTGAGTTATACCATCACAAAACAATGAAAAAGACAAAATCAACCTCATTTCAAATGATCCACCTTAAGCTCTGAAGTAGTTCAGCAGCTTGGCTGTGGTTATGTGCATCAGTTCCTATTCCCATGCTTTCCAGCTGTTAGAGTGTATACCAAACGAAGCCGCTTCCCAAATATTAACTGCATCAAAAACTGAACTAGCTGCTTTGCATGGGCAAGTAACTTTATCCCCACTTTACAGAAGAGAAAACTGAAGCTTTGGGAACTTAAGTCACTTCACTAGGACAACTCAGGAAGTACCATGCAGCACCTATCCTTGCTCTGTTTGGCTTTGTTTAGCAGCAACTGTCCACTACATTTAGGTATGTGCGTTCCCAACTCCCTCATCTTTCTACCACCTCCCTGTTACCAGATCCACTCTCCAGGCTCAGCTCAACTTCTCCAGAAGCTTTTCAAGAAAGTATCAATTTTTCATGACTTTCTTGTTGCACCTATTTATATAGTATTCATTTAACTTGGTCAAAACAGACTTGTATTTATTTCCTCTTCTGTTTATGTGTTGTGCTCCCCCAGACAGTTAACATGGAGATATATCCTTTGCAGGTTCCTTGGGCCATCCGAACCATTCAAACATATCATATTTCACACTCACTTCTCAGGATGGCCTAGGAATTGTACCTTGGTACTGTATGACCTCCCCCCCCCCCCAAGACAACAGGCAGGCTCCTAGCTACAGAAACAAGGTGTGGAATGACTTCAGTTTTTTAAAAGTAGGGAGGATTTCAAAATGATATCAGAAGTAACAGCTAACTTTCAATATATGAATATATGTATATCTACAAATTCAACTGCCACATACCATGTGATATAGGTTCTCCAATCCTCTTTTACAAAGGAAAATGAAAGAAATAAAAAAAAAGAGCTAAGTGATCCGTCCAAGTTCCATGTCAACAAAACCACACGTCTCGCTCCAGAATCAATGTGTCCTTACTACTTTTCAACACTGTCTCTGTGTATTGTAGCTCCAGGTTGCTGGAACATATTGTTCCAACATTAAGCAATTCTTATACCTTCGAAAAGAATGGTAAAAACATTCTTTACTTCTGCCGCAAACAGTTTGGAGATGTGAAGGGAGGGGTGGAAAATATGAGCAACAGGTATCAGAAGGAACTGCTGGGAAAATAAGAATCAAGAAAATCGAGGCATAGTCCTCCTTAAAATATGTGTACCAAGGATGCCATTTTTGCACGTTTCTGTGGATTATAAAACACCCACATCATCATCTAAGTAATACACCAAATTACATAGAATCCCTCAGAGTGAGCAGTCATTGTTCACCCAGAACTGAAACTCTATACCAGACTCTGCAACCCAAAACCAGCCCAAGGCACCCTCCTCAGAACTGACACGCGACAGCTGTGAGGGGTCAAAGCAGTGGCTGGTGAAGACACCAAGGAAAGACTGGGGCGGTGCTGAGCACCACATCCATTCAGCTTGAGGAGGTTGTTACAAAAGTCAGGACAAACCACAGGATACAGTCTCACTTCAGCCAAAACCTCTAAGAATTCAGATATTGGAAAACAAAAAAATAACTGCTGTTTGCTTTCAGATGAATTTATAATTCTCAAAGCCTATACATTATTTTCTGCACTTCATGCAGCAATTTGGTGAAATGGATAGGTATTCTCTTATCTATACAATCATTCCCTACAGACAGTTCAGAGACTATGACATCCCACATCTATCCAGCTGGAGGCTGTGAAGCTGAGAGTGAAATCTATGTCTTCTTTGTAAATGGAAAACAACAAAAACACACAGCCCTCCCCGCTACCATGCGGTTCCTTTTGAAAAGAGAAATGTGAACCCCTATGCTGCTTATGAAGGGGAAAGTAAAAGGGACTGGAAAAATGCACAGTGGCCCAACCATGAGGGTGCTACTCCTCTGTCTCTGCTCTTTGAAAGAAGCATAGCAAGTGATGAATGCCACCGCCGTGAAGTGCTGGATCCGCACTGCTCCAACACTCATCCTCCTCTCCTTGCACCTTACGGAACAGCAGGGCAGCATGACCATAGCAGGGCCACACACAAGTCCCAGCATTCTGCTACTTCCCCGTGTGGAACAACATGCTAATTCTCCAGAAGAATGCAAAATATACCAATAGTGTCCAGAGACACTGTGAGGAGTGCCTAATGTCCACTTAAAAGGAAAGGAGGGTCTAGAGCCTGACAGTACAAGCAGGGAAAGCTACTCAGAGTTTAGGAATTCTGTACCGCAAAAATTCTCAGGAAAACAGAAATCAATATGCACATTGACTCTTTCTCAGAACATGGAATTTTTTCACATTCATGCAAGAAGTAACACTTCACCTGTCTCATTCACATGTGGCCAGAGTGATGATGGCCACATAGAACAGCCCAGAACAACTCAACTCTCTAGTCACAGAGATGTCCATAAGCCTGGGCACCTTGCTCAAATAACCGTAAGCAAATAGTTCAATATTTTTAAAAAAAACTAATCTAAGTATTCTCTCTCTCACACTATTCTTCCTTATTAATTAATGGGTTACTAGGGATACACATGTCCACGGTTCAGTTCTAGAGTCTAGGGATAAAGCACTGACAGATAAAATTTCTTCCTTAATAAATTCAAGCGATGCCACCCCCAGATTTCCTCCAACTCTGTGGTCCTATGGTTAGCACCACCATGAGTTACAGGAGAGCACATGAACTGTGCAGGTTCATAGCTGAAAGGCTCTCTTCACAGCTGAGGAAGGAGTTCCTTCTAGCCTCGGACCTGACATATTATCTAGTGATCTAAAAAAGCATTTAAGCAAATAGAGATAACTTTGTTCGGGATGTGGAGACAGATCCTCATTGTTAAATAAATGGCCTGTAGCTAAGCAGATGGTTGAGCAGAAGAGCTCAAGTCTGAAGCCTGGCCTAGTGCTAATGTAAAAGCTCATACTCTGGAGGGAGGGAAGTTGCCTTAAAAACAGGTTAAGATCTTATTTTAAGGACTTCAGTTAATAAAGTTATTTTTAGTAGAAAGTCTCTTATCTTTGCTTATTCTTATCGGAAACAAGTTCTAACGTTTAATTTTTCAATAAATGGTACCAAGTGGTAAAATTTGAAAGAGTTGAATGACAAAAATACACACAAAATTTACCAAAAACACCTGGAGACAGAGGTAGAAGGACGAGGCCAGCCTTAGTTACACAGCCAACTTTACAGCCAATCTCCTTGAGTCCCTGTCTCAAAACAATAAACAACAAAATAAAACCAAACAAGTCATCTAGTTCTGCCATCTCACTTATCAAGCAAGGGCTGATCAGAGAAGGGAAGCAGTTTGTGCCAAGTCTACAGCTACCTCAGGGCAGACCCAGTACCGATACTCAAGAGTTCCCAGACCTTGCCAGACTTCAGGAAGTATTCATAGATGGTTTCATTGTTTTCTTTACTCTACAGTTTAAAAGGACATAATGCTACTAGCATACAATATTTGTAATCAATTACCTATAAGAAAGTTTCCTTTTCAAACCTAATTCTTCTTCATCCCCAAACTTCTCTATTCAATTACGCTTGAAAATTTTAAAAAGCTGCTAAACCGAGGTACCAGCCTAACATAGTCCAGCAAGAATCTGCTGTGCTTAATTCATAACAATAATAACTCTATCCTTTCCCTGGATACAGCATCAGGATTCGAAGGATAAGCCCCACCCCTACTCCCAAGGGAATTTTCCAGAAAATGATTAAGTGGGCAAAGACTTGCGTTTTCAGGGAAAGAAAGACCCTCCTTCTTAGATGGCTAATCGAATATTCTCTCATTTGTACAGTCACCGTTCTCTTTGCTAAATCAACCTCCCTGGGGACACACCACAGAGGTTGGACAGGATTGCCAAACTAAGGACAAAACGTTTGCAGCTTTGTTCTGAGAGCTGTCTGACATGGAAAAATCAACACCCTCTCTGGGCTTGTTTTACCCATCTGTGAACAGGAACCACAGTTTTACGGCCGTCAAGCAGAGCTCACCACTTAACAGACATAACATCAGGGTGAAAGATAGCGTATATGCACATGGAAAGCAGCAAAATCTCTGAACTATTACCAAATTTAGAGAGCAGGAAGCCATCTTATAGAGAAATTTAGGAAAGACTTAAGCAGTGAGGCACAGCAAGAATATCAACACACAGACATTAGATCACCCTAGTAAGAAGCCAGTCTTTTGCAACCTTAAAATGTTATTTAAATTCCTTAAGCCTCAGCTTCCTTGTCCATAGAATGGGATGGTTTTACTTTAGAACTGCTACAAAGAATAGTAATAGACAGACAGCCAACTTATATTATCTAGAATGTTAATCAAAATTAACATAAATTCTCCTTCTAGAGAACTTCAAATCCCAGGGCTTCATTTTCCATATATATATATATATATATATATATATATATATATATATATATATATTTGAAGCATCTGTAATATAAAACAGTATCAGCACAATACCATTCTAGGACTTGGAGAGATGGCTCAATGAATAAAGTGTGGCTGTCCAAGCTTAAGAACCTGAGTTAGAATTCTCAGAACACACATGGAGTCAGCCATGGTAATTCATGCGTCAGTAATCCCAGAACTCCTGTGGTAAACTGGGGGATGGAGACAACTGAATCCTCAAGAAGCCAGCTAGCCTACTGTAGGCAGGAGCTGAATCTACTAGATCCTGTCTTAGACAATGCAGAAGCTATAGTGCTGTACCCAAGCTTGTCACTGACCAGCATACACATGCTACACTCACAGATGCAAACACATGCACAAATAGCATTTCTGATTCATACAGAACCACAAAAAAAATAGAACACTAGTTGATCAACACACTAGCGACTGGGCCAAAGTTTAGGACTGAGTTCTGTGGCTGGGTGTTTTCTGTCACTCATCCCAGTGCTCTGCGCGTTTCAGATCCCAGGCTCTGCAGCCTTTTTTTGGCCATGGACTACAAGGATATTGTCTTCTGAGAAAATGCCAGATGTACAGATGTCTCAGTTCTGAGGTAAAATGTTAGTCCTAGTATATATCATCTATTTGGTGCCACGTTGACGCCTATTGATGATGTTCATGACTTTTTACACCTCTATTTTATTGTTTGTTTTCAATAAAAACATGAGCAAAAAGCCCTCAGACTAATGAATTCAGACATTTTCAGACACAGCCTTACTTCCTTTCCATGAGACCAGGAGCAGGGACATTTCTGGTTGCAGACATATGTGGCACAGACATGAGATCACGCTCTGAGCTTAACAGGAGAACATAACAATCTACTCATTGTTTACACTTTAACCCACAGGGCAGCTGGGAATCACATCCAGCCATATGCAGTGCTGAACAAGTGGTCATGACTTCATTAAAGCCAAGCCCTAATGCATACAGTTTGGACGGTGTGCTGAGGGGCAGGACTCTTGCCCTGGGCTGCTCTGGGTCCAGTCAAAGGGTCCAGGCAGTTGTTGCAAATGTCCTCTGGGATTAGATTGTTCTCTTTGCCAGGATTTCATCTGCCATCCTTCTCACTTCCCTGTTCTCCCACACAGTGTTTAATCAGCTGCTAGGACGGCTAGAGAGGTCTCTCCATGCTTACCTCCTGACATCCTGCAAAGGGAGCCAATTATAAAATGATCTACATACAATTGCATCAACCTACACATATAGAAGTGCTTTTGTGTCATAAAGAATGAATTCAAGTAGAGAAAGAAATGAAAGGGATTTCTTACTTAATCTTTCCACGTCGATGACAGGTATAGGGAATATTATATCCAATTTACAGACAAGAGACTGATATTGAGAAAGAACACTGCAAGCAAATTGCAAGACGAAGATTTATATGTGGGTCTAAATTTGCTGTTTTTATTATTCGGTGGCTCAGAGAACAAATTACTTCATAAGCTGCAGCCTATCACAGTCCTTTCTACGTGGGCTCGGCACAAATTGACGGGGGAAATGTGCTCCTCAAGATGGATCCCTGTTTAACAGGGCAGGAGTTCTTTTGTACAAGAAGTTCTCCGCCTGGGTTTGGTTGCTATTGCCTTGGTGTTGGTGTTTGTTTGTTTGCAATGATCGAACTTAAACACAGGTAAGTGCTCTATCTCTGAGCTACATCCACAGCCCTGCTTCTTACATTTCTTTTTCATGCCTAACCCATTATCAAGATAAAAGACAACAAAATTTAAAAAAAAAAAATCTAGTGTGAGAGAATAGACCATCAAAACACCTCAAATGCCTCATCAGAGTGAATGAGCCTTCTCAAACCTTCTTAGAGCCTTGGGCAAGAATTAAACATTCAAGCAGGCCATGGTGGCACATGTCTAGAATCCCAGCATTTAGAAGACTGAGGCAGGAGGATTACCACAAATCAAGGCTACCTGCATTACATAGTGAGAATTTGTCTTAAAATAAATAAATGAATGAACAACAACAAAAAAAAAACAAATAAAAGTTCTTACTGGGAAGCCTACCATCAGACAGCTGCTAGAGTAAATCAACTTTCACAGTGAGTTTATCAGATGTGAGAGAAGTGAACTCTGGATTTGCAATCTGTTTCCTCGGGGATCAGTGTGCACTATGAGCCCTTCTTAGGCACACTTTAAACCCAGGCATTTTACTTGGGGTTTTGCTTTTTTATTTTGTCTCTGAAACAGGAGTGAAATTTATTTCAACTGCATTTTTGTCGGAATTTTCACTTTCAGAATAATTACGCCTCTAGGTCTCTACCGGACCCAACACAGAACTAGGAAACAAAGCAAAGGAAAGCACCATGTTCTGAACGTGCTCTCTTGTCCTGTGTCAGGCTCGTGGTTTTCAGGGACAGCGAGTCCTTCTTCTCAGAAACCTCGTGATGTCACTGGTGCCCAAGTCGTCAACAAAGTTCTAACATGGGATGCAGACACACTTCTGCCTTGAGGTTCCCAGGGAAGAGGGAGGTGACAGGCAGGGTGTGCTTGCTCTCACAGATGGAATCTAGATTTGACTATGTGTATATAAATACATAGCATACATACATGTGGGTATGTATATGTATACATATACATTCTAAGATATGTCTACAACAAAAGCAGAGAACAGAAGAGGAACTGTATGAATGGGTAAGGCAACAAGAAGAGAAGGGGAGCAGAGAGGGAAGTGACTGACTATAAGCAAAGTACAATGATATACATATCCAAATGTATCACAGTGAAATCCAATATTATTTATGCTAAATTTAAAATAACTATAAATTCCTCATGGTGAGAAACATGTTTCTGTTTATTCTTGTTCCTGTTACTTCACTCATTTGACTTCAGTCACTCTGGCCCTCACCCCTGTTCTGGAATATGCTGGGTTCATTTCTGGCAGCTCCCTCTACTTCAGATTCTGTTCCCCAGATGCCTAATGCTTCCTTTCTCTGTCTACATTTCTTGTTTTTATTCTGCCCCACCGAATTTCACTTCTAACGTAGAAGATATTACTTTACTTGCTGGAGTTGCCTCTCTGTTACTGCCTATTTCTCCCTGTTAGAACGTAAGCTCCTGGGAGCTAGGTATTCTTTCGTGCTCACAGATGTGTCATGTTGGACACCTCGAGTATGCTCAGTGAACACCTGTGAAGAAGCCTTAACTTCCAAAGAATGAGTGGATATATGCACAGGTGGAAATATTGTGCAACACACATCATAAATTCATGTACACATGGTCTTTACTCCATTCTGAAGAGTGACACTTTATTATAAACTGCAGTAGGGACCAGCATTCCACCTCCTTTCCTACCAAAATTTCACATCTACAATCAGACACAAGCAAGGCTCTCTAGCATTGCATTCGAAGCAGCC
Source organism: Arvicola amphibius (assembly GCF_903992535.2). Classification (NCBI taxonomy): domain Eukaryota; kingdom Metazoa; phylum Chordata; class Mammalia; order Rodentia; family Cricetidae; genus Arvicola; species Arvicola amphibius. Next base: position 117,791,150 of record NC_052047.1, read on the forward strand.
TGCCTGCCCTGACTTGCTCTTATCCTATTAGTTTTGCGGTCCCAGGCAAGTGACTTGACCTCTGTGCTTCATACTCTTTATCATAAAATCAACATAATAAAACATATTTCATGGAGATTACATAAGAGATTAAACTGTGCAACATACCTACAAATCTTCAGCACAGTATTCTGCCCATAGATAATCATGGGTCCCACCTATCATTATTATGAAAATATTTGTTAAATGACATGAAACTCCAAATTCAATATTTTACACTACTTTAACTGGTTTATATTGCTTTCTTGATTGCTAAATACTAAAAATGTTTTAAAGATAAGAACTTCGCCGGGCAGTGGTGGATACCTTTAACTCCAGCACTCAGGAGGCAGAGGCAGGTGGATTTCTGTGAGTTCAAGGCTAAACCTGGTCTATAAAGTGAGTTCCATAACAGCCAGAACTATTTCACAGCAAAATTCTGTCTCAAAAAACAAACAAAAAGGATCTCTAATATTTAATTAGATAGCTGATTGATCTATGATATTTGTGTGGTGTACATGTGTGTGTATAAATGTGTACAACTGTTCTGTACAGGAGCATGAGGAGGCCAGAGGACGACCACAACTGTGATTCCTCGGGCATTACTGGCCTTTACTGCATTACTGGCATTCTATTTATTTAGTGTGTGTGTTCGGGTGCATGTACCATGCCATAAATATGGTAGGGAAGCAAAAAGAACAGGAAAGTGGGGTCAGATGGCAGGCTTTTCAACGGAAGGACCAACCAGTCACAACCAGCAGCATTGTAAGGAAGAAAGCATCAGCAAAGACTTGAACTGACAGCTGAGAGTGAACTCTGTTGGAAAGATTACTTCTCCAAAGATCACTGAAAGACAAGCCCAGTACGGAGAGACAGTGACTGACTCCATGGAAGCAGCAATGAGCCCTGGTCACAGGAAGCCGGGCACTGCACTCTCAAAGAAGGGTAAGTTCAGAGGACAATGGCAAGAGAGTTAGGTATTCCTCAGTTGTGATTTCACAAGAACTGTTCGTCTTAGAGTAGTATTAAATTAGGTTATTACCTGCCAAACACCTAGACAGAGTAATCAATCTAGCATTTCCTTATTCTGTGTATACTTTATTTGAGGCTATAAAAACTTACATTACTATTTAACTACAACCCAAATAAACTGTCTTTATAAAAAAAAGACCCTTACATTACTAATGTGAACAATGTTTGGAATTTTCAATGCTGGTGGTATACATGTCAAACACTTTCCTAAAATTCTTCACAAATGTGGTTCAGAGTGTGGGGTGGCAGCATGACAGTATGCGCAATGCTATTGGCAGCAATGTGCATCGTGTGTGCTGTCTGCAAGCACCAGTACACAAAAATACACTCTCACTAGAAAACATTAGCAATGACACCGAACATTTAAGCTATATGGCTAACACAGACTCCGTATTCAGGGAGAGCCAGCAAGGACAAGTCATGGTGCTCACTTCCATATACAAAGCAACAGGTTTTAGACATAGCTCCAAAATAGACAGCCTGCTCTCCCTCCCATGCCTTGTTCTTATCCCTGGATCTAACTTCCTCCTCTGTGTTATTCTCTCACTCTCAGAAGAATTAAGAATCCACTGAAGTAACTCTTGTCATCTGTAAATTTCTCTTCCTGCTAGGGAATAGTGAATCTTACAAGCAATTATGTGTCTTTGCACCTTTAATTGATGAGTTTCCACCATTTCCAGAGGCACAATCCCATCTAGTAACTAACCAATTTTTACCTCAAGAGTTTGTAGTTGTGTGTTTGAAATGTTCTTAATTCTGAAACGTTAAATCCAATAGTATACAACGAATATAGAAAATAGACACATCCGTGCGAGCAGGAGACGATTCAGCAGGTAAAGGTACTTCCTCCCAAGCCTGACAACATGGGTTCTATCCCTGAAACCCACACAGAGAACTCCTCTTCCTGCAAGTTGTTCTCTCACTACACACACACACACACACACACACACACGCACACACACACACATTTACTTTTCAATATATGTAAGACTGTAGGTACTATAATATAATAATTGTGCTGGAAAGAAGGAAGGGGAAAGGGGAACAGGAAAAAGGAAAGAAGAAAAGAGAAAATGAAAAGAGTATAAGGAAAGGTAGAAGAAAAGTGGAAGAGAAGAGGAGAAAGGGAAGGGAAATAAAAGGAAAGGAATAAAGAAGGGAAAGGAAAGAAGGGAAGAGAGAGCAAAGAAAGGAGAGGGGAAGACAGGGGAAGGGTGGAGGGAAAGAGGGAAATAGAGGGGAGGGGAGAGGTAAGTGGGGAAGAGACAGGAATAGCAGGAGCCGGAAAGGGAAGGAGAGAGAAGGGGGGAAGTTACTTATCTTGAGGACTAATGTAAAAACGGTGGTTTTGATCCACGTTTAATTCAACTTCCCAGCATCTATTCCCAAATCCTCTCACAACACTATACTGTGTCACACTGGTTTAAACCACAGAAAGACAGACAGCTCTTTGTCTCTGGGCCCTTCAGGTATCAAGACAGCTATGCAAACATCTGAGACCTAACACTTAGAAACATTGAAATCCGACAAAAGTCTACCAAGAACACCGGAAACCTATTCATGAGAGACTCGACCTGACTTCTCATTCCTTAGCATCCTTACTTTCTGACAGCAGGAACTCTGTCTTATACCGTCACTAATTCCCAGATCTGCAGCTTCCTTTCTAAAACTTTTCATTCTTTGTGGTTTGTCAGATAAAATTATGACTATGTATGTCAACTTAATGTTAAAAATTAACTTTGTAGCAATGCAATATATGGTACTTTAAATAACATATGGGATACATTTTAAAAGAAAAATTTTAATTCAGTGTTAATGTCTTTATATTTTTTCATACCGAGCACTTTGTCTTATTTCTCAGCCTCTGTTTAAATGTGTCACAATGTGATTCAAATATTTTATATAGTTATAATGTGGGGACCAAGAAAAAATGCAGCTCAGCAGTTAAGAGCACTGGCTGTTTCTGCAGAGGACCTGGGTTCAGGTCCCAGCACCCACAGGTTGGCTCACAACAGCCTGTAGTTCCAGTCTCCAGGGATCTGACACCCTTTCCTGGCATCTACAGGCAATGCAGGAACATGGTGCACATTCACACATGCAGCCAAACATTTATATGCATTAAATAAAAATAAATCAATCTTATAAAAAATTCAGTTTTAAATACAGCTGAGATGATATTTGTGAAATACAAAACAAACAAATCCTAATGTGGAAAAAACAATTACTCAGCCTCTAAATGCAAGAAAGAGCAGAATAAAATTGTGTGTGGGGGTTAACAGAGAAGTGTGGAGAAAGAGAGGAGAGGTGCCATCTGCACTGCAGTTTCTCTGATGGCTCCTCTCCCCTCTTTCTCCATACTGCACTCTCTATTTTTGTAATGACTGCTGCTTGCCACTTGTGTATCATTGGTTTAGGAAGGCGACAATCATGGTCAAACATACAGGATGGGTGTGACATGGTAACGCACATCTACAGTGCCCGAGAAGATGAGGCAGGAGGGTCACAAGTTCAAGGCAGCCTATGCTACACTAATTTTAAAAAATTATAGGATAAAAGACAGAGAAGCATTAGGACTGACACGAAGTTTTAAGAGTTTGAAAACATATCTGGAACTTCAAACAGTTACTGTTATCATTAGCTTTCAATGAGAAAAAAATCTTACAATTTATTACAAAATGGAATCATAAATTTATATGAAGAAGAAACCGATTAGTAGCAAACAACTCTCAAAAGCTCTTCAGACTTTGCTAGTTCACACCAATGAACACTCTGGCTTCCTATGCACGCAGAACTTACCACAAATCACCACACAGGGTAATGGTGCTCTGTTTTCATCAAAACTTATCTTATGAAAGTAGAAAGGATGCAATACAAGAAGGGAGAAAGAACTCCAGAAGAAGGGGAAGGAGGTTTCAGAACAGATGTGTCATGAAGGTAGAAGACAGAAATATTTGGGGGAAAGGGACACATTGAGGGAGGAGAGAAACTCTATAAGCAAGCAACATTTGTTCTTATCAAAAGATCACAACCATCCTCATAAGTATAAAACAATTTAAACTAGGGGAAAATTGCCCCTAGAAGACCTGATCCTAAAATAACAATTGTGGGGGATCTTTATCACTGTCCTTATCTTCTGTGGTGTGCATGTGACTCCACCCGAGCACACTGGCACCCGCTCCACGGGCTCCGGCTTTCACTGTCCATGCAGCAAGTTTGACATGCTGTTTATCTCCCCCACATTTAGACAATATTAGCACACTCTAAAAGTAAAACTATTTCTTTTTCACAAAACATCAATTCCAAACTCATTAGAGTGGCACGGCTGCTTATGAGAGACAGAGAAGAAGCCAATCGAAGCCCTTGGTTGGTAGAGTCTCCATCTGCACACACACTCACGGAGTCAGCTCCGTGGTCCACATCCAAATCTAGGTTCTATCTAGAAATCTAGAACTCATGCACTCAAGAGACCCTTCACCACATCCTACAGGAGGGAGCTAGATCCGAGATGTCTAAGAATGCATTTTAATTTAAATTAAAAGATTACTGTCAGCTTGCTTTATAAATTTAATATAGTTCTAGTAAAACTGCAAATCGAAGCAGATTTTTTTTAAAGGATCCAGAAGAAATTTAACAAAATGGCCCAGATGTGGATGCAGGAGCGTAGCCCAGTGGTTTAGTGAATTCTCAGTACACATGAAGCTGAGATCGAGTCTCCAAGTACTGGAAAACTATAAATAATATGAAATCTCATTACTTAAAGTTTGTCAAAAGAAGCCCAGCAGTGGTGGTGCATGCCATTAATCCCAGCACTCAGGAGTCAGAGGCAGGTGGATGTCTGGGAGTTCATGGCCTGCCTGATCTACAAGAGCTAGTTCCAGGACAGGCACCAAAGCTACACAGAGAACCCCTGTCTCAAAATAAAAATACAAAATATAAAAAAATAAAGTTTGTCAAAAGAATAAGCATAATAAACAAAACAAATTGAAAAGCAAATCTAAATGTCTCTAAGAACTTCGTAGTAATTGTAAAATTAAGAGATGAATTATGCTAGCTGTGGTGGTACATGCTTTTAATACCAGCACTCAGGAGGCTAGCATGGTCCACATAGTGAGTTTCAAGCCAAATGGAGTGCATTGGGAGACATTGTCTCAAAAAAGGGGCGGGAGAATTGTAGGAATAATATGGTTGGAAGTTAGTTCTAGCTTGGCATGGATGTATGCACTACAGTCCAGATATTCGGAAAGATGCCCTGGAAGCATCATCCCCTTAGCCTAGGGATCCCAGAATACAGAGAGCCTTGCCTCTAAAAGAAAGACACGAAAACAGAAAAGTCTGCACCATGAAAGACAAAGGGTTAAGATTTTTAACATATAAATAAATATCTCTTTAAAAATATCCAATATCCATTTGAATAGCATTATATTTCTTTGTGTTCAGCTGTCCAAAATATTTACATATATGTACATTTGTAGTCACTCATTTGATCCTTGCAGCAATTTGATAACATGCAGTTATGAGTAAGAAATGTATTTTTAATAGACATGCAGACAGTCCAAAAAATGAAGAAGTATTCCATTTAACTATTAATCAAATAAATGTAAATTATGCTAAAAACTAGCTGTCATTTTCTATGTCACACTGACAGTGGTTAAAAACAATGGCAATGTGTTGGTAGGGATGAGATAAAGTGACCTCACATCCTAGGATTAAGAATGAACTGACTGAGGGCTTTTTGGCAATATGTATCGAACATCCTTAAAGATCAGCCCACAGTGCATCTCTGAGAAATTAAACTGGAGAAACAGCTGCAGATATGTGCAGAAATTGAACTCTAGTAGGGCTTAACAAGAGGTTGCTAGTGTTTTAGAGAAAACTGGAGGCAACCATAACTAGCTATCAGCCAACCTGTGCAATGTTCATAATAGAACAGTAGGAAATCATGAAAAGCAATCAAGTAGAGTCGGTGAGAAGGCTCAGCTGGGAAAGGCATTTGCCACTGAACCTGAGGACGTGAGTTCAGTCCCAGAACCCACAGGTAGAAGGAGGGAACCAGTTCCTGTAGGTTGTCCTCTGACCTCCACACATGTACACACACACACACACACACACACACACACACACACAAATAAGACGATGCCTTTCTCAAGGTATAATTTTATTTAATAAAAGGGAAATTATTATGTTAATGAACATAGAAATAATAGATTGCTAAAGCAAGAAAACGAAACATTTGCTACTATTTGATCCCATTACTATTTTAAAAGTAAATATGTACACTATTAGATTATAGATAAATGTAAATTATTGATAAATAGATGATGAATAGACAGAGAATAGATAGATGGATTTGATAGGCGAACAAACAGGTAAGGCATTTTACTAGTGAAGACGGTTAGACTAGGACAAAGGAAGCAGGCTCTTTTCCTTGACTATCTATGTCTTCTATGAGCTTCTCAGATGCAGTACCTGTTACTTTTATACAGATGATGCAATCATTTTAAAAAGAAAATATTGATGAAGAAGAGTATTTAGTAATATGAGGGGAAATGCTAATGAGATGCTGATATTAAAAAAGTAGCTCTCACCTAGGGGCCATATGTGCTGTTACCAACATTCTGTTCCTTAGACATGGTAGTGGGCTTGTGGATACGTTCATATTTACAAAAAATAAACTAGAAAATAATGTAACTAAATAGAACTATGACTTGGCTGCTTATAGAATAGTGCCAATGCATTGATGTGGATTTATGATAAAGCTATATGAAATTTATAAGTTAAATTTTAAAAAGAGAAGAAATAAAGCATGATAACCATTAACATCTCTGGGTAGTTAAGATAAGATTTCAAAATTGTTTTCATTTTTACCATATTTTATAATGCCTTCAGAGTAACTACATATATAATAATGTTTTTGATTTTTTCAAAATGAAGAACTTTACAAAGTAGCATATTTAATAGTATTTCATTTTCTTCTAGAAACAGAAACACCTAGGTAAAAAATTATCTAAAATATATTCTTTTAAACACTTTGCACTGTTTCTCAGCATCACCTTAGGAGTTTAATCATTTTTAGCTTTCTTTTTATATTTTCTGGTTTTCTCCAATAATCATGGGGTGTTTAGTAGAAAAAAACAATGGAAAATATTGTATTTTATCCTTTTCTTCAAATCCATTTTATCAACTAACTTTTTTAAAAGTCCATAATTATGTTTATTAACAAAAATCAAATAATATACTTATTACCAAAATAATACCGACAAAATGACAGTTCCTCGAAGCACAGCGAATCTCAGAAATGCATGGGTGCGTTCTACTGGAGAACGAGCTCCACGGCAACACCGTGTGCGTACCAGTGTCATAATGAAGCACACTAGCTTGTATGGATATGAGAAGCGTAGAAAAGAAAAAGAAACTTTCAAAAAACTTGCATTTAAAGTGTGGCACACCTGCTTACCACAACAAGCTGTGAGTGAGGCCTAAAGTCATTCAGGTCAGACCCTGTCACCCACGTCGACTGCCTGTAGCAAGGCAGAAGGACGAGTAAGACTGCTACAGGAGGTGGGGGGGGAGGGGGCTGACAAAAGGTCCCTGGTACACGGGGAAGCAAACCAGAGACAGAGGCGGTTATTTGGGAAGGAGAGCTTGCTTTTGAAAAGTCCTAGCCTGGCCCCTAAGCATGCCTTCCATAACACCAGGTAGGTAGGTCCTCTGGGTCTTAGATCCTTGGCTTGAAACAGGGAGTAACCTGTTACATGGTTCAGCTTTTAAATTATTGCACCAATTTGCACAAATACGAAACTTTTTATACGACAAGGCTACTTTAGACCTTGGAGTGTCATTGAAAGTAATGTTAATCAACCATATACGAAGATATTCATGATGCCAAAAAAAATCACAAAAGACTTTTTGAAAGAAATGAAGAAAGAAAACAGCTTCCACCCTGGGCCATGAGGACTTCTACAGGGAGCAAAGGTTCAGCAATGGCAACTTTCCCCTACTTCAGAAAGCCTGTTTTGTCTTCTGGCTGCCAGCCCCAAGCTTAACTAATCACCCTAAAACACTTCTCCACGTGGGGAAATTGATATGGCATCAACCAATTCTTTATCAACATCAACACTTTGTAACACTGTCAAAATTAAAAGTGCTCTAATCTATAATTGGCCCAGCCTGTTCTGTTAAAACTTTATCCCAGCTGGCCACGATGCTTCAAATTTTGTTCAAAAAGTATTTTCCTCACCACTGCCTCATTTTTTCAGTCATATATTTTTCTTCCATTTCTAGAAAGTTTGCTTGCTTTTATAACTCCACATTATATTCATAAATACTCTTTGTGGACATATGTATCTTGCAGTGAGTTCACTTTTCTCACTAAGAGAGAAAGCATTCAAAACCCTTTTATTTTTCAGTTTAAATTTCCACTCCTCTGAATCCAATATCGCTGACCTTCCATCCCCTTAAAATTTCACTTTCTCTCCACCCCTCCCCCAGTCCAAACAGATGCCCACACAGGTGCACACAGGCACACTCACAGGCATATACACACTGTGTCAAACTCCTGGAAATAAATGTTTAAACACCACCCAAAGGTGACAGCAAGATTGAATACTAGCTCATAGTGGGGGGGGGGGTTAGTTGGTTAAGGTCCTAAAACAGTATTATACATGTTCTTGAGAGTCTGGTAACTTTTCCTCTGAGTCAATGTTATTAGTCAAAAATGATAAATCATTATTTTAATAAGCCTCTCTCACAATTAACTGGTATAACAGAGAAGCAACTGACCCGAGAAACAAAAGTCTTTGTCTGTCAAAACATTGGATTTTCACTCTGCTAATTGCAGGTGTCCTGGATACCTCAAGCTGCTCCTCTCCAAGCCACATCATGGAAACATGCAGACAGCATCTCTGTCAAACAGTCACATCAGTTCATTAACAGCAGCGTCCAGGCACCTGCACATACAAGACAGTCTAAATGTTGAATCAAATACCTCTCTTTCAGGAATGAACTTCTTTCCTTCTTCCTCTGGTGGCCACGGTGTCCTCATTGGAAACCTCAATTGCTGTCATTATTTCTATTTGAAATTACTGTCTGCCTCCACACCCTTCCACGAAGGAAACATAGTTTTTATCTTTGTTTTGCACATGCACACCACAGAAGAGGGAGTAGTTCAGGGCTATTTGCCACTTTCTTCCAATAGTAAAGTAGAATACATTGATCAGTGAAGGCTTCTGCTTTTCAGAGACTGTTAATCATTTTCATAAACATTGAGTTTTTAAAAATAGGTTTAAAATTTAAATAGAAAAGAGAAGAAAAAGGGAAAAAAAGAAAAAACAGAAAAATACTGAAATTCAAATTAGAACCATAATAACTAACATTTGTAACTCAATTAATATGCAAGCTTTATGCTAATTATTTCTACATATATTAACTTATTTGGTTCTAAAAACAAATCATGTAGGAGTAGGTCCTATGAGCAGGTATATTGCTACTTTCCCTATTATTCATTCATAAGAGAAACCAGACACATACATGAACTTGCCTGGATATACCATTCACAGTGAGCTAGGATTTGAACCTGGAAAGATGAACTTTAAAGACTACGCTCTGAAACCCTGTCTCATCTAGATGCATACAAAGAGGTTAACATCTGCATCCCTGAGAATCATGGTCATTAGGATCATTGCCATGCTATTAGAGGTTACCTGCTTCTTCCTAAATCATGAATCATATGTTCTGGTATAAGAAACATAGCAAAGGGTGTACTCAGGATGATGTAAGTTCGAAAGAGCTCCGGACCACAGGAGAAGATTGCCCCTTCTGGCTGAAGGCATTGAAGTTCCTTTCAGCATGTTTGTCCTGAATACCAGGCTTCTTGGACCCTTCCAAAGTGTACCAACAGTAATGCTGTATGGATGGCGAGAATCAGATCCCACAGAGATGCCCCAAGGTCCTGTGTTAGAGCTTCTTAAAGGAGAGTCTTCAGTTCAGAATCTACCTACTCTACTTAAATGGCACTGAATTCATTCTTACTACTTAAGAACCACACCTGGGTTCAAATTCTGCTTCTAACATTTACCAGTGATACAGTCAGGTTACTCAGTTTCTCTGACTCTATGGATTCTTATCTGTATGAATACAACTTGCTGGACTGCTTCAGGAATAAGCCCAATAGGCAGACAGAAGGTTCTGTCTGGCATATGCTGAGTGCTCAATTAGGTCTTCAGTATTCAAAGAAAAAAGGAGTAACTGTTTAAGAACTGGAAAAATAGGGCTGCAGAGATGGCCGGAGAGTTAAGAGCACTTGCTGTGTCCAGAAGACCACAGTTCAGTTCTCAGTAGACATGTCAGGGGGCCCACAACTGTCCATAAAGCCAGCTCCGAGGACCAGGGAATCTGATGCCTCTGGCCTCTGAAGGTACCTGCATTCACGTACACTTGTCCACATGCAAACATATACACATAATTAAGAATAATAAAAATAAATGTTCTTAAGTATTGAAAAATAAATGGTAAAATTCCTGTGCAAGCACCTATGTCATATTTGGCAACAGAAGAAGCTCATTTAAAGGCTATTTTTCCCCTGCTTTTATCTAATTTGTCAGTTCACAACCAAATGTAAGTAGTAGCTTAAAGTAAAAGAAAACCGATCTTGCTAAAGACCAAAATAATAACTAAAGAGAAATAACAACCTTGAGTCTGGAAACAAAGGTGAAGACAGCAAACCCAATTACAGATGCAGAAGTTCAAAAGACACATAGCTGTACAGAGGCAAGAGGTCAGCAGAACCTCCTCAGCTCAGTGGACACATCAGGATTAGATGTTCATGGTGACTGTTCTGAGCCATTATGACAAACTAGAAGAAATGAAACTGAAAAACCAGGAGATAAAACTATTCTATGACATCAGCTGCACATACATCACACCAGAACAGGAACAGGGCTGCTCACATAAACGTTATGCATTGTCGTTATTGTGACTGTAAATGCACACCCATGTATGCACCACAGTGTACTCCTGAATAAACCTTAAGGAGCTGATTTTCTCTTTCCACTATGGGTTCTAGGATTCAAACTCAAGTAAACAGGTTTGTATAACGAGAGCTCTTATCTGCCGAACCATCTCACCCAGCCAGGAGCTGTATTTAATACTGGAGTTGTAGATCATTGCAATTAACTTTCTGTGTTTGCTGCTTGAAAAATCAGCATGCATAGTTAAACGGTAAAAATATAGAGCTGACTCTTAAAAAGGAAGCCTAGAACTCAAGGAGCACACGCACATATGACAGGGAATACTCACTGCCTGTTAGAATCCCTTCTCACATAACCTGTGCTGTCCCTAGAAGAACAAAGGTTAACCAAAGTGTAACATAAAAAAAAAGAATTGTTATCCAACAAATTCACCTGAAAAGAATGCTAAAAGAGCAGTTAAGATGAGCGTGCAGCTTAAATTATGGTTCATGTGTGAGTCCTCTGTCTTTGCACAGACAATTCTGACACACCCTTATTCTAAGAGTTTAAAAAATGTTTAAACAACCCTGGGGAAAGAAAAAAAAAACACATGGATAAAATGGAGAAAGTTCAGGATGCGTCATCATAAATGAAGTGTATTTTACCTTCTATAAGAAATGTACTGTGTTAGCAAATTTTGGTATTGTCATTAATTGCTGACATTGCACAGATGATAGAGAAAGAAACAGATCAGAAAGTGAAATGTAATATAGAAAGAGAACCTGTGGCAACAATACTCATTGTTGACCCACGGCGGCTCTTGGAATGGTCCCACCACAGAGATCATGCCAGAGAGACACACAGCAGGCACCAGAGGATGTTCCATTCCAAAAGTGTGAATTTTCTGGAAGTACAAATCATCTTCCACTTGTTTACAAATCAGAGCTCTTACTTTAAGAAAAATGAAAAGCCAAAGAATAAAAAGACACCAAGTCCTGGAATACTTTAAACTCTCAATTACTTTAAATACTCACGTATTACCAGCATTGTGTTACAGTGCTAGCACAGACTGGAGAAGGACTGAAGGAACAGCCATCATGAGACTGACCTCTGGTAGAATCAGGACTAGAATTTATAACATATGTATCCCATTCTAATTAACATTCAATTTACTCTTTTATAATTTTCCTAAAATTTGGTATCCCCAGATATGATGCTGTAGCTGATTCAGCTAATGTGGAGTTATTTCTTTCTTTTTTCTTTAGTCCTCTGCCAGGGATTAAGGGCGATGAACACCATCTCTGAACACAGGTACATTTTACAGTGCAAAGAGGATGAACCCCAATCCATTCTGAAAGGTACTTCCAGAGGCATTCTATCCTTAGCAGTGTTACATTTTTAAGTCTTATTTCTGTCACTTAAAAGAAAAAAATGTTTCCATTAAAATGATAGTTTAAAAAAATTAATGAAAACAAATATCCTCTCCTTACTATTATGTCTGGGAGAATATTTTAATCCACTTTAAATTGGATATACCAAGTCTTAGAAATGCAAACTCCTATGATCACAGGAGACCACGAGAGTTTTGAGATCTTAAAGGAAAGAAGGGCATAATAAATAAATTTCTGGTTCTGATTCATTTTTCCCTTGTTTGAATTAATTAATGCTGTGGAAATCCCAGGCAACCGCTATTTCATTTGTGACTGAATTGAGTCCAAAGGAGAAAAATATGCAAAACATTATTTAATTAAATTTTCACAGTTTTTTCCCACTTCCTCTCCTACCAGCTAATACACATTCTAACTCAGAGGAGAGTTTCATGTTGCAGCCTTGGGCAGCTTTCCTGTGTTCAGAGCTCCGTGGTATTGGGAGTCATATTGTTCTTCAGTTCACACCCTTGAGTCAAGCCTCATGCTCCTGGCCTTACTTCAAAGCCAGTTCAGCTAAATTCAAAACTCAGAGGAAGATTGCATGTATTGGTATGCATAAGGCTCTTGAGGGAAGATGTGGTTTTCTATCTTGTATTATTGTTTTTATTTATTTATTTGTTACTCATATATATAGATTTGCCTTTACCTTGGGAAGTATCATAATAATGAGAATTGGAGAAATCTGTAAGTCCATTCATTTTTAATAATTTTTATTGCAACACAAAGAATACAAAACAGAAGTTTCCTTTCCTGATTCCAAGTAGAGAACTCTGGGAGGGGTGATGTTAAGAGGTAGAAGAGGTGGGGGTGGGAACTTTTTAATATCTAAAAACAATGTGACCCTAAAACAATATCTAAGTACATTACTCTCCTGCCTTAGGAGCTTTGTTATCCTACGGTCCATGAACCTGCTGGTATATCTATGTCCCATGTGTGATCCGATTGTGTGCTAGCTTTCTGCTCTCATTTCCTGGCCCTTGTGCTTATATTAAGCAATGTCTTTGTATCTTAGAGCATCACTACTCAGTGATTTCAAATGTGGGTGCATCTTAAAAATAAGATGAAGACCTTAAAAAACTACTGATACCTGTATCTCACTTCCAAAGACTGATTTTCTTGGTTAATGGATAGCCTAATCATAGGACCACTTTAAAAAAAATTGTGAGTATCTGGAGTAATGACAGGAACAGTGCTTGCCTACCATGTGTGGGGCCCTGGGTTTGATCTTCAACACCACAGAAAGAGAGTAAGATGCCAGGTTTCTTCCCAGGCTAGATGATTGCTTCACAGGTCTTTCCACAATTGCTCTCCATTTTATTTTTTCAGGAAGGAGCCCTTATTGAACCTGTGATTCAACAATTTGGATTTTCAGACCAGCAATCAAAATTAACCATCCCTTCCAGGAAGGAATAACTAAAGCAAGAGGCCTTTTGAAAAGCCATGTGGAAATCCACTACTCTAGAAGTTCCCTAAAATATATACATATATAAAAGGAATTTAAATGGAGTTATTATATAATGTGGTAGACAATGTCCCAACTAGATCTACATCATATGATTCCAAGTAAAACTTCTAATTTCAGAAATGGGTTACATCTTGCTGAGTTGTTGGTCAAAGAAGTCCCATGGACCCCAACATTACAGGCCATTGCCAATTGATTACACTACTGTTATTGCTGCTGTTGGTTACACTCCACAATAAGAAGGTAAGGCATTATTGCTGAAGACACACTTACTAATGCTATCAAACACTGAGAAATTTAGCTGATGATTAACTAGAAGTTTCACCCCTATTTACCAGTATTTATAGTGCTGGAAGTCTCTATGCACACAACCAGGAGTGAAAAGTAATCATCAGTCTCACCCAGCTACAAACCCTGTGATCAACAACAACAATCTGCCTACAATATATACTGGTGCAAAAGTGGCACAAATTTTATGGGAGCAACCAACCACTTTTTGCTTAGATATAAGGTCACTCTAAGAGTTGGGACCCACACCTGATATTACTCTTGAGGCTAAAAACCTGAGACTACATGGGTCCCTAGAGGAAAATCTATTTTCTAAATGAACATAGCAATAAAGTAATTCCCAATGACATATTCCTATATCTATAGATCACTCCATTACTCAGCCTTCACCCAAGAAGCTTCTTCTTACAATCAATGGCAATTAACATATTAACCCACAACTGGACAATGTGCAGACAGTGAGAGATCTTGGAGTACTCATTCCTTAATCGAATATCTATATCAAATCCTTCCCCTCAAAGCTTAGGGATCTACGTGGAAGAAGAGGTGGAAAGATTGTTAAAGACCAGAGTAAATGATTCCAAGGAAACAGCATCTTCCAGCCACAGCAGGGCAGATGCATACATGAACTCACAGATACTGTGGAAGTACATACAAGACCTGCACAGACTTAAGCCGGACAAAATCCTGGCACAGAAAATGTGAACTGGACACCAAGTCCCACCCCTCACCAAGCTCTTTGCCACTGATCCCTTCTGGGAGAAGGAAATTGGTGTTCTCCAATAGAGTGACGCTGGAGAAACATATCCACCACACTTCAGAACAGGTCTCATGCTCAAGAGTAGTTGAGCAACACAAACTCCACATTTTTTTGTCCTTTGTAATGGTTTGGTGGCTTGTGTGTGTGTATATTTTTAGGTTTTATTTTGGTTTTCTTGGGCAGTTTTGTTGTTTTATCTATTTGGTTGTTTTAGTTTAGAGAGAGAGAACAAAAATATGAGGGAAGGAGGTAGGAGTACTTAGGAAAGAAGAAAGAATATGCATGAAATTTTTTTTTTTGGTTTTTCGAGACAGGGTTTCCCTGTAGTTTCTAGAGCCTGTCCTGGAACTAGCTCTTGTAGACCAGGCTGGCCTCGAACTCAGAGATCCGCCTGCCTCTGCCTCCCGAGTGCTGGGATTAAAGGCGTGTGCCACCACCGCCCGGCTGTAGTATCTTTTAATTTGAATTAACATTCAAATTTCTTTAATACCCAAATTTTAATTAGCATTCAAATTTCTTTTTATAAAAGTACTATTTAGATTTTCTGATTTATCTTTTATCACTTCTGGTAAGCTGTATTTCATGCAATTTATTTATTTCATCTAAATTGTATAATTTCTGGTCTAAAGATGCTCATGAGTCCAGGAAGTAGTTATATAACCTAGGCTAGAGTTGACAATCCTCCTGCCTCTGCCTTCCAATTGAACTTGTTACAACTGTGCACCAATAAGGAAAAAAATGTTTAATTTTAATTTTGCTTATTTCTATCACCTATGATGTACATAAATGTGCTTTTCCATATATATATATATAGCTTGGGACTTAGTGGCTTTCTTAAATCTGTACTTTGGAGTCATTGTGTCTTCAGAAACTTTTTCTCTGGGTTCTATCGGCAACAACACAGACTGGAGCCTGTTCTCAAAGTTGAAATCTTAAAACAACAAACTTGCTCAGTCCCCTCCCTTCTTCTAAATACCTTCTAAGATTTAGCTTACTTCAAATGGCTTGTCAGTCCCTTTAAGTCGTTAT
The DNA here is from genome assembly GCF_903992535.2 of Arvicola amphibius. Classification (NCBI taxonomy): domain Eukaryota; kingdom Metazoa; phylum Chordata; class Mammalia; order Rodentia; family Cricetidae; genus Arvicola; species Arvicola amphibius. The sequence goes on from NC_052047.1 coordinate 117,807,113, forward strand.
TTTTTTGTGTGCTTTTTCCCAAGGTTTTTCGTTTTTTAAATCAGTTTTCACAGGTGCGTTTGGTATGAGTGTGTATATAAGGATTACTATGTGTGCATGTGTATGCCTATATATGTAGAGGCTAGGAGATTTTCTCAATGTCTCTGTTTTTTTGAGATAGGTACTCAATGAACCTGGAGCTTACCAATTTTCCTGGACTGACTTGCCAGTCAGTTGCAAGGATTCTTCCTATCTCTGCCCTCCTCCCCCACACTCAGCTCTGCTGGGGTTACAGATGCACTCTGCACCCAGCTTTCCATGAGTCTGGGGAACTGAACTCTGGTCTTCATGGGTTCTCATCAAGCACTTTACCTCCTAACCAGTTTTCTGTGGACTCAAGTCGCCTTTGCTCACTACCAGCCACTCTCTATGCATAAAAACATCTTATATTTTTCCAGTGACAAATTAAATGGTACCTTGCATTATTCACTTACCCAAGCCCATATTATACCTTACATTCCTTCCTGTCATTTCCTTTGTATTATCTGTTCAATTAAATGGTAGTGAATATTTAATCTCTACTACAATTATCATCTACCTTGTAAAAACCTTCCCTGACCACCCCATCCTTGATTTATTTAGTCTTCTATCACATTACATATCTTATTAGCTTATGTGTCTGTCTTGCCCATGAATGTGTGAGATTCTTACAAACTAGCGTTATCTAGATCCGTATGTACATGTAAAAACATGGGTTTCTTTCCGCAGAATGAGAGACAGAGACAAAGAGAAAGTTTTGATGGTCTCCTTGATGCCTAGGATAGAGTAACCACACACTGAGTGGATTCATGAGGGAAAGAGGCCCTGAGTAGTCACCTTAAAGAGCCATTAGACCAAGGATCAAACATTCAATAAGCCACACAAATAAGGAAACAACATATTAGAGAAGATAAAAAGAGACTGAGTAATTACATATGCATATTTTTCCAATGTAAATGACTTAAGTAAAGATGGGCCGGAGATAGGGATTAATCTTTGCTGAGTATATGAGTACCAGGTACCCTTATCTACCCATAGGATTGTCTTGATCCTTTCCAGCTGCCTTATTTATATGTTTTTAAAGATAACTTACATTTTATCATTTCCAACATTTAAACATCTAAAATTTTACTTGGGGATCTTTAAGCTGGATAACTCAGAAGTCTATGATGTAGCAATGATACACACATAGCGTAATACCATGTAGAAGAAAATGAGGTAAAGTTCTGTAAACTAATGTGGCATTGCTGTCATAATTTCAAATGAAAAAAGAACATGCAAAGAACAAACCAATATGTGTGAAAGGGGGGGAATGTTACCTAACCACAAATAAAACTGCATATTTCTAAATAATTGCATATGTTTATATATTATTATATAGGAAGAACTTTGGAGGGAAAAGACAAATTGTAGATAGCAGTTATGAGAAAGTAGTTAGTTTTGGAAGTAGAAACAGAATTTAAGCTGAAGATCTTTAATTTCTCTAATTAAGGAAATTTTTCTTCCTTTTTTTCAATAATTATTCATTTAAGAAGTGTTTGATGGTTTTTTTAGGCAGTGTCCAATGCTATTCTATGACAGAACTCACTGGACTATAATTAGTTTCATTTTTAAATGTTTTTCACTTTTTTAATAGTTCCTCAATGAAGGGAACCTAAAATAACAGAATAGGGTAAGGCATTTAAAAAAACAATTCAGTCTTTTCAACACACCAAACAGAGACCTTTAAAAAGGGATAAGTGAATCTGTTTTTGAATCTTCTCTTGTTAACTCAGATTAAAACCTACTCGTTTGTTTTCGGCCCAGGGCTGAGGCCTGTGCTCCAGGCCTCGCATCTTCACTGCACACCACTGAGCTACAGCCCAGTCCCGAAATCTCTACCTTCCTGTTTCCTCTTTTCATGCCCCAGTTCTCTGACATCCACTCTTTTGTGGTTTAGAGGCAGCTGTTGGAGTCTAAAATCCTCACTTGGGCTAACGGTAGACATCACTGCCTAACTACTAACATATGAAAATGCACACCATATTTTTATTCCTAGTCTGAACAAGCCAGAAAGCAAACTTGAACTCATGAAGTTCGCATACTAGAAGAATGCATAAACGTATGTCCCTTGGATCAAGTCATTTCGCTTTCTGAGTTAAGAGACTTGTAGAAGACAGCTTCTTTAAGAACTAACATTGAACTCATTTGATATAGCTCAGCATTTTAGCCATTTTCTGCCAAGTAGCAAGGCCTTCACTCTCAGCAAGGAAGCCCCTGTATTTTCAGCAACTATAGCTTACAAATGCCCTTCTGGATGCTGTGACCATGGCTCACTATGGCTCACACACTGTGCACCATGGCACAAATTCTTTCTCATATGGTTCCATCCTTGCTGTTTAGGTATTGTATTCTCGTTTTTTCTCTGTGTGTGAACTAGGGACTGAACCTGGACTTCATGTGCCAGGCACATTTGCTAGGCAAGTGCTCTACCACTGAGCCACACTCTCATCCCTCTTTTCTACTATTATTTTGCATAAAAGTCTGGCTAGGTTTAGCTAAGCTGGCTTTGAACTCTTTCAGGCGGGCCCTGAACATAGGATCTTGCTGCAGCCTCTGGAATAGCTGGGGTTAAAGGTCTCTAGCATCAGGCCTGAGTAAGCTCTTACAATCTCTTCAATTCTGTTCTTGAAGATTAACGTGCCTGGTTCTTTAACCTCAGGACGCTTCTGCCACCATGAGCAGACATGTTTCTCCTCAGCCTTTGTCCAACTGAAATAAAGAAGTTTGTCCTTCTTAAAGCACACTGGCTTTCTCAGGTAATCATTACAAATACCTCCTGGAATTCATCTCAAAAAAAAAAAATCCCTCCACTTGCTACTTGCTACTTGTCTGACCACGTGTATATATGTAACAGAAACACATATCCCCTCCACTTCTTTAAGATCATCTAAATGGACACCTTCCTCTGGACAATTAAGTGTGCACCCAAGAGGCCCAAGCCGTCTGCTATTACACGGTTTCACTGCCTCGTTCTTTTCCAGTCTCACTTCCCCCCTTATTTTGAATCTCTAAGATACCAGCAAGGACCTAGCTCATTAAACTTCACTCCGTAATCCTTAACATATAGTAAGTTCAGTGGTGTATCTCTATTGATTATAAGCATCTAGACAATTTGGTTCCATTTTTTAGAAATTATTAACCACTCAGCGTTTTTAGGAAATGGGGGAGGGGGCTTCAAGTCAAAACATCTAAGATATCTACCAAAGCCACTAAACACATCCTTTGCCTTTGGCTTGAGCCTTCAGGGGGTCGGGGTGAGCAAATATTCATTTTCCTGGAAAGTTTCTTTGGTCTCAGCCGGCTCCTGCGTGAGCTCTTGTGAGACAATGGCAGAAGCCTTGCTGCCGTGACTTCCCAGGTCCCCTAAGATCCATATGAGATGGGCTGCTGAGATGGCTGTGTAGACAGAGGTGACTGCTGCCAAAGCTGACAACCTGAGGAGAAGAGTCTAGAAACCAAAGGATAGACTGTAAGAACCACCCCCAGAAGCCGTCCTCTGACCTCCAAGTGCTTGCTGGGGCAGAAGCACACACACAAAGTAAGTAAATAAATATCATAAGAAGAGGATCTCAGAGGACTTGGGGAGGGGAAATCATAAACAGAATATATTGTATGAAAAAATATTTATTTTAATAAAAGGAAAATAAGTAAATAGTAAAGGAATAAAAATTTTAATGATATAAAATGATACGTGAAGACTTTACTCAAAAGCATGAGCTAAATTCTTCATATTATCTTTTTCATTTTATCTTTTTTCCCTACCATCACCACCAAAAATATGAGTATAATCGCATAGCCTTGAACTTTAACTATAAATGTCAGCAAAGGCATTTGATAAGTCCCACCTACCTCACAGACTGACTTCATTTTCTTTATTCAAACAAACAAAACAAGACAAGACAATGAACACAAAAAGCCTTCCCTACCATTCTCCTGAAAACAAAGCTATATGACAGTATCATGACAACTGTCCCCACCAGGGGTATTGCAATTTTAGTCACCTGCTGTAAAACTCCTACAATTGATCTCACACTTTTTATTTCCTTGGTTAAATCTTAAATTCCCCCAGATTTTTGGAGTCCCTTAGAGTACTTGTACAATAGGATTATAACCACTGGACTACCCTATAAACCTGTAGAGTTCCTGTGTCTCTACAAAAGCACTGCTGAGAATCTAAAGTCAGGCAGAACCTAGGGTGTCCTTACCACTTCCTCATCTCATTCTTTTGCATTTGAAATGCAGAGTTCTGTCTACACTGCATATCCAAACAGAACAGTCGACCGACAATAGACCCTGTTTTCAGAGACTTGTCTTCTTCATCTCAATCTCCCCTTTTCCTTCTTCCTTGTTTACTACGTCCTCTTCCTGATAGTAACAGATACTTAATGAATGTCTGTGATGTGTAAGATCATGTGTGCTACTTACCAAGAAAAATCTAATAACAGAATAGGCCATTCCAAAGCAAAGAAACAATATCAAGCAAAAAAGTTAAGCCTATCAATAGATCATTTAAAATGGCAATATCCGCTATGAGATAAATTAAGTGGGGTATTCAGCAGGAGTTTTGTAGGCAAACAGTTTTTGAATTGGAAGGATCAAGGACAATTTCTCTGAAGAAATGACTTTGAAATGAGGACCTGAACTGCTGAGATGCTTCATATGCCCACAGCCTGAGCCCATTCCTGGAACCAACGAGAAGGACAGGACTCTGAAAGGTGTCCTCTGACCTCCAGATGTCCGCTGTGGCACACACTGGCCCATATCTATTCCCCCTCTGCAAAATGAATCAATAATAAATTAATAGGTCAAATTAAATGAAATAAAACTGTGACCTGAAAAAAAAAACATGAAGGACAAGTCCGAATTTAATGTTAAAGATGGGAGAGACATGCACTGCAAGGGAGAAGAAGAGAGCCTTCTGTGAAGATCTTGTGGCAGGAAATAAGTTAGAGGATTCAAGCAACTAACAGGAAACTGGTCCAGCACTGTGTCAGACAGGGTGAAGAGCTGCTGCCAGCAGGGAGCTTCGGGTCTGTGGGAAAGGGCCTGAATTGTGGTGGCTGTTGTTTAGTTTATTTTAATCAAAGTATTGTGGGAAGCAAAGGATTCAAAGAGTGGTAAGTAGGGATTTTCCTACTACACATGAACATGAAATTTGAGTCAGGTTAGAAAGAAAACAAGAAACTGGGGCTGGAGAGATGGCTCGGTGGTTAAGAGTACTAATGGTTCTTCCAGAAGACCTGGGTTCAATTCCCAGCACCCACATGGCAGCTTACAACTGCCTGTAACTCTACCTCCAGAGGATCTGACACCCTCGCACAGACATAAATGCAGACAAAATACCAATGCACATAAAGTAAAAATAAATAAATCATTAAAAAAAGAAAGCAAGCAAGAAATGAAACATCAGCTCAAGAAAATAGTTACCTCTGGCATGAAGAGAGGAGGGCACAAGACTGGGAGAGGCTTGGACTTCGTGATGACATTTTAGTTCTTATAAATGTGTACATATATGATATGTTATTTGATATATAATTGATAGTTATATTTATATAACTGAAATTCCACAGTAACATTTGTTAAAGAATTAATGAATGCAAAGAATTTGCTGATTAGTTCCCTACCCTTCCCTTCTTCCTGGTCTTATATCAAAGTCTCTGAGTTTTAAGACAAGCATACCAAATTCAGGTATTTTCCCTCTTACACATTCTGGTTCCTGAGCCTTGACTCTGTAGACTTTTAATATCAGATGCTAAGGGATATTTAATTAGCCTAACTTTTGTTTTAGCGTATACCTTAATCCTCACAGGTTTCCAAGAACCACGGAGCTAATGTGAGGATTAAATGAGCTAAGACATGCACTTAGCTCTAAGAACTACACAAATTTAACTAATATTCTCATTATTTCATTTACTATGCTCTGCTGTTCCCAGTCCTAAATATAAGCCAGGACATAGAAATAAACACAAGCTAAGTATGTAGCCCCCATGGTGTTCTGGTGCTCCGAAAACACAATTTCTTATCTACATTCAAATGCACTCGCAGACACATGTGCACACACACAGCATATACTTCCAATTTTGAATTCATAGTATTTTTTTAAAAAGCTGTCTTCACTCATTTAAGCATTAACTAATAAAATATTAATTTGAAGTGATATTATCTCTAAAAACATATATTTCCAAATGTGTTCATTTGTTGTACACAACTGCAATTGAGAGAAAGTGTCACTGACTTCTAAGAATAATAGCATCATATTCAAATTATTTATTACACAAGGTTTGATAGTATTCATTATGCTCCACATTGCATTTTAAAGGCTTATTTCTGAAATATCGGGCAAAATTTCAACCTTACAGAATTGAATATTGACATCAAAAAATTTTTTTTCAACAGGAGCAGTCTTTGGCGAGAGAACATTATTAAAATCCTACCTTTTCACTTAATTTCCGTTGTACAAATAGCACAGATCTTCTCATTCTCTTCCCTTCCAGTTCACAAATACAACAAAAGCTGTCTTTAGAAAAGGACTTTAAATTAAACACGGCAAGGAAATGAGTCCTGGAACCCTGAAAATACCAAAACCTATGACAGTTTTCGTTTCCTCGATTTCTGGAAAATATCTCAGTGAATCTTTATATGAATGTTATGGTTTAAATTATATTAAATGCCAAAGAGTTCAGCACGTGCTCTTGTGGGGAAAAAAAAGCAGAGACAGACACACAGACACACAGAGAAAGAGAGAGAGACAGAAAAGAAAGCAAGTTTGTCACTGGAGATTCTTCAGTTTATATTACTTGAGGTTTGGACTTAGATTATCTTACTAATCATTCCTCCATGCCCACTTCCGTGTTCTTAATCAGCAATCTAATCGCGTATTTTCAAAATTAAATATATTTATCCACTCATGCAAACACTTTCTGTGAACTTCTACCGATAAAGTGTACAGGGATCTCATCGACAAGAACATTAGAAACTTTTTAGAATGTTCTAGCAGCTTGTGAAATCATATTAGACTTAATTGTTTACATCAACATTCTACTCATTCAAAAATGAATATGAAATATTAATGCCAAGTTTTGTTTTACTTACCAAGCTCTGCCATTCCACCCCACCACCTGAACAATATTATCCACTCGTTGGATACTCATTCTTGCTAAGTAAAAGGATATTTCTTCTCTTGCTGGATTAATAATCAACTTTCTAGATAGTTCATTTGTAATTCTCTTCTGGTTAACCCTTAGCACGACAGCAGTCTGTCTAATCAACTTACGAAGTGGGGAGGAAAAGAGGAAACTTAGCCATGCGGATGAAAAATGGAGAGTAAAATAAAAACTGGGTAAGGCTGAAAAGAATCATCTGCCTCCCAGTTTAACAGAAAAGGTACAAATGTTTGTTAGACATTACAAAAGCACTCGGGTCATAAACACAGGAAGCAAGAGACATGAGGAGAAAAACCTAGCAGGTTTACAGCACCCCAGGCCAGTGCATACCAGCCTGTGTTTACTGCGCTCTTGCATGCAGATAAACACAACTGGACTCTGAGCAAAAGAAATCTGTTTCTTTTAGCAGAAAGGTCTGACTTTCAAATTCTAAACACCTCCTTCCTCTCCCAACAGCGGTAGCCACTAGGTCCCCTGTCCCACAATAAGTGCTTCCTGACAATTTAGGGCAATTTTCTCCAAATGTGCTCTGCAAACACTTGAATCTGAATGATCTGGCATGCTAGTGGAATTGTAGAGACCTGGCCCCTATATCGCCAGTCCCAAGCACCCAAGGCTTTTCTTGTGTGCTCTTTAAAGGTTTAAAAGACCCGTCTAGAGAAATCATTTCTGACCTCCTGCCAGAGATTCCAGTACAAATTCTGGGGATTAAGAATGAAATTATTTACTCTTGCTGCTGTTAGTTTGACCTTGACCTTTCCAAGGTTTATTTTTATGTTTTTTAATTACATTCATGTTAGAGCCATGGGAACCAGAGGCATAGGGTGGCCCCATGGCCAGAGTTACAAGCAGTTGTGAGCTGCTGGGAACCATCTCTGGTCATCTGCAAGAAGATACAAACATTTAGCCACTGAGCCATCTCTTCAGCCCCATGACCTTGACTTTTCGCCTTGATTTTAGACCCTAAGATTCTGCCTTGCTTTACCACTGAAGACTGGGTGCCTGCAGTTCTCCATATGTAGATCACCCAGAAACTAGAGTTTATCCTCTAACGCTGTTTGGTGCTGGGATCAGACCCTCGGCTAGGCACAAGAGAGGCTTTTTTTTTTTTCCTGGTCTGCTTTGTGGAACACTTCAGCTCCTCTTTTGTGCCTCATTTCCATAATGGTCTATGCTTGCTGGAATCTAGTGTCCAATCTCTTAGCTGACACACTGTGCTTACTGTGTTAACTTGTTGACTCTTCCCAACCTAGTTTGCCCTTCCCAGTGTTCTGTACCTGCTCTGATGTCTAGTCATACACAGAAACTAATAACAGTGGTTTCTTGCACCAAATGAAAGCCTGTGTGCACGGTAAAGAATGAAGAAAGTAGAAGAGAGTCAAGAACAGCTAAAGTCCTTGAGAAATAAAGTAACAGCCCCAGGAAAATAAAAGCCAAGACATAGGCCCAGAACCCAGGCCTGTGATCTTAGCAAGGACAAAAGCTCTCGCAGCAAGATTAAGGGTTCAAAGCCAGCCCAAATGAATGACATAACAAGATTATGTCTCAGGGGGGAAATAAAATCCACAAATAAAATTTTAAACTTTTTTCAATCTAAGCATTTACTTTTATTTTCAAGGAATCTATTAAGGATGCACAAGAAAAAGATGATGATTTAATCCAGAGAAAAGGTTATAAAATGGCTCAAACAGTGCATGTATCTGCACCTGTGGGAACATGCATAAGTGTGGACACACATATGTGGAGGCCAGAGGCCCATGTCAGGTCTCTTTCCTCAATATCTCTCCATTTTTATTTTTAAGACAGGGTCTCCCACTACACCTGAAATTCACCCATTAGGGAAGGTGGTCTGGCAAATGAGTTTCAGGAGTCTGCCTATCTCTGCCCACTCCACTAGAGCTGAGCGACAGCTGTGCCACCACACCTGGCTTTGGACGTGGGTCCTGAGGCTCTGAACTCTTGTGTAGCAGGCATTTACCAACTGAGTCATCGTCCTAGCTGTTGTTACATTATTTTAAGGAAATGTATAAAATTAGCCCAGTGAAAACAGTAAACAGAAGTTTGTAGGATGTTCTTCCTAAAGAAATCATCCCAAATTTTAATCAGATATTCTGAAATTGCAACCAGACCAAACCTTAGGTGTCTTATCAGAAGAACTTGAGGATGAAAAATAAAGGATGAACTGTTTCTATGCCTTAAGGCATAGAAACATCTACCTAAAGCCAGAGTTCAACTTCATGTGAAAAACCTCAGGAAAACTCGATTAGCAACACAAATATAATGACTTTACTCAACTAAATAATAAGGATATATCAAAACTGGATCTAGATCCCAAAAGTGGGATCTAGAGAGATGATTCAGCAGTTAAGCCCTATCTTGGGAAAAACAAAACAAAACAAAACAACAACAGAGTGTTTACTGTTCTTGCTGAGAACTGGGACTCAGTTCCCAGCACCCACACAGCAGCTTACAACTGCCTGCAACTGTAGCTCAAGAAGAAGCCCTGCAAGCACATGGTGCATATACACTCATGCAGGTTCACAAGCATACATACACATAAATTTGAAAATAAACCAAAAATCTAGGAAAATGGAAGTCCTTGGTGATTGTACTAATTGGTTAATAAGTGTTGCTCATATGTATAACAAATCATTGACTTGAAATCTGCAAAATAAGCATTTCTATTTTCAAGTTTCTGCCAATTTATTCAGTATTACTATTGAGACACTGAAATGGTGTAAGCATTGTTCTAGGCATGAGGAGTGGATGACCATAACTCCCTGTTCCCACAGAGCTAGTATTCTGATGGGAAAGAAGATCGAGAATGTCAGAAGATACTAAACTGGTCAAGTCTGGGAACAGATAGAGCATGAGAGAGGTCAGGGACACAATGCAAACAGGTAGACCTACTGGGGAGGTGACAGCTAGATAAAGACATGAAAAAGAGATGGCACTTCATGGGCTACTACAATTAAGAGGGGTTTGCTTTTATTAATAAAAAAACCCACTACTTTAGTAATAAATAAACCATGCTTTTCTAAATTAATATATACACGGCAATAAAAATTACAAAATGTTTAATTAAATGATAAAACACAGCATGGTGTATTGTGTGCAGGCGCATGATGTAGTCATTTTAAAATGTCCTAAAAGACACTATTAACATGAACAAATGCAATAAAAAATGATTCGAATATAAAAATGTGAATTTGTTTCCATATACTCAGAATCTATTTGTTATAAGCCTAGTGTAAGACAAGCACCATTCTGGGCATCAGAGGCAGAGCGTAAACAAACTACCACATTCTTTCTCCCGACACACAGATGAAAGGCTGAGATAAAGTGTCAGGGAGGGCAAACATTTTCCAATATGAAATAATAAGGTAAGAATGGGGGTCATTTCCTTTGATATCTAAACAGCCTAAAATTTCTAAATACTTTCTGAGTAATTCCAAACATAAACTCTGGCATTTCTATTAATTTTATTAAATAATATCGTGGTCTGTACTTGCTTCTGAGTATCTGTTTAAGTATAGCACAAATTTATGCTCTAACCATCGTCTCCCAAATGTACATTGCATTTTCAAATCAGGTAACAACTCTAATGTCTCAAAACATCTAAAAAAAAAAATCGAATACTCTCAAGTCCTTGTCTACAGACAGAAAAACAAGAAACTAATAAATCTGCTGCCATTGAAAGAAAGGGTTAAAACCATTGATTATAATAATAACTTGAAAGCACATCAGAAAAATGCAAGACGGGAAGAAGAGGATTCTGGTGACCAGGTTTCCACTCCAAAGCTCGTCTCTCCAGGGTTATCGAGATGTCATCTTAAACTGAACTGCCATATTTGTTTTGTTCCTGATATGGAAAGTTTCATTTATGCAAACAGAGCTCCAATTGTTATCAAAAATGTTTATCTGAATCCTACCACCATTGCCAGATATTAGCTTCACCCTTCCTCTTCCAATCACTGAGAGAACCAGTAAGCAAGTTAAACATGTTTGGATAATATTTCCTCATTTTTTATCCAGGTTTTTCTATTTAGACAATATAGCAAATGAAGCCATTTAGCTCTAATGAGGAGGATTTCCATCTAATCTCTTCACTTTTCAAATCTAGGAATTGTGACTAGCTGATGACAAATGTCCTGAAACCTTGGAGTTTCACAACTGCTGTGTGAAGTCTAAAAGATCTTACATTGAACTAAAGGGACAGTTTCCCCAAAGAACAAAGGTTAGCACAATAAGGATGGTACCAGAGGCAGGAGACTGGGATTAAAAGAGAATCTGAAATCTCCCCAACCCCTGAACCAAGTTCAGCTTCAACCACAGAGTCATGGTGGAACAGCAGAGGGGGAAAAAATGAAGGTTTCTAAGATCTTTTTTGTTTATAAAATGCAACAGTCCCTTCCTTCATTCCTTTTAGCTTTACACACACACACACACACACAGAGAGAGAGAGAGAGAGAGAGAGAGAGAGAGAGAGAAAGAGAGAGAGAGAGAAAGAGAATAAAACTAAATGTTTTAATATTGATATGAACGGAAAAGAGAAGTCCATCCTTTTGCTGAACTAAAAGTACTTTGACCTGGGAGGGTGATTCGGTTTCGAGGATTTTAAAGAAAAGGCACTGTATTCAGTCTTTCTCTATCACCATCCCCATATACAAAGGCCCTAGTAGATCCTAAAATTGCCCATTTTTTTCTGTACATAAAAAAAAAATCATGCTGCTATTGCAGCAACATCTAAACAGTTTCCTGTAAACTTTCTGGGATGGAAGTCATAGAATTTATGGTAAAACCCTGTGGAGTGCTGAGACAAATTTCCTTCATATTTATCATTCATTTTATTCTGTGTGCATTTTAAGGGAAACCTTTTAAGGGTACCAATAATGGGAGAAAGCGACAACAACTAAATTTATTGTTAAGTACCACATCACTGATCCTCCGGGGAGCCCAAAGAGAAAGCTTAAATCAGGCTCCTCACATGCTGGAGAGGTTCCCAGGGATGTGCTGAGCACAGAGGCGAGCCATCCAGAGCACACTGGAATCTCTGATGGCGACAAAGAACTGCCACTCTAACAGGAGCAGATGGAGTCACTCGCTTTCTCTCTTCCTTTTTTAAAGTATAATACAAATTCTCTCCCAACATTTCTCCCCCCCCCCACACCTCCTGTTTCACCTGACTAAACCGTAGGTATTTGTCCCATCACCTGACTTAGAGGCTGGCTTGAGATATTAGAGAGGGGAAAAAAAGACCCACAATCTACCATTGTTTTAGCAGACAACGACCTTTCGTGTCCTTGAGGCTCACCGTGACCTTTTCATCTTTCCTATCCAACGGTCTCTCCTAACAACTACAACTGCACTCAGTTGGGCTGAATTCCAAATTGTCATAAAAAGAACCCAGTCCTTTCAAAACAAAACCAATTTTTACACCAAGGTGGGGGAGAAACACAAGTCCATTGTTCCCTCCCAGATGGAAGTTGGAGTTACTAAGGCAACTGCTCTAATCCTCCTTTTTACCACCTTTTTCACATCGCTGGCCTATCCAGTATGCTACCTTTTAACTCATAAGCTCAAAAGCTGGTAGTCTAACTGGCTGCCCTAATTAGCTACGATTTTCACACTACAGACAACATGATGAGCTAATCGAAATTTGCAAAATAATGACGTACCTCCAGCAAATATTCCTCCTCCTGAGGCCCAGTCTTAGAATAACAATAATGAGACCATTATTAGAGAAGGGCATTAAAATGCTGCACTGCTGCTAAACAGAGAACTTAATTGTTCTGGTCTTGTCCATTGAATCAACAACCTATTGTTGTGGACTTGAAAAATAAAGGACTTGAGAATGGGTGCCATGATGATTGGTCTGTGGCCATGCCGGCACTCGGTAGAATTGTTTTCTTTTCAAACTCTTGATGGACTAGTAGTTTTGTTTAAAAGTAACATAAAAGGCGATTGTCTGGATTTTAAAAAAAAGTCCTATTTATTGAAATCCTTAGAAGCAGTTGCATGGATTTGTTCCTGACCCCTGAGATAAAGACACAGTGATCATAATAGCGCCATTTGTGGAGCCTGGTCACCACTGCCTACAGTAACACGAGATAAGAGACTGTCTTTTCTAGCTACAGTAGGAAGGAAGGAAGTACTTCTGAGCAGAAAGCAAGAATGATGAAAGGTCAAATGCTGGAGAAAGCTCATTAATCTCTGAAAGGGAGACTTTAAAAATAATGCTAATTTAAGAATTCTGTGTAATTGCACGTAAAAAGAAGCACGCAGCTTTTCCTCCCTGTTCACTCCACCCCCAACCCTTGAGAGTCTTTCCTTTGGTGAAAGACAATTAAAATAAAATGATTATTAAATGACCTAGCCAACACGTCTCCGGCAACCTGGAGAATAAGAAACCTAAAGGCTTGCAGGTCACTATTCTTGTCCTCACCTCTTGTCTGCAGCAGAACTAATAAAACACTGGAGTTAAAGGTTAACTACTGTAGGATTCTTACAGGAGAAAAGCCCTGTTTACACACTGGAGAACTGTCTTCCATATGGAGCCATGGCTGGCTTTCTGTGAGGTCAGGCCAGGAGCTCCATGTGGAACTGTTGGGTGGGGGGTGTATTTTGTTGTTAGTATTTGGGGTCTGTTTGTTTTTTAAACCAAGTGAAAACTGCATTATATAAAAAAAGTATTAAATTGTAAATAAGACCTCTTGCTTCCTTCAGTCTGTGCTTTGCTTCATTCATCTTCATCTTGTTAGGCTAAATTAATTAACAATCTCACTGCTGCACACTTTCTCTTTTCATTACATCAAATAATGGCGGGATGTGGAGAATGCCTTCACCACGGGAATTCTGCAACTGCAGGGCCAGCAGAGTTCCTAGGTATCCGTGCAGTCAGATTTTCTGGTGAGTATTTATTCAGTGTGCCTTTCACAGTTAACAATCAATTAAACAGTAACTCTGAATCCATTATCAAAAGAAAAAATAAAAGAAAAACTAAACTAAAAGTTGCAAGATACTTTAAACACAGACACACACGTGCACATACACAGACACACAGACACACACACACACAAACACACAAACACACACACACACACATATTCCACTACCAAGACTCACTGTCTTCATTTCAGCTAAAATAAACTTTCCAAATTTGGCAGGTGTGTTTTCACAACCGCAACAGGAGGCTGCACGGAAGGCTGAGAAGACACACCCCACACTGTTCCGCCCCTTGCCTTGGAATGTCTAGCATGTGATAAATTGCATGATTAGAATCGCACTGGTCAGTCCCATTATTTTAAATCTGTGAGTGCAATGTGATCAGGACTTTTGTAAGTTTCTTTTCATCCTGAAACCCTGTGGCATCTGGGGCTATGCAAATGGACAAAAAACGTAAAGCCCTTTTTAATCTTTTCCTTCATCAACCAGTGCTTCTTTCTCCAATCACAGCTTTGTGCGTGATATCTTTCTGCTAGCATTTCTTATTTAATTAAAACAGACACTGACAGAAGGACATGGATTAGTACTGTAATGATGCATTTACTCAGATTAATCGGAGGCTCCTTTTAGAGTAATGGCTTAAACAAAGAACAAAAGGAAATTGTTATGAAACAGCCTTTTATCCCAGGCAAAGGTCGCATTATGAGGTTTTTAATTTTGTCAGCTTCTGTTATGCTCTGCCTTGCTAGTGGAACATGAGAAGTGCTTTTACCCCCAATAAAGCCAGTTATTATAAAAACAGCCATTAAAGCTGCAAATTAAAATGTCTGATTTTAAAACAGGTTACTTAGCTTTCAGAATCCTCTAATTAGCATGTTGTGCATTGTTGTGAGGGAAAGGAGACTAAAAATACTAATGACCTACCGCCAGGTGACCGCACTGCTGCACAAAGAAGTAGGACCTTCCCAGGGACTGGATGAGCTAACCAAGGATAAGTAATAAGGACTTTCCCAGGGAACTGGATAAGTTAACCAAGGGCAGGAGCTGGCCAATGCCCTTCAAGTACAGCTCCAGAAACAAAAGGCCATAGCTTCCCGGAAGCAGGCTGCAAGACTGCCAATGTTCAGAGCATTCTCAGCCAGCTCCTTTTTATATCAGAGCCAAAATGAAAGCAGACTTCTTTCACACACACACACACACACACACACACACACACACGAAGGAAAGGAAATAGCAGTGCTTTACACAACACTTACATTAGGAAAAACAACAGCCTTCTGACTTCCAAGGTCAAAGTGCGAAGCAAAGAATTACTCACTCAATAAAACTTGCTGTGCCTCTTGTTAACCAGCTTTTCCTCTCTTGGGTAAGCTAGACCTGCTATGTCTGCAGTTTAAGGTTCAATAGCTCAGTCTATATTCACAGCATTTATCTATACCATTCTATCTTTAAATGGTCTGGAGATAAAGTAGGTTTTACTTTTCTGAGCCTTGCTTTTCCTCATGTTATTGACTCTACTTGAAACCAGTTCTTAGTTAAAAGTTGCTCTTGATTAAAAATAATCATGTGTCACACAATGACAGGGATATGGATTTCCATAGCTGTACATCACAGACGGAAACACTCAGTAGAATAATCTTATGGGATTACACACAACACTTTCACACACAGCGTCTCCCACTAACCAAACTGCCCTTATAAGTCTGTAGCTCTTGTCATATTTCCTACTGTATATACTCAACTCAATGACTTACCTGTATCATTCTTTATAGACTATATGACTCCACATTCTAGAAGGCTACTATACACTGGGTCCATGCTCAGACTGGGGAAGGAGTACCTTTAAAATTCCACAAAAAGAATACCTACTTTATCCACACAAGTACCACTGAAAACTTTGCTCTCTGAAGTTCCTGAGAACAGCAGTGGTCAAGGTTTCCTCTTTTCTCATGCCAGCCAATGAGAAACAAGGTGCAATGGGATAGCAAGAAGCAAGTAACTCAGGATCATTAGTGTCATTAGCTGAGTTATATCCTTGGGAGGCTGGGTTATCTGAGATTATGTGATACTTATTTTATGAGTATAAGAACATTGAAAAGTTTGACCACTGAAAAACAGTGGCTTAGACAATTTATTTACTCACATGCTTGCAGGTCATCTGATTTTAGGTGAGTTCATGAACTCACCTTTTTTGGTAATCTAGGATGGCATGGTAGGGACAGATGGGGTCACTAAACTATACCTCCTCCATTTTATCCTTCATTAGGAGAGCTCACTCTGACCAGAGTGTGGAAACCCTGTCTGTGACACATTTGCTCAGTGACTAATACTCCAAGCGGGGAAAGGACACTGTGAAATTTCATGGGAAAGGCTATGAATATGAAAAAGAATGGAGAATAATCAGGTCTTTAAAATGTCACCCCTAGCAAAGAAGTCAAGGTCACTTACATGATGACCAAGGCTCTGTAGAGGGTTCCAGCTCATTCCATCGTAACCAATGTTGTGGAAACAGCCATTCAAAGTGATGGGACTTTCACTTTGATAGTGAGAAAAGCTCTTCACAATGAACAAACAGTCCTCTCACGTCTTGTCCCCACTGATTCTCTGAGAGAAAACTCAGGTTTGAAGGCAGTCTTAAAGGCCTATACCAATTCAATACGGATTTTATGTTTTGTTAGATGTGAGTCAGCTACACATTAATAAAAGATTTCAAAACTACAAACTTCTGTGAACCAGAGTCTCCAATGCCACACATAGTATTAGCAAAGTTTGAGGAAACATCTAACACAGTGGTTGCAACCCTTTGTGGGGTCTAATGACCCTTTCGCAAGGATTGCCTAAGATCATCAGAAAACACAGATGTTTACAAGATAGTTCATAACAGAAGCAAAATTAGTTACAAAGTAGTAACAAAAATAATTGTATGGTTGGGGGTCACCACAACATGGGGAACTGTATTAAAGGGTCACAGCATTAGGAAGGTTGAGAACCGCTGCCCTAACAGATGATGAACATATATTTTTCTTAGATATGTATCTCAGAAATGTAGAAAAAGGCAGAAAAAGCTAAATCATGGTCCTTTACTATAACAGTGTTTCAATACCACAAGAGCAAAATTAGAATGTATTTCTTAAAGATTATTTTCAAACCTTTGTCCATAGCACTCCCAAAACTATTGTTCCTCCCACATCTTCAGCTAAGATAAAGGAGGGCAAAGGAAGCAGACCTGATGGCAGTCCACAAGAAGGAACACTTGAAGACAATTAAGAAGCTAACTGAGCACTCTGTAGATTCTGTGTTTGGTCTTAGAGGTGAAATAAGAGTGGGAAAGGCATGTACAGTGACCGTACCTCTGTCTACAAGCTGATCTGGCAGACATACTACATAACTCTGGGGGTTTACCTAAAGCCAATCACCAGTCAGTCTACTCACAAATGCCTACCCATTAAGAGTAGAGGTAATAACAGTGCAGGATCACTAAACTCTGTGGCTAGGGAAATCCGATCCTATAGCAACTTTCTCTTATAAGCAACTAAAACAGACAGCAGAGTGAATCTCCAGCACCTTCAGACACTGATCCCTCTGAACCAACACTGATAAAGGCTGCCAAAGCCAGCAATGATACTCAAGGAACAAAAACATAAAGCCATAAGAGAGAAAGAGTAGAAACAGAATACAGATGTGGATTAATACTGCTTAAGGTATTTCGAAAAATCTATATGGAAACCTATAACAGTAGAAGGTTCCTAAATAGTATACATATATTAAAAAGTATAAATGAAGTTACCCTAAAATGGGAGGGCAAACTCTAATTAGACACCACATACTACCAAATAAAAGTACCAATACCAGGAATGGCTTATCTCTTTTTGAATTGCTGGTCCTTGGGATCCCAGAATCCTCTAAACATTACAAATTTTCGCCAGTGCTTTTGATTACCCTCCAGAAGTTAACAGAAAGTTTCTATAGCTGAAGACACCACATACTTGAGTCATAAGCATGGGAAAGTAAAGTGTGTAATGATCTGTAAGCTTCAACCCTACTAGCTAGTCTTCACAGTGCTGGAAGGTGTCAAGAACACTACTAAAGAAGAAAGGTAATCAATTTCACCCAGCTGTGAACCCTGTCTGGCAAGATATACCTACTGTTTTAAGAGGGGTACAAATGCTATTAGCCAATCATTTTCTGCCTAGATTTGAAGCTTTCTCCACAAGATGGACCCCATAGCTCACACTGGTAAAAGAGTGGTCAGATAAGTCATAGGCTTTAGAAGAGAAGCTTTTATTAGTACTCTGCTAAAGAAACATAGCATTGAAATGACTCCTAATGACTTGTTATTATATCCATAGATCAATATATCATTCAACACACATCAGCAAAGCTTCTTTAAGTAGAACCACAGAGAACCAAAACTGGACAACATACAGAGAATAAAACCTTGGCCCTCCCTAAATGGGACATCTGTATCACTTCCCTTCCCTCAAAGTTTAGGACATTCACAGAAGAGGGAGCAGAAAGATTATAAGAGCCAGAGTCAACAGATGACTTCAGGGAAACTGCATTGTCCAGTCACAACAGGCAGATGCACATATGAACACACAGGAATTGTGACAGCATGCATAATTCTTCCACAGCTCAAGCCAGACAAAAATCCTAGCATGTGTTCAGGGAAGGTAGACAAGTAACCCCACCTCTACCTGAGGAGCACTGGATTTGATAGCTTCTGTGAAAGGCAGGGAGCTGGTTTGAACAGGAATGGTCCCCGTAGGCTCATATGTTTAAATACCCAATTAGTAGAACTATTTGGGAAGGATTAGGAAGTGTGAACTTGCTGGAGGAGATGTGTCATGGAGTAGGGATTGAGGCTCAGCTCAAGAGGTTTTAGAGGGAAACAATATTAGTAACTGCGCAAGAGACAGTTCTTGTGCTATCTTGATAAAGAATGTGGCTGCCTTCTGCCTCTTCTCTTAAGAATTTTCCTGAGGCTAAATTGAAATGCAATGAACTAATTTCTTTGGTGGGGAAGATTTAAAGACAGATTAATATTGACTCTGTCGTATGGTTATTAGTAATCATTCTCACACAGGCTTACTATTTAAAAAAAACTAGCAGGGAAAAAAGAAATACAAAATGAAAAAAAATACAAAGAAAAAGAGCACCAAGAAAATCGGATGTTGAAGCCAAGGCTTGTGATGAACAAGAAAAGGAGATTAAAGACAGGCATGATTGCCTTGGATTGCAAATATGATTTAGGACTCGTCATCCCAAGTGGGCAGCAGAATTTGGCAATGTTGCCCATGTGGCTTTGGCTTTAGAGTCAGGAGGACACATGAGTAATAGGGTTGTGGACTCTTGCTCTGAAGTTAAGGAGAGCTGCTGAGGCAGGAATGTGGCAACAGAGTCCGTTCATGGAGGCCCTAAGAGACCATTTTGTGAAACTGTGAAGATGAAACCCGGATTGTGTTGGCAACTCTAAGAGGTTAGGTGACAGAGCTGTGGGATGTCTGCCAAAAAGAGCTACAGACAGGGAGTGGAACCGGCCCAAGAGAGAGAAGTGTGCTGCAGGCAGCACAACTGAAGGGAAGAGCCACCTAAGCCCTCTGACATCAGACATGGAGCTACAGGATTTGGAGTTTGCCTTACTTTGGTCACACATTTCCGCACTATGCCCGGTTGTGTCCACAATTCTTAAGTAGGAAGTAAACAACAAAAATAGCTCCAGGAAGTCCCTGAAATTGACCCAATTCACTAAGCCCCCTCCCTATAAGAATAAGCAATAAAAGCTAAGAGTACCTCTAGGGTTAGCCAAACAGATCTGCAGAGAAGACTCAGAGACCACACCAGCTGTGTGGAAGAGAGTTAGACTAAGGGGCCTGGAAAGGACACTCTCCAACCTGTTGAGCTGCCTACAAAGTGTGCTTCAAGTTCCCTGCCTTGTGAGCTGTCACCCATGCTGGGATGGGCTTTAGTGAAGCAGCTGGCTTTCAGTCATTTCTGCTCCCATAAGTAACCCCCTTATCCATGTTCCTGGAAGCAATCCCAGTAAAACTTACTGGTTCACCAACCTATACTTTGGTGGTGTCTGTACTTTGGTCTGTCATAGGCGCCATCTCTGGGATGAGTAGAGATGTATTGTATCTCCCAGGAAAAGTTTTATCACACAAAATACCCCAATCTCTCTTTTGGAATAACAATTCATATTCTGTGCCATTGTATGTTGGAAGTATATAATTTGCCTTTTGATTTTCAGAGGTTACTAGTAAGAGATTGCCTTGAGTCTTAGAAGGGACAGACACTGGATTTTTTTCCCTATTTATTTACTTATTTTTGGTTTTTCGAGACAGGGTTTCTCTGTAGCCTTCAAGGCTGTTCTGGCACTAGCCCTTATAGTCCAGACTGCCCTCAAACTCACAGAAATCCATATGTCTCTGCCTCCCAAGTTCTGGAATGAAAGGTATGTGACACCACTGCCCGGCTAACACTGTACTTTTAAACAGGGTTAAAATGTAAAAGACTATGAGGAATTTTGAAGTTGGACGAAGCGCATTTTATATGCTATTAGCCATGTGTCTGTGGGGAATCATTGAATGGAATGAGGTGGTCTGAATGAGAACGGCCCACACAGGTTCATACGTTTGAATATTTAGTGTCTGGTTGGTAGAACTATTCAGAAAAGATTAGGAGGTGAAGCTTTGTTGGAGATGTGTCACCGGGCAGAGTGTGCAGCTTCAAGAGCCTGGCACCATCCCCAGTGCGCTCTCTGCTTCCTGTTGGTGAATGGAATGTGAGCTCTCAGCAGCTGCTTACCTGCTGCTAAGCTCCCCACCGTGATGGTGATGCACTCCTATCCCTCTAGAACTGTAAGCCCCCAAACAAACCCTTTCTTTTATAGACTGCCTTGCTCAGAATGTCTTATCACAGCAACAGAAACGGAACTAACTCAGGCAGACTCAGCTTTCTTTATGGTGTGAACCCTGGTATATTGACTGCACTCCAAGATAAGATTCACTCCTAAGTGAGCTGGTCACCACAAACTGCACCCAATAGGGAGTGGGAGAGAGAGGGAAAGAGGGAGGGAGAGAGAGAGCTTCTACAACTTTTCTGGATATGGAGGCAGGAGTAGATCTGAGAGGAGTAGGGGGAAGGGAAGGTGAATATGATTAAAATATACTGTTTAAAATTCTCAAATAAATAAATAAAATATTATTGTAAAAACAGATCAGCAAGGCCCACTACTACATCTGAAAATTAAAAGGGAAGTGCTTGAAGAAAGCTACCTTGAAAGTTTCCTACCTAGAGAAAAACATAGCTTAAGAGAGACCATTTAAGTGTCTACTGCTCTTCTGCGTCAATTTACAACTTATCTTAACAATGATTTTGTTTTACATCAAAGCCCTAAGTTATGGTTTGCATGTTGTCAGCAAGTACAGCACCAGGCAAGCATTGCCCTGGCTTTCCATGGGATGACCCTCCATCCTCTCACCTGCATCGAGTTTCTGTCATTAGGGCAGCAATCCAAGAGCACAGAACAGAAGAAAGGAATAAGTCCCAGCGAGAGTCACAGCAGCTTTGTGCCTTCACTGACACTGGGCTCTAAACAAACAAATAAGCCAAGTTCACAAAAGCGGGTCAATTGTTCTCAGGAAGGAACTTGACTTTAACTAGAAATTTCCATTAAAAGGCTCTTTTCTTTGACAGAGAGGAAAGTGAAAGATAAACACAAGGGTATCATAAAAGGAGAGAACTATAGAGGAAAAGATAAAAAATGGAAGAACGATTGCCTCTGAGTGTCCAGTACCTGGCACACAGCACAAGTGCAAACACTGTGCACTGATTAAAGCTGTTGCACATTTAGAACAGATGGGGATCCAAGACAATGAGCCCATCCGGAGGAAACCACCTCGCTGGCCACAGCACACATTCACCAAGCGCAAACCTTACTGTCCGAACGTCCGCATCAGTCAGCTTTTTCACAGGAACAGAGGAATCACAGCTACTTCTCTAGATGTGGAGACTTAAGAGGGACACTGGCTCAATATGACCAGGAGCTAAGAGGGGAAGGGCCAGAAAGGGAAGATCTGTGCGGGGCTTGGATGGGGGGGGAGGGGGCTTGGGTCTTAGGAAGAGTTTAAGTCTCAGATTAACTCTCACTGGGTACCCGAACCTTCTGTTTAGTTAACGCCTTTGCTGGTATTTCCCTGGAGCCTTCTGTTCTCTTAGTTCCAAAGAACTGCTCCAAAAGCCACCCAAGAAATAATCAAGGACAAAAGCAGAAGAGTCACTCCAATATGTGGGAGCCAGTGCAGCTACACAGGCATCTCCATCTTCTCTATCCCAAATTCCCCACTACCTGTGTCCCCCAACAATGACGACAACACTATCTTAAGTTGACATTTCCAATACCTGTGTCCCCCAACAATGACGATGACACCATCTTCAGTTGACATTTCCAATCCTTTAAGGATAAAATGATCTCTCTCCCAATTACAGTGTATATTTAAATTGCAAAGGCCTCCAAGGAAAGGTAATGTCAGAATTTCTTTTCAGACTAACAGGTATATGATCCTCAACCCATTTTACAAGGGTAGAGTGTTCTGAATTACAAAGCAAAATGCAGACACCATAAAAAGAGAAAATTATGGTTAACTCATTTATGAACATAGATGAAAAACATTTTTCAAATTTAATCAATTCTGAAACTGAAAGAAGGTAGGTTCTATGCCATTTCTTCCACATGGTACAGAAAATCTACCAATAACAGCATACTTACAAATAAAAAATTCTATGAAAAAAGAAAAAACCTTAATAAAAGTTCATAGTTATCAGAAAAATGTCAGAATGCATTCCCACAGAAGACAGAAACAATGTCTTCCCTCAAGAAAAGAAGAACCCTCAGACTCTTGTGGGAAGGAATACCTCAAGGCCTTTGGGAAGATGAAGGCCCAACTGCAAAGTCAAAACTCACATGTTCTCCCTTATAGGGAATCTAAAACAATCACACACAAAGAAGCAGAGCAATATGTGTATAAAGTAGGGAGGGACCCAGAGCAGTTCTGCTGGAAGTGATAGGTGATAAGATTGGAAGGTATATTAATTAGCTTAATTCTAGCCTTTCACTACACACCTCACTGCATTCCCCCAAATTATTAACGATTACTAACTTGCCAAATTAAACAAATTTTTAAAAATAAAATATAACCCTTAACTAGTTTGTAAAAATAAAATAGGAGCATCACCCAAAGCAAGCAAGATTTACCTGGGGTCCCACACATACACTGTGTGGCAATGCTGAGTGGCTTGGTAGATGATGCTTAGTGTACAGCATTAAGTTATATTAAGAAAACATAACTTGGGATCATGGTGATATCTGTCACTACTGGACTACTGGATGATTTGTGTAAAAGCACAAGTGGAGCAGTGACCAGTGGCTCACATCTGTAATCCCAGCACTTGAAAGCTGAGGGAGAAGGATCGCCAAGAACCAGAGACCAGTCTGGGCTATGAGTATAAGACAGTGTCTCAGGAAACAAAAGAACAGCAACAAGGACAGGAGGGCAGGCAGAGAACTGTGGCATGACCTCAAGGTCTCTTCTTCCCCTCACTCTTGAAGGAGTGCAAATGCTGGCACAGAAGCAATGGTAACAGTGAAATGAGATAGGAAGGCAACATTACAAGTTCCAAAGAAATTCTCTCAGAGCGGGCCAGCCTTGGAATTATGTCTACTTTGAGTGTGATTTACCCTGGTTTAAAATTCTGAATTATTTGAGGAAAGGGTAAATACTTCTTAATGACTAGAAATGAAACTTCAAACATAAGAAACCCTACCATAATATGGCTCAGAGGCAATGTCTTCCAAAAGTGTTATGGGAGGAAGTGGAGGGTGAGCAGGCTTAGCTTAATCCTAAATGGTTCCGACATGAGTGTTATTCTTCTAAACTAGTAGTCAGCACCCCAAATATGGGCAAGAGCATTTCCAAGTGAAAACTCCACACTCCAAAGGCTTCTGTCTGAGACCATTAAGTCTCTATGCTTCTCAGGACCAGGGAGAAAATGGCCAACAGGAGCATTGAAGGCTTGCAAGGTAAAAAGGAGCAAATTTGATTAAGAATGTACTCATGAAAAAAAAAATAACAAGAGAACCAGGATGTTATTTCTGATGATGCTTTTAACTTTTAAGCAATAAAATCTTACAACAAAAAGACCCAGCATTTGTTTAAGAGAAGCACAATTAGCCTGGTCTTTTCATGTATATTTCAGATCAAATTAAATCAGACAAATGGAGGACTCCTATATGACTATGTAAATAATATATATTAAAAAATATCCCCCTTTAAATATAATTTATAAGAAACAAATAGATTCTCCATGGCGACATTTAGAGAGTAATTTTCCTCTCAAATGCAGATTATTTTTTCCAGGCAAACAACAATATCTGTACTACAGCATTTATTCCTGTTTTGTTTTGTAAACCAGTGAGAAAATCTCTAATTTAGAGCAAATTCATTACGTTGATCTTAAGTAGAATTATATACTAATGAATAGGATTAGCGTCTGAAAATGTCACATATAGGCAGATGAAGTATGTGGTGCTCATTCTTGTAGAAGGCAGGCATCTAACAAAAATGTCAAACTGAAACAGAAGTTAATATTAAAAATGTAAGCAAATTTCAACTTCTTTTATTTAAGGAAAAGGAAAACTATACTTTTAATTCAAAAGGAAAATCTATAAACTTTCTATTTTCAACATAACAAAAACTGAAAGGCTGAAATTTATCTAGCTATATCATCTTGTTTGCATTCTATTCTTTGACAGTGCTAATAAAATCATCCAATAGTGGCTGTTTAAACAGTAATGACTTCCATTACCTCACCCACACTCCTTCACGCTGCTGGAAAATGAAGCACAGTAAATAAACCACAATATCGGATGATTCAGTGGACACCAAAACACTGCTTCACATGGCCACCCCACACCAGGAGTGCCAGCTTTGGTTGCATTTATCACAACACTTTTAGTTGGTAAGTGATAAGAACCAATTCGAAATGGCTTTATAAAAGTAACCACATGTTCACAGAAATGAGAAATCCTGGCTTCTGACAGTGGGGCTTAGTTCCAAGATGACTGATCTAAGTAGGTACCAGTCTTTCTCCATCTGTTTCCCAGGCCTATGGCCCCTTATGAAAGGGCCAATGACTACCCGCATCTCCATTATTAAGTCCAGTAGAAAGATGGTATTTCATTTCCACTAATTGGAGAAAACACGCCAAGATTGAGTCCTCTGTCATGACCTAGATGACAAGCTTATTTTTGTCCTAATCTCTGTGTCTAGGCACATGGAATATCCACTCACTAGGCCTTGGGCAGGGCAGGACCTCTCCACCTTAGCTACCTGCAACACATGAAAGGTTTTTTTCCTAAAAGAAAACTAGGAGACTGCTGGACATGGACCTTGGGAGACAACACAATGCGTAAGAGTTTGGTTTTCTAATAATTGCTATAATTAAGAAATGGGATGACGGTGAAATTCCAAAATACTTACCATAATGGAAGCTGCAGAGCAAAGGCTTCTTTGAGTTGCTTCTAGGATTCCTTAGGATAAAAACCACGAATGAGCAATTCTTGTTTTGATAACCTCAGTTCTATGGCCTGGATTCAAAGATGGACACTCCAAAAAATTCCTTCTGTGTTCCTAAATTTAAATTCATATAATACTCACAGAGGTATATAAGGGCCTATTCATAATTTGAGGGTCTATTTAGTGTGTGTGTGTGTGTGTGTATCTTAGTCTGATATTGAAACCCTGATTATCCTCCCTCAGCTGGGTTACAGCCAAACTGGCATCTTGAAATTTTTCTATGCATGGGCTCTAAGAACTACAAAGACTGCTTAAAAACCTCTCTCTGGTGGCAAGTAAACCTTTACTGTGAATGAAGAGTCCATATAACTTAACCATTTATCTTAATTTTTTGTTGCTAGTTGTAGAAGGAGCAGCTGGCTGCGTCCTGCCACCCAGTTCCGCATGGCTAGCTTTATACCCAAAATAATTACACGGAAACTGTATTCTTTTAAACACTGCCTAGCCCATTAGTTTCAGCCTCTTACTCACATCTTGACTAACCCTTATCTAATAATCTGTGTAACACCACGAGTGGTGTCTTACCGGGAAAGATTCAGCATGTCTGAGCTGGCGGCTGGCTCCATCGCGTCTCTCCCAGAGAGGAGAGGCATGGCAATTGCCTAACTTCCCTTCTTCCCAGCATTCTGTTCTGTCTACTCCACCTATCTAAATCCTGCCCTATCAAAAAGCCAAGGCAGTTTCTTTATTAACCAATGAGAGTCCTCCATCAGCTAGTGGAGTTGTAGTGGTAGTGATGGTGGTGGTTGTTCTTTGAGACAGGGTTTCACTATGTAGCTTTTGCTGACCTGAAACTCACTATGTAAAACAGTCTGGCCTCAAAATCTTACCTTAATTTTAATTGAATACATATGCCATAAAATAGCAGCATATCGAGTTAGCATGTAGGGCCAGTGAGAAGGCTCCACAAGCAAAGGCGCTTGCCTCTGAGTCGCATCACCTGAGTTCAAGCCCCAGGACTCACAGGGGAGAGGGAGAGAACTGATTCCAGCAAGTTGCCCTCTGGCACACACACAAAATAAAAATGTAGTTTACAACGTTAAAGTGCTATTTCCTATTTATACCTTGAGTTGGAGCAGTCATCCAAGTCATACATGAGGAAGCTGTGTGTTATGGAATGGCACAATGCAGGAAAGTCTGAAGAGAGTAGGAAGTCATTGAAGGATGGGTTGCTAAGGGACAGAGACAATTTTCATTCTCATCATGATGGTTTACACACCTATTTTATGTACATGTTTAAAGCACAGTGTGCAAACTGTGGGGTTAAGAGGATATAAACAATATGACCCATGGTGTAGCCCCTGATGCTCCAGTAGGATAAAAAGAATGTAACAGTGACAGAGAGGTTGGCAGGACAATTCCTTCTCTTCCCAGCTCCATCACAAGCCCCAGATTTTCTTAGCATCTCATACTATGTAAAGTACTTTACATTTTTAAAGATGTTTTATTCAGTTCATCTGGAAATGATTTCTTTGTTTCTTGCCTAATACCCAGGATAACATGGGAAAGCAAGCAGTGCACATAAGCAAAGTTGGATGTAAATTTGGTGCATTATAGAAAGGATTATGAGTATAGGTATCTTAGAATAACTTTTAACTAATTTGATCAATAATTTTAAATTGCATGCTCATTGGATAGTAGGAATTATATATTGTGTATATTATTTAAGATGGATTAGATGTAATGCCCCTGCCTGAGAGAAAAAAATTCAATCAGAAACTGACTTTCTAGGACTGTTTGCAAAAAACACTAAGAAGACCAAGTCTGACTGACACAACAAGAGAGATAGAAAATGCAATGGGATCTGTTAAAGTGAGATCACAAGACTACCAGGGACCAGCGTCTGATGACACGTGACCCCCACAAGTGAACATGTTTGTCAGAAATAGGCAAAGAGTTGGTGTGAAACACATTGCAAAAATAGGATAGGCTCCTGATACTAGTTGGTTCTATATATCAAGATAATTTTGGATAAAGATACCACTTATGTAAAAGCTACTTTTAATGCCCCAAATTTTAATGCATTGTATTATTCAAAACTAGAATATTTTGAGAGCTATAAATGATATATTCAAGAATACTGTGGCAGTCAAAATATTTGCAATGCATAAAGAATACAATCTGTGGCCACCATTTACATGCCAAAGATACTCAAGATATATGTTCTTCTTTATTATTTACATTTTAGCAAATGAATAATAAAATATGAGAAAAGTCTCCTACATATAATGGGAAGTACTTTTAATATTTGAGAGGTCATATAAATTATCTGCTTAACTGGGCAGGTATATTGCCTCGCTATAAAAATAACTGGGTGTCCACAAAGATTTCTGTTCCCCTGTGGCCAGTAAATAAAACATCTACCATTTACACAAATACACCATGGACTATGCAAGCAGAAAAATGATCAATCATGGGGGACTTCAGCAAGCCTCGAGATATCCTGATGGTCTAGATGCTATTTCAATATGCAAAATAATAGGAAAAGAATCTAGAAAGAAAGGCTGCCTGCTGAGTACACCCACTGCAGCATTAAAACAGTTGAGACATGAAGAACATTGCAGTTGGATTTTGGGCAGTCCTTTAATTTTTAAATATTTAAAGGAAAGCTTAGCAGGTACATTCACTGTGTATTTGTCCTAACATGTGGCTCTATGAAGAAAACGGTTTTCCCTCCATGTGTAATGAACAGGGTCACAGAACTTACCCACGAGCAACGGAAGTAGGTCAATGTAATGATGGCACTCTGGCTGACCCACTATATTGTTTAGCCTGTCTGTTTAGAGCTACATGTAGACAAGTAATTAACTCACCACCAACCCTCCACTAAGTTGCCTGTAGACAGGAATGGTGACTTTCCTACTGGAAAATGTCATTTCTCTAACACTTTTTTAAAAGCAAAGGACCAGACACAGAATTTTCCCAAACATCTTTGGTACTGCCTATGACATCCTAGAGGAGCCCACTGAGTCTGAAACAGACTTGTAAAACTCAACGCCACCCGAAAACACTTGAGGACAACAAGTGTTAATTTGTTAATTTGTGCTATCTAGAAAAAAAAATTAAAAATTTGCTCAAATTACAGAAAGCTACAACTGGTCAAAATGCAGAGATATATCTATACCAGAACTCCTAAAGCTCCACCTAATGCTCAGTGAACAGCATGAAAGAAGGGGTAACAAGACTGTAAAAGCCAGAAGGTTAGAAATTCTCCTGTGAGGTTGTTCCTGTAACGAGAAGCCACACCCATGAAATATCAACAACACGGCTGCCTAAGCAAGACTGTAACAATGACACAGCAGTTGACATCACATGGTGGATGGATAAAATCTCATAGGCCCTCACCACTAGATAAAGAGCAATTAATGACTGCTGAGAGGGAGAATCAGTCTTCCTCAGGTATGAATCCTCCACTTGACTATTTAATACCAAACAGACAACCCAAAAAACATATACACACAAACAATAATAAATTAGCTCAGTAGGATAATATTTATATGCACATTATATATATATTACATATTTATATATACAATGCATATATTTGTATCTGTATTTGTGTATATGTGTATAACAATAACAAAGAAAAAGAAGTCTTGCATTTGAGAATATAGTGGAACAGAGAGAGAAGAGAGGTATGGCAGTGATGTAAATATAGTACATTGCCAGATATAAGACATTTTAAAAATAAAATAATTTATGGTATGAAAAACTGGCTGCCTCATTTCAATGAGTGACAGTTAGTTGTGGAATCTAGACTTTGAGTGAGAATAGCACTAGAGGCTTCTGTAACTTGCCTCTCCTCTCCTGCCAACATTTCCCACACTTTACTCATTCATTGGTTAGTCATTGACTAAATATTTACTGGATGCTCACTATAGCAGTCCATGCAACAAAGAATCAGAGGCTTGGAGTTTGTTTTGGATTTTTACCCAGTTTGGGGGACTATGTAATCTACAACAGAATATAATAACGACGCAAAGACACTACCAAATAACCAAACACTTTATATCTAAGTTAGGAGTGAGGCAGGCATAATAGAAGACAAGGAGAGCAGAATAATGTAGGACTAACACTGCCTGCCTTACCCTGAACCATGGAGTAAAGAGCTCAAACTCCCCCGTGAAACTTTGGTGCCTCTTCACAATGAACAAACTCGCCCACCCCAATGTAGGACTTGTTGTGAAATATGAAGAATTCTCTTGTTTGGAGAGAAATGTGAGCTGAGTTGTCTGTATGTCTGTCTGTCTATCCATCTACCCAATTATCCATCTATGTGATAGTGGGGACCAAGGCTAGACATGTGCTTGATCACTAATTTCCTCCCCATCCAGAGCTGCTTCTGATGACAAGGAACCAGGCAACAACACAGAACACAGAACATCATAGTGATCCAATGACACTACCAAAAAGCAAACACTTTAAATCCAAAGGTCCTTGAAAAACTCCAGGTATTGCCACTCCAAGACTAACCTTGAGGATCTCATTAACAAGAAAGATGATAGGAAAATGTTCACTTGGCATTGCATCCAGACCATACCTGCATTGCCTCCTGACCATCCACATCCTGCCCTATCCCATCAAAGGCAATGAACTGTGTTTTCTATAAGAAAGTCACAGGGCTAGAATATGACTAAATCAACAAAACTTCACCTCTTCTGAGGTGGTAGAGTAAGCAGTTCAGTTCAGGTTCTTGACAGACAAATTAGGTCTCCGTCCTCAGGGATTAAAAGGGTCCTCATCTCCAAGAGGACCAATACAAAAACACAGAGTAATGGAATCAGTAAGATCAGAATGCACTTGAGGGAAAGAAGAGAAGGAACAGATCTTACTGCAAACTTGTAATGACTTAATTTAGAATAGGGAAAATTAGAATAAGCTAATTCTCACATCTGAATATATTTTTCTTTAAAATGTTAATCATCGAAGCCACCCTCATAAAGAAATGCTAATATAGCTGTGGAGCACAATACTCTAAACCTTGTACAGATATTAGTACACAGAAATTGCAACATTTTGAATTTATTTTCCATTTCTTCAGGCAAAACGGTCTTCATTTAACTCTCTGGCATGTCTTTTTAAAGGGCCCTGTCCATTACAAATCACTCCTCACAGTTTATTCTGCACCCAACCTGTACTCATTTTACTCAAAAAGGGTGAGATGTTTTGAAATACCTTAAAGGCTCTTTAAGTAAACTCTAACATTCCTTTTGCTACCTTAAAAGACTGGTTTAATTAAAGGAGAAAATTGTACATTTCAAAGACTGCTTGTCATACTTTATGCTTGTGAGTGCCTAGAGTCTTCAGCCCCTGCCTCACAGACACAGGCATTTCAAATGCTGTCCTCCTCTCATGTCCTGATGAAGCCACTGATGTGGGATGCACACAGATGGCTCACAGTCTATAGGATCTATACAGCCCCTCATCTCAGCACTCCTGAGGCAGAGCACATTGCTTTTTGCCTCGTTTAAATCTAATGTGTAAAGCAGATCATTTTGAACAAGTCATGGTGGTCCTCGTTGTGTCAGTTCTTCTGTTTTCTTAAAAACAGAGAAGGAAAGAAAAGGGCCTGAGATACAAATGCATTGAGAGAGACTGGAGAGTTTAAGATCAGATTTTTGTATTGGGAGCTTGTCATCTTAAAGCAGATGCCTCCAATGTCTCCACTGTCAAGTGGAATAGAGCACGGACCCGAAAGAAAAGGGCATTGGGACAAGAGAATTGAGAAGAGGGAAGTACGTGGCTCTAGCCTGACTTGTAACCGATAGACATCTCCACAGATTCTTAGCAGAGTTTAGTGGGCCAGGTATCTTTGGCTTTCATTTCCTTCTATTTCCTTTTATTTCTGTGGAATTTTTAAAATGGGGAATAAAACTGGGGGAGAGACGAAGAGAAGGATCAGGGAAGAATAGAAGCTGGACGCCCAGCTTTGGGCAGCTCAGCATATGCACCTTCAACTAATATGGAGAGCTCAACAGAATGCTTTTTTATGAGCTGGCACTGCCTCCATAAGGAGAGGCGTTGTCAGTCCTTACCAAGTGAAATATTTGTGTTGCCCTGTAGCTAAACAAATGCCCCTTTTCACTTTCACTTAAGACAGCCTCCAATGTCTCTACTCAGCAGAGGCAAGCCCGGCCCGTAGCACGTGTAGTCTACAAAGCGTGCTTCCCACCATACAAATGGAGTATTTATATTAACATTAAAGATTCACAGGGAATTCTAGAAACTCCACAAATTAAAACAACATAAATTTCTGCTATTTTAATACCTTCACTTATCAACCAGTGCAACTTCACACGCAATGAAACCATCCAGTGTGGTAACTCACCAAGTGCTCCAGAGTAAGGCTGCTTGCTGCCAGATTGTTTGCATATTACTAGGTTTGATACTGTGGCTCTTCCCTGCATAAAATGTGATGAACCCACAGGATGATTATCCAATTCATAGCATGTGCTCACCATACCAAACCACACATTATGGGTTTGTAGCTTGTTTGCCCTAAAGTAACAAAGATTTGCATAGCATTCAAATGAGTGGTCTACACACACCACAGTTAAGATATTATTGCAGTTCTATGTGTTTCCATATAAACCCATAAAAACAAAGCCTATTTCTTTCTTTTCTAGGACAGTACTTTATTACAATTAAATGAAAACCTGAGCTTGGCTACTTCTCTGAAGACAAAATCAAGATCAAAGAAGAATAGCTGAAGAGCTAGAGCACTTTTCACCCACAGGTTAATCAAATATCCTGTTTCAGGTCTGAAACCAAAGTATTATTCCCCTGAAAATGAGAGAGCAATGAAAACCCTCGCAGACACTTGACACATGGGTATTATCAGGAAAAGCTGGGTCTCCCTAGTCTTTACCCTGTGTTTGGGCCGCATAGCACCTCTGCCCCTCTGCCCCACTACTACTGTACCATGTCTGATGTCGATGATCGCCCATCAGCCCACCTCAGTAGAGGGGTCCCTGTATCTGGGAAGTTCTTTTACACAGAGTTCAAAGTTGGAAAGAGCAATTCCCTTTGAATTTAAGAAACAGTCCTCCAGAAGGGGGCAAGAGAGGCAGAATATGTCTTTAAAACATTTCTGGATTTCTAAGGTGAATCCAACCCCAAAGTAACTCTTCAGCTCTGTTTTAACCATTATTGGGGAATGCACTGTATCTTGCATGAGGCTTGACTATCTGACAGCTGTCAGGGCAAGTGTTCTTTTTTCACTGTGACCTCTCAAGCTCTGGATCCAGCAAAAGTTAAGCGACGTTTGAAACAAACAAGAGAAGAAAGAAGAATAGAAGAAATTCTTGAGAGTAAATATAAATTTAGGGAAAGGTAAAAATGATTAAGACTGGTGAGCCACTATTACTAAGATGTTAAAAGGGATACGTCTGCTGCTTTATCTTGTCTCGTTTGGGATGGCATTTACTTTTCATGGGCAATGAAAGAAAACTCAGTAAAATCTTCCAACACGGGACAACGGTGACAGACTCTATTTTTCAAAGGAAAGTCTTTAAAGAAGTGAAAATGCGCACTCCTTTCCATTCTCATAATCTTCAACATTGACTCTGACATTTATTTAAGGTGACAGTTTCTGTGGCAGTTGGGTATGCTCGGCACAGCTCCCCACACACGCTCATGTACTCCGGAGCAGACACTGTCTGGCCTGTCTAGAGAAAGGCAGCTGAGAAGAGGGGTGGATGAAAGTCAGGAGTGTGAGTCTAGAAGACTTCGGAGATGCTAGTTTCTTAGGGGTGGCATATTTTCTGAAAGATTCCTCTCAGTGTCCAGATCCTTTGTACCAAGATAAATAAGTTAAATAAGAAATTCCTTTAAATTAGTATTGTACCTCAGTCTCTCTGTGATATGAGAGGTTATTTCTGAGCAAGACTTACTCCTTTCAGCTATATACTGATTAAAATTTAGTAATCCTTGGTCTATTCCATGTCTACATCAGAGCTATTTATCAAAGGTATCATAAGAAGAGACAACAGACCAAGGACATTATGTCTTTCAAGCTTAGTGGCACTTAACAGATTCCTTGGCCTCCAAGGCCTAACAGATTCAACCAATACTTTTCACACAATCAGGTAAAGAGGCACTGCTAGTCAGCAGATGTATAATTCAGATAACAAAGAGAATATCTTAGTGACAATGTGAGAAGAAAAAAATAAACCAGCAAAAATGGATGCAAACCCATTGGACCCTTTTGCTCTTCAGCCTCAAGTCTGACAAGGGCATTATCTATATTCTTGAGCAAATATGAAGATAATCGTGCACTGTTAGTTATAAGCAGCCCAAAATAAAATACTCAGAGAACACCAGCCTATCAGTGTAAGCTCTAATACAAACATAGTGACTATATATTGGTATCCTTGTCTTTAAGAAAAAGAAAGAAAAGAATTTTTGTAGTATTGCTGGGCAGTTTGCTCTTAATTTCACCTCTGACTTAATATTAGCATCTAATAAGTCTACCTTTATTGCATGAGATCTAGAAAATGTACAGGAGCTGGAGCAGTGTCTCAGTGGTTAAGACCACTAGCCGCTTTTTCAGAGGACTGGGATTCAATCTAGCACCCAAGTGGCAGTTTGTAATTGTCTGTAACTCCACTCCCAGGAGAACCATTGTCCTCTTCTGGTCATACACCAACCCTTAGTTAGAGTATAGTTCTGGCCTAGAATATGGAGGAATATGACTGCTCTTTTAGAGACCAAACTTAAAGAAGAAACTTTTGGATAAACTTGTGCCCCATTTTAACTTTTAAAAAGAAGCTGTGAGTGAAGACAGTTCGCAGAGGCACTTGGTGCTAGGGTGGAAGCATGGTAGGGATCAGTCAGAGCAGTTTAGACATCGCCCGGCTTACTTTCCAACCATCTGTATCAAATATGCTTCATTAAAACAGAACCATATGGAAAACAAGCTGGCAATTAGCACAGCTTCTGCATGTGCCCCTAGCACAGTGGCCTGCAGATTGCAAGAGGAATTCGTGACCTCCTACCTCCATATTGCTGCTGTGGAGGACCTGGCAGCCATCCCTAGACTGGCCTCATCCCCAGCACTACACCATTTCAAGACATTTCTGGGTTATTGAAAGAAGCACAAAGGAAATAGTAAGGATTTTCTTAATTTTTCACTGTAGTTAGGTTAGCTACTCAAGCATAGGCACACTGCAGCAATCAGCCTTTTAGATGACACTAATACTGTACAAAGTCCCCCGAATCTACTTTCAAGTTATATAAATCACTCAATGGCTTTACACTCATTAGCTCAGGTCTCCTAACCATAGAAATAAGTTGCAATGACTAGGTCTTGCTGGCATGATGAGGCCTCAGGAATTTAGTATAATGACATGCGTGAAAATCTGCCATGAAATGATCCGTTCTTTGTCTCCATCGAGAAGTTCCAAATAACAGGTGTCTCAGGTTGAACACTGAAGCAAAGGAGGAGCTATCCTGGCATAAACGTGTGGCTGGAGAGACTCAGCCGTGTGAAGTGATAAGGGCCTGGATGAGACTAATAATGATAGAAAATAAATTGGATTGGAGCGTGTTAGAGATTGAGATGGGTAAGTAGGTGGAATGCTTGCCATGTAAGCATGAAGACCTGTGTTCCACCCCAGCACCTGTGTCAAAAGCCAGTAAAGATGGTATACGTTTATAATCTCAGAGCTGAGGAGGTAGAGACAGGTGGATCGTGCGGCACTGGCTAGCCAGACCCCAATGAGAGACTCTCCTTCAAAAACCAAGATATATAGCACCTTAGGAAGAACACCTAGGTAATCCTCTGCCCTCCATACTCAGGTGTGAATGCGCGCGCACTCACACACACACACACACACACACCTTTTTAAAAAGTGTCTTATCACTCACTTCCCTATTATTCAGGATGGCTACACATCATTATTTCACTTACCTACTATCCCAGGGTGTTCCAATAGAGAAGGGAGTAGGCTGCAAATCTAGCTGGCACACTGCTCACTGAGCCACAGGCACTGGACTGTAGCTACCAAAGGAGAAGGCACCTGGGAAGAAAGATTTTGCCAACTCACCAAAGCCCACTACTGGAGACTGTCCACTACCAGAGGGTTTCTATTCCTCTAATCCACACACACATAGCACTGTTCACTTTCGCTCCTGTTCCAGTCCAAGCGTGGTGTTTCATTTAAACACTTCTGTATTTGCCTTCTGGCTGGGGTCCAAGTCTCATACTTGCTTTTCTGTAGCCTGTTCTTCCTATAGAAGAACAATTCTTTTTAAAAACATGGATCACATCTGTTTCTCTCTGACTTCCCCAGTGACTTCCTATGTCACTAAGTTTAAAAGCCAAAGTCTTACTTTGAGGGTACTACTTGAGGCAGCAGCTATCTCTCTGATACTGCTTCCCACTTCCCTCTTACTACTATCTCCTTTGACTCTCTGACTTTCTCACTTGGCAGGCAAAACTAAAGCTTAGTGTGGAGCTGGAGGAAGAGGTGTGAGATTCATTCATGTAGCATTAAGAGGCACAATGACAAACCTGAGATCCAAGAAAGACCATAGGAAAAATAGTGAAAAAAGGCTAAACTTGGAAAACCTTTATTTAAAAAGAAATGAATGCATCTAAAATAACTAACAACAGTGCCATTTACTTACTAAAACCTTTCTGAGTGTCTAACTACATGTTAATGACTGTGCAGAATCACTTTAGCGAATAATATCAATGACCACTGAGTAAAAAGGACAAGAGCTTGGAAAAAACAATAAATATGGAATTTAGGAATATTCTGTAGTCTTAGTCAGCAGATTCACTAGAAATAGACTTGTATGGACAGAGAGTAAGGAAATGCATATAGAATGTACAGATGGTTTCTAAGAGGTTCTAATCATGGGAGAAAACACTCTGAAAGTTGGCATGGGGAAGGAAGACATCCTAAGAAATGTTAATGATTTGTGTGTATAGGTTTTAGCGATCACAGCTAGTATAGGAATGTTTGTCCAGCTTATAAAGAATACTCATGGGCACTGTTGTAACTGATTCACTACAAAAGTAAGTCCAGCTGGAAAAATTGTAGGTTAAAGAGCCAGCAACACGGTTCAGCAGATATAGGTACTTTTGGCCAAGACCTATGACCTGAGCTTGATTCCCAGAACCCACATGATAGAAGGTAAGAACTGACTCCTGCAAGTTGTCCTCTGACCTCTATACTTATCAAGACAAGACCAGTAAGAGGGGTTGAGGGGGGAGGGAGGGAGAAGGAGAGAGACAGACTTTTAAAAATAATAAGAAAACTGTTTATTTAGAAAGGAAATTGGCCAGAAGACCAGGAAGTGTGTTGGGAAATTGTATCTTCTTGATATGACAGAAAAGCTACACTAATGAAATCTCACAAGTTGCCTAAATGAGAGCTGAACAATTCCAATACTAGTTGACATTCCAATGTGGATGGAGGGAAATCTCACCCGGCTCCAACCCCTAAATGAAAAAATACAAGTAATTAAACACTGCAAAGAGAGGAAAAGCTGGTTTCCCCAAAGAATGAGCCCTTAATTGGTTATCTAATACCAATAAGTCAATCCTGTAAACATACACACAGCAACAGCAAATGGACTCAGGAGGTCACATTTATATATTATTTACATATACATAATAATAATAATTAAAGAAAAAGAAGCCATGGATTTGAGAGAAAGTGAGGGAATTAGGAGAGGTTGGAGGAAGGAAAGGGAGGAAGAAATGTTGTAATCATATTTTAATTAAAAACAAAGGAAATCAAGACTTTGACAAGACAACTTGACCAAAGCCAAAAACAGGCAAAACAGCAATTTCAGAATTACACACACACACACACACACACACACACACGCACATGCACACACGCAGGACAGCATTTCTGATGGGGATAGAATTTTGAAAACACGGTGTAGATGTCTCCTCATAAAAAACAGCGGCCATAGCTTCCCTTTTGGGACAAAAGGTAAAAGAACATGGTTGAGATAGTAAAAGGACTGCGTTGTGTGAGATGAAGTGAAGGGGCTGCATCCCAGGAGTGGGGCTTATGGCAGTGCTGAGAATAGCTTGTGTTGGGCAGAAGTAAAGCCACATACCTCAATTCCAGGCTCAAAATCATATGTCAAAAGTCCTGTGCATCTCCAGGTAGCAGAGAACCCAATGGGGAAAATGTTTGGGAATGAATAGAAGAACTATCAGAAACCCATGAAAAAAATCCACACAGGACATGGGACAGACAGTGAAAGCGTAGGTGGCTGTGCTGCTGTGCCGCACTAAGTTGCCCTAGAAGCCTTCTTGAGCTGAACCCTCTCACCCTCTACACTGACCTAGCAAGCTGCTTTGCAAGTGCTCATCCCTCAGAGCTCTGTCCCGCTCCTGCAAGGTCTTTGCTTCAGCCTGGTAGACTGCACTGGCCTCAGGCACTGGCCCCGTTCAAAACCTACAGAAGCCTGGCAGTGGTGGCACACGCCTTTAATGCCAGCACTTGGGAGTGAGAGCCAGCTGGATTTCTGTGAGTACAAGGCCAGCCTAGTCTACAACAAAAATTCCAGGACTGCCTCCATAGCTTCAGAGAAACCCTGTCTTGAAATACAAAAAAAGAAACAAACCTCTATAGACTTGACAGCAGCTTTGTACCTGTACTTACCGGTCTGCACCAGACATGAGTCAGCTCAACCTTGATCATGGACTTCAGAGGGAATACACCTTGATTCCAATTTATTCCCTCATTCATTCATCCAGAAAATATTTAGCACCTGTCAAAGTTCTTGTTCCTAATGACAAGGCATCAGATAAAAAAGGTCTCTGCTGCCATTTAGTTGGCACTCTGACCAAGAGAGCAGGGGTTTGGTTCTTCTAACTCTTAGCCGTCAGACCCTAAGCAAGATGCTTTATTACTGAAAGCTTTGATTGCTTCAACCTTGAAAATGAAAATAAACAAGAACTGACTCCCTCAAAGCACACAGGAGAGGAAAAAAATGGAGTCTGTCAAGTAATCAGTATCCAGATGTCAGCACTCTGAGCTTTGTCTCAGCAGAAATCCACCAACTCTCAAAACATGACTTAAGCTCCTCTCACCTCAGGACCTTTGCATATGCCCTTTCTTTTCTGTAAAGAAGTGTGTACCTCTGCTACCCTACCCTAACCCTTTTATCTTATTTATTTCCTATTCTTTGGATCATAGCTTAATCATTGGGTCTTCAGGGAAGACTTACCTAACTCAATCAATCATGTTCCACTTGCTCACAATGAGAGGTGAACTACTGTCTTTTTAGAGGGTCATTCATTCAAGGATGTAGGACACCACTAATGGTTATCTGGGTTACTCACAAGTCTCCTGCTGTGGTCTGAAAGCGCATGCTCCTACAGAGTCCGCCTTTGTCCCTCGGGTGGTTGTATTATGATATGGTATCTCTGGGAGGAGATTCTGCCATGTTCGCAGAGTTGTTGTAAGAGGTCCAGAGAGAGACCCGTTACCCTTTCCACCGTGTGAGGCAAGGGTGAGAAGAAGACTGCAGAAGAAAGTAAGCTCTTACTACACGTGGCATTGGCTGTGCCTGCTTTGGTTTTCTCAGGTTACAGAACTACAAGAGATAAGCTCCTCTTGTTTATAAGTCCTTTGCGCTATGGCATTTTGTTGTCTCCATGATGCAGTCCCCACTCAGCACAGCAGGCAGTACACACCTTTTGAAACAGAAGACCACTTTCTTCTGAGAACCCATCCTCCTCTGGTTTCCCTTCATCCTTGGGTCACACCATTCTTCACAATGGCTCAAGTCATGTGTATCCTTGCCTTTCACAATGCACAATGCTGGCCTCCTTGCCTCGGTTCCTGTACCCCTCGAGTTCACACCTGCATTAGGATACTGGATCATCTTCCTGATGGTCTCACCTCAAGGGCATGATTGACTCCTTCACTCCTAGCCTCTGTACACCCCTCACCTTCTCTGTGAGGGAGTATTGTTTCCATATACCAAACTAGGAAGGTCTGCCCTTGGCCTCCTGACCTCATTCATTTATTTGGTGTTTCTTGTTACACCCACCTCTTCTGCAGACTACATTTCCTCTCCATGTTTGTGATTTGTAATGCCTTACCTTCCTCAACCACTAGAACATAAGCAGTAAGTGCAAAGATTGCTTTATTTGCTGATGCAGGGATCCTGCTTCAGACAGTACCTGGAACACCATAGACCCTACAACAATCATGATAATGTCTGTGGAATAAGCCTGGTAAATTCCCAAAGTAAATAATTTATACAGATGGAGGGAAAGTTCAGTTATTTCATAATAGCTAGACAAAATTTCTAATACTCTTCAAGAATTTCATTTCAAAATAGAATTAAGATACATGTCCTAAAAAAAGAAAGAAAGACATCCACATTTATCAATAGTTAAAAACAAAACCCAAGGAAAAGTAATATGGAGCAAGAGGTTTTAAGTGAAAGAGAGTGTGCGCTTTGGGTGTGTTCGAGGCCAGTTTAAGGCCTTGCATGAGCTGAGCAGACACACTGCCACTAAGCTATAGCTACAGCCCTGCACATATGCCGTTTTCACAACTGTGAAGCATGTTGGTGTTAATACTTGTTAGTAGCTTAAATTTACTAAAGTTCCTACTATTTTAATTGCCTCATTATGACTCAGATTTTATGTTTAAGTATTCATCATAGATAAATTTTCAGTTTCTATATCTTTTTGGATTATAGAAGGAATTCTCAACTCTTCTGCATTTTTACTATTAAAAATGGAACAGCCCCATCCAGACATCATCAACTATTTCCCACAGTATAGTAGTCAGAGAATACTTCACAGAGAATAATTCGGAACAAGAAAGAAGAGGAAAGCTCCGTATACTGATTCATGACTGCAATTCCAGCACTCAAAGACAGAGGCAGGAGGATCATAAATTTGATGCTAAGGTGGGCTACATAGTGGGACTTTGAGGAGGGAATAAGTGAGGGAGGGAGAGGAGGGGAGGGAAGGAGGAAGAAATAAAGTAAAGACAAACATAGAGAAACTAAGAGGTGGTGGTGTTCAGGAACTCTCCCTAAGTGCCCTTTGCAAGTCAGTCATCACAGAGGCTGGCATTAATTTCAGAGTTTCTGAATGTCTTCTCCACTTCTGATCCTTCCACTCCTAAAAAGGCCAAGTTGTATCCTAACTAAAAGAGTTGAGCATTTAAATAACAACCCTTTATTTTGGGACAAAAAAAATCTTTCCCCACTCAATGACATAGGACAATGAAAAGAATCAGCACCACTTGCAAAACTCTTGGAATGCTCAGAACTCCTGTTCTTAGCTAAAAGGCGTACACGCCAGGTCATTACAGTTAAAGGTGGGCTTGTGGGGATGTCAAGTCAAAGGGTTCAAAAGCAATTTGTGACTGGTACTGAGATGATGCAAATGAGCTGCTGCTGCTGTTTTAGTGCTAGGGACCGAACCTTCACCTGCACCAATGCCCGCAGCACCAACATCCACCCCACTCTTAAGAAGCTGACATTTAAACAAGTAGTTAAGGAGTGAGACTTTACTGTCATCACTATAGCATGTACATTTGGCCATAAAACTGCCTAAACCCAATATCTAGTCTTACATTTGCCTCATTGTCTTAAGGTCTCACAGCGATAGGTCTCTTTCTAGGACAGTCGTGGGGGGGCAGGGTCTCCATTTTCTGTGGTGAATTCAATCACCCAATGATATTGTTGATGTAATAGTTCAGTTCTAGAAATGCGCCTGTCATAGACTACTCAAGGAATGAGGTGTATGCCATTGTGTAGGAAGGGTTAGGCTCACAAGTGCACCCCACAACTAGGGAGGCATTAAAGGACTTCCCTCGGTAGACCAGATTCAGAACGTGACCAATAAAAATATAATCAGCATTCAGTCACCCACGAAGGGGTCCTCACTTGTCACATCTAATTACATTTCTAGTCGTTGATACATTAGTAAATAACATCTGTCCAACTTGATTATTTTATTATTGCTCTTCACACCAAAAAAAATTATGTCTTGCTTTGTGCTATTCAACACACCCTTAACCTCCAAAGAGAGAAAGTCTGTTTTAATCATGGCAGTAAGTGCATGTAGTCTGCTCCCCATTTGGAGGGCACAACCAAGTAACAGAGCAATGTGAGCAGAATGGGGAGGCAAACTTGGGCAGCAGAGGATCACGAAAAGGATAAATTCTCCTTTGTAAGTGGTCAGTTGTCTCTTCCCTTCAATGGTGATAACATTCAGGAGCTAACCAGTACTTATCAGACTCCAGTCACACACAGGGCAGTTCAGAGTCTGATTCTACAAGGGGCGTCAGCATTTTCACCACCTGAATCCTTCCAGTCACAGACCCATCACATTCCCAAAAAAGGAAAGAAAGAAAGTAATAATGACGTAATGGTTTATATACTGTTTTCCAATGAGTAAACATGTTATCAGAGAGTTCATATGGTCATATTATATATAAACAAATTATTATAAAATATTTTGGGGGTGGGTTATCATGTCTCTGAAGCTATCCATAAACTTGTTATATAGTAAAGGGTAATCCTCCTGTCTCTACTCTGGAGTGCTGGAATTACAGACTTACACCTGGTTATGAGGATACTGGGCATCAAATCCGGGGCCTCATGCTTGCTAGATAAGCCCTCTACCAACTAGCTCCTTCCTCAGCCTTTTTACTAGTTGTATTAATTTTTATTTATTATAGTGTGTATGTGTGCATGTGTGTACTTTCTGTGTCCATGTACCCATGTATATCACAATGCATGTATGGGGATCAGAGGACAACTTATGGGTGTCAGTTCTCTCTTCAACCTTGTGGGTCCAGGAATTGAACTCAAGTCATCAGGTTTAGCACCAAATGAATTTACCTAAACTAATCCATCTGGACAGCCACATTGGCTGTACATTAAAGTGGGAAAACACTTCGCATTTGACCCTTTATCATCAAAAGTGATCTAAGAGGAAGACAAGATTCAAAGTCTATGCCTGAGGATGTAGCTGAACGGTAGAGAACTTGCCTAGTTGACATGGTTGGATACGGAAAAAATATTTTTCTCTGTGAGTTCGAGGCCAGCCTGGTCTACAAGAGCTAGTTCCAGGACAGGCTCTAAAAAAGCTGCAGAGAAACCCTGTCTCGAAAAACCAAAAAAAGAAAAAAGAAAAAAAAAAAAAAAGAACCAATTGTAAAGTTTCTGCTCACATTTGTAATACTTTTGTATATGTCATGATCTTCAGTGTCTGAGTACTGTCACTGATGTTCCTGCTCCTGGGGAAAAGTTTATTTGATCATGTCCCCTACTGCAGACACAAATGGTTGCCAAAGCTTGTGTGTGGGGGAGGGGGGGGTTCAAGACAGGGTTTCTCTGTGTTACAGCCCTAGCTGTCCTGGAACTTACTCCTTACTCTGTAGATCAGGCTGTCCTTGAATTCACAGAGATCCACCTACCTCTGCCTCCTGAGTGCTGAGATTAAAGGCCTGCTCCCCGCCATCACATAATCAAAGCTGCCAAAAGTTTTGGTTATGTGTCTGGCATAATTCTAGGCAAGAGCATGGAAACAGTTGCTATCATAGACCTTGCTTTCTGAGTCTAGTTCCAGATTCCAGTGGTGGCTGTTTTCATGAAATTTTCTTTTAAATATGCTTTGTAAATCTCTTACACAGCACTTTATACAGACCCTGACTGCATTGCGCCATAATCATCTATGTATCTCGAGCATCATTCCCTCTA
The DNA here is from genome assembly GCF_903992535.2 of Arvicola amphibius. NCBI lineage: Eukaryota > Metazoa > Chordata > Mammalia > Rodentia > Cricetidae > Arvicola > Arvicola amphibius. Next base: position 117,850,626 of record NC_052047.1, read on the forward strand.
AACCATCAACTCTGACACAAAGAACCCTTTCTTATTTAGATGTGATCTAGCCCAGGAAAATATCTGGTTCATAAGCACTCACTAACCATTTTGTTAAACTATAGAAAACTACACCAAATATTCATTTGAGGTGGTGTATTTATGGTCCACTTGAGTTAAACATTAAAATATCTAAGAGAAAAATCATATGATTTCATTCATAAAATTGGTACGGAAAAAGTGATAGCCATGACGATACAAAGATATGTTTACATTTTCCCTGGGTGTTTTTCGGTGTTTGAGTTTATATTAGATGTCACACTGGATATTAGACAGTACAACCTGTCTTACATATTAAACCAGTTGCTAAAAGTGCATAACTATTCTGCTTCTTAGTTCATTATATAGGATAAAGAGTAGCATTCACCACAGTCAAAGCTTGATATTATTTATAACTGAGAGCTCATCTGCTCTGCCAGTAGAATTATAGATATTAATTCTTCAGTGTTCTGCTGTTGGCTTATTAACAGTCATAATTCAAACTAACTATTAATTAAAAGTGACACAAATACCAATGATTGTATGGATTATAAACAATTTTATGTCTGTGTTTATTACTGTCAGATCACAGAAATTAGAATGAAATCAAATTTCTTAAAAGGTAATGGTTTCAAGAACTGAAAAACTGAGCTTAGAATTTTTATTTTTTGTTTCTTTATTTTACTGTATCTTGTGGGCTTTTTTGTTTGTTTGTTTTCTTAGGCTCTGGATATGCGGCCAAACTGACCTTTAACTTGAGAGCTTCCGGCTTCATCCTGGCCAAGGAGTGTTGGGTGTATATTGCCATGCCCAACTCTTTAGATTATAATTTATACTTGTTTTAATTGTTTGTTATGTATTTTGCAAATTAAAATTGTCCAAATTCCAAACTCTTTTCACATGACACACAAAACACTGACTTACAGGCTTAACAGACAAACATGAAAGCTAACACACATCTCCACATAAGAACATGAACTCCAGATTTTAGATTGGGACCAGTGATGCCACCAAATTGCAAGAAGCTAGAAACAGACAGTGAAAGACTCAAGAGGAGTGTGAGCCTCCAGCCCCTTGGTTTTGGAGTCTAGTCTCTAGCAAAGAGAAACAATAAATGTCTATCTTTTTAAGCCACACAGCTTACAGTGCTTTGTTATAGCAACTGCGGGAAACATCTAGCAAATGCCCTCAAATAAAACTATTTCAAGAACAGGGATGCTATTTCCTCGCTTTCCAGTGTCTTCTTTTGGCTTTATCCCTCCCCTCTGTTTCACATGTTTTTATAACATGTTTGTGAGAGGGTGATGAGACGGCCGGTTGATAAACATGCATGCTGTGCAAGCCACACGGCCTGAGTCCACCACGGAAAGAGGAAAACAATTCCCCAAAGTTGTCCTCTGCCCTCCAAATGCACGCACTATAGGAAGCTGGGACACACACACACACACACACACACACACACACAGAGAGAGAGAGAGAGAGAGAGAGAGAGAGAGAGAGAGAGAGAGAGAGAGAGAGTAAAACTAATAAAAAAATTTTAAAGGGGGCAGTCACTGTCCATTAAGGGACTGTCCCCCCCCCCATCACTTGTTTTAGAGCAAATTCCATCTCTCATGACACCTTCATCATCTTTCTACAGCAACCCTTGGCCATCCATGGCCTTAGCAACAAGCTGCTGTAGATTGGTTTCATTGGCAGAGCAGATGATCTTCCAGCTATAGGTGATATTGTCACTGGTGAGTGCTCTCTCCTTCATCTCAGTTCTTCTACAACTCTCAGCGAAACCAGCTAACACTTTATCAGATCAACAACTGCTGCTCCAGTCACTCTCCTCGAGAGTCTCCTCTTTCCTGTCCATTATGTTAGAAAGGTCCACTTCACTTTTCAGTAAAGCCTCTTGGTCCCTTTCACCATCTTCCCAATGATTCCATCTTAGGGTTCTTTCTCCCCGCTTCCTCTAGATTTCCCTTCTCTCATCTGTCTCCTCTCTCACCCTAGCTCCTTTTATCTTTCCCTCTCTCTTTCTCTCACTCCCTCTCTGTCTCTTCTCGTGCCTCTCTCCATCTCTCTGTTCCTTCCTCCTCCCCTCTCGCTGTGTGTGTCTCTGTAGAGAGATAGGAGATACTTTCTGATTAGATGGTGTATCTACCAATCCTTTGTAAATAACTCCCAAATCTATATTCCTGCCAGCCACACTTTCACACTGTGCAGTGTTAGCAAGCACTGTATTTTGGACTTTAAATGACCCCAGATCCCCATGTTGAAAGGCTTGGCATTATTTGCAGGTGACAACACTGTAAGAGAAAGGGCCTAGGGGAAGTTTTAGGTCCGGGCAGGTGTGCCTCAGAGGAGACACTGAAAATCCAGCCTTCTTCCTTCTCACCTGTTTTTCACATTAAGCAAAGGGCCTTTGCCCCACAGTCCACCCCCTCTATCACTGCACACACAGGCCCCAGGGCAACAGTGCCACCAACTATAGGCTGAAACCTCTAAAACTCTGAGCCAAAATCCATCTTTCCTCTGTATATGTTGATCCATCTAGCTCAGGTATTTGTTGGTTTTTATCCTGTCTCAGCTTCCTTACTCAGACATTATTTTTTTTTCTATTTCTGGGTGGTTGGAAAACAAGTGAAGAAACATATTCTGAGCAATAAGTAGTTCTCAGGGCTCTTCCATGGGAAGTTGTCAATAAATGCAGCCTGCTGCAGTGTCAGCTGCCATTGCTCACTGTCACCTCTTCCATTGCTCCAACTAGAATCGTAAGTATGAAATCACTCCCTGTGCTCTGTCCCCAGCACACTGGTAACAGAATGCTAGCAAAGCATGAGGTGTGGTTAAAGGTCATCGCACTTCTCTCCTAAACTATAAAACTGATCACGCTCTACCCAGGACTGTCCTCATTGCGTCCTCATATCCATGCTCCTGCCTCCACTAGACTGAGTGCAACACAGCAGCCAGACGCTCTCTGACCTCAGAGCACCCAAAGCGAACTTCACTTCAGCATTCAGAGAATCATTTAAGCTCCCTGAGCACCAGGTTCACAGGCTAGGTTTCCAGGACAGCTCGTCTAGTTTCTCCACCTCTAGAATAAGCTCCATCATCACAATAATGAAGAGAGTCTTCAAGTATTGGTGTAAACTCAGGACAACAAGCACTTGGCCACAAAAGCAATAATAGCAGTTGTGCTAGCTGGTATTTTATCAACTGGACACAAATTGAACCACCTAGGAAGAAGAAACCTCCACTAAGGAATTGCCTCCATCAGATAGATGGATCTGTGGGCATGTCTGGTGAACACTTTTTTAACTAATGATTAACAGGGAGGGCCCAGTCCATCCTTCTGTGGGTGGTACTATGCCTGGACAGGTAGTCCTGAGAGGTATAAAAAGGCCTTTTGACCATGAGCCTGAGAGAGAGCAAGGCAGTAAACAGAATTCCATCCCATAGTCTCTGCTTCAGTTCCTGCCTCCAAGTTCCTGCTTTGCGCTCCTGTCCTGGTTCTCCTTGATGATGGACTCTCTGTATGATGAAATGAACTTTTTTTCTCCAGGTTCCTTTCGGTCATGATGTTTACCACAGCAACAGAAGTCTGACTAAGTCAGAAATCAATACAGAGTAGCTGACCTTCTATATGCCAGGCATTTGATACCCTAACACAGTCATTCCTTCTCCTGTAAACTATGTAGTTTAACAAAACTATTTAACTTGTTTGTGCTCCATTTCTTCACCAATAAAAGTAGAATGTACATACACATACACACAAACACACACACACACACACACACGTACCTCGAAGAGGTTTTTTTCAAGTTTCACATGAGAACATCCACATAAGATGATTACCATAATATCTGGTATTGTGGCATACTCAATAAATGTTAGCTGTTGAGCCTGCTCCAGAAACATGAGCAGATATAAGGAAAGGAAAGGCTGTGTTCAGAACTCTAGTCAGCAGTGAAGCACTCAGACATCTGAAAAGCAAACGGATCTGACTCAGGAAACACACTGCTGTAAAGGAAGGTACTGATGAGATTATCCAGGAAATATAAATTAAATCTTGGCTTCATGGAAGTATGTGTGTGTTTGTGAATGTATACATATATTATATACACATACATACACAGAATAAATAATGGACTATCGCTTATCTGTTTTTAAATAAAATTTAACATATGATTCAAGTTGCTTTGATTCTAGTAAGGAGTATAGAGAAACAAACTTGCATATTTCCTAGACATTAGTTTTTAGTTATAATAAGAGAGTTTTAGAGATTAAAATGATCAGAAACAGCCTAAGTGACATTATGAAAGAAAAATTATTGCAAACAGAGGAATATTTGCTTCTTTTGTTTATTTTTCTGGGCATGCTGATGGCGCAGGAAACATTTGAAGAGACCGGAGCTGGGCAGACACAGAGTCACGACGACAAGCTTAGTGTGGCGGATCCATTATTCTGAAGACTGTAGGAAGAGAGCAGCCCTCGGTTCTTAGAACTTACAGAAGTGGTTATAGGACGCTGACCAGGACCTGTGCTAGGCCCTGAGCGCTAACCATCTGCAATTTCAGTGGAGAACAGAAGAAGAAAAGAAGGGCCTGAGGGTGGAGAAGCCCCTTCCTTTTCTAAGGCACAAGAGAGTCCATGACGAGGAAGGTCCAGCAGGCCTGAAGCCTGTGGGTGCAGGGAGGGTGGTTCTGTCTCCTCCGTAGCCACCAGCACCTCCTCCAAGCTTCTCCTGCTAAAAGCCACAGACAAAACCTCAGAATAGCCTTGTGCTGGCAAGGATCGTGCAGAGCGGCATGAGCCGGATGAGAAGAGCGTGTGTTCACCCAGTCTCCAGTCAACAAGAGCCCACGTGTTCCATCAGGTGAGCAGAAGGAAAAGCTTAAAGAACCTAGCCTGACAGTCGCCTCCAGTGACTGATGGAGAGAATCAAACTAGGTATCTAACAACTGAATAGTCAGCAGAAAAAGCATGGGCAAAACCAATGCTATTTTTCAGGATAATGCTACTCCCATCTCTCCAATTCTTCTAAGTTAAAACTTAGAGGAAATGTTCTATGGAGATACAGAAACTGATAGCCTTTATTACAACACTCCAGACACAATTCTGCTTCTTTTATTTAAGTTTAATTGTATCTCTAGCTTGTGTTTTAAGTAGTATCTTGTGCATTCATTTTTCTTGTTAATGATAACAATAAATGGCCACATGTGATAGCATTTATCAGCTGCCCACTAAAACAAAGGAACCTAGCAGCCAGTTTACAATGAAGATCACAGATAAAGAAAATCCTCTAAAGAGCGCTGCACAAGACTGTCCCACTCTGTCAACAGCAACAAAAATGCCTCGTGTCCAAGAGGTACCCCTGCTTCCATTGCGGCAGGGACGAGATCTTGAGATGCCTAATTCACAAGTCATAGAATAAACTATCCATGGTATCATTACTCACATAAAACTCTGGGTTTTCACAACTGAAACTTACAGGAGGGCAACAGTATCTTTCCACAGCAAGGCTGTCCTGATAACTCCTACACCTTGCAGTTCCCGTTTAAAGCTGTTAACTACAGACTATAATTAAGTTTAGCACTGAGACCTTGCTGCACCTCTCTGTAAAGTGCAAACACGATTTGGCACACAACTGGTATCTCTGAAGGGACTGGGGATTCCTTCATTCACACAGCTGAGCTACCCCGATGCACACAGTAAGTGCTAGGCAGAGCCTTGGCGCTAAAGGAAATGGGAGACACTATGCTAACATGGCTACAGTATTGATGAATAAAAAAACATAACCTCAAGGCTAAGCTGCCAAATAAGTAGTGAATTAATTCCTGTAAAGTACTCCAATATTACAAAGGTGTGTTGAAAGGTGTCTGCTCATGTTTCAAATTAAACGCACTGCTGGTCAGCGTTAGCACTTCGGCTTTGAACACCAGCCATTTGCCTATAACACTTCAGGGGCTAGGAAAAACGGATTTGCCGTTCACACTGGAATAATTAGAACATGTCAGGAAGAATTAATTTCCTCATTTTTCAAAAGGATACACAGAAATTACCATGTTATTATATGACAGGGTCCCTTGGAGAATTATATTAAATTTAATTTCTAGCGCAGCCCACACAACAAATTAAAGTCATAAATAAGATGGAAAGAAGCGGGACGCGGAGCATATGTTTATGGCAATGAGTGAAGCCAAGGGACCAGAAACAACTATCTTCATTTCATTTTATTTAAATCAGCCAGACACTGTGTATCTGAATGACAGCACTTGTTAATGGTGCTGAGATTATAGGCTCCCTGATCCTGGAAAACAGAAGCAGTCAGTCAGGGTCTAAAACAGTGCATTTCCTACAGTGTGAAAATTAGTAGGAATTTACTCTCCTTTCAAGTCCATTTCCGTTTTTGCCCTGCAGCAAGTTCAACAAAGATAAAGTTATTGTTTATAACACTCTTCCTCTATTTGTCTTCTCTCTGGGCAATTTTCTGGGGTCAGGAAAATGAAAGAAGTGAAGAGTCCCCAGGACAGGGGATGCTATGAACAGTCTGTCAGATCACGCTTCCAGCTCCATCCTGCAAATGTGTCTACCACTGAGCACTGGGAGGCAGATTTTTCCAGAGGAAAACTTGGTTTTCACAAGAAATAAAAAATATCTTTTTGATACTGCTTATCAAATTGGAGAAAAACTGAGAAGGATATTGTTCAGCCAACCAGAAGTCAAACAACTTTTCAACTATTTGTTAAGCCCAATTGTATGTTGAACAAGAGTGAGTACTGCGCCTAATTCATTAAGCTGCCTCTTATGTCCAGGGACCTTCTAACCACCCTGGATGTCTGCATCCTCGACCTGGTCATACTGGGCCCTCAGAAAGGGTTCTCTCCTAAGCCCTGCTTATCTACTCTAGAATCAGCCCAAACCAGCATAAGAACATAATAAAACTTTAATAAATGTGTTATAAAATATTGATGGTATTGATTCTCCCCTTCTGCTTGAACATATGTATACTTTTATTTGTTATTTAAGTTATGGGTGAAATAACCAGACTGGAAGCAAGTGTTTATGATGCTTTTAATTTGTTCTTATATGCTATTTTTTAAAAGCCTCAAGGTGTCTTCTACAAACTGACTGCACTAGCAAGGCAGCACTCTCTCCAGAACTTAAGACTGGCATCTTAGACTCCCCAGGAGCCCAAATGCCTCAAACATCGATTACCAAAACCATTCATGTTGTGTTCTCGCCCATTCAAGGCTTTAGAGGATGCATACTTACATTGTCTTTCAGTGTGAAATATATGCAACATTTAGCAGTTCCAAAAATTAAAAGAGCAATGTCTAGAAAACTCTTGCAGATTACTACAGAAAGAGCCGTAACAAACTGCCTCAGGAGAGAAAGAAGCCTCCTCAGAGACGGAATCTCTACATTCTCACCTATGAATCTGACTCGTTGGGTCTAGAAGCGCACTGGCATTTTATCAGTCTTAATCACCCAAGACATTCTTAAGGTGAAAAAAGGAGTTTGTGCACTTTAAGAAATGACTGTCGTGAAACGGAGCACTCCCTTGGGAGCAACAAACTTTAAATAATTTGTGAATCAATTAACTGGCGACTCTCTTTCTAACACAGATTTCACACTCCCAGGTCACTGCATTATCAGCCTGATACGAATCATAACATTTTGAAGAAAAGTTCATAATTGAAATCATTAATTAATTTAACAGGACTTTTAGTTATGCATTGCATTAAGCAGCTGTAAAGGAGCAGAGATTAATTAGTTGTTTCTCTGACAATTTTCTGCACTGCTGAGACTTGGTAGAAAACTTTCTGACTTGTAGACACATCCTGCTCTCTGTGTTCTGGCCATGACCTGCCCAAACCATCTCAGTTCAGAGGGGCTGTGATGTTGCTGGCATGAGTCTGGGAGCTTCTGAAGTGTTCCTCTGGGGAAAACAAAATACTAAGAAGGAACGCAAAGCCTGTCTCCCTTCAAAATGAAAGCCTGCATCTAGATGTGTAAGTCACATGTGGCTCACAGAATGCAAGATGCCAAAGTCACGAGTAAGCGACCAAGATAATACACAGTTTTAAGGTTTGTGTATTAATATTTTCTTTAAGACAGCCATAAAAACTGACTCCTAAGTACTATGCTGAACCCACTGCCCCACTGGATTCCATGTGGCCTCCAGACAAAGCTCTCCCATTCTTACGGGAAGCCATTTGAGTGGAAACTACTTGATGCAGACTTGCCCTAGTTCTCCCTAGGAGATTTCAAATTTCTTAAGTGACATTATGATTTCTCCCTTCTCCTGTCTCTGTTAGTATTTTGAGATAATTCTAAATGACCTTAGTATGTTAACATCTAAATTTTAACATGGCCTGTGAATGCAAACTGGAGACTATGTAAATGATCCTGAATCACTTTTTCCCATGCTCACCTCCATACGAGCACACAGTTAGTAGCTGCTACAGATCAATCATGGGGCTGAGTATTGGACAAAAAGTCTACACAGATTTTCACTTAAGCATGAAAGCAGGAATGGTAGTGTATGCCTGGAATCCTGGTGACTCAGAATGAGGCAGGAGGATTGCATGAGCCCAGCAGTTAAAATCTAGCCTGGGCAATGCAATCATACAAAATAAAACAAACTAAGCTGGGTGGTGCTGGCTCACACCTTTAATCCCAGCATTTGGGAGGCAGAGGCAGGTGGATCTCTGTGAGTTCAAGGCCAGCCTGGTCTACTAGTTCCAGGACAGACTTCAAAGCTACAGAAAAACCTGTCTCAAAAAAAAAAAAAAAAAACTAATTAAATAAATAAATAAACCCAAAAAGTCTTCTGTGATTTTTAAACAATTGACTTCTGTTTTGTTTTATCAGTATTTTGTTTAAACAGTGGTAATTTAATTAGTGATATTTGGAATAAGACAATAAGTAGAAATTATAAAAAATGATAGTAATTTCAAAATTTTTAAAATCAAAGTCTCTTTACCATCAAAAGATGCATTTCCTGAGAATCAAATTAAATGCACAAGTTAAAACTTAGTTTATGTTTGTGGCTTTACAGAGATTCTTTTACCTGTTTGAGCAGAAGAGAAAGAAATCCCTTGCCTTTGCTGAGATATCATGCTATAAAGCAACATTAATTGCAATGTTATATAACTGGTAAATATACTACTTCTGAGAACTCACTGCTGATGTGAGGCAGGAAGTGACTGCTTGTCTGATCTCTCCCATTTATCTGTTCTATCTTCCTTATTTCTCACTTGATCCCTATAATACAAAATCATTCCCATAAGAACCTGGGGCAAGATCACTCTTTTTGTGGTAATGTTCCCTGATTCCAAATATTCTCTGTAAATATAAAGGTCAGATCATGGAGCTCATGTAAAAAGTAAATGATGCAATATGTGTAGGCACTCAATGAGTGTGAGTTCCCTTCCCCCCGTGTCAGCCTGATACACACACCTAGAAACCCTGTCCTCAGGCAGGTCACTCCTGTCAAATCATTCTGACATGACAGTTTACACCCTGGCTTGCATTTTGCATTCATTGACAAAACTATTTGACACGAGGTCACAGAGAAGGAAAGTCCCATGGGTCTCTGTTAGTAGTCTCTGGATATGCGAACAGAGTAAGAATGATGATTGCCAATATTTACATGAAAATAGTATAAAAACTGATAAGCCAACCACTTTTTAAAAATAAAGAGAAGGGTTGTGTTACTTCTTTTGATTAGTTTTGAAGTATCTGTAAACAGAAATACAGGTTATGGGAAATGTGATAATTTTCTCTGCCAATTTTTCTTATTGCCAAAAAATTTTTCTTATTGCTGGCCATGGTTAGATTGATGGCCAAACTCATAAAACAACAAAGCAAGTTAATAGCTATATAGTAACAACACTCAACATGTTGCTGCATTGCCCATCATAAAAGCATCCTAAATAATTACTACAATCTCAGGTGCTATGTGAGGGGGATATCTTAATGATCTAAAACACAGAAAAATCTTGAATAGATAATGGAATCCACATCTTAAAATATATAGACTTAGGTTCTACATGAAGATGCATTAAAATATATAAACTAATTAATAGTAAAGCAATATTAGGTCAAAAAATCAGGCATTCATAAAATTCCTTTAACTGGAGTGGCCTATCAGCTCCAAGAGAGCTTTACCTGGTTGCTCTTACACCCCAACATTGTTGAAGACACGTCTGATTAGGCCATTGCTTTGAATTTACTCAAATTACTCCGTGACTTGCAGTTTTGCCCAGTGTGGTAAAGTCACAGGTCTGTGGGTGTTTTCATATCCTTATTTCATGAATCCAATCTATCTACCCAAGAACTACGGGAGGCATCATCATTCCATCCTCCATGTGCCTCTCATCGACTGCAGTCTGACTATGCTCTACATCGCTGAAAGTTCCTCTCACCTTCTGGCCCCCAGAGAGCGTTTATACAGCAGTATTTTCACCCAAGTTCATCATTCTATCTTGTCCAAACACCCTTGAAAAGGCTGGTTTGAAATGCCAGCCTTGACTTCAACAAGGCCTAGATCCCATTTTCAGCTAGAGAGCTGGGATAGGGATCCCTCTGTGATTACCTATTGAACAAGTTTATCTCTTTATGTGTCTTTTAATGGTTTCATTAGAGAGGCAGAACAGAGTGAACTTTTGCTTTCCTTTCTAATGGGCACATTAGACAAATCTCATTCATGAGAAGATAGGGTGTGAAAGACAGCATCTCAACATCTGCAGAAACAGGACAGTATTTCTGTATTGATATGGATTTTTAAAAAAGAGAAAAGTATAAGAAGGCAGAGAGACAAATGTTCTTCTAGGCGGCTCCCTTAAACAGCAAACACAGAGTCCCTTCACAGGTCTTACAGGACGTAAGAGAATGAAGGTCATAGTGGCAGTTGTAGAGACTTCATCAAAAATATCAGAATGATAGAAGGGACAGAGATGATAAAGTGGAGAAGAGAGTGGTGGAAAGAGAAAACAGAGAAGGGGAAGAAAGAAGAAACAAAGCAGAAAGCCACAGGGGAGGGAGGGAGAGAAGGAAAGAAAAGAATAGGTAAACCGGGGAAGCGGTAGGAGTGGGGAGAGGAAAGAAATCACAGAAGCCAGCTACAGCCAGTATTTTCTTTTCAAAATATGTTCTCTTTCACAAAGAACTAGGAAAACGAGGTAAGTGAATTCTTTCACAATCAATTTGTATGACTTAGTTCCTCCTGTGTATCCAACAGCTCCACACCTTGGTTAGAACATCAGTGGTCACATTTCTGCAAAGTCAAAGCAGTCCCGAATAATGTCTCCAATGTCTGAGACACACAAACAAGCTGCTCTTCAAAACCAGGCATGATGGTCACTTTTTCCTCCATTTTTTCTTCAATAAACATAGCTATTATAGAAAACGAAAGGAAAATTCCACGCTTCATTCAGGTCTGACTTCCTTTGGCTTGCCGAAATATCCTGACCGGTGGAGTAAGATGTTATTCCTTGTCTATCTACTTTTTTCCATTAAAAAGAAAAATCTTACAAGATTCAACTATGCAATACTTAAACACAGCAGTAACTTTTTCTGCCCACTACTGTAAGTGTTCTTTTCCTTTATTTTCTTCCTTTCCCCTTCTTTATTTTCTTCTTTTTGTTTTTTAGAAAAAAAATATTGAAAATTTTAATTTACAACTTAATGCATCATTACAAGTATGTATTCTTTGCTTTGTGACAGATACTCTTCACAGCTAAGAAATTACTAGGACTAAGGGAAAGAGAATGAACATTAATTGAAATGATCCCAAACTGAAGACTGGCTCTACCAGTATGTGCTTTTTTGGGGGAACAATAATCCTTAATTCTACCTGCCAAAGTAGTTGTATAAAATAAATGAAGCACTCTTTTGCTCACTCTCCTCCCTCTCTCTCTCCCTCTCCCTCTCCCCCCCCCCCTCTCTCTCTCTCTCACACACACACACACACACACAAAGCAGGTCCTAAAAATAAATGCCAAAAACAAGAGCCAGGGGCTAGGGGAAAGCCCAGCAGTTATGAATGCTTACTGCTCTTTCAGAGGACTTAAGTTCGGTTCCCAGCACCTGTATCAGGCAGCTCACAACCACCTGTACCTACAAGTTCTGGAGATCTGGAGCCCTTTCCTGGCATCCACAAGCACCAGTACACATCTGACATACACAAACTCACATAGATAGGTGCACATAAATAAAAAACAATATAAATAAATAATGTCATTAACCACATTTTCATTTCAGTTATACTGCTTATTAATGGGTCAGCAGATTTCTTATATTGAATCATGGTCAAGGAGTTGGAAAGCCTCTTGGCTCTATGGGAACTAGAACATGTGAAGCTCTGAGCTTCAGAAACAGCCACATTTGTCTCCCTTATTGCAGGTCTCTTTAGTCCATAGAATTCTGGATATCTACTAATTTACAAGACTGAGACCAAAATATCTGCCTATCAAGGTCATCTAAGGACAAGTCAGAAAGACTAGGTGGATCTAAATAACTTTTCAAGTTCTAGGATCATAAAGCCCAGCAGTAATTTAAAATGAAGAAAAATTAGTGCAATTGTAAGAGTTAAAAATGTCATTCTTTTCATATTCAATAAACCAAGGACTTACAAATGATAGGCCAAGGAAAATGTCTCTCCTGCTATAAATGGGTGTAGACTAAACGGAAAGAAAAGTACCACCCAGTGGCTAAGCTTTGCTTGAAGAAAGTTCTCATCCTGTTCTTCTGAGGTGTATAGTGAGTATGTGCTGGGGAGGTAGGAAGCGTGAACTAGTAGACACGAGGATGAGGTACGCAGTGCATGTGTTCACTTTGGTTTCGTTTTAGCCAAACAAGTACAGGAGTCAGCTATCAAGAGGGGCGCCAATCAAACTGAGTTAATAGCCCAGTCGTTGCCCAGAAATCTGCACAGCTCTAGCGGCCTGGCAGTGCAGCTGGCAGTGCCAGAGCAGTAACTGGGGTGTTCTATGTAGTGCTTATGAGTCTGTCCTTACCACTGGCATCTTGCCAGTGAGTGCAGTCCACACACTCTGTGACAGCTCTGTGTAAGAGTGGCCCAGCTATGTGCCCATATGATGGAGTTCAGATTTCTCACTTGGTTGACATGAAGTCAGCTGAGTTTTTAATTTCTGAGTTTCTCCCTTTTATTCTAAATGCTCCTGCTTAAGAATAATACATAGTTTATTCCACAAAGCACTTTGTCCTGTCCTGCATTTTGAGCTGATGTGTATGTATCTTTTGGGAACTAAATCTTTCTAAGTATTTTATCCATAATTCATTAAACTTTTTCCTACACTATTTAAATCCATTGAGTCTTTTAAATAATGTCCCTCTGTCCCTACTTCTCCTTTCTTCATAGTTCCCCCACTTGACAGTAACAATAAATATAATTTTTCAGATCGTAAATGAAAGGAATTAACATGATTCAAAACCGCTGAAACTCGGATATGCTTTAGCATGTCAACAAAGCCTCCTACCACTGTGTTCAGGATATATTACGGTTAAACAGTAATGAACTACTATTCTGTTTGTCATTTATTAAGGAATATTTAATTCTGAATCAACTTCAGCCACTTCCTATATGTATATTCACTATCTTACGTAAGACTTCATAAATAATATTTTCCAAGACTGTTCAAAACTAATGCTCACCAGTGCTGTTGGACTGAAAACAAAGATCCCAAACTGCAGGAGGAACAGACTGAGTGCTGACATGCACACAAATGTGTGCATTCTGTGGGCTGCACGAACAAACAGTACCGTGTCTCCCACTCTTTGAACCATTCATGTGAACTTAAGCAGAGCTCTCTCCATCCTCACACTGCAGAATGTTCCAACAGGATGACCACTGTGCCTAAACAGACATCTGTCTCCACTCCTGGATCGCCAGGCCACACATTCCTGCCTGCCTCAGCTACCCAGTTTCCCTCTTTCTACTGAAGGTTATGATGAAGCCCTGGCCTCACAATTCCATCTCAAAGGGGTTTTCTCTCTAACGCTTCACAATAATGAGGTGAAGCAGCCTTAGTCAGATCTTCCACCAGACATTACCAGAAGAACATTATGAAAGTTAGGCTTTAAAGTGAGATTATATAAGCATTTAACAGTAGCTAGCTATTAGAGTTAGAAAAAATATGGTGAGCTAAATGGGACTCAGGTTTCCTAAGAAACCATATATGACATGTTTTCCATGAGAAACTACTCTAGGGGACAGATTCTCAGGATGCTGCCTACGGTTCCTTAGGAACCACCTACAAAAGTACTCCTGCGCAAGTGTTCTTGAAATCTGAAATGCAGACAAATACTAAAAATAAAAACAGAAAATTATTAACCTTCAAGTATATCATATGTTTCAACAAAAGAGAAGTACAATAGAGAAATACATAGGAAGAACTCAGTATTGACATTATAAATGAATTTTTACTGACTATATATGAACTCTAAGGTTTTAAAATACAGAATTGGAAGTGTACGCAAAGTATTTGGGGGATTGTAGCACAATCGCTGATAATAACAAGTGAAAACCATATACCCCTATTATGAACCAGAGGTGGGGGAAATACAAACAGCTTCTAAAGCTACTGCTGTTTTCTTTGATCATAAGCAGTTCAGATGGAAAACACAGACCCAAGCTTCCAGGCTGGCAGCACTGGAGACGCCAGCACAGCTACAGGTCAACCGTCCTGGTGGGAATTCCAGAGACAGAACTAATGTCCATTTACACTTTCGCATGACCCAGTGCTGGACTTTGCTACACGAGCAAGGCTGCATGGTCTAAAAGAACATCGTCTGGGCAGAGCTTTGCACATCTCTCATCAGAACTTCTCAAATATCTGATACACTATGGAGCCTAAATGATTACCAAACAAAAGCAGCTTTCAGTGGTTATGAAACTAGATTGTAATTGAAGGCAAACAGCATCCCCTGGCAAAGCTGGAGCCCAAAGGATGGAGAAACATAAATTACAAAAGTGTTTTTAAAAAATTCATGGACTTTTAATTTAAAATAAAAAATGGAATTCAGGCTAGGCAGCTAAGCTGGAGAGGTAGCTTAGACAGTACAGTGCTTGCCATGTAAGCATGAGGACCTGAGTTGAAATCTACATAAAAATGTCAGGTATGGTGCCCACCTTTGTTATCCCAGCACAGGAAACCTAAAAATAAATCAATCTCTGGGAGTCACTGGTCAGCCAGGCTAGCTCAATTGGTGAGCTGTAGGCCAATGAGAAACCTTTTCTCAAAGGAGGTGGATAGCATTCATAGCATTCCTGAAGATGACACCTGAGTGTCTTCTAGCCCCCCCTTCTCTCCTCTCTCTCTCTCTGTCTCTCTCTCTGTCTCTGTCTCTCTCCTCCCCCCCCCCTCTCACACACACACGCACAGAATTTACCTATTTTTTAGGAAACTGGTGTTGGAAATTTAACCATCTCCTTAAGTACCACAAGGGGTTAACTGAATGTCAGATAGTTGTCTCAGTTTTTAATAAGTAAGAGATTGACATGCACAGTCTGAAACAAAGTAAAGCCATCAACAGCTACCTGGTCAACCTGAAATTCCACACCTGCTGGAGGCTCTGGATATCCACTCAGGACTTCCACACCCTACATCTAAGCCAGCACACGGCACATCTCAAATGTCCTTACTTGTTCTAGGACCGCTCTGTCCACTACCACTCATTATCTTCCTCACCAGTCACAGAAGTCACGCATGGAAATGAAGACCCACTCGGCATCTCTGCCAGTGTAGAAAGACTGAGGGCCATGCACTCCCTTTCATTTACCAAAATGGTTCCTCGTCTGAGTGTTATTAATTCTGCTCAACTAGAAAGTCTTCATTAATGAGGTACATTTAAATGATGTACCCTTATTTATGACACGACAAAGGTATCTATGTTAGTGTGTGTTGGTTGAAGGTGGAAAAGGTATGGATGTGGATGAAGGTGTGAATAAAGGCGACGCTATTGATGAAGGTGAAGGAGTGCATGAAGACGAAGATGAAGGGCATACCTCCTCTGCATAAGCCTGCATTCACACATCTTAAAGCACAAGAGCTCATGGAACTGAGTTCATCATTTTCCCATTGAAAAGCATCTGTGCAGGCAAAAGATGTCAGTTAGCACTTGGTTTGTAGGTACAGCCCTACAAACACAAAAATAAAATTTGTGTTTGTAGGGCTGTACATAACATGACATCAGGACAGTAGGTATGGGGGATACTGTGTACTTTCTTTGCCTATACAATGGAGATTTAGACTATAAATCTCTTGCCACATGACTTGTAATTCTGGCATTTGGGAAGTAGAGACAAGAGGATCAGGAATTCAAAGATCTCCTGATCTACACAGAGTTTAAGGTCAGGGTCGGCTACATAAGACCCTATCAGTAAGGATGGAGACTAAACCTCCTGAGAAAAATAGCCAAAAGGAGGGAAGGGGAAAATTGTTTTTTTCTATTTTTGAGACAGGGTCTCTCTACATAGCCCTAGCTATCCTGGAACTCACCATGTAGACCAGGCTGCCCTCAAGCTCACAGAGATCATCCTACCTCTGCCTCCTGGGTACTGGAATTAAAGATGTTTGCTACTATTCTCGGCTAAAAAGTAATTTTTCAAAAGTCATCGGTTTTCCGGGGAAAGGGCAGTTAAGGAAGATGGAGGAGTCACAGCAAGAAAACCCAACAGCATACCTTCCGGACAGACGATGTGTTCCTCTACAAATAAACGGAAACAAAAGGAAGGTTATGGTCGCAAGAACCATGTTCAAAGAAATGTTCCTTTGCAAAGCTGATCAAGATGAAGACCCAGTGTTTGCAGTTTCTATTATGCGCTAAGAAACACTGTGTGCCACGGCTCTCAAAAAAAGGGATGAGCAGTGTGTCCCTACACTGTGCAGCTGCAGCCTGTCAGGTTTGAATGGCACAAATGAGATGTCACAGGATTTTATTTTTTCTTAAAAAGGAAGCTAGAAAGAAAAACATTTTCTAAGTCATGAGGCAAGAGGGCAAGAGACAGACACTCAATAACAGCTAGCTTGGCATGAAGGGCCCCAAGGAACAGGGAGCCCAAGAAGGTCACACATCAAATGAACTGGACAAAATGGCTTTGTTTTAGCTCCAACTGTATCCCTTTGCAGGACTCCTTCCCTCTGGCTCGCCACTGACAATTCACGGACAGCCTATGAGCGAGACAAGTTCCTGAGTAAGATGAACAGGGCCACTCTAAGGCAGGTAAATAAATTTGTTTCTCTGATATAATTATTCTTCCCATGTGTCACCAATCTTGTAGCATAAACAGGACAGGTGATGACATCCTATGAAATGCAATTTTTATTTCCCTACTCCTGACACTGAAATATATAACTCATTCCATTCTTTGTAATTTTTTTTGCTCTAAAACTGAGTGGGGTTTTGTTACTGTTGCTGTTTTGTCTTTTTTTTTAAGTCATCACCAATTATGTGACACTGTTAGCAATGAAGTAGGGTAGTTAAGTGGGTAGGAGCACTTGCTCTGTAAGTATAAGGGACTGAGTTCAAATCCTAGCACCTACATAAAAGCTAGGCATGACACTAAGAACACTAATAGACAGAGACAGAGGCCCAAGAGCTCTCTTGGCTAGGAAATCCAACCTAGTTTAAATGGCAATCCTCTGGTCAAGCAAGAGACACTGTCTCAAAAAGAAAAAAAAAAAAGAGGACAGCAACAGACAAAGACTCTCTATGCCCTATCCTGACTTCTAGGTGTGTATGGGTATGCATGCCTATTCATACACAACATACACAGGAGAGACAGAGGTAGGTAGGTAGGTCGGTAGGTAGGTGCAGGGAGTGAGAGGAGAAATTTAGGTAAAATAAGATTGTTGTTGTTTAATGTTTCTTGGCTGCCTATCAGAATCTTTTATGCTGTTATATGAGACAGCAAAATGTAACTATTGGATTTAATATCAGCCTGAGTATCACATGACCCCGTGGGGTACCTGCATCCTTAAATCAGTGCCCTCTCCCAAAAGTCATTGCCTTTTATTCCTCACCTTGAAAAAACAAGAAATTACCAGTCTTTGTACCAACAAATAATTTTTGCAACTATAATTCATTGCTACCTTATTCCAAAGGCATATGAATACTTACAAGATGGTTAATCCTCATTAAAAACTAAGATTACATGACATAATTACATGTAAATAAGAAAAGTGAATTAAACTCTTACCCTTTCCTATGCTGGGCACTAGTTCTGAATCATATATACAATTATAGTTATATTGCTAAGCTAAAAATATTGGTAAAGATCTAAAAATGACAAACAGTGCCTTTTAAATTAATGTCTTATTAGTTGAGTGAAGTACGCTGACAAAGAATAATTTATGCTCATTCAAACCGCACTCGACATCTTCAGGTGTTTCCAAATGAGCTCACAGAAGAGTGATTAAATGCATCTGATAACAAGCCACACATTGCTGAAATTACTTACCGCCTCATTTTATGATTAATTAAACATGTAGATTAAAGTTGCAAAAGAATTTAGATTAATGAGCAAGTTAAGTCTTGCTGATATAAGTGAATTGGGAATTGGATGCTCTGTGGAACTTTATAAACATGCATTTTATAATGAATAAGACAAGGCTACATGCAGAAGCGTGGCCGCCAGGGCCTTCTGACGATGCAGTCTTTTTTAACATGGTTTGACAGCTTTCAAATAACATTCTTCTGTAAGCTTTAAACTTCGTGCTTTGCTGTAAAACACAAGACTGCATGTACCAGGAGTATGATTATTTCCCAGCTCTCCAAGGTAATGACCCCCTGTAGCAGCAGCTGTTCAGAAAGAATTACAAGCTCAATTGTTATTTTAATCAGAGCTAGTTTAGTCGTTAAATACAGTTATGCAACTTGTAAAATTATATGACACCTCATCAGTAGCTTCTCTCCAACACTCCTTCTTCCCAAAAGAAAACCATGCCCACATCCCAGCTTCTAGAGGACTTAGCAAAGCAGGGTGCATGGCCGTTCAGAAGTATCCAAAGCCTTTTATTAGTGGGGCTTCTCTACTAGGAAAAGTAATACTTAAATTTGTAGCAACTCCTGTTAGCTCCAAGAGTTTCTGTGGGGCCCTGCTGAGCATCCAGTTTTTCTCTTTTAAGATCAGCTTTACCTAATCCCAGCAGCTCAGATTGTGTCAGCAGCCAAGTTGGACTTGATGGTTTTCTATGGCAAGAGAGAAAAGCAGGTTGTTCCCAGAGATGGAGTGTGCTCTCCTTTTCAAAAGGCCCAGGAGAGGGAAGAAATTGAACCAAAGTCACTATACTAGTCTGTGGTTTAAAAATCTCATTTTTATTGCTAACAGTGTAGCACAATGCTATTTGTTAGCACCACGGCACAGGAAGACGCTCCTGGACAGCTTTTATGGGAACCTGCTCTGCTAGTGAAAATACACTTCTCATCCTTTTCAACCCAAGTTCAGAAGTAACATTTTTAGATGCTGTTAAATCTTTATCTTATTTAATTCATTTTCTTTTAATCTAAAGACTTACCAAGAAAACTAGGGAAATTTCTAAGTGGGACTCAGAAGACGCTTCCCGACACAGGTGGCAAATTACCATCATTATCTCCACGTATGTGTCATGTGGACATAATTGCCCATTGGATGATTTATGTTAATGAGCATATAATATCAAGATAGATCTCTGGCTATTGGATTTATTCAACGTTAAAATCAACTTCATAAACGGTCAAAACAATCACCATCTTATTTTATCATTTCCTTTTAGTTTTATTGCCAATGTCTTTCACCAAGTAATAGACCATATTTCACTGGAGTGGCTGTTTCAAATGTATTCACTTACTCTCCTGATGTCTGCCCCGAATGTTGTAGTGATGTCTAGAAACAAAGACAGATAGATATTTAAATGCTTCAGGGGCACTCAGGCATACTTTTTCTCTAAGCAAAAGTTTAAATCTTTAATTTCTAACCTTTGGTAACCTGAAGTCATAGTGGCCATGGCAGCCTGAAGCACTACCTTGAGCAATGCTTTAACTTAGTTCTGCAGAAGTCACATGTGCTTTTGTGAGTGCCAGAAAGACACAGCTCCATAAGCCACCACACCTCAGGAAGCCAGGTCTTCCACACCAGTCACTGAATATTGTTCCTAGTCACCACAAGCTATGACTATGACAAGTGTGTGCTGGGATCAGTAATGTTTAATAGAGATTGTGTCATCTCTATGTTATTTTAATATGAGAAGGTATATTTATCTTACCCTGAAAATAATTTTGTAAAGTGACCTTCAAGTCCTAAGCACTGAGCTATCATGTGAGTCCATTATTATGAATATGTCGTAGGTTTTCCAACTTTCTTATACTTTACATGCACAAAACACATAAATGTACTGGTGTGAGGTTTATGTGTTTACCTAAAATATCAAAATGGGCATTTCACCTGATATTTTGGACGAAAGTGCAATTTTAAATATCCAACAGTCATAATATGATATAAAATCAAGAGGGTAACTCGCATAATGTTCACTTTG
Organism: Arvicola amphibius; assembly: GCF_903992535.2. NCBI lineage: Eukaryota > Metazoa > Chordata > Mammalia > Rodentia > Cricetidae > Arvicola > Arvicola amphibius. The sequence continues at coordinate 117,871,175 of NC_052047.1, forward strand.
TTTCACATTTCACACTTCTGTAGGCTACAGACCTGTATTTCTACAGTAGGTTCTGCATCTCTTCTGTAAGTTGAAGTATTGAAATGTTCACCACAAACCAAAATGAGAGGACTACACTTATTTTCTCCCGTACTACACCACCTTTGTCCAGGGGAACTGTGAATGCTGGGTCTCTACAGCACTGCCAAACACTCAGATCTAGTTTGGCTGTGCTTTGCTTTGGGTTCTTTCCTATAGAGAGATCTACAAAAACAGTGCAAGATGTTTACAAGCATCCTGGAGGCACATCTGGAACTAAAAATAAGGAAGGTCTTACCAAAGAACCTACCATCAGGCCAGACTGAGAGTTGGGAATGTAAAGGCCAGGCTGAAGGAACGCCAGCTGAGAAAGGTGGGTTCTTGGCAGCTCAGCAGACTGTAGCTGACAAGCAAGCAGACATATCTACAGGTGGGTGTACATTGGGCACATGAGCAGCAGTACGTTTGATACCTGTTTCCTGAGGTCAATGCAAAGATTCAGGAAAGACAACTCCCCGAGTAGTATGCCAATCATTTATTCCACTAACAGTTCTCTCAGATAAACACAGACCAATTCAAATGAAGGAATGCTGAACTTTCCCTGTGGTGAAGAAATGAGAATCTCTCTGTTTTTTAGATTAGTTATGCTAGAACCACCTTTGAAGTTCCTGGAGGTCCATAATAGTTCATGGGCAAGTGCACATTGGTCACGGTATTTATAAAACTGATTGGGGATTAAAAGATAATTGTTTTGGAATTTCTGAGTTTCTAAATATTATTTACTGTATAATATATCATTTCAATGATGAAAATTAAAAGCAAAACTGATTTCATTCACAAAATAATCAAGTTAAATAAATGAAAATGGGCTCAATGCTTGGGAAAACTTATGGTGTCAGAGCTTCATATTTCCTATCCTCCATTCTATTTTTAAAATCCCTGAAAATACAGAATCGTGGTAGTAATTTGTGTATAAGGTTTAATTAACAATTCTAATAGCTCAGGCACTTTTAAAGCTAGAATACATGAGAATGTGGATATACACACTCCCTAGTTCTTAGGGATATATAACAAAACAGGACAATGTTATCCTAGATTGCCACGAAGATGGGCAATATTAATAAATGGGAACATCAGTTATAAAACATCTATTATACTCCAGCTGATTACAAGATTTTTCTCAGGCTGACTTTGAATTCATTATGGAGCTAAGAATGGCCTTGAACTTCTCATACTCCTACCTCCTTTTCCCAAGCACTGGGGTTTACTCAATTTATGCAACACTGAGAATAGAATCAAGGTTTTATGTATAATAAGCAATTACTCTACCCAGTGAGCAACACCCCCATTGGGCACTTTATAAGTTAATGAAAGACCACTGAATTCTGAAACATTTTCCTCACCTCATCAGAAATTAAAGAATGCTTGAAAAAATAAAAAATAGTACTTATTGGGTCTATTAGCTACCAGATACAGAGTAAATATCTATCATATCATCCTTCCCAACAACGACACCCATTCACAGATGAGGGAACTGACCTTCATGATAACAACTCTTCCATAGAGCTATAGAAATCACACCTTACAGTGAGCATTGGAGACACCAGGATTGTCAGTCGTAGGGTTTATTTTCTTCAGTAGAAGGAAATAGATGATGACTAGTCACTTGGGATGCCAGAAAGAAAAGTGGGCAATCAACCTGGTGAGTCTTTGCTATTCTTTTAGGAGCCAATCTCTGCCTGAATCCCACCAATATCCTGAGAATTGTTCGGGCCCTAATTCTGCAGTGAATAGAACACATTCCTATGAAAGAGGCCCAGGTACTTTTCATCCTCCACCAACAGAATCTATTCTTATGTTTATCACACATCCTTCCTCTATGCCCTAACCCTGACCTCTATTTATCAACCAATAGAATTCATTCTTATTGTAAAGGTCACAGGTCATAAATTCTGTTGTGTTTAAATATGTAAGAAAAGTCTCTGGGAAATTTTAAATCAGATTTTGCAAAGATGGTACTTTTTTATTCCTTACCTCTCCTGGATAGTCCCCGAGCTGGTCATGAGGCTTTCAGGGGAGGAGGGGCCCTGACATAGTACCACCAAAAACAGAGCAAGAATGAAGTCCTCCATGCCTAACTCCAGGATTCAACTGTTCTTCTAAGACAACATACTCAATTATGGTTCATGATATGTATGGTTCTGCTTTTCTGTCTAGAATTTCTATCTGCTTCTTATCACTCCCTTCTAAGGTTCATCTACTCCAAAAATGCTCCCTAGTACATCTTCTAAAATCCCCTATAGTAAAAGTCCAAGTTACACTAACTAACATGATACATATTGACATAATGCTACCACGGTTACCATTTATATCATAGCACTGTGATGAAGACAATGTAGATTTTGATCCATTGACTTATTGCAAAATAATGCTTTATCTTCTATTTTATATTTCTCTGCACTCTTACCATCACAGGACCTTTTATTACTATCACTAATATCCTCATCATTATAATTATTAATTATCCAAATTATTACCAAAATCATTCAAGCACTTTTTATCGCACGTTGCTCGTTAGATAGCCCAAATCTTACTTCCCCTCTGTTTTTACTTAATGCCCTCATACTCCCAAACCTCAGTCTTCCATTCCTGGCCAACAATCTAGGCCTGAAGGTTTTGTAAGAATTTTTAGCACTCTTGGCTATTCATCTGTACAACAAATAGCAAGCAAATTATATATGCTGGAGACTAGAGGTAGATATGCAAGATAAATCTTACTTGCTTAAAAGCCATCAACCTGCTACAAGAGACACCAAAAAACCCTCAAAATTATAACACAAATTTTTGTCATAATAAAAGGAGATAAGAAAAATGATGTGTATATGAAGAAATTATCTGGGGAAATGTAGCCAGAAAGACTTCAAGGAGGGGTAGTATATAAGATAAAGTCTCACTGATGAACAAGACACAGTAGACAAACAGCAGTAGTAACTGTCTTGTAGTGAATGCTCTCCAGTGTAGCATGGGGTAAAATGCATGGGGTGCTTATCCTATCTTCTGACATACGTCATAATTTCTGCTTCTAGCCTAGATGGCCTAACAGGAACTAGATTCGTAATGCATGCTCAAACAACTAAAGATTTGAAGAAAAAAAAATATGAAAACAGCAGTTTCAGAGCAGATATCAGGCAGCAAAGAAGAGTGGCTCCTAAGAAAGGAATAGTAAAAGTGATCACCTCTACCACTGCCCTGTATCACTGCATGGGGTAGTGACAACCCTTCTACTCAAAAAAGAAATAAATTGTCTAGGTGAGCTATAGTGATGGATTTAGAAGCAAGAAAGACCATGATGTCTTCAGGTTATAAGGCAGGATAACATGGGAAAGGGACCCTAACATAACAAGTTCCAGAGTTCTTTAGGGAGTCTCTCAAAAGGATTTAGCCAGTTCCTAATTGTTCTAATCAAACTGGATGGTTATATGCAGAAGAATGAAAATAGATCCATACTTATCATCCTGCATAAAACTCAAATTTAAGTAGATCAAAGATATCAACATGAAATTAAATACAATGAACTTGATAGAAAAGAAAGTAAGGAATAGTCTTGAGAACATTGATACAGGAGATGACTTACTGAACAGAACACCCATAGCACAGGCACTAAGTTTAAGAATTAATAAATGGTGTAGTAGAAAGGCTGCTTGATTATTCCCATCTGCCCATACTCCTGAAATAATCACACAGAAACTATACTATTTGCAATACTGTTTGGCTAATAGCTTAAGCATATTGCTAGCTAGCTCTTATATCTAGAATTAACCCATTACCATTATTTTATATTTTATCACAAGGCTCATTGCCTACAAGCAAAGTTTCATGAGTCTGTCTCTGGTGGTAGCTACATGGCATCTCACTGACCCCACCTTCTTCCCAGCATTTAGTTTAGTCCCTCCCCCAAAACTAAGCTCTATTCTGCTAAGCCACTGGCTGAAACAGCTTCTTTATTCATTAACTAGTAAAAGCAACACAATACAGAAGGACTTCTCACACCATTTCCCCTTTTCTGTTTAAATAAAAAGGAAGGTTTTAACTTTAAAATAGTAAAATTACATACAGCAAAAACAATTATCAAGCAAGAATTATAGTTCATGAAAATGGGATCTTGTATAACTTAAAAGCTTCTGTATGCCAAGGACACCATCAATCAGACAAAGCAGCAGCCTAAAGAATGGGAAAAGATTTTCACCAGCTCCACATGTGATGGAAGACTAATATCCAAAATATATAAGGAACTAAAGATACTATATAAAAAATTACACAATTAAAAATTTTGATTACAGATCTAAACAGAGAATTCTCAATAGGGCAAACTTAAATGGCTGAGAAACAGTTAAATGTTCAAAATCCCTAACCATCAGAGAAATGCAAATCAAAATTATTTTGAGATTCCATCTTAAAACTGTCAGACTATCTAAGATCAATAACACAAGTGGTGACAACTAATGTTGGTGAAGGATGTGGACCAAGGAGACCACTACTCCATTGCTGGTGGGAGTGCAAACTTTTACAGACACTATGGAAATCAATATGGCAATTCCTCAAAAAGTTGGGAATCAATCTACCTCAAGATCCAGTTATACCACTCTTGGGAATATATCTAAAGGACACTCCATCCTACTACAAGGACACATGCTCAACCATGTTCATTGTGGCTTTATTCATAATAGCCAAAAACTGTAACTGACTTAGATGTTTCTCAACAGAAGAATGGGTAAAGAAAATATGGTACATTTACACAATGAAGTATTACTCCACTATTTAAAAAAATACATCATGAAATATGCAGAAAAATGAATGGAACTAGAGAAGATCATCCTGAGTGAGGTAACCCAGACGCAGCAAGAAAAACATGGTGTGTATCCACTCATAAGTGGACATAAGTCATTAAGTAAATGATAACCAAGCTATAATCCACAGACCCACAGAGGTTAGTTTAAGACAAGAGGTCTTCTGGGGACACATGGATTATGCTGGGAGGGGAAACAGATTTTACAGGTGGTCTGGGGGCAAGTCTAGACAGGAGCAGAGTGATCATATTGGGGGGATACAAAAGGATAGAGTGTGGGGAAAGATGGCTGGAACTGGGGAACCCTTGAGGAGTGGTGCGGAAACCTAGTGCAGTGAAAACTTCTTGGAATGTACAAAGTTGATCCTAGCGAGGACTTGAAGTAGAGTTGGATATAGAATCTCAGCTGGCCATTTCTTGTCACCAGGCCAGTCTTCCAGTAGCAGGACTGGGTTACATTCAATTGAGTTGTTGGCCAAGAGGGTCCCATGGAAACCCCCAAACCAACCATGCTATTGCTAAGATAAAGGGTTGCTCTCTGCAGACTGCCATCAGGGTCCCATTGCCGAGGACAATGCCCATACAGTTGTACATATATACATTGAACATGGAGAGGTCAAGTTGGTGCCTTCATGGAGTCCTGAAGGTACTCTGCAGGCTACTGAAGGAGAGCCATGAACACCAATCCAGCCACAAAACCTTTGACCTATGATCTGTCCTACCTGCAGAATATGCTGGAGCAGTAGTGGCACGGAACTTGTTGGAATAGGCAATCAGTATCTGATTTGACTTAAGGCTCACTCCACAAGAGGGAGCACATACCCGACACTGCTTGGGTGAACAAGAACCAGAGACTAGATAGCCCAGGGACCTAGAGTAAAACCAAACACACCAGTCTGAAAAACAAAAAGTATCAATAAAATTATGAATAATGATAATTTGCTGTACTCATAGATCAGCATCCAGTCATTGTAAGAAAGGTTCCCTCTGCAGCAGATGGGAATAGATGCAGAAACCCACAGCCAGAGAAAAAAGTCTACAGGGAAGAAAGAGTCTACAAGGGAGGTCTCCATTAGGCCCCTCCCCCACTTGGAGCTCAGGGAATCCTGAGGAAGAAGAAGTGGAGGGATTGTGAGATCCAAGGGGATCGAAGACACCTGAAGAACAAGACCCTCTAAATCAACTAAGCAAGGTGCACATGAGCTCACAGAGACTGAGGCAGCAAGCACGGGGCTTACATGGGTCTGCACCAGGTCCTCTGAGTATATATATATTATGACTTGGAGTTTTTATGGGACTCATGATTGTGAGAACAAGTGGGTCTCTGACTCCTGTGCCTGATCTTGGGACTCCTTTCCTCCTGCTGAGTTGCCATGTTCATATGGTAGTTCTGTTTCATCTCATTATATTTTATTTTGTCATGTTCGACTGTTACCTCTTAGAGTCCTGTCATTTTATAATGACAGTAGGAGAGTAGATATGGAAGGGAGGAGTGGTGGGGCAGAACTTGGAAGAGTAGAGGGAGGGGAAACTATAATTGGGATGTATTGTATGAGAGGAGAAGTTATGTTCAATAAGAGGAAGTGGAAGAAGAAGGGGGAGGAGGAGGGGAGGGAAGAGGAGGATGAAAGGGAAAAGGAAAAGAAGAGGAAGAAGAGATGTTGTGAGGAAACTAATGTTAAAGGATATATTTAAAAGAGCAGATAAAATGGTACCCAGACCACATCCAAGGCAAAGAAAAGGTCATTTTCCTATCATCATATCTACAAACTTCATAATACAAAAGGTATTCTCCAGGGTACTCAGGACTGTATGCCTCAGTATTAAAGAGAATTGACCCTGAGGTACATATACCAGGTCCAGCTGGCATAACTTAAATGCTGGCACTGTAAATTGTTCTTCTTGCCTCAACTGTCTAGCAAAGAAAAGTGAAAAGTATCAACAGGAAAATAAAAACACTTTGCCTTCAATATAGTAAAAATACATAATTTCTGATATCCCATAAAAGATTACTGCTCAGGGCTGGACAGCTGGCTCAGCAGTAAAGAGCGCTGGCTGTTCTTCTAGAGGATGGGGACCCAGCACCCAAGGACAGTTAACAAGCATTTGTAACTCCAGTTTCAGGGGATTTAACACCTTCTCTTGGCCTCTGTGGACACTGCGCTTAACTGCGCTCACAGACATGCACACAGAAAAAAATACTCATACACATAAAATAAAAATTTTACTGACCATACAAACTACATCTCTGTTGCAAGGGAAACTCGAGCAACTAAAGCAGAAAGGGATGAAAGAATGAGTAGAGGATAGCAAATTGGGTATTATAGATGGCTCTATTATTTGTACATGGAGCTAAACGAAAGACAATCATATTAACTGAAAAAACACTCAAATTGAGCTTTTCACAATAAAAAATAATAAGATGAGAAAACAATGGAAATTAAAAGCAGATTACACACTGTGGGACATGATAATTAAACATGAAGACATATCAACAGCAGCAATCCAAAACAAAACAAAACATAGTGAGTGAGAAAGAGGAGGATGTAAGCTACAGAACTTCAATCTGTGGATACTTGAACCTCCAGAGGAGGGACATGAGAAAACAGAACCTGCAGAAGATATAATGGCTGAAATTGTGCCTAATGTGATGAAAGGCATAAACCCACAGGTATAAGCATCTCAAAGATCCAAAGGTTGAGAAATAGTTAAGAAGACCTCTATGAGGCACATAACAATTAGACTGTGTAAATTCAGTGATACTATCTTCAAAGCAGTCAGCCAAAGGTTACACACTACACACAGGGCAACATGGACAGCAGTGGTTCTCAACCTGTGGGTCACAATCCCTTTGTGTAGCCCAATAATCCTTTCCCAGGAGTCGCATTACGAGTCATAGCACTAGCAAAATCACAGTTACAAAATAGCAAAGAAAACAATGTTATGGTTGGGGCTCGCCACAACATGAGAACTGTATTGGAGGATCAGAGCATTGGGAAGGTTGAGAACCACTGATGTATAGGAACTACAGAAGATTAGGGATCACAGCATTGGGAAGGTTGAGAACCACTGATGTATAGGAACTACAAAAGAATAGGATATTTTTCAAGCCAAAGAACAGTAAATCAATCAAAGAACAGCCAAATAAAAGTTCATCTGCAATACATACAAGAAACATAAAGTTTTTCCTGGATAATGTGCTTGGAGTAATAGAGTGTTTGCATGGCATATGCAAAGCAATATGAGGTAACATAATTGAAAGAAAATCAGAATTTAAACAAAGGTGTAAGTCACAACCAAAACAGTAAGCGTGTGAGCAAATTAAAAAGAATTTGTATTTTTTTATCTTATATCTCTTTGTAAAATACACTTCTAAATCTAATTGAAAATTCAAAGCAAAATTATAATATATTCTGAGGATCACAACATATGTGAACTAATGTGGCAGAAGCATCAAGGCCAGCCAGGGTAGAAAAGTGACACCGTACCATTGGAAGACTTTTCACCATGTGAAATTGTGTGTGAGGGTTGAACAGGATTGCTATAAGCCCCAAAGCAATAACAAAGGTTAATAAAACAAACATTCAGGTGCTGGCATAACCAGATGTCAACATGTAGATGAATGAAAATAGATCCATATCTATCCCCATTCACAAAACTCAAGTCCAAATGAATTAAGGACCTCCATAAAAATCCGACCACACTGAACTAATAGAAGAGAAAGTAGGAAGTAGCCTTCAATGCATGGGGAGAGAAGACCACTTCATAATATAACACCAGTATCACAGACACTGAGAGTAACAATAAATAAACGGGACCTCCTAAAACTGAGAAGCTTCTATAAAGCAAAGGGCACAGACAATAAAACAAAAAGGCAACCTAGTGAATAGGAAAAGATCTTCACCAATCCCACATCAGACAGAGGACTGATTTCCAAAATATTTAAAAAAACTCAAGAAACTAGTCATCAAAATTCCAAATAACCCAATTGAAAAACAAATGGGGTAAACAGAACTAAACAGAGAATTCTCAACAGAAGAATCTCAAATGGCAGAAAATGTTTAGCATCCTTAGTCATCAGGGAAATGCAAACCAAAACAACTCTGAGATACCATCTTACACCAGTCAGAATGGCTAAGATCAAAAACACCAATAAGAGCTTATGTTGGAGAGGATGTGGAGTAAGGGGAACACTCCTCCATTGCTGGTGGGAATGCAAACTTGTACAACCACTTTGGAAATCAGTATGGCAGTTTCTCAGAAAATTGGGAATCGACCTACCTCAGGACCCAGCAATACTACTCTTGGGCATATACCCAAAAGATACTCAATCATACTACAAGGACACTTGTTCAACTAGGTTCATAGCAGCATTGTTTGTAATAGCCAGAAACTGGAAACAACCTAGATGTCCCTCAGCTGAAGAACGGATAAAGAAAATGTGGCACATTTACACATTAGAGTACTACTCAGTGGGAAAAAAAACACAATGACATCTTGATATTTGCATACAAATGGATAGAACTAGAAAAAAAACATCCTGAGTGAGGTAACCCAGACCCAGAAGATGAACACGGTAGGTACTCACTCATAAGTGGGTACTAGCTGTAAAGCAAAGGGATATCGAGCCTATAGTTCATGATCCTAGAGAAGCTAAGTAACAAGGTGAACCCTAAGAAAAACATACATAGATCCACCTGGTAAGGGGAAACAAACAAGATTGTCTGACAAAACTGGGAGCATGGGGTTGGGGGGAGTAGGGACAATGGAAGGGGAAGATAAGGAGACAAGGGGAGGGGGAAAAAGAACTTGAGGGACCTGGATAGTTGAGATGGAGGAAGGACAGAGATGAGAGCAAGGAAAGAGATATTTTGATTGAAGGAGCCATTATGGGGTTAGCAAGAAACCTGGCATTAGAGAAATGCCCAGGATTTTACAAGGATGACCCCAGCTAAGATCCTAAGCAATAGAGGAGAGGGTGCCCGAAATGACCTTGCCCTGTAGTCAGACTGATGAATATCTTAAAATCACCATTGAACCTTCATCCAGCAACTGATGGAGACAGGCAGAGACCTGCAACGGAACACTGGACTGAGCTCCCAAAGTCCAGCTGAAGAGTGGGAGGAATGAGAATATGAGCAAAGAGGTCAAAATCATGATGGGTACACCCATTGAATCAGTTTACCAGAGCTAATGGGAGCTCACCAACTCTAGTCAGACAGGAAAGGAAACAGCATAGGCCCAAACTAGTCCCTCTGAATGTGAGCGACAGTTGTACGGTTGGGCAGACTGCGGGGCCACTGGCAGTGGCACCAGGACTTATCCCTACTCCTTGTATTGCCTTTTTTGGAACCTATTCTCTTTGGATGATACCTTGCTCAGCCTAGATATAGTAGGGAGGGCCTTGAACCTTCCCCAAAGCAATGTGCCTTGTCCTCTCTAAGGAGTGGATGGAGGGTGGGGTAAGAGGGTTAGGTGGAGGGAAGGGGAGGAAGGGAGGGAGTAGGAAATGGGATTGGTATGTAAAATGAAAAAGATTATTTTATTTTTAAAATAAATAAATAGAAATTTTAAAATAAAATTAAAAAGAATTTAAAAATTAAAAATTCTCAAAAATTTAAAAGAAGGTAAGAAAAACTGAAGAATGAATAGGTAGCAAAATAGAAAAGAAAGACTATCTATTGATACTTAGCCAAGCTAATAATTGCATTAAATATAAACAGTCTAAACATCCAAGTTAAAAGTCAGATTTACAATATTATAGAAAATTATATGCAATCTATAAGAAATCAATTTCAAACACAAACACAATGATTCAAAAATGAAAGAGTTTGTTTTTTTTTTAAAAAAAATAAAAGCCAGGCAGTTGTGGTACATGAATTCAGGGTCATCCTGGTATATAGAACAAGTTCTAGGACAGCCAGGGCTGTCTCAAAAATCCAGAAAAAAAAAGAAAGACTATACATAATACAGTAAAATTAATAAAAGACTGTAATAGGTTTGCAGACAAGGAAGATTTCAAAGAAAAAAATATTATAGGTTAAATGAATGATTTATTGAAATGCTTGTGTAATCACCTCAGGTAGACATAATGATCTAAATACTAATCTACCTGACACAGATTCAAAGAAAAGCAGGCAAAGGCAGATAAAAATTTAAGTAGAATAATAGAATTTTCAAAATCTCTCTTATTGGGTGAAAAACCAATAGACAAAAAAAAAAAAAGTTCAGGTGTGTAGCACACACCTGTGAGCCCCATGCGCATCAGTCTGAGGCACAAGGATCATGCAGACTGCAGGCCAGTCTGCAACACTGAATATAATATCCTTAAAAAGAGTCAACCACAATAACCAAAAGCCTGAACAACTGTATCAATCAGCTTTCCCAAAACATGCCATCCAACAACAGAACATTCACTTTTTCCAGCACACATGACATGTTCTAAGACGGAGGATTTTCTCAGCCATTATACAAGGCTCAAGATGTTAAAAAGTCATTTAGATCATCAAGGGATTTTCTCTGACATAGCAGCATTAAACTGGAAATCAGTAACAGAAGAATGACTAAAATATACCCAAATATTAAAGTACAAGCTTACAGTTGTAAATGAAATATGAATTAAAGAAGAAATCAAGAGGGAAACTGGAAAGCATCTAAATGATTGCAATTGTGGATATGACCTCTCAGGCTCAAAGGACGCAGCCAGAGCAGCACACGGAAGCAAGTTCATAGCGTCATAGCTGCTATTGCAAGGACCACCAGCCAGCAGCCTCAGCTTCAGCTTAACAAATGAAAAAATCATGAGGAAAATGGGAAACATTAACATTAAAATAGAAATAGGCAAATTAAACAATAGAAAATCAATATTAAATTCTGAGATGTTGTATTTATACTCTCAGATCAGAAATCAGAGAGATGGCTTCATTAAATAGTTCATATACAGTAAAAGTATAATGAGTGGGTATTATGAACAAATCCACCCTAATAAAACTAACAATTTAAATGAAATGCACCAAAAATGTAACTTAGAATATGTAAAAAAAAATACAACTCAATGAGAAAAACAACCACAGCTCAAAAACCAGCAAAGGATTGGAAGATACTTCAGCAAAGTAGAGATTAGATACATGAAAAGATAGTCAACATCATCAGTCATCAGGGAAGACAGACACACAAGGTGGACCAGTGAAATGGCTTAGCTTGTAAGGGCCTGCACCTTGCCTGACCACCTGACTTCAATCCCTGGAACACACACCATGCAAGAAGAGAACTGACGTCGACAGACCATCTTCTGACCCTCACATGCACACACACATATGTGCTAAATTAATTATTCAATTAATTATACATTTCAAAAACATACATGACAAAATGCTAGTATAAGTCATGAGAATAGGTAAAGGTGAAGGCTAAATGTAGCAACTGTTGTTAAGAATATGGAATGCCTGAACTGCTCACTGTGGCAGGAACATAAGGAACGTAAAGTTGTACTTTGTAAAAGTTCAGCAGCCTTGCAAAGTTAAGCATACATTTGTCCTCTAAATACCCCATTTCCTCTCATCTGCTTATCCAGGAGACAGAACAGCACAGAACACACAAAGATGGATGTTAACAGCAGCCTCACTTGTAATAAGTCAAAAACAAAAACAGAAAAACAGAAAAAAAATGGACAATCAAAGGCATATTGATAAAATAAGAACTATTCCACAATTTAAAAAATAAGATATTGGCATGCACATGACTGAATCTCAAAACAAATACATCTAGTGAAAGAAACTCTAGAAAATAGAACATATCCTGTATGATTCCACTAATGCAAAGTTCTACAAAGTGCAGACTGCACCATAATCGCATAGCAGTGACGGCCTGGATCAGGCAAAGGAGCAAGAGTGAGGAACTAGGAAGGATCATGAAGACACACTGGTAATAATGAAATGTTACCTTGCTGTGGAAATGGCTTCATTCCTGTGTCCCACCTCAAAGTTTACTTAGTGAAGATCTTCAATTCATACAATTTATTGTATATCAATTACAGTTCAATAAAGCTATCAAAACCAGCACGTACAGGTGGCATTCTATGCTTTATCTAACATTGCTGCTAGCTCAAGCACAGACCAGGGTGTCAGGAATCCCACAGGTCTTACTTCGAAACTGTTACAACACTTTCACAGGTCTTCCCAGTCAGCGAGGCTGAGAGTTGTGAGCCAATACTGAGAGAAAACCTTGAGTGCATTATGCCCTGATACTATGCTAGTGGCAGCTGTCACTCAGTGAAGTGGAGAGGGGGAACTGCACATGGAACACCTAAATATACCTTGATCCACAGAGGAATTTTAAAAGTTATATTCATTGTTTTGTTTATTCTTAAAGTACAAAGGCATAAAAAGCTAAGATATGAAATATTAATAAATGTTAACTTTCTCATAGGATATTCAAATGTTTAAGATTTTTAGCACACAAAAACCTTAACTGATAGACCATATATGTGTGATATAGAGTTTATGCAATTCATGTGAAAAATACTTTGGTATTGTATACACATACACACAGAGAGAGAGAGAGAGAGAGAGAGAGAGAGAGAGAGAGAGAGAGAGAGATGTATATATCTGATATTCATGTTCATTAGTCCTAAGAACAAGTAAAACAGGTCTTTCTGTCACACAAAGGCTATGAAAAAGCATTCACTGTGTCCAGAGCAATGAACAGCTTCCCAGGGAGGAAGTGCTTGATAATCTGTCAGTTTCCTTTGCATTTTTCAGATGTGTATTTCATCTCTTCTCACAAATTGTAAATTTCTGGTCTATTTGAAATCTATCCTTTTCCTCTTTTAAATTTTGCCTCATGTGAAAGATTCTTGAATTTAAATTCTTATGAAGGACTTGAGAGACTGCTGAAGAGTTAAGTACTTTGGCTGCCCTAGCATAAGACCTAGGCTTAGTTCCCAGCACCTACATGGCAGCTTGCAACTGCCTACAACTCCAGACCCAGGAAATCCAACACCCTCTTCTGGACTCCCCAGTTATCAGGCACACATGTGGTACACATACTTAGAGGCAGTCAAAGCACACATACTCATAAATAAAATAAATCTTTTTTAATCTCATGGAGAAAAATTCAAATTCCAGGGTATGACATCTGTGTTCCTAGAAGAAACTATTAGGATAAGACAACTGAGTTACAATGGGATGGAGAAAGATGTGATCGATCTTTTGCCTGGCATTCAGTCTCAAGCTAAGATGCAACCATACAGAGATCATATATATCAACTGCTTTGAGATGGGTACAACACACGGGGGCCCTTCATACCCAAGATATCTAAATAAAGTCAGTTCCTCTTGATCATCAGATTTCATGTCCTAGCTCTGTCTTCTACTTCCCTGAATTACCATCTGTTCATATCCTTTACTTACTTATTGTTCATTTATGCACTCTTTAAATAAATATTTAGGGGGAACTTCTCATATATCAGGCATTGTGCTAGAAGCTGGCTAGGCAGGGTTAAATAACAGTCATGGTATTTTCCCCAACAGAACTTTGTTGTTGTTATTGTTGAGACAAAAGTTTCTCTGTGTAGCCCTAGCTGCCCTGAAACTAACTCTATAGACCAGGCTGGCCTCAGACTCATAAAAATACACCTGCCTCTGGCTCCACAGAAATGAGATTAAAGACTTGCACTACCCCTGCCTGGTCCTGACAGAACTTTTAATCTGGAGAAGAAAACAGACATTATACATGACACATACCTAGCATTTTAAATGCTATCATGGAGAGCAGGGAGAAGAAGAAAAGGAACCATCTAGCATTAAAAAAAAAAAACCCACACTGGGGAAAGTGACCATTTCACAAGATCTCTGAAAGCTAGTCCACACAAGTGCTTAGTAACAGCCATGGCGCTGGGCGGTGGTGGCGCACGCCTTTAATCCCAGCACTCGGGAGGCAGAGGCAGACGGATCTCTGTGAGTTCGAGGCCAGCCTGGTCTACAAGAGCTAGTTCCAGGACAGGCTCCAAAGCCACAGAGAAACTCTGTCTCGAAAAACCAAAAAAATAAAAAAAAAAAAGTAACAGCCATGGCTGCAAGTCCTTGGCTACCCAGGCTCACTCATTCCTCTCCTGCTGTGGGAAATGTCAGAGTACTGTTGGTAAGTTCTATCACAAAGAAAATTCTCTTGAAGAATTTCAGATTGTTGTGCACCTTGCCTTTTGATCAGCACATATGCATTATCCAGGCCACGGCCTTCTTCCTGATAAATCTGGCTTCCATTACCTAAATATTACTTCTGAAATAACATATGAACTTAACATTTCTGGTACTATAGAATATGTACCCCACTTATATGTAAGTGGAATTAATTGTTCTTAAGAAATAGCAAGCCGGGCGGTGGTGGCACATGCCTTTAATCCCAGCACTCGGGAGGCAGAGGCAGGCAGATCTCTGAGTTCGAGGCCAGCCTGGTCTACAAGAGCTAGTTCCAGGACAGGCTCTAGAAACTACAGGGAAACCCTGTCTCGAAAAACCAAAAAAAAAGAAAGAAAGAAATAGCAGTGCCAGCAAGGCAGTGGTAGGCATGCCTTTAATGCCTGCACTCGAGAGGCAGAGGCAGGTGAATCTCTGTGAATTTAGACCAGCCTGGTCTACAAGAGCTAGTTCCAGGACAGGCTCCAAAGCTACACAGAAATCCTGTCTTGAAAAACCAAGAAAAAAAATAAAAAGTAAAAAAGGAGGAGGAGCAGGAGGAGGAAGAAGAGGTGGAGAAAAGAAAGAAATAGCAATGTCAAGAACTAAGTCTAATTTATCCTCCAAAGAGCAAACACCCAAGAGACACAGCTGGGAATGTCTCTGATAAGCATACAGTGATTGCCAGAAAGCTCACTGTTGGGGACCTTCTGAAGCCTTTTTAAAGAGATGCTTGCTCCCCTATTCTGTTCTAAGAAAACTTTCAATATACCTTAAAATTTGACAAACCTTAATTCTGACTTAGAAAGACTCTAAGACAATAAAGATTACAATTTCTTTCCAAATATCCTATCTTTCTTACCTTGCAATAATAAAACTAATTCCAACAGCTCCTCCAATTCCTTTGATTGCACAGAATGGACTAGAGAGACCTTAGTTCATTTTTTTAAATGAAACAAAACAAAGCAAAGAACAATCAGGACTCTGTAGCCCCCATCAGAACAGGGATACTGCACAGGACTTAAGGGGCAAGTGCCAACTGTCATCTTCAACTTACCACATGGTACAGACTAAATTAGCAAAGCAGTCACCAGTGAAACAAAGAAGGGACAGGGAGAAGAAAGCAGAGCGAGGGAGGAAAGAAAGGAAGCAGAAGACAGGCCCACCACACTGTAACTTGCCTTAGAGGATTGGCTCCACGTGCATTCCAACACCCAAAATTAAATATGGCATGTTTCCCTCACATGCATAATCTATGCTTTTTAAAAAAAGATGAGAACTAAGAGGGGAAACATATCCTATTTGTCTTTCTATGCTTCGCTTATTTCAGCTAATATGACAATCTCTAATTTCATGCATTTTCCTACAAGTGACATCATTTTGTTCTACGTTATGGCTGACTAGTACTCTGTTTCATATATGTACCATATCTTCTTTATCCTTCATCTCTTGATGACTGTCTAGAGCGGTTCCCTATCTTGGGGGCTGTAAAAGCCCTGAAATATGCGTGGGGGTGCATCTATCGGGGGAATGTTGACCTGGTGAGTGAACTGTCTAGTTTTCCAACATGTTAACATGTGCTATGTGGGTGATTATTTTCACATACATTTATATGCAGAAAAAGTACAATTATTCTCATTAGCTTCTTTAGAGAATCTACACGTCCTAGAATGTCTTAAGATGTACTTTTAAAACCATTGAATTAAAATAAATATATTTGCAATAAATCAGGATTGAAAATGTAGAAGTCCTTTTAAATAGCTGTTGCCCAGTCCCAATAAGTATTTCTAAATCTTGGGAAACAATCCCAAAATCCACTTTGTGATCTTTGATGGAGTTAAAGAATAGATAGATAGTTATAGTTTTCCTGAGTTATGATAAAAGATAAAGTAGATATAAATACTGTAACTGTAATTCTTACTTGATAACTGTTTTGTTATATGTAATTTTACTATGTTAAAGTTAAAGCCTTTCTTTTTTGTTTAAACAGAAAAAGGGGAAATGATGGAGGACTCCCATTGGCTAATAAACTGCCTGGCCCATTTGATTGGCCAGCCCTTAGGTGGGCGGAGTAGACAGAACAGGAAGAAGGAAGTGAGGTAGATGGCTCAGTCAGATGCTTCGCCTCTCCTAAGTTAGACAGACTGCCATGCCTCTCCTGAGAGAGAGAGACGCGATGAAGCTCCAGCCCAAGATGGACATAAGCTAGAAACTTCCCGGTAAGGCACCACTTCGTGGTGCTACACAGATTATTAGATATGGGTTAATCAAGATGTGAGTAAGAGGCTGAAAATAATGGGTCAGGCAGTGTTTAAAAGAATACAGTTTGTGTGTAATTATTTTGGGGCATATGGCGGCAGGAAGCCGGCCCACAGCTCCTCACTACAAAAAGAAAGCCTCCTATTTGAGCTGTCTCGTGTCCACACATCTCTGTGTCTCTGTTCTACTGATTACTCATGGTATTGGAGGTACAGATGTTGCCCCATCTCTTCAGCTGTATCTGGGTTCTTTAATAATTTTCTTGTCTGTCCTATATTATGCTTAGGTTTCTCAGTGTCCTAAGGCTATCTGCCCTGCAACTGTAGGTTCATGGAAAAATCCACTTAATTAGTCATAGAATCAACACAGTCAGTGGGTTCATACAGTGTCATTACTAAGAGAAATTCCAGAATATTCCCTTCCCTTAAAGCTACCAGCCTTCAGTGAATATGAACTTAAGCACATATTTTATCAGTCATCCATTCTAACTTCTGATGTAGTTATATACATAATAAAAGAAAATAGTATTTCCATGAGGAATATTACATCTAAATTTCTTCATTAGTTAGTTTCATGAAACTCAAACATTAGTAGAAGTCATTAAAACCAAGCCATGGGCTTCTTAACAGCCTGCCCCAGCTAGAAAAAAAAAAATGTATTCTGTTCAGTCTAGGTAGCTACAAGGGCATAGACTGGATTTCATTAATGCTGCTGCTTAATTGTTTGTAATGCCAGTCTCAAACAGGGAACTAACTGGCAAACATGCCTTGTGCTGTGCTGGTGTCTTCCAAAGCCATAGAAGAGCCAGAGCAGAGATGAAGTGGAAAGCCCAGTGCTGTCGGTGGGCCCGCTCATTTATGTCCATAGGAAACTGAGCTGAAGGGGGAAAGCAGCATCTCTGTCCAGGGAAAACTCCACCCCGAGAAACTCTCAAGGAACAGCTCAAGCTCTCAGCCCTCGGTGGAAACACCTCCCTTCTCATCTAAGTTTTGTGCTAAAGTCTTATTGTTCAGCAAATAATAATATCAACAAGTATACATCATGGGAATCAACTTTTTGAATGATGAACATTAAAGGTAAGTCTTTTGCCAGTCATCTGTGCAAAGTGAGGCTTAGAAATGCATCTCTTTCACTATATTTAACTCATGTTTTCGAAAACTCACAGTAAGAAATATGCGAGTAATACACTGAAAGAGAAAGAAAATACACACCATTTTTCTCCTTACTGGCAATATCTAACTTACATTCCTGGCAAAAATTGGTGAAATGATTATCTTCATACCAAAATTCCAAAATAACATATCAATATGTTTAGCATAAAACTATACAAAGTAATGCAGAAGCATGCAACAAAATAGATTTCCTTCCTAAACTAGATAGTTACTTGTGGTAATCAATGACTTATTTTTGTAAATAATGGGCAGCGCATATGTCCTGTCCTTAGCTGTGCAGTAGTGTGTCTACTGACACACCCTCACCTTACAGTTGAGAGCACTATCCAGCTGAGTCAATAACTGTATTTACCCTTCTCTATATGCATTTGGACCTTTCATTGAGAATTAGCACAATGTAAGAATATAGGGAAATGATTGAGTCTCTCTTTTGGTTAAAACAAGCTCAGAAGGCAACTTGGAGTGGTTATCTCCAGGCCCAACTGTTCCCTTTCTCCAGTGGGCACTGACCATGTCAGCATTGACCCTTGTGTGGTTCCACCACACCTTCAAATGCAGCCAGTAAATGCAGCCTTTCCACAGTCCTATAAAAACATGAAAGGACCATTACAGCATCTAAAATTGGAGCTTTTGCTGCACTATTAGTTTAGAGAAAACCTTATGAATGCTAAAACAAAAGCGTAATATTACTTTGCTTACTTGTCAAAAGCATTACAATAATCCTATGGTGATGTATGAGTTATCTGATGTATGAGAGGCCTCAGGGTGTCGCTAGGCAGCAGTCAATGGGTACTCAAAGTCACTGTTCTTGGAGACATGTTTTCATCATGAAAAGATAATGAACACACACACACGTCACTGTCCCTCTGTCCTTTGATTGCAGCTTCCCCACATGGTGCATGACCACCGATACATTATTCCACACCCTTCATAAGCTTCCTGCATGGCACCAAGGTAGGCCAACCTTGCATCAAGTCCACTTTACAGAGAATTTGTGGAAGTGAGCTTCTACAACACTCAGACAGAAATCTGTGCAGCTTACTTCCCTTTCTTCCATAAACCACCCAAATTGTTGGCTTTGAAAAGTAAACCAAGATCAAATTTAGACATGTTGTTTGAAATCAGTGAAGATGAAACACTTTGGTGCCAGACAAAAGCACTGATTTTAAGAGTGAGTTTTTGGCCTTTTCTTAAACGATAAACTTAGGCTGTGTGTTTTATGTCTGCATATATTGGCATGCCTCACATTTAAGATTATGACACACCAACTTATTTTGAAATTTTAAAGATCTTCCACTGTGCATGTTTCAAGTCCTCTGTGACTATCATTGATAATTGAGCAATTAACTTGAAATTACCAAGTGAGCTGTGATGGCTCAATGTGCAGCAAGCAACATGAAAGAGGAAAGACCGGAGGAGTGCTGCAGAGGGAGAGAAGTCATAAGGAGGGAAAAGAGACCATAATGACAGTAGCAGTTCAGAGTTCATTTTAATGGTCCCAGGTCTCAGATCTGAGTGTGCTCGTAGAATAAGTTAATGGAACAAGTCCTGAGTCATGAGAACCCTTTGGAGCAGTGTGTTCTAGTGCTACAAAAAGAAACTTTCTAACTGGTCTTGTGTAATACTCAGGGATTGCTCCAAAAAGCAAGTGAGAGTTTCATTAAACAACAAAACAATTAGGTTCAAAACCTTGATAAACAGATCTTAAGAAATACAAGCTCATAAGGTCTTACTTTATATGTAAGCCAGACAAAGTAAAATCTCTAAAGTCTGACTTCAAGAAGGCATTGAGATACAAGCCAGAAATGAAAGGGCAAGGCATGGCATGGAAACGGCGAAACCGCAGCTCTACCGGAAAACCCAGGATCTCTCTGGGCTGCTCATCTGTTCAGGATCTGCAGAACTGGGCTTTTTCTCTACAACTGCAGAGTGGGTCTGATGAGGAGCATGGTGTGAGCTTCCACACAGGCCACAGAGCACTCCATAAGCCTAAATCCTACCTGACTCCAGTGCAGGCCATTCTAAAGGTTTATAAGCTAAAACTTTAGGAAGTCAGCAAAAAGAAATACTATTAATCACAGTTTTTTTTTTTAAAAAAATCCCATTGATATTACTACAAAACCACCAGTCTGAAGTGTAAAAATAGAGCAGGCTGGCCTTTCAGGGATGAATTAGAAAGACAGCAGACAGCATATAAAGAGCAAGAGTGCATGGACATCAGTATATAAAACTTAAAAGCTTGTGATGTAATGGATATGCAGTCAGATTAGCAGCTCCTTTCAATTAAAGTAGATTTCTGGCCTTGGTTCACAAATGTATAGTAGGTCTGTGCATTAATGTAGATACTTCAAATGTCAGTATATCTCTAATTAACATGAGCACACAACTGTAAAACTGAAAAGGCACAATTCTAAATTCCTTACATTCCCAGCATTAATGCTTTCGTGGGGCAGCTCCCGTTGTCATGGAAAATGGCATTCAAGGCCTATTTGTGGATTTTCACAGCTCATCTTTTTTATTTACCTGCTCTATGTCAAGATTAGACTGAATAATATTTTTTAAAGATAATGCACTTAGACCTACTTCCCTTAAATTCACAGATGTTCTCCCTGAGGGAGCCCTGGTCTGGGCTATGCTGTTTGCCACAGATTTCTTTTCATAAAGAAAAAAAAGCCACAAAGATATGAATTAATGATTCCTTACATACACACACCCAAATCAATTAATTCAAAAAAAATTCCAGTTCAGGTAAAGCATGTAGTAGCAATAAACAGAAGTGTAGAAAAATTCCAGGAAGGCCCCAACACTCTAGAAAAGTGGAGAAATGAGTGGGGAGGGTGAGTTGGGTCACTGCTCCCCTGAATCTGACTTGCAGCAAGGAACTGAGGTCAGAGAGAATAACAAAAACAAGAGAAAGAAAATTCCCTCTCTCATGCCCCCTCCCTTGCGCACGTGTGTGTGTGTGTGTGTGTGTGTGTGTGTGTGTGTGTGTGTTTGTACCTGACAAGAAAATACTTGGTGGTCTTAGGGAAAGCTTACTGTTATTAAGACCATGAGGAGGTAGCATTTTCTATGAAGGAATTCATTTCAAACTTCAGGAGTGATCTTGGTAGATTAGAAAAGCTAAGTACCTACTGAATCTTTGAATTTTGTTGTTGTTTGCTTTATTTATTTAATCATTCATTATCCTGATAAAATTTGATAAAATGAATTACATATGTTTTCATTAAAAATAAAAAATTTAAAGTGACATACTGCATACAGAACAAGATCATTTTGCCCAATGTTTACTTTGAAAAAATATATCATTTTATTCCTTAACAAGGGAGAAAGACAGAAAGGGAGAGTTCTAGAATAAGACATGTTGTCAAAAACCACAGTCAATCTGCTTCATCGTGCTTTCCTCCTCTGACCAGAATGGCAGATCTGAGCAGATAGATTCCAATCAGTCCTCACACACCCTTGGTGTAGCCTATCCATTATGAATGTGCAAAATAATATCCCACCTTCCTTATCTCCTAGACGTTCACATGGCTGTGAGGTGTAACTTTCTGCTTCCGACCATGCAGTGACCATGCAGGTAATAAGGTTCACAGAGCCTCTAGCTCTGCCCCATCCACTGTCCCTGTGAGCTGTGAGGATTTCTACCCCTGAAGCTCTCACTCAGTGGAAGTGGTGACTAGCTCCACAGCAACTAAAAAAACAGCAACTCAGTCATGGCATCTGCCAAATCTCTTCCAATAGTCCTTCAGCATAAGGCAGACTTACCAAAGCTTGAGTCGCTGGCCATGCCCTAAACTAAGCATTTTCTTAAGACTGGCTACTTCTGTATAACAAACATATAACAATTAAAGCATCTCAATTAATCTTTGGAAGTATTCAATTTTTTCCTTAAAATTTACCTTCTCTCTTGAGAAAAAGTTCTTCCTTCTCCAAAACACGTTTTGAAAGTATAAAGGTATTAAGAGGGGAATACCACTGTTTTGATGTGCATTATATATTCACCACAGAGTCTGTACCATAGCACGAAATCTCCCTGAACTGACTGTTCCTCGGGATCTCTCTTACCTCACTCTTCTCTGAGAACAGGCACACGACCCTTTTCAAGCCCAGATAACCAGAAGATGTACAACGTCGTCATGGTAAACCACTCATCTATATGTACAGGAGAATTGTTACGGTAACTCGTTCCTACAGTGGGGCCCTGTTTCCCAAGATAACAAGCTTATTATTTAGGCTTATGGGGATGGGGCTGCAATGTGCACAGGAAGTCACAGCCAACAGGCTTTTACAGCAGCTGATGCTTTCTTCTATGCTCTCCATCCCAAAATAATCACTTATGAAAAACTAATAATATTTACTAAACAGCTATTTACAAACTAACCAGAATTTTTACATATGGGTTAATTTGTTTGCAAACTGTGACTTTTCCTTTATATAATGAGAAAAGTAATGACTAAATCAATACTCACAATTACACACGAGGATCACCCCAGCACCCAGAAGTCACTGGTAAATTGCCTTTGAATTCATGAAAGTGACCTAAAAAATTGGATACAAATAAAATGAAAAAGCATAAGTAAAATGCGTTAGAGCTTTGTTGAAGAAATGCACATGCTGGCAATGAGCAGCAACGTTTCCAAACAGAGTCAGCGTCCTCACCCTCTCTAAGAACTTTGCCAAGACTTTCATGCCAAAAGCAACAATTATTTCATTGTTCTACATCTAAAAATACAACATCTCCATCCACTATGACTTTCTCTAAGAAACCATCAGCAATAACGGAGGTGTTCAAAAGTAGGAGTGAAAATTACTAAAGGAAAATTTTTTTGCAAAAGGGAAAATTAAACTTGCAAGCTACATTTGAAAACTAGGCTTCACTTATCCTGAAGGTTAAATGGAATTCACTTCATTGGGAATATAACCAGTATGTTCAACAGAAATGCCATATAGGTAGAATTAATAAGAAAAGAGGCAGGTTTTGCTCTACCTAAGGGGTGAACTGCTGGCTGCTGAGGCTGTACATGGTGCATCCCGACTGGGCCACAGCTCTCCCACCATTCTTGTGCTTTCACACACTTTAGTACACACTGCAGTAGCAGATGTAGTCAAACATGCAGAGCCGGCTTCATAAAAACGGCACTAGCACAATGAGTCACTTATGCCTCTAAATATCTGTGGTTTCCTCCCTCTAGAGCCACCATGCATTAGAAAGTAGTTAGGTCGTTTGTTTTTATTGTTTGGCCTAAATAAAGCACATTTTGGTTCCATGAAAACAAAGGAACTCTGTTACAGAAGCTGTGTTCTTTCCAGAATGTGAGGAAGCTGATGAGTGGTGTTCAATGAAAGTAATGATGGAACTTGAGTTACTAATTTAGCTCAGAAACTTTCCTGGACTCTAGGGATGAGTTTGACTCATTCTGCAACTTTAAAAATATAAATGGCAAACACACAAGTTAGAACTAACTAGGTTTAAATAAAATTCATTCTAGAAAACAAAGAAAAATTTGGTCAATATCGTTGTAGGAACCACCGCAGTCACCACAAATGATCGTAATAGATTAAGGGTGAGCATCTGAAAATGAGAGGCAAAACAAGGGAAATATCTAATTCTGCTCTTTCACAGCACATACAGTACACTTTGATCTAAGGGATCGTGATAAATTATTAAGGATGGGTGGACAGTGAAAGCCTGGCATTTGAGCAGAGGAGAGTTTGGTTAGAGCAGCATTTTTCAATTTGAGAGTCATATATCAGATTTCCTGCATATCAGGTATTTACATTACGATTTATAACAGTAGCAAAATACAGTTATGAAGTAACAACAAAAATGATTTTATGGTTGGGGGTCACCACAACATGAGAATCTGTATTAAAGGATCACAGCATTAGGAAGGTTGAGAACCATAGATTAGAGTCTCACTGGGTTTCCTCACGACATGATCCTGTAGTAAGTTGTGCCTCAGGCCAATCCTACTCTGCTCACCAGGGTAACTATATGATGTTGTCTGTCCAGGAAGACAGCATTG
Organism: Arvicola amphibius; assembly: GCF_903992535.2. Taxonomy (NCBI): domain Eukaryota; kingdom Metazoa; phylum Chordata; class Mammalia; order Rodentia; family Cricetidae; genus Arvicola; species Arvicola amphibius. Next base: position 117,895,674 of record NC_052047.1, read on the forward strand.
CCACTCATCCTTGGTATTTTACCCTTCCCTGCTTTGAGACATCAGACGTTTTAGGATCTATGAGTGCAATGTTACCTGGAATACAACAACCTTATCTAGAAATTCAACATGGAGTACACAAAGCAGCAGAGTATTTGACTCTTGCAGGGGGGGGGAGTTATTTTTTTTATTTGATCCCCTTACTTCTTTATGAAGATATTACTTAGATTCAACTCCAGTAGAATAGGCCTGGATCCCAGCTACTGGGACAGCTGAGGCAGGACTGCAACCTCAAAGCCAGCCTGACGTACAGAGTGAGTTCAATGAGACCCTGCATCAGCATGGACAATAAAGAGAGGGCTTAGAAATGTAGCTCCGTGAAAGAGGACTGCTTCCCATGCCTGCAGCCCTGCGTTCAATCAGTTCTCAGGGAAAGAAAATCCTCAAGAAAGAATCTGCAGCAAAATGCAAGAAATCAAAAACAAAAACAGAAACAAAAAAACCTATGTGGTTTTTTAAAAAAAAAATCATACCTTGTTTCTTTGGTGCCTATTTTTTTAAAGGCATGAATTGTAATTATGAGAAGAGCATAATTCACTGTCATGTAAACAATGGAGAGGCAAAAAACAACAACTAGTATTGTAACTAATAAATATTAAACTTTTCAATAATTGAGCTGTTTAGGAGTTAAGATTTTTAACTCTAAAATATTTTAAAACTTGGAACAAACCAGATTCCAGGCATTTTGGGCAAAAATATATTTTGATATATACTAAAGGAAATTCTATATATTCCATCTGTCAAATCATTGCAGTCTTATACATGTGGGTAAAGCTATCTCCAGATCAGACTGCGGATTGACTTACACTTACTGGTAAATTCCAGGGCAAACAACTGGAAGAGAGCATATATTCCTAACATCGCATAGCTCATTGTATAAACAACAACAGAAAGAATTGCTGCATCTTCCTCACACATAGAAAGCAGATGTAAAGAAGCAACGTGTTAGAGCAGGCCCGGCATGACAACCCGCACATGTTTCACGTTTCTGAGCTTTCCCTTTAAGACCTGGGAGAGATGAGGCTAAAGAAGACATTTCCAAAAGTACAAGTGGCCGCTTTGGTCCTAAGGGCAGCACAGATGTGAGAAGTTCTGGAGGAAACGCCCAAGAAAACCACAATCTGTTTAGTCCAGGGAATCCCCAGAACAACTCGTACCCACAGACAGCCAAATCTCTGCGTACACTCAGCAAGCAGTGGCGGTGGGGCAGGGTCACATTGTAGCGTGAAAACACAGAAATGAGGTTTTTTTTTAAATGTCTTCCCCTTCAAAATCTTCTATCATAGACTTTTACATTTAACACAGTGGTAACCTGCTCCCTACTGTATATGTGTCAACTCCTCATATGTTCTTAGCTAAATTTTAAATTTTAGTAGTAGACTTCAATATTTAAAAAAACAAAAATCTGAAGGAAAGAGTACCATGAAGAAATACTAATAATCCAATGATACAAAAAACATTAGTAACATAAAATATTAACCTTATAGTCAGAGATATAAGTAAACCATTTACCCATAATACTACAAAGATGATTTCTAAACTGGGTCAAACAGTACTGGAGAGGGAGTAGATAAATAGGAACATTCATGTACAAGAATGGACTATAAATTGGGGTAACTTTCTGAACAGAAATTTAGCAGCATTAAAGTACTAAATGTCTGTATCCTTTAAACTGTCTAACAGTTATCCTAAAGGAACCTGTCACAAACAAGGCAAAAAAAAAGTCCATGTACTATTTATGCTCATTGTAACATTTTTATGATAGTGAAAAACCAAAAAGAACCTACTGGCTGGAAAAATTAATTATAACACAGAAACATTACTTTGTAACCATTTAAAATTTTTATGTAAATCTTATATTTACTGACATTATATTGCCATGATAGATTTTTGAATAAAAATAATTTATATACTAAAAACAAATTTATAGAAAACCAAATACTTATATGTATATATGTGAAAATAAAATACATGTATATATAGTCAAGTTTTACAAAGTACAATTTCACAGAAACTTTTATATTAATGACACAAAGTTCATATTTATTGTTATTGTTATTAATACAGATTGATCTCATTTGGGAGTTTGATATGTAACAATATTGACAGATGCAAAGGCAGCAAAACTACTTCTAAAATTCGGTTTGCTATTTACACATTCAAAGAAATCAGATATATAGTAACTTGCTATTAGTCTAGGAACAAAAGCCAAGTGTTAACATTAGGGATATTTAGAAGAAAAAGAAACTCAGAGTTACCAGGCAACTTCAGACCCGTGTCTGAACATCAAATAAAGAAACTATGAACACTCAAAAACGCCCATCCCATTCTGCCAAAAATAGCTGACAGATCAAAGGTAAACAGCAAATAAAAACACAGGGCACCTCCCATGTAATTAGACTTTAAAAGTTTTCAGGCTAAATTTTTAATCCTACATAAAGTTCTGTCTCTAGGTCACACCCATTTCTTTTTTAACACTCCTCTGTTTCTTCTTTATTGTTTGATTTAGCATGAAGGTTCAAACATCAACTAGGTGGTGGGATTAAATGACCTTCCAATCCTGACAGTCAGTAAAGTACTTTAAAAAATAAATACCTGTAAACAAAATTTTGTTCTCCTTTACATTAAGTTATAGCATTACACATCAAGGAATTGATGAAGAATTAAAGAATTTTACTTTGTAGATTCACTGATTTGACAAAGTTATATGTGGTGAACCACAGAGATAAACCAACTGCCTTCAAAACATCTTTCCTCAGTGCTAATCTTTTACATTCCAAAATAAAAACTGGGATTATTAAGTATCTGAAGTATCCTGTGTGCAAATCTAACGCATTTCCTAGAGATAGAAATTTACATTAAAACCTTTACTATCCTGCTATACACACACTTTAACTACATGAATCTAAAACAGAACAAAAGTAACAAAAGTTTTGTTTTCCTCACAGTTTTACAAAACTGACCTCATCTTTCCTGAACTCCACGAGGCTTAACTTTATGCATTTAGTGTTCTTAATAATCATACAAAGTACTGCAGCTATACAAATACACCATCAAGTTTTTACTTTCAAAAGAATTGGTACCAAGGCTAACCCCCAAGTGTAGCATTGGGGGTGTTCACATGTGTACAGCTGCATACATGTGTGGAGGACAAAGGTCAACTTCTGGAGCTGTTTCTAAGGAGTTACACACTTGGTTCTCTACTAGTGCAGCACCCTTCCCTAGAAAAGCCTTCTTATTTAGTGAAATAGGAATTCTACTCTTAAAGAGTTTCAAAGACAGTTATTTTAAAAGCCAGATCAATTATTAAAGCAGTGTATTCTGCAATGCTCAGTCTACATGGTCAACAGTATTTCAGTTCCCATCCCACCTCAAAAGGGACATTAAAAAGCAATCAGAGGAGATAACTGAGCAGCACAGAACAATATGACATTAAAATGGTCTCATATCTAAAGACATTGGCTACTCTACCGGGAGTCAAACTCCTTAATAGTTTTGAAATTTTACTACAAATCCCCAAAGGCTAATGCTATATTTAAGAGTATTAATTTTGCTAGAAACTGAAACTTGGTTAGTTTTTAAAGTATTTTATTTAAAACAGCAACAATAAATCTACTATAGAGCTATATGATAGTTAATGAAAGGCATTGTTTCTTATTTTTGTAAATTTCTTAAATGCTTTCTTCCCTAAAAGACAGCTATGTCCTGCTGGTGCCACTGAAGCCAATCTGCTGACAGGCTGCTTTGGTGGCAACAGTGAAAAGTATCCATTTTTACAAAGATACGACTTGGAAAGAGGCTCAGTGTTTGGTAGCCTTTCCAGATAATTGTGACTTTGTCTTTGATCTATATAAAAAACTGACAAGTAACCATTTCTCAAAGGTCAAGGGCAAGGTAGAATCTGAAGCCCAAACATCAATTTACTTTTGAGTCCCCTGACTTCAAGGCCTCTGGTCCTTACCTGCGTCTTTTGGGTACACATGACTGTAGCATCGTTCATTCCTCATTTGAAAAATACTGGCTTTCTCATTGAGTTACGCAGACCTCCAAAACACTCACATATTTAACTGCACAGTAGTTTAAAAATGACATTTCCTAATATTTCTACTGATTCTACCAGAAATGTTTTTAGACCTATTGTGAAGCCATCAAGTTCATTGTGATAGATCCAAGTTTTCCAAGCTTTTAATTTTCTCCTGAAAGACTGAACTTCACTAACAAAGAGTAGTGTCAGTTGCCTTTCTTTCCTTCTTCCTTTCTTCCTTTCATTTTTTCCTTCTTTTTTAAGTCTCATTTCCTACAACAAATAAGCTCACTGCTCATTTTTTGAAGATAAGTCTGCCAAGGATGAGACACAGCTATTGTGTGTCTGGTTAGCTGTGCTTTCAAATGAAGAATATACTCCACAAAAACATGCTCACACACATATATGACTTTCCTCACAATGCCCATAACACTGGGTATGCAGCGTGAGTACTCTGTGCATTCTTCCAATCTCGGAGTATTAAAACAATACTAAAAATTAATAAAATCAATAATTTTTACTCATGTATAAAATTAAATAATTTTGTACTTTTCTATTTTTTATTTTTATCATGAATGATGAGAAATAAGTTCTGTATTGTTTCTCCTAGGCACTTAAGATCACATCTAGTAAAAGATGTAGCTTCATCAGGCTTTCATCTGGGTACCACTTCCATGCAACTGCCCATATAGGGAACACAGAAAACACAACTAAACGTTAGGGTGAAGACAAAGGCCCTTGAGGGTTCCTACTGTGCAGGCCACTTTTTGATAACTGCTTGTGTACTCTAAAACTCCACCCTGCTGTAAGGAAAAGAAACTAGTTTAATATCATCAAGCCAACAAAGAAAAAGAAAGGAAATTAATAATAGCAGTCATGATATGGGAAGTACTAATTAAGAGATATTTTTTCTTTTCTATTTCCAAAAGTATAATGCTATTGGGTAGAAATCACAAAACGGCCAATTTTAGTTAAGTCTGAGACAAATCTTTTTTAAAACAATGGAATAATTTGCTCACAAAATAAAAAGTGTTCAGTCTGCCGGGTGGTGGTGGCAGCCACATCTTTAATCCCAGTACTCAGGAAGCAGAGGTAGGCAGATATCTGTAAGTTTAAGACCAGCCTGGTCTGCAGAGCTAGTTCCAGGAAAGCCAGGGCTATGCAGAGAAACACTGTCTCAAAACAACAACAATAAAAAGCATGTCCAGTCTAAGCTGAATGCTTGTTGGGGGTTATCAAAAGAACTTTTATGCCACATTAGAAGTTGAAAGTTGTGGGATGGAGCAGTGGGTAGTATTACCATGAGCACTAAGACCCAAATTCAGGTCCTAGAACCCAGGTGAAAATTACCACAGTGGCTCACATCTCTATTCCCAGTGCTGGGGTGTGGGAGAAAGACAGGCAAATCCTGAAAGTTCGATGACCATCTAGTCTAACTGAATCAGTGAGCTTTCTCAGGACAAAAGGAACTGATGTTGCACAATGCAGGCCCATGGTTCACCTCTGCCAAGCTGTGAGGCTGAACTGTAAATCAGAGCTAGGATTGCCTAAGTGTGACATGTTTACACAGTCACCAACACTGTATTGCTCTTTCAACTACTGTGGACAAGTGGGCACAAATCAGCACTCACAGGAAAAACAATGAGGTTGTTTAGAAGAAGAAAGTATGTCTTTACAAGGGTATTTTACAAAGGCATCTTATCACCACGAATCAAGATCAAAATATAGACCACAAGTTTTCAAGAGCTGTTTCTAGATTCATCATGTGACTTAGTCTAAAGTGTCTGCACTGACTACAGAAAAAAACTCCCCGTGCTCTCAGAATGCAACATACAGGAGGAAGGCTATTCGAGCAGAACCAAGCATTATTAATGGGTTAAAGAGAACTGGGATATATTTTGTAATTTCTTCATTTGATAAACATGTATTTCTTTTATCTTTACTTCCCTTTACTTTTCTTAGCAAACACATTCTTTGAAATACCTATTGTTGTGACAGAGTTCTTCATATGTTTCATTTTGTTTTGTTTTTGAGCTGGGGATGGAACTCATTACTTAGGCAAGTGCTCTTCCACTGAGATACACCCTCAACCTCCTGTTTATAAATTATCACCTTTTTCCTTATCTCTTCATCATCTGTGTGGTTTGGGGCATACATGTGCCACTTTTTTTTTTTAAAAAAGGCAACAAAGAAGATTTTATGTGAGTAAAATTGATAAAACAATAGCCAGAGTGCTTCTAAATTAAGATTTTAAAAATAAAAAAAAAAAAAGAAAAGGCCCATCCAGACATACCAACTGTGTGGTCCTAAATCCTATTTTTATAAAAGTAGGTTTGCCCAGAAACCTATTTTTATGCAGTATCCCCAGGTATTTTCTACCGTGCTAAAATTCAAGACCTGCTTGCTGGGCTAGAAAGACAATGTATTGCTCATGGGTAAGATCATAAAAACTTTAGTAAATTTTTAAAATTTTGTAACTAGTAAAATGCTTTATTCCATTGAAAGGACTTAGTGGTTTGGGCCTTTTTATTTTTAAACTACAATGTATTTCTTTCCGTGTAAAATGGAATTGGAAACTAGACCTAGACTTAAAGATCTTAATTATTATTGTGTGGGTTGTTTTTATTTTGGATATGAAGTAAAGATACAAGAATTTGGTTAGCATTTCTGAGAGCCCATGGGTGTGAGGCATGGACCAGGATCTCAGGGATTCGGAACAATAAAGCTCAGTTCCAGTGTCCTGCAGCTGAGGTCTGGATTCCTCCTCTTGTAATATAATCTGTAGCTAGAAGTCTCACATTGGTGGAGAGGATTTCTTCCTCTAGTCAGCTTTCCCTCCCTGAATTATACTTACTAGTAAGAATGGAGAGCAGAACACTGAAAATAGCAATAATGTAACAAAATCTTGCAAATAAATACCTGATCCCTAAGAAGTACAGACACCATTTCCTTCAGCCTGCTGTCTCCTAAACAGTACACTGGTGAAAACAAGTAAGGCAGGACTGTTATTTGCACCCAGGCAGGTAAACCGAGATACATTTAGAGACATCTTAAAAGGGTCAATTTGATCCTTGTTTTAAGAAACTTCTTGTTGCCGCTCTCAGAACCACTCCCTCTTAACCACAAATAATGACTTGGGTAATGGAGCTTGGTAATTGAAAGTATCAGGCAAATAACACCAAGATGAGTTGACACCGCCTGTTGTGCAAATATGTACTTAGGATTATTATAAAAATAACAGCTGCATTATCAACTGGACACCAACCAGAACAACTTACATGAGTACAGAGGGCGAGTGTGGTCTGAACTTGCTGTGCAGCATGGATGTGGCACTTTACACATTTTATGCATTTCTAAATTCATAGCAGAAATTTAAAAGGGGAGAGATCAGAAACAAAGATTTTGTAACTTAGGTAATTAAGAGTCAAAATCTGGAGTGTGTCATAATTACTCACTGGGCAGTGCGCGCTCTCTCTGCTGGGCACATGCTAAGCCCTGGAGAAGCACAAGTAACAAAAGTAGAACTGGTGACATCAAGGTGCTCACAGCTGGTCAAGAAGTTGCTGCAGCAGTGTAGAAACATCCAGTAAAGATGCAGAATATAAACTATAGTTTCACAGTCTTTGATAAAGGATGTGTATTCTAGAATGAGAATATTGCTGTTCCCTTCCCAGTTTTTGTGATAGACGGAGGTAAGAACCTGATTCCTGCATGAGGCACAGCTTTCACATACGCATCCCTTCTCTGCCCTTACCCTGAGATTCAGCTAAAATGTGTCCAAGTCACAAATTATACAGATGACATGCTAGCTGGTCCAGCTACCAACTTGTGTGTGCGTAAGTGCCTATGCAAAGAGCAGAAGTCAAGGTTGGGTATCTTTTGCTATTGCCCTCCACCTTATTGTTTAAAATGGGGTCTCTCATTGGACCTGAAGCACTAACTAGTGAAAGATCCACAAATGTCCACCTCCCTGTTCTGGGATCAAAGCTATACGGTGCCATGCCTGGTTTTCACTCAGGAGCTAAAACCCTGAACTCAAGTCCTCATGCGTACTCAGTAATCACCTCATCCATGGAGACATTTCCTCAGCCCAATAGCCAATACTTTTTTAAAGAAGACTAACAAGAGTAGCAGGATCCCAGAGCTGAGGCCCCTGGAAATACTGTCATAGCAGCAGTGTGCTGGGTGACTAACCACAGCAGACACACTGGAGGTTAGATGCACACTGTGAGCTAGTCCTCCCCAGTCTAAACAGGCCATTTGCCCACTCTCGAAACACACAACAAGTATCATGGAGAGATCCACTTACCCCGTCACTAAGGGTCTCATTGTGAAATACAGAGGAAATCTGGCCTGGCATCTCACAGGAAATGCCCCCCTCTGAGGTGGAAACTGTGGTCAAGGAAGCAAACGCAAAGCTAAAAGTAGGCCCTGCCACAGGTTGGTGGCATAACTGGCATGCTAAGTCCAAGTCTACAATTATTAGGCTATGTCCACTCTAAGGCGAAAAGAAATGTCTCCCATTGTTTCATCTGTAAAATGGGATGGTAGACACCAAGTTTCAGTCCTTTACCTTTATACTTAACTCACTTGACAAAAGATCGTTTGTACTTAGTTCAAATGGAAGCAGGAACAGCCTGGGTTTAGATACATTTTTCCAGCACTAGCATCCCCCACCTCCCCAAACAACTGCCAATTCTTTCGTCCTGCTACAAATTTTCACTCTCTCTTGCTAACGCCCTCTCCAAACAAGATTTGAATGAACAGTGGTGTGTGTGTGTGTGTGTGTGTGTGTGTGTGTGTGTGTGTGTGTGCGTTTATACACAAGAAAAAATGCCCTGCATACTCTACATCATTCTATTCCTGATGCTACTATGCTAAGGCTAGAAATGGGAAATAACTACTTTTTTAATTTGAAAAAATGGAAATGTCCTAAGCTCTCCAACATCCCAGCCCTAGATCTCATGGCATCCCATCAGCCCTGATTCTATGGAACTGATGGTAAGAAAGGAAGACCACTCGGGCCAGAAAGGTGACTCAGTGAGTAAAGGTGCTTGCCACCAAGCCTGGGGACCCAGTTCAATCCTTGGAATCCACACAGTGGAAGGAGAGGACTGACTCCCACAAATGTTACCGGAACCACACACACACACACACACACACACACACACGGGGGGGGGGGGGGGGAGGGATAGGTAAGTAAACAAAAGTGTTTTATAAAGAAAGGAGGACAAATACTATAAAGCAAGTTCCATCACCCACACACAGGTCAGCTGATGTCGATCTCTGAGTGAATCTCCACAATCACCAATAAGGGATGACTGTCCCACTGTATGAATAAAAGGCCTGGGATAGCAACGGGATTAAACATTCGCTTCTCAGCAAGTGCTGTGGCCAGTGTTGAAGCTCTACCAAGTTTAATTTCAAATCTCCTGCTCACTTCCTGTCCCATAGCAGTGCTGCTTAGCATCTCTGGCCCCAGCCCCTTCAAAACTTGTTGTTTCTTATACCAAGAACTCCTTTTAAGAAATTCTAAATGCTGCCATCTGTGTCCACTGACCCCAGCCCTGCTTCTCAGCTCCCGTAATTCCTTGAGACAGATACTGAATCAAGCACACATGTCAGCCCACCCAAGCCTTTTCTGTACTGCTTCCATTTCTGAGTAACTTCTGGGATAAACCTGGATGGAGCCTTTGTGCATGCCAAGCAAGCACTCCACCACCTGCTACACTCCAGCCTCCAGTCATTCTTCTTTTCAAAATAATCAAAAATAAAATTTTAAAATATATGTATTATATACATTATATGAAAACTTAAAGAAATTAAAAGAATATCCTCTGGTCAAGGATGTTATATTTGTGCTCAAATAAATTACTTAAGTACTAGGTAATTTTAAAAAAAAAATGACTTCCTTGCTCATGCTCATGATCATGAGCAAGGAAGTCAGGACCGTGAGGGGTGCGTTCACCCATTGAGACGGTGGGACAGATCTAACGGGAGACCACCAAGTCCAGTTGGAATGGGACTGATGGAACAGGGGACCAAACCGGACTCTCTGAATGTGGCTGACGGTGGAGGAGGACTGAGAAACCAAGGACAATGGCGATGAGCATGAACTCTACAGCATGGACGGGCTCACTGTGAGCCTTGTCAGTTTTGTTGCTCACCTTCCTGGACTTAGGGGCAGTTGGGAGGACCTTGGACTTAACATAGTGAAGGGAACCCTGATGGCTCTTTGGCTTGGAGAGGGAGGGAGTGGGGGTATGGGTGGAAGGGAGGAGAGTGAAGGGGGAGGAGAAGGGGAGGAGATGGAAATTTTTAATAAAAAAAAGAAATTTAAAAAATGAAGTTTAATATCTTCCCAAGAACAAAATAATATGCATGAGCCTTAGGTTTAAAACCTCTAGCATAAACATTACTAGAGTGCAACAACTGAAGAAGATGTTACTGGCACAGAAACTCACTAGCAGACAGATGAACAACAGAATACCTTTTGAAAGGAGAATATGTAGAATTTAGAATAGTGACACTCCAAGTTAGTAAAGGAAAATAAACTACTCAACAAATAATACTGAGAAAAATATCTGTTTACAAAGAAAACAACAGTATTGAACACCTACCTACCTCATATGTCATATACTAAAGCAAATTCCCACGTGGGTTTTTTATAAGGTAAAAATGAAACCTATAACCTAAAAGAAAAACCAAGATGACTGCTTGTATAGTCTTACTGAGAGATATTTCTAAACATGCTATTAAAATAAATAAATATTAATACAAAGTATAACTTTACTGTTTAATTTCTATATAAGCATAATGAAGGGACAAAGCACAATTTTTTAAACATGTATGTCTGGAACAGCGTGACAAAGAATGGTAAAGGCTCCGAAAGTAACTAAGAAAATGGGGAACAGTGTGCTACATAGGTAGGTGTTTACAAATAACAAAGCAGGACAGCGAGTAAGCTTTAAAAATGTCCAACATCACATTAATTCTCAAAATGCGACATTCATGAGCATAAGGAAAAGCGGTGCCTCTCCTTTACTGGTGAGAACAGAGCCTTCTGGAAGCCAGCTTGGCAGATTTGCATTCACTACACACACAGTCACTGATGGCAAAAATTCAAATGTGAAAAGATATAAAAAGTAAAAGATCCTGATTCTAATACACATAAAATTTTGGTGGAGATGGCCTTAGATACAAAGACTCCTGCTTGTCTCTTTGCTAAGTGCTGGACTAGAGAGAAAATGTACAGCACTCACGGTGTTGCTCCTAACAGTAAGGGACTACGAGCTAGCAAAGGCTTGTGGGAGCCGGCCTGAGTAAGACCCTAGCTCTGGACAGAGTACAGTGCAGTCATTAAAGCTGGAACACACATTTATATATTATATTTATCAGAAAAAAGAGGGTCATAACTATGAAAAAAGAAGGGGACTGAAGAAGCTAAGCTGCAATGTGTTCCATTAACATAAAAAAACAATCCTGTGTATATAAACATACATTAATATAAGAAGGATACAGATACACAGGGAACCAATCTGAGTAGTGATATATGTTTGAATATGGAATTATATGCATAAATAAAAATCAAAAAACTATTCAGAAAGAGATTTTGGTAAGTGTTGGCAGCATAAGTGGCATTTGCTCTTCTTCCTCTCTCTCTTCCCATACTGTCCAGATTATTTACCAGCATGGGTACTCATTTCTCACAGAATCAGAGAAAAGGGCTCTTTTATTTTTAAGTAACTTAAAAATTGGGTAAAGATTAAGTTAAAAGTAATGTGCAAGTTATTTTTAGGACAAATTATAAGCTCCAAAATGATGCTGGAAAAGATAGATGATAGGTTGAAATGGTGCTATGAAATGATTAAATTTACCTTATTAAATAAATCCAATGCTTATGTATGTATATAAATATGATACATGTACATCAACATTTATTTTTTTAAGTTATAAATGATTAAACCTTTACAAAAAGGTTGAAGAAATCAGAAAACTATGTTTCAGGAAGTCTGTTTTGATATGAGCATGATTATTCTTATGATTTAAAACACAGAAGAAAAGAAGATGAAATGGCAAGGAGAGGAATCTGAAGCTACCTGTGAACACATATTTAAGTAAAACATAGTTGGCTTACATTGCATAAAATTATGTAGTTATTAAAATTTTAATTTAGACTCCTAGGCAATAACACAACAACAATATGCTAGTGTCAGCACACAAAGCAAAAATAGGGACACAGATTCTATTTGCATGCTTTTAAAAAGAAATCAATCCTAAGTTTAAACAAAAGGCTAAAAAGAACTATTGAACTGTTAACTAAGGCTGACACTAAGGTTTTGGAATTGGAATAAGGTTCATTCTTTTCTTTCTAGTTTTGTAGTTTTTGAAATTTTCATAGTGCTGAATGGTTTTCATTAGAAAAATATAAAGACCCTGCAAAAGTATACAGTTCCAAATGGAGTTCACATTTACAAAGTTCACAATCCTGACCAGTATTCAGGACTTTTCTAGACTGTACACATGCGGGACCGCTCCTTAACTAGTAATATGAGCTCTATAACCTATATTCAAAGCCCATCTTATAGATACAGCACTGAATGCTTGCAGCTTTCATCCGGGAATGGACATGCTGTGTAGTCTCTATTGTGTGTACTGAAGAAGTTCTGATTTAATGATCAGTATTACTAAACTTCTCATGGATCAACAATGTTCCTCAAAGATGCAGAATGGAATAGTTTATCTACTTTTTCCTTCATGAGTAATTTTCATTTTCTCATCTATGAATGGCACGCCATAAATCTGTCTTGTGACTCTGATGCTGAGATTATGGAGAAGGACAGCAATCACTGTGGTCCCTAGCATGCATGAAACAGTGCTTGACAACTGGTGGAAACTATCATTGATATATTTAAATATTTAATTTCACTGCACATTATTGACGTTCTTTAAACTGTTGATATTCTCCTCGGCATCTTAGTTTTCTCATCTGTAATATAAAAAGAACCTTACCTATCTCAAAGAGATTTTTAGGATCATTAAAATTATCCACTGGAGGGCTAAAGTAGTTAAGAGCTCTGGCTGTTCTTTCAGAAGACCTGGGTTCAATTCCCAGCACCCACATGGCAGCTCATAGCTGCCTGTAACTCCAGTTCCAGAGTACCTGACGCCCTCGTGCAGGTAAAACGCCAAAGCACATAAATTTAAAAAAAGAAAAAAAAGATTATTCTCCAGGCAGTGGTGGCACACACCTTTAATTCTACCACTCAGGAGCCAGAGGCAGCAGATCTCTGAGTTCGAGGTCAGCCTATAGAGCGAGTTCCAGGACATCCAGGACTACACAGAGAAACCTGGTCTTAAAGGGGAAAAAAAGATTATCTACATAAAGCCTACAAAATAGCGAACATTTAACAATTTTTTGCAACTATTGTCAGCAAACTTCCTATAAGATGCCAAACAATAAGTAATCACATGTCTGCGGCTCCCAGGGTTCCTCCGCATGCACTTGACCTTCCCTGAAGGGACAAGAGTAGCCATGGGGACTCTATAAGGGAACGAGCCAACTGATTCTAGCAAAGCATTGTTTATAGAAGTTTGGGGGTAAATGTGGTGATCTGTACATCTTTCCTGCTCCCGAGATGACTGGACTCCGCATGCTATTCTGCAACACTCTAGCAATACCTTAGCTTGACCACCTAGGCCAAGGCTTTCCCAGAGTGTGTCCTGTGGAACACTGGTTCTGTTACACATGGAAATTCAGGATGGTTCTGTGATCACATAAGTTCAAGAAATTCCAGAATGAACAGATTTTGTGTGTAAGAAACTTCTATGTACATTACTGTCTGTGAAAATATCAAAACAAATGGGTAAAGAGGAAATTTATAACTAACTGATAAGTTGTTTTGTCACAATTTTCAGACACATATCCACTTGGTGATATATGGATCATAAATAAACAAATCAGGCAAAAGTCTACTGTTTACCTTCTAATGGGAAGGCAAACAAGACAAAAACAATCAAGTGGCCTGAACAGTATTTCAGACAACATCAAGTAATGAGAAGGAAGAAGCATAAAACCATGAACACAGAGCACAGCAGAGCTGGAGTGTGAGACCTCAGATGCCCAGAAATAAGCACTACAATAAAAAAAAAAATATGTCATTCTATGTATTTTACAAATGGTATTTCTAATGAAAAATGAATTTTCAAGATAGCACACACATAGTATTCAAAATAAAACACTAATAACATCAGACAAGGGTGACTTGAAGTAAAAATCAATCACTAGAGAAAGAGAACAGTAATAATGAGAATCCTAATAGTAACCATAACAAAACAACTGACCAATGTAACATAGCAGGGATGTTGTATTAACCTAATGACATAGTCCCAAAATACCTAATTAGATTTAGTAAAAATATAAGGAAGAGTAAACAAATTTATAGTCAGAGTAAAGATTGTTTAAACTTTCTCTTAATTTTTTTTAATTACAAAGGTAGTTCTGTTGAGGTAGGTCATTTACCACCAAGGTTGGTGACCTGAGTTCAATCCCCACAGCCCAAATGGAAAGACAGGACAGATTCCCATAGGTTGTCCTCTGACCTCCATATGCACACTGTACTGTGCATTCACCCCTGTGCACACAAATAATAAATTGAAAATCAATTTAATTTTATATACTTTTACATATTTTATATATTAAATATTTTTCATGATAGCTGATAAAATATAGAGACTAGAAAAAAAGATCTAACTAGTATTATCAATGAATTTGAACCAACTGACTTATTTACTGGTGCACCCAACTTAACGATGTCAAGAATGACCACTGTCACCTCTTCTTTTCTCTGTATGGCACTGAACAACACAGCTAGACAAAAAAAAATAAATAAATGTAAAATGTGAGGACTGACAAAAGCAAAAACAAATAAATCAACAGTGAATGTAAGCACTGAAAAGAAGACACTAAACTTCATTATGTGCAGGTGATTGTACAAGTTAACTTGCCAGTTAGCGTGACAAGGGTTACAACCCCTAGGGGACACACCTCTGGTTACGTCTGCCAGAGACTCTCCAGAGTGGTAGCTGAGGAGGAAAGATCCACCTGAATGTGGACAGCACCATCCTTGAGCTGAGATTCTGAGTGAATAAAAAGGAACAAAATGAGCTGAACACCAGCATTTCTCTCTCTCTCTCTCTCTCTCTCTCTCTCTCTCTCTCTCTCTCTCTCTCTCTCTCTCTTCCTTTCTTTCTCCTCTCTCTCTCCTCTCTCTCTCTCTTTCCTCTCTTTCTCCTCTCTCTCTTCTCTCGTCATCTCAGTCTTCTCTCTCTCTCTCTCTCTCTGCTTCCTGACTGCAGACCCAATGTCACCAGTCCCCTCAGGGTCCAGCTGCCATGTCTTCCCACCATGGTGCATTATGCCCTCACACCAAGAGCCAAAAGAGACCCTTCCCTCTGAAACTGTTTTTGTTGGGCATTTCATCGCAGCAATGAGAAAAGTAACACATGTAAAATATAAATGAGTCCATAGAGGAAGAATTGTAGTGACTTTGGCAAGTTTGTTTTGTGTCAAAGCTCTGTACCAAAAAAAAGTGTTCTATGTAAAATCCCAAAAAGAATAATGTATAATATTTATAAAATATATATTTTACATATTTCAAGAGTACATTTATATAAATACCAGCACAGACATCAAAAACTTAAGTAAAATGTATAATCAAAGACATATAAAATCTCCCCGTAATAATCTGTGAATTTTTTTTTGTTTTTCTAGACAGTGTTTCTCTGTAGCTTTGGAGCCTGTCCTGGAACTTGCTCTTGTAGACCAGGCTGGCCTCAAACTCAGAGATCTGCCTGCCTCTGCCTCCTGAGTGCTAGGATTAAAGGCGTGCGCCACCAGTAAATTTGCAGACACTGATCTGTGGAGTAAAAGATTCTATAAGAGTCATTCTCCCCAAGTTACCTACAGCTTCAAAACATGCCAGTTAAAACTCCAACAGTCTATGCATGTATATGTATAATTTTCTAAGCTGAGTGTGTATGAGCATACACACACATAGAGAGAGAGAGAGGAGAGAGAGAGAGAGAGAGAGAGAGAGAGAGAGAGAGAGAGAGAGAGAGAGCAAGCTTCCTAGGCCAAACAGCCAAACTTAGAGGAACAGTAATGGCCAGACCTGCGCACAGGAAGACACAGGTAGCACAGAGGTTCCTGGAAGGCTGTGCACACTGCTAAGTGATAAGGAAAGATGGGTCCCATGGACAACTTTATAGAAATCAGCAATAGCCCTGGCCTAGTTCTCCCACTCCAAATCTATTCTGGGTGCTTCATGACTAAACTTTCAAAGTGAGACAGTGGCCAAGAGTCTCAAATGAAAACCCAGTGGATCATAGCTATCCTGTGGAAGTGTTTTCAAGATTCCATTACCACTTTAAAATTGTTCAGATGCTGTAATTTTTTTCTAGAGAAAGGAATGGCAGGTGTCTGGTGTCGGGGTTCTTTAGCCCAGTGCAGTCTGCAGCATATGTGTTTGCTCTCATATGGCTGCAAACGTCTCCCCTTCTTCAGGCCTTCCTCTGAAGGTACCTGGAGAGTTACCACAGGAGAGGTTCAGCAGTAGTAGGGGTTATAAATGCCCCTGAAGGAAAATCTGTACAAAGCATGGGTTTTAGACTCTTCCTTCAGGAAGGCACCAGTGACCCAGTCAAGGCTCTTCCATCTTCCCAGCCTCCCAGCCAACACTTGCACTCTGCTTCCCTAAGGCTGTCTGCCCAGCTGTTGCCACAGCCTCATTGCTGTTGGGAACCACCTACCATGAATTGATTTTCCTCCGCAGCACATCTGGAGCTCCTACAAATCAGTAGGGAGAGGCAAATGACTGAATAAGACAGGGGTTTGAAAATAAGTAAGATTCATAAAGGAGGACTTCTAAATGGCCTACAAACTTTTAAAGGTATGAAATTTAGCCATCCTTTGAGAACTACAACTTAAAACCATAAGAAGATGTCCCACCATGCCCCAGAAGGCTGCAGCCACAAAACCTGACCACAGCAATGATGGGAGCAGGAGCTGTGCCTCAAGGAGGAGTGGGGAAGGACTTGTGTCTAAGTAAAGGACACACCTCATCCTGGAATCCAGAAGCTCCACCTCTCTGATTCCCCCACCAAAGGTGCATGTGCCTGTGCACCTGAGAGAGAGAGAGAGAGCACTTACCACAGAGCCCCAGCCTGGAAGTGTTTGACAACACAAGAATGGATAATTGTGACCAGGACCCAATGAAACACCACACAACAATGAAGAAAGCATACTGTCATCACACGGACCAATCAGGATGGATCTCTCACAAACAATGTGGATTGGAAGATCTAGATGGAAAGGGACAGAAATCTACAGATCTCTTTATATTCAAGTATAGAAAATAAGCAAAGCAAAATTGTCTTGTTTAGCCATGTCTGATCTAGGGTGAGAGTATAAAGAAAATAGAAAACACTACAATCTCAAAAGAAAGGCAATGTCAACTTTATCTTTGGGTGGGATGTGGGTTTTAAGAGGCTAAAAACACTGAGCCTTTTAACTAAGGCAGCAGTTGTAGATGCTTTCCCCATAATAAAACACCTTTTTAAAATCCAGGTGCAATAGCATGATCCTGAATTCCCAGCTCTTGGGGAATAGAGAAAAAAGGCCAAGGGTTCAAACTCAGCCTCAGCTACACAGTAATTTCTAGGACAGCCTTCGAGCATGAGATTTAGCTCAAAAAATTTCTTTAATAAAAGAAAAACCTTCTTGTTTTGTGTAACTTTCTATATATGTAATATATTTTATAATAAAAATGTTAAGAACAAGTATAAATGTCTGACATTTAAACATAAGACAAACAATCTAATTGGATGAAAATATAAATTAAACAATGAGGTCTGTTTTCACCTGTATGGTGTAGGGTATGGAGAAAGAATAACTGATGATAATTTTAAGGTTAGAAACTGACAGACCAACTACGGAAAAGCATTTGACCACATTCATTTAAAATGTCAATTCCTGGCCAGACATAGTGAAGCCCAGAACCTGGGAATTAGATGAGGAGGATCAGGAGTTTGAGGCCAATTTCAGCTACAAAGAGTTCAAGTCTAGCCCTGGTTACATAAGACACCATCCCCACCCCCACCTCAAAAAAAGTAAAATAAAATACAATCTTTATATATAATCTTTAGTTCACAATTCAATGTCTAGAAATTTCTCATATATCATTAACACATAATACATATTCTACAGAAATATTTGCTACAATATTGTTAATAGCAAAATACTAGAACCAGTAAGTATCCATTAAAAAGGATTAAATTGGTGCTAGTATACACATATATTTGAATATAATGTAGTGTAAAAGAACATAAACATTATACGTCCTGATAAAAATATTCTCAACACACTATGAAATTTTCAAAAATAACATACAAACAAATACACTTAATTCAGGACCACTTCACTGGTTATTCTCCGGTGGGCTTATAGGAAAACAGTAATAGCCATGGCATTTGGGGAACAGAACTTAGGAACTTGAGGAACTTGAAGGAAATAAATTTCTACTTTTTAAACTACGTATCTTTCGTGATTTTATAAATTATTACTATATATGTATGTGATCTTTTCAAATAAGTTTATTTTGGAATTTAATTTCACAGAAGTCCTCACAGACCTTGACACATAATAAAACTAACCCTGGGAAGGTTTCTCAAGCTGGGCCTTATTTTTAACACACACTAATCTAGGCACAATTGGTATATTAGGTAACAAACATCTCTGAGATGCCCTGGAGGGAGCACAATGGACAAAGCCTAAAAATGAAGTTTGAGGACCTGTAGTCCTGGCACGATGGTCTCACTGCAATGGAAGAGCCTTTAAGATGGCATATCTATAAAAATACACTACCAAATACTGTTGAGTAGAGCAAAGATGAGAGGCATTTTAGCCTTGTGCTAGTAAACGCCAGAGTAAACATCACAAGCTCACATACATGAAGGGAGAACAAGCCATACCCATGCCCAAACAGGCCCATAGAACATACACGCCCAGTATGAAATTTTTTAATAAATTTCATTTCTCTTTACCTAGGCATTCTTGAGCAATAAGTGATCCTTTCTTCCAGTTGATTTCGCCTATTTTCTGATACTTATGCCCTCGGGGACATGGTGAGGTTTAACAATTTATGCAGAATTAAAACGGTTGCTGTAAGTTGAATCAAACAGATTGTTTCAACTTGACTCCCTCCCTTGCAAAGGCAGCTCAACCAATGCAGCAGCGTTGTAGCTATGACTTTAGCCCACATTCCGTGAGCACTCGGGAGTCTAGCTTTGTCAGGCTGTCTAGGAATATCTCATTTCAGCTGCTCTCATAGCTGTCGTTTAGGCTGGCTCAGTCATCCACAGGTCTCACTTGTGTGCAGCCACGAGTGGTGTGTGCAGATCATCAATCTGAGTCCCATCAGAACAGGAGGGATCATACCTGGGTGAGGTGAGCACTGCCTCTCTGAGAACTGGGAAGCTGCTCCCTCACCAGTTGGTAGGAGGTGGTGCAACTCCCTCCTTATTCACAGACTACAGACTCCTGAGTTAACAGCCTACAGGGAGTTTTATCTCTTGCTTGTTACAATCTACAAGAAAAAAAGCTATTATTCTGGTCAAGCCAACATCAACAGTTTTATTTCATTTTTTTCCTTTGCACAGGTACTGAGTACCTGCTCTTGGACTACAGTACACCTAAATTTTTTCAGTTCTACCTGGTGTCAGACCTTTTAATGACTGATTAATTAATTCTTCATTTTGAAAAATCATGAATTCCATTATGACATTGTCTGTCGCTGGACTTTGCTCATGTCCCCCGCCTCCTGCTGTTCCCCTCCATAATGAACCTATTGAGAGAATTGTTCCCTGTCTTTCCTTTTATACTGTACCTTAGTATACAGCCTTCAGTAAACATTTTATTAAAGCACAAAGTTCAATTTAGGTAGTATAATTTTATAAATTGAAAGATTATACAATCAAAGAACTTTTAAATCAGCTATTTTGGTGGTAAATTGTGATTGCTAGCATCCTGGCTTTTGCTTTCTATGAAATACCTCACAGGGCAGTTCATCTGAACTTGTGTGTGTCACAGCTCTTGTTGTGTACTGGCAGTGTTTTGGAGACTGCTGCCAAATTGCTTTCAATTTCGAGTCCATTACCAAGACATCCAATATAGAACTGATTTTTATCCCCCCATTTTTCAAAATAAGGAAACTGATCAGGAGCAGGGGAGGCAGTGGAAAGCAGTGAGTAATCCTCCTGCAGGCTGATTGCAGAAAAATAATAAAACTCTCAGGTTTTTATCTTAGTGAGAATCTTCACTGACTAAAAAGCAAGCTGAGAATCCAACATCATTGTCCAGCAAAGAGGAAAGCAGAGCAAGAAGAAAAGGCTGTGGGCTGTGTATAAGCATCCTGAACTTTCTTTGGAGCTGGCTGGGAACATTTCTACTTTTAAAATCTTGTTTCATTGTTCGTCTCTGTGTCACAGCAGCATATGGATGTGTTGCTATGGATGATGACGGCTACAGAACCACAAAGTGTACCACAGCATCAGTCACCAGGGCTCCCACCCATAGAGTGTCACCCTCACAGACCATCTGGTACTCCTTCTGCATAATGAGCAAAATATTGACTTAGCACTTAACACTCTAGGGAGGCTTAAACCAATTTTTTTAAAGCAAGAAAAATTCTTGCCAATTCAAAACAGAATTGCACTGTATAAATCTGTTTCCAACAGAGCCTTTCCATGGCCAGGGTTACCTGTTGTTATAGAATTGTTATTGTCACAAGTGTACTCTGTAAACAGTGTAATCCATGAGGACAGTGGCCACAGAGCAGATGTTGCCCAGACATCCACCCACTAAATCCTGTTCCTGGTGTAGTCAGTCCACTTCAGGGGTGAATCAGAGCAAGGTGACTCACCTTGAGAAGGGACATCTGTGGCTCTCCACCTTAAAGAAGAAAAGTTAAGCTACTAAAACCGAAAAGCATCAGAGCTAACCAGGTTCCAAAATAACACTCCCAGATCACGGCTTCTCTATACTCTGTTCTTCTCAGAACAGCTGTCTAAAATGAGTTCCTCACATTAAAGACAAAAGGGAGGAGATTAAGGTTTTGAACTGTGCCTCTGACAAGCCCATATGAGTGTCTCACCATCGTCGGAATGCATTCAAGGGGAAAGCAAGCAAGGCAAATCGGAACTCAGCAAAGCATCACACTAAAAAATGTCTCATTTCAGAACAGCAGATTGCACATATGTTCTTTTTTTGTCCCAACTTCTGTGAACCAAATGCTTACCTAAGTACAACAAAACCATCATCCTCTAAATGATGTGTGCCAGGGAAACATGTGTCATGGTAGATGAGAGATGCACAGAAAGCTGTAGTTGGCAAACTGTGTCAAAGCATTCGAATACACCCACTCATGATAAAGAATTCACATGAGCACTGTGGAATATCTTAACTTTGCAAGAAAAGCAGCAGTGCACAACATCTTCTGATCAGCAGTCAGCTACAAAAGGATTGCTTCGGAGTCAGTGTTACATCACACTGTGTTCATGCCTATGACTCCTCTTTGAAAGACTGGATTTTCAGCAGTTACTATGATAAGCAACTGTGCTATGATGAATGTGAAACAGGAAACTAGGATAACAATGTGCACTCTGTTTGCAAAGTTTAAAAAGAGGCAAATATATCTCATTAGTAACAATGATTTAAGAATGAGATCATCCAGTTATGGTGCATACCTTTAATCCCAATAATCAGAAGGCAAGAGGCAGGCAGATCTCTGTGAATTCCAAGCTGGCCTGGGCTACATAGTGAGACTATGTCATACAAAAAATAGAAAGAACTGAGATTAAACTAATGGTTTTGTTTGCAGTTTATGTGTATTATCTTTTACAAAGAGATACAAAGTTAGGAGCATATAAGCACTTAAACTGGGTGATTCCAACCATGTGATGAAGTGAACTGTGGCTAGTTCTTTTGGACAAGAATCACTTCAATAAAATCGCTGACACCCTAAGTACATCAAAAAACCAAGTAAATTTGACTTCTGGTATGAACCCGTTAGAGCCTGCACAATCCCAAATGTATAAAACTCAAGGAAACCAAAGTACTTCTTATAAAGAAACAGAAATGACTAGAATCTGATAATCCACTTCCCAAGCAAAGCAGCCTCATCTGCATTCAGAGGAGCAAGGCTGGCCCTGGAGGCGCTAGAAGCAAATCTCAAAGGTTCAGTACCTTGCAAAGCAAACATACTCTGAAAGAAGCCCCTGAGAGGGGCTAGGGAGACAGACTACACAAGAGGATGAAGCTCCTGGAAACCCCACCACCAGGCCCGCTTAAGGAGTGACTGCCGCATAAACAATGTTTGTGCGACTTCACATTCCGTGTGCTGACTGCATCTGATGATACTGAACTCAGACCAAATGTACTCTAGCCTGAGGGTGAAATAGATAACTAAAATGAAAAAACAACACCAGATGAAGACTCTAACCATCAGCCCGTCCCACACCCGAGAGACAACGGTAGGAAGAAGCCAGGAGAGAGATGTTCACCGAATAAAAAGGATCAGGAACCAAACTACCAACACATGATGTCAAAGGGAAAACACAGATGAGGTCGGGGAGTGTCCACAGCTGTGATCCCAAAAGACCGCAAACCACCACAACCACAGCAGCTAACAAAAAAAGAGAGAGAGAGAGAAGACTCAAATTTGGGCATTGCACATATTCTTACTGACAAATGAGTTTTTTAATGAAAAATCAATTTTTCATGCAAATATATGACTACAAAGTATCAATAATAACTATTTGGTATTTTTATTTAATACCAAGAGCCACACTATTGTTCTGCTCTTGTGTTCTTTAATGAATTCAAGACAATGGAATGATTATCTGGACTTATCTGTGCAGCTATTTTACTAAAACTAGGTCAGACCGAAGGAAAGCTTTGGTACAAGCAGAGTAATTTGATACATAATAGTCCAAAAATCACTCTTTCTCCTCCCTGCTAAAAGCTAACTGTGCCTGCAACTTACTGCTTCCCAGACTCCTCAAATTTATAAAATATAGTTTTAAAAAATATGTTGAGCCAGGAGTGCTGTAATGAGTTAGGGTGACAGAATAAAAATAATTTGAATACAGGAAGTTCTACACAGCACGTTGTTGACAAGCATGAAAGACAGACTCTTTCACTCTCACATGAGCTGCAGGAGTGGCAAGAGCAGCTCTCGATCCTCAGATGAATACTATCACACGTGCACAGACACACTTCCAATAGTATGACATAAACAAAGGCCACATCGCATCCCCGGCCATTAGTAATGACCAAAGAAAACAACTGCCACTGGGACTGGATATTGAAACAGGACATGAGAACTGCTTCTTAGGGCTACTGGTGGAGCTCAACAACTGAGTCCTTGTCTGATGTGTGCCAGGCCCTTATTTAAATCATCAGTACAAAGAAATAATAATGGATAGATTAGCCAATAAAATGATCCTGAATAAGTAACTGATCACCAGACTAGAAAACAAAAATAGTCTATAATTATTTCCTTTTCTAATAAGAATCGGTATTAACGTTGGTCATTTCCAAGGTACTTCTCAGACTACCTTCCACCATTCCCTCTCACCAGCTTGAACAGCCCCTTCTTGCCTCTTACCTTAATTTCTGTATACCTAAAGCTTTTTGGGTGACTGCTTGGCCCATCCACAAGCTTTAAGGTATTTTTCTTAAATAAGAGGTGAGCATGTCACTATCAAGCTCAAAATTGGAGGTCTCCCTGGCACCCCTCACCATAACCCTAAAATCTTTACTATATTCAAGATTTTTTTAAACCTGGCCTCAAAATAAATTGTCTATTCCTTTCATTAGGCCTTTGTTCCTGTCTTTCTCCAAAGCCACTGAAATGTATTCCTCTCGACCTCCAGCTGTCGCATACAAATACTACTTCCTCCATCAAGCTACCTCTCTTTTCTTTAGCATTTATTCACAGTGTGTGTGTGTGTGTGTGTGTGTGTGTGTGTGTGTGCACAAACTCGTGAGCCATGTGCAAGTGAAGATCAGAGAACAAGTTGCAGGAGTTGGTTCCACAGATGGAAGTCAGGTTGTCAGGCTTGGTGGCAAGCACCTTTATCTCCTGAACCACCACAGTAATGCACCTGACAAGTACTTTTGAGAATAAAGTCTTTGGACTAGAAAGCATCCCTCAAGCCTTGAGTACTGAGAACACGACCTTAATGTCTCCTGAACACACAAGCCCGCTCTGTGTGTAATGTCTTTTGTCAGCTTCACTAGGCTATCTTCTCATGAAGAGAAGACTTACCTTGTTCATTTTAATTTTCCCAGCAAAGTCTATACAAGTGCTCTGACTACCAGGAACTCGGTAACATTCTGTGAAATGTAAATATGAAGCAATTTATGCAAACAAGACTTTCCTAGATTTCTTTCTAGAGAAATCACAACTGAAAGAGAAATAAGAGGACACTCCCATAGTGGAAAGATAAAAATACTTGCTATCGGCATGCCATACCTTATTATACATCTTATCCACTTCAGTCAGCAACTGATTTTAAAAACAAACAAATTATAGAAGCAGTATATGTATCCATAAACATGTTTTCAAACCATGGGGTGATGTCTTCAGCAACAATGTTTCTCAGCAAAGCAACTGTATCTGCCTTTTCAAAACATTCTATTTCCTGAATTTGTTTCTTGAATATAAATAATTACCTCTTAAAGGCTAGGCAAAAAAGTAGATCACTATTGAAAATATCTTTTATTCGCATCTCATTAGATTTCCCCTTTATATTTAGACCACTAACGAAATCTCAGTTACAGCACTTTTCCCAGTAAGAAAGGTAGAGCTTGCTCGTGTTTTTACTTACTTGCTAGATTTTGAGAAAATGAGATAAAAGAAGAAAAAGAACATAAATGAATCTTCATTTTCAGCAGCGAGGATAAAAATCCAACATATTATTAACCATGTCTTCCAGGTTGAATTCAATAAGCTAATCGTGAAAAAATTTTATTTCCAAAATTTCATAGTGTGATATTAAGTTTTAAAACTACTGGTTTTGACTAGAGAGATGGTGCAGCAGTTAAGAGTACTGGTTGCTTTTCCGGAGTACCTGGGTTCAATTCTCAGCACCAATACAGTGACTCACAAACTATCTGTCACTCCAGTTCCGTTCTGGGGCTCCAACACTCTCTTCTGGCTTCTATAGGCACCAGGTACTACATGCACATGGTACACAGAAAATCAAAATAAAACATAAAAAGTACTGGACTACCTGAAAATTAGCATTCCTTCCTCCTACATAAAGTTTACTTAATATAAGATCCAGATATATTTTGGGTAAAAAGAAATAGAGATATATGACACAGGAGAGAAATTAAGGACTCAGAGTGAATTTCAATGTAGCATAGGAAGAGATCCTTAATCCTATCAAATTTTCCTCTAGTCAGCTTCTGGGGTACTCTGAATCACATTACAGGACTAAATGTGGAAGGGCGTGGTTGGCAAGACAGTTCAGCAGCAAAGCTCTCTGCACAAGCCTGCCGACCTGCATTTGGTGCTGGGAGCTCACCGTGAAGGAGAGAACCCAGTCACAAAAGTCATCCTGTGACCCCCACAAGGGCACTGTGGCACACATGTACTGCAGTTCACACACGATACACACATGTACACCCACATAATAATAACAATGATGATGATAAACACTTAAAAATCAATCTATGGAAGGAAATTTTACAGGCGATATGACAGACAAAGGCTTTCTAAATGGACCTGTGATCTGAATGCCAATCCAGAGAAGTGGGACCCGTGGCCAACTCAGCAACCAGACTGCAAATATCACCTGTCTGCTGCAAGCATCCTGTCCAGAAGCTCAGTTACTTTAAAGAGGCTCATAAAAATTCCTACAGTCCTGAGGAAAGAAAAGAAGGGGGGATTTAAAAAAAAAAAAAAAACGGCAATGAGTCAAATGGAAAGGGCCATTGTCCCAGCCATTTCATTTTAGAGCCCTGGAAACTGACAACATCATGAATTGTTTCTGAGGTGGGACGTTTCCTGACTTCAGAAGGCATCTGCGTAGATCCACCCCCTTCTGATAGCTAACTTTTCTTTACACTCTTTCTTGCAGTCTTTGGAGCCTCAGCTGGAACCTGTGTTCCAGAGAAATATCTTAAAAGTCTACAATGAGTAAAGCAAAGCTAATTTCACCTGCCACTCCCAAGCCTGTCAGTACTTTATACCTCTCAGTCATCCTGGAGTGGGGAGAGAAGGATTCTACAAGTGAAAGCCTACTGTGACTACAGTGTACGGCTTCCAACTGTCTGCTTCGGCTAGGACTCCCAAGGTCTCTCGACAGACAAAGTAGATGCCCCTGACCCATCACCAGGCTGCAAAAGATGGTAGAATGTGGGAATATGTGACATTGCCCTACCTTTATGGAAGCTTTAAGTGCACCTGTGTGGCTTTGATGAAACCTCTTTTACTCCTGGGTCTGATATGAGAATATCATGTCCCCAACAGAAGCTGTTCCTTCAACTTAGGTCACAGACTAAGAAGACATTTGGCCAAGAAAAACAAAACACAGCCACAGCCAGACTGTAGGTCGAGGACTGAGAAATAAATGCTTGTGCTTGTAAGCTGACTTGGGGTTCTTTGTGACTGCAGCAAAGCAAAGCTGACACTTTCAGAAACTGGTAAACAAGGTGGTATTGCATTACATAACAACCTCAAAGACTCTGTGACTTACAGCAACAAGTATTCATTTCCCTGCTTGTGTTACATATCAGTGGGAACAGGTCATCTTCCATGCCTGTGTTCCAGGTCTGTTCTGTTGTCTTCTCATTCTGGACTTTGAGTTGAGGATCTCATGGTTGAAATATGCCCTTCTCATAACAGAAGACATGGTAAGAAGAGGCTTCATATGAGCCTACAGTGCTTCTAAGAGTCTGCGAAAGGCTCAGTGCTAGAAGCCAGGTGAAAGCCTGCGATGCTTCTAGACGAGCCTGCGAACCCTGAAATGCTTCTGGAAGAGTCTGATGAAAGCCTGCAGGCTTCTAAAAGTTTCTGCTCAGAAATTACAAGATCAAGACCCAAGTCAGTAAGAAGATTAAATAGACTTCATCTTTAAGAAACAGAGAACAAATGGCAGTGTCTAACAGTGGAATGCACCCTGTATATGGTCTGCTTGTACCAGCTCAGCTTTGGTGAGTTAGTCTCCCTCATACTTGGTCCCCATTCTGTAAGAAATGCACTAGGTTTTGTAAAACTCAAGTTCAGGGAAGTTAGCAGTTGTTGAAAGTCATTTGAGGAGAGCTGGGTGCACCAGAGTATGTGAGCGGATAGCCAAGCACTTCCCTTACCCTGACCCAGACTTGAGTGCTGGCTTCCTCAGGGAGTGTTAAATATTAATTCAACAGGTAGGCTCCTTTCTATGGAAGCCAGCATTTGCCTAAAAAGAGCTTCAGGAAGCAACCATTTTCAGTGAAAATAGGAAACCATTCTAAGAGAAAATGAGAGAGGAGGCCTATGAACACAGACTTAAGGAAAGACTGGCAGGAATGAGCCTAACAATGAGAAGGCGGGCATGAGGGACTAGGAAACAAGTGGAGAGATGACCGTACTTCTGTACAGGAGCACATAGAAAAGCAGCCTGCCTCGGGGAAACTTTTACATCCTGATTCACAGACCATAAGCAAAGAACTAGGATGTTCCCCTCGCCTTTAAAGGGTGTACACTCAGGTTTTCTTTAAGCTGCCCTAACACTACCACATCTGCACAGAGGTGTCTGTCGTGCAGTCCCCTGACTTAAGTATCAACTGCTTTCTAAAGCCACACCATTCCCAGTACCCCTTCTCAACACAGTGAGGGAGTCCTTGCTCATCTGAGCCACCACAATCTGCTCAGCCTCCTTTCTACAATTTTCTACTTTCTATAATTTTAATTCCATTTTAAATATTAACATGCTATAACAATAAAGTCAGTTCTAAGCTGTTATTACTGGTTATTTAATTCAAAATTTTAAAAACATTAAGTACATAATTGCATCAGAAGAAAGAGTTCTAGCCATCAGGTAAGTAATGACAGCTGTGGAATCTAGGTAGGACAATGCTTGTGACAAAATGCTGGACAATGTCAGAGCTGGTCTCTAGCCCACATAGCCAGGCTCACACTGGAGCATAGTACTATGAAGAAAGTCTTACACAAGTATCCAGTGCTATTATGTTTGGGAACTCTTGATGTCACCTTTCTCCTTACACAATAATGGGAGAACAAAATGAAAAAGAAAAGCAGGCAAATATTCTGCAACAATTCAAGACATACAACCCAGGACTAACTGGTTACCCTTCTAGATGTCCCCAAATGTTGCCTTCTAGTTAATTATCCACAAACTTCCAGAAATGTGACTAAGTTATATTGCACAAGCACAGCCTTGAATATTTTCTTACAATTCAGAATGCTCAATAAATCACAAAAGGACTGAAGACATGACTCCGCCTTTAAAAGCACTTACTGCTCTTACAGAGATCCCGGTTCAAGTCCCAACATTTACATGACATCCCACAACCATCTGTATGTAACTCCAGTTTCAGAGAATCAAATACCCTCTTTTGGCCTGCAAAGGCACAAAGAACACATGAAAGAAGACCCACCTACATCATTCATCGAAGAGGCTTCTTATGGAGTTTGATAGCCATTTGGGCAAGAAACTGCTCTTGCCTGGACTGTTGCAAAACTGGACACAGAGAACCCACAGAGAGAGGACTGCTGAACTTGCCTAAAGGTGAGATGGTCTTTTGGGGTTCCTGACTCATGAAAGAGTCTATGAGACATTCTGCAGGACACAGAAAAAAGTGACTGAACTGTCTTTGAAATTTCGTGCTTCATGGAAGAGTCTGCTGGATACTATGGGCCTGTAGGCCGAAGATGGATGCCCCAACGGTACAGAGGAACTTTGGGTGACTGTCCAGGTAGCGAAATGTCTCTGTAATTTTTAGAGTGTTGGAAGTTGCTTACCTTCTGGAGTCTTTGATGGAGTTGAAGAATGGATAGTTATAGTTTTCCTTAGTTATAACTGTTTTGTTATATGTAATTTTACTATGTTAAAGTGAAAGCCTTTCTTTTTTGTTTAAACAGAAAAAGGGGAAATGATGTAGATGGGTCTTCTTTCTAAGTGTTGCTTTTATTGGTTAATTAATAAAAAAACTGCTTGGCCTGATAGGTCATAAGATAGGTGGGTGGCGTAGACAGAACAGAATGCTGGGAGGAAGAAGGCAGTGAGGCAGACGCCACGCTTCTCCTACCCAAGACAGACGATGGTTAGAATCTTCTCAGTAAACCACCACCTCGTGGTGCTATACACATTAAGAGAAATGGGTTAACCAAGATGTGAGAATTAGCCAGTAAGAGGCTAGAGCTAATGGGCCAGGCAGTGTTTAAATGAATACAATTTGTGTGTTATTATTTTGGGTGTTAACCTAGCTGTGCAGTAGCCGAGTGGGACGAAAAGCAGGCCTGCTCACCCCATCACTACATACATATAAAATAAATCTTTAAATTATAAGGTAGACTAAATCAATATGAATTTACTTGATATATTGTCAATGCATCTTAGAAACATCCTCTTGTTCATTCTCAGGCATCAATCAATGGTTCTGGTTGATAAGCGTGACCAAGCAATATACTCTGGTCCCTGCCATAGATAACCCAGTGGACAAAGTGCACTAATGCAGTACATGACCCTTCATGATGTGACATGGTCATTAAAGTCAACTCATGACTTATAACACTATCATAACTTATATGTTGTAACATGAGGGCCTGCTTGTTGGGGGTTTCTGTCCTCCAACCAAGTCCCACAGCTGTTTAGCCCCAAATAAAATGACACAGAGGTCTTCATAAGTTATAAACTGATTGGCCCATTAGCTCAGGCTTCTTATTAGCTCTTATAACTTATATTAGTTCATTATTCTAGTATGTGTTAGCCACATGGCTCGGTATCTTTTTCAGTGGGGCAAGTTCACATCCTACTTCTTTGGTGTCTGGGCAGGACTGAGAGGAATGGGCTTCCTCCTTCCCAGAATTCTCCTGTTTTCTTTGACCCACCTCTGCTTCCTGTCTGGTTGTCCCGCCTATACTTCCTGCCTGGTTACTGGCCAATCAGCATTTATTTAAAACATAATTGACAGAATATAGAATTGTCCCACACCAATATGTGTGAGTAGATGAATGACAGATACATTTACTAAATTTAAATGAGCCAAACAGTAACAATAAAAGATCTAATTATAGCCGGGCGGTGGTGGCGCACACCTTTAATCCCAGCACTCGGGAGGCAGAGGCAGGCGGATCTCTGTGAGTTCGAGGCCAGCCTGGTCTACAAGAGCTAGTTCCAGGACAGGCTCTAAAAAAGCTGCAGAGAAACCCTGTCTCGAAAAACCAAAAAAAAAAAAAAAAAAATCTAATTATAATAAATGGCATCATATATCATTTGTTAAAACTTTTTTTGTTAAAACTTTTTAATTATTCAAACAGGGACCATAAAGCAGAAAAATTACACTATTGAAGTCAGAAAGCTATGGATTCTAATTTCAACTCTACTATAGTGTGACATAGGCAATCAACTTAATCTGGATCTCAAAACATAATCTTTACACAAAACAGTATTGAAAACAATTACTGTATTTTTAAAGATTCAAAGTGATAATAGTTACTTACAGTTCATTGAACAAAACTTGATACATGAAAGGCAATAAAGTTTAGGAAATGTTTAACCTGGAAAGTATAGCTAATATATCTATAAATCCTTTGGGTTTTTTTTTTTTCTTTGTTTCAAGACAGGGTCCTGGCTGCCCTGGAACTCAATCTGTAGATCAGGCTGTCCTCACAAAGATCTGCCTGGTTCTTGCTCCCAAATGCTGGGACTAAAAATGAACACCACCATGCCTGGTTTATAAACCTTTTTACAAGTCAGAATACAAGCTAAACATGGCACTCGAGTATGGATGTGAAAAACTGACCAATTAAAAATTTCCGCCTCTTCCCTGCCTCCCATTTCTCTCCCATTCCCCCCAGTCCCCTCTCCCTCCCTCTCCAGTCCAAAGAGCAGTAAGGGTTCCCTGTCCTGTGGGAAGTCCGAGGTCCTCCCCCCTCTATCCAGGTCTAAAAAGGTAAGCATCAAACAGGCTAGCCCCCCCAAAGCCAGTACATGCAGTAGGATCGAAACCCAATGCCATTGTCCTTGGCTTCTCAGCAGCCCTCATTGTCTGCCATGTTCAGGGAGTCCGATTTTATCCCATGCTTTTTCAGTCCCAGTCCAGCTGGCCTTGGTTAGCTCCCATTAGATCAGCCCCACCATCTCAGTGGGTGGGTGCACCCCTCATGGTCCTGACTTCCTTGCTTGTGTTCTCCCTCCTTCTGCTCCTCATTTGGACCTTGGGAGCTCAGTCCAGTGCTCCAGTGTGGGACTCTGTCTCTATCTCCATCCATCGCCAGATGAAGGTTCTATGGTGATATGCAAGATATTCATCAGTATGGCTATAGGATCGGGCCATTTCAGGCTCCTTCTCCTTAGCTGCCCAAGGAACTAGCTGGGGATATCTAAATAAGCTAAATAAGAAGATGAACCCAAAGAAAAACATATAGTTATCCTCCTGGATATTGGAAGTGGACAAGATTGCTGGGCAAAAATTGGGAACTTGGGAGTGGGGTGGGATGGGGCTAAGGGGAGACAGGGAGAGAAAAGTGTGAATGGGAGGATGGGGAGAGCTTGGGGGAATGGGATGGTTGGGATAAAGGAAGGGTGGATATGGGAGCAGGGAAGTATATATCTTAATTAAGGGAGCCATTTTAGGGTTGGCAAGAGACTTGACTCTAGAGGGGTTCCCAGGTGTCCAGGGAGATGTCCCCACTTAGCCATTTAGCATATTGATGTGTACCACCTAAAGAACTTAAAATAGTCTTTTTTCCATTGAAAAAGGAGATGTATCTGTATATTCAGACTAACATAGAAGGGGAAAATCTCATGGGGCTCCACCCCTAGACAAAGAACTACAGAAAATTAATGACTGCTGAGAGAAGGAGGATTAGTCTTCCTCAGAGATGAGCCCCTAATTGGTTCTTCAATACAAAATGATCAGTCCTGAAATCATGTACTTAAAAGCAACACTAAATGAACTCAGCAAGTTGTATCCCTCTCTCCCCTCTCTCTCTCTCTCTCTCTCTCTCTCTCTCTCTCTCTCTCTCTCTCTCTCTCTCTCTCTCTGTCTCTCTCTGTCTCTCTCTTTCTCTCTCTCTCTCTCTCTCTCTCTCTCTCTCTCTGTGTGTGTGTGTGTGTGTGTGTGTGTGTGTGTGTGCTTAACAATGATAATCAAAAAAGGAGGCCATGAATTTGAGAAGGAGTAGGGGGAATCACATAAGAGTTAGAGACATGGGAGAGATTTGACGAGAGGATATGGGAGGGTTGGAAAGAGAAAAGGGAGTGGAGCAATTATATAATTACATTTTAATTTAAATTTTATAACTTTAGACACTAGGCTAGGATTAGGGACTCAGGGTAGAGCATTGCTCAATCTTTATCAGAGAAGCTGCTTTTTCCATTAGACAGCAGTTTAACCAAGACCCACACTAAACCATGTACAGACAGTGAGAGACCCTCAGCATGAAGCCCCAAATGGAATGTTTGCAGCAAACATCTCCCCTCAAGGCTCTGGGATCTGTATGGAAGAGAAGGTGGAAAGACTGTAAGAGCCAGAGGTGGTGGATAACTCCAAGGGAACAGAACTGTAGACACAACAGGACTGGTGCACGCATGAACTCACAGCCTCTAACAGCATGCACAGGACCTACACGAATTCAGACTAGCCAAGATCCCAGCGCTGAGAAGGGAAAGTGGATACAAAGTCCTACTCCTAATCAAGAAGCTGTTTGCCATGGGTACCTGCTAGTAAAAGGAAAAGCCAGTTTTCTCCAGTGAAGTGTCACTGCGTATGTCAATCACACTCCAGGGCAGACCCCATACTCAGGACTAGCTAGCCAACACAAAATGGATCCCATATTTTTTGTGTGTTTTTATTTTGGTATTTTTTTAGTCTTGTTGTGGTTTTTTAAGTTAGTTTGGTTTGCTTTTTTGTTTGTGGATTTTGGTTGGAGTTTTATTTTTAGAAAGCAAGAAGATGAAGTTGTGTTGGTAGGGAGGTGGGAGTCTGCTGGGGGAGTTAGGGGAGAAGAAAGAATATGGTCAAAATATATTGTATAAAAATTAATTTAAAATGAAGTAAAGAGTTTACATTAAAATGCCTTTTAAGTCACTGGTCTTGGAATAATCTCTAAACATCATTCTCTTAACACTGCTCATTCTCTGTATCTATTTACTCCTAAATCTAGAAGTGAGGCAGGGTGGTATGTGCCTTCATTCTGAGCACTCAGGATTTTGATGCAGGAAGATTCTCAGTTTGAGGCTAGCTTGGCTACCAACACAGAACTTGTCAAACAAGAAGGAAACAAAGAGGAGGAGGTTGAGGAGGGGAAGAAGGAAGTGGGAAGGAAGTGGTGTAGGAGGTCCTTCTGTATTTGTGTTGCTTTCATTGGTTAATAAAGAAACTGCTTTGGGCCCCTGATAGGGCAGAACTTAGGTAGGCAGAGAGGACAGATCTGAATGCTGGGAGGAAGAAAGCAGAGTTAGAAAGCCGCCATGGAGCCTCCAGAGTCAGACACCCTGAGTCTTTCCCGGTAAGCCACTGCCACGTGGTGGTATACAAATTAATAGAAATGGGTTAAGTCAAGATGTGAGAGTTAGCCAATAAGAGGCTAGAGCAAATGGGCCAAGCAGTGTTTTAATTAATACAATTTCTGTGTGGTTATTTTGGGTTTAAGATAGCCAGGCAGGCCGGGACAAACAAGCAGCCCCTCTCTACAACAAGAAAGATGGAAGGAAGGAAGGAAGGAAGGAAGGAAGGAAGGAAGGAAGGAAGGAAGGAAGGAAGGAAAGAAGGCAGGAAGAAGGGAGACAAATAACCAACTGGTTCACAAACATGCCACTTTACACTTATCTGCCCTGGGCTCTACATCCAATGCTCTAAAATCATAGGACTTTTGCTCGGTTCTATAATAATATTTTTATTAATTAAATTTGTTCTTTGACAGTTTAATACATATACATAAAATATATTCTGGCTGCTCTCAGTCTCCATTCTCTTACCTGCTTCTCTCCCCTTGCAGGCCTCTCCCCATGTTTATGTCTTTATATAATAAATGCTCAATTCTGGTGACCAACATGCAGTTATATCTAATAGTAATCTAACTTATTTAATTAACCAAATTAAACTACTTAATCCTACTTAGACTATGTTCACATATCATGCTATAAAATCTTGTTGGAATAGCATATTCCTCAGAAACTGGAGGAAACTGCTCCATGGAAACAGACTGAGAAGGCTGGCTGTAGTGGAGCACTTGCCGCACATGCATGACACCTCAGTACTGCCAGGGGAAAACAGACCTAGAGCTCTTTCTGCTTCCTGAGCACTGAGAGGGGAGCAGCTGTGCTCTACTCACATTTCCTGTGATCATGCTTTGTCTCATCACCCCTGACCTGTGAAAGCATGAGCCAAAACCAATTGTTTATCCCTAAGTAGATTTTATATGATACCTTATCATACTAGCAGAACACTCACTAATACAGTCACTCTGGAGGCATGCCAGACTTTAAGCA
The DNA here is from genome assembly GCF_903992535.2 of Arvicola amphibius. Taxonomy (NCBI): domain Eukaryota; kingdom Metazoa; phylum Chordata; class Mammalia; order Rodentia; family Cricetidae; genus Arvicola; species Arvicola amphibius. Next base: position 117,930,523 of record NC_052047.1, read on the forward strand.
CATTACAGTTTCAGTGACTTCAGAATCAATCAAATCCTTTGATATTTCTCTAGTTCAAAAAGGTGAAACTTTCCAAACATTTCCTACAAAGGCTCTCAAGAAAGAAGAAATAGAGACTAGAGAAGGAAGCTTGCCTACCATAACTGAAACCCTAGAGTTTGATCCCTATGCATATATATATATACATATATATATATATATATGTATATATATATGACCTAGATATAATATATATATGTGTGTGTGTGTGTGTGTGTGTGTGTGTGACCTAGATATAATATTGATGTAAACACAAAATAAAATGTAGTGTCAATGTGAATTTCTGGTCTCACTGATATAATGACAAGATTTACAATAGTCCAAACATCTTTGAAGCACAACACACTAGAGCTCCAAACATTGGGTACTCAAAGCTATGGTGTGAACTGCAGAGCTCCAAACACTGGGTACTCAAAGCTATGGTATGAACTGCAGAGCTCCAGACACTGGGTACTCCAAGCTATGGTGTGAACTGCAGAGCTCCAAAAACTGGGTACTCAAAACTATGGTGTGAACTGCAGAGCTCCAGACACTGGGTACTCCAAGCTATGGTGTGAACTGCAGAGCTCCAGACACTGGATACTCCAAGCTATGGTGTGAACTGCAGAGCTCCAGACTCTGGGTACTCCAAGCTATGGTGTGAACTGCAGAGCTCCAGACTCTGGGTACTCCAAGCTATGGTGTGAACTGCAGAGCTCCAAACACTGGGTACTCAAAGCTAGGGTGTGAACTGCAGAGCTACAGACACTGGGTATGAATGGCAAAGATTCTATGACTTACAAAGCTTAATGTTCCTTCACAGGTGAGGTATTTTGTGCATTCCGTGGAGGAACACTTCAATTTAAATTAAACTTTTTGCTGTTTGGTGATTACTGGGAAGAGAAAAGCATGTGGCATCATGTTCAGCATAATATAAGTAGAATATGAATTTCTGATAGAAATATTTTCAAGAAAATGAAATCACTGAATTAAATTTTCATTTAATATTGATGCCCTGTATCATCAAAAAATACTTAGACACAAAATTACAGATTGGCATCTGTTTAAAACATAATACTTAGCATACTGATTATATTCATTCAGGAAAAAAAAAATCACAAAAATTTCCAACATAAATCAAGAGTATATAACACCACTATCTTATGATAGAAACATAATATTTAAACATAAGTGAACATATCTTTAATATTTTGTGAATAATTTCATCTGTGAGGCTGAGTGAGATAGCAGATGACTGGTGGCCTGAAACTGCTTATCTCCTAAAACTTAGCTATGACGGAGAGAACTAATAGACGGCCCCGTGAAGAGCACTGACCCTTAAGAAAACCTGCGTCTTTAGATTGTTAAGACTTGTACTTTAGAGCTGAGACTGTCGCTCCGTGAGGAAAGAGCTCGCTGCATGAGCTGCAGCCCTGGGTTCAGATCCCATACCTGTACAAGCCTAGGAGCAGTTGCAGGCACTGGGACCTGCACTGGGCAGAGAGTTGCAGCAGGGGAACAAGTAGATCACAGGTTTGCTGGCCACCAAGTCTGGCTACAATGAGAGATCTTGTCTCAAAAATAAGGTGGAGAGCAAAAGACAAAGACACCCAGCCTTGACCTCCGCCTTTTCATGTGCACACACACACACACACACACACACACACACACACACACACACACACCATACTCTAAAATTTTAATTCTGAAGAAATTGAAGATGAAAAACACATTTGAAAGCCATCTATTGATTGTTCCTTGACACTCCTTTTTCTGCAGCAGTAAACGATTGTTATGCTTTTTCATACTTAAGTAAAAATTGTTTAAAATGAGGAGTTTTGATGATAGTGGTATATATGTCTTTGCTGAAAACATGAAATTCTGTCTTAAGTGTATAAATAGCATTTCAAGCTTTTTATCTTATCTTATTACAGTATATGTTTGGATAGATAAGAGGTAATAAGAAAACTTTCAATATTGCAAGGAAATTATTTATATGCTAAAATAATCACATTTGCCATTTGATAACAAATTTGTTTCAAATATCACTTTAAAAAGAAATATAAATCTTTCCACATATTCATTTATATTCAGTATAATGTCTGACCCCAGCATTGCATGAGTCAAGCACATATTTTTGTCCTGCCTGCCTTTACATAGCTTGCCTACCTGTACATGACAGTAGTATACTATTAGATACTACCAAGAACATATGCAGATTCAAAGAGATACACACTGAACTTTAAAGTTCATCACTTCAGGACCAATAATCAGTCATCTAAAATAATCCTGTGCCCACCATATCACATTTTCAACATGACACTAAATACGCCTAATAAGACAGCGCAGCAGAGGCAAATGCGTCTGAGAAGCACACTGTCTCACTCATCTTTGCTTCTGCAGCTTGCGGAACATTGGTTTGTGGTGCAGAAATCCTCACAGAGACGCCTAGAAAATTCTCAAAGGATGAGATCTTGGGCCTTTACCTCACAGAACTATGAATAATTTTAAAAAACAGGAGTCTTGGGACCCACAAAGAAGCAAAGTTATAGACTGCATTAAGTTTTCTCAATGCTCTAAAGATACAATCCCATGAGATCACTTTTCCAGTCAAGCTGGACTGGTGTTTCTTTTAGAATTCTGGCCTATCTATAAAATAAATTTGAAATGGATGACCTCCAAGATTCTTTCAACTCTAAAATAATGCTGTTCTCTAGACTGTAGAGTATCAGAAATCCCCAGTTGGAAACGGATTAGCCCCAGAAGTTCTTAACATTTGAAATGCTGCACCTTCACATAAAAACATCAATACTCAGCAGCAGCCAGAATTCTATGCCAGTCCATTCATAACATGGTGGAGCACTGAACTGTAATCTTATTTCTATGAAAAAATCGGAGTTGAGCAGGGTTATGCCCAGGAGACTGATGCAGGTGTGCCATGCCTTAAGGCCAGTTTGAGCAACAGAGATTTCAAGACCAACCTGAGTATGAGACCCTGTTTCAAAAAGAGAAAAGAGGAGAATAGAGATGAAGGGAAAGAGATCTGAAGAAACAGTCTACCTACAATTCAAACTGAAAGGAGGGACGGGCGGTGGTGGCGCACGCCTTTAATCCCAGCACTCGGGAGGCAGAGGCAGGTGGATCTCTGTGAGTTCGAGGCCAGCCTGGTCTACAAGAGCTAGTTCCAGGCCAGGCTCTAAAAAAAAAGCTGCAGAGAAACCCTGTCTCGAAAAACCAAAAAAAAAAAAAAAAAAAAAAAAAAAAAAAAAAAAAAAAAAAAAAAAAAAAAGAAAGGAGGGAAGGAAGTAGAACAAAGGAGCAGAGAAGAAAAAAGAGTGAAGTGAGGAGGGGAGGGAAAGAGTTGGGGAAGAAAGAAGAGGGGAGGGGAGAGAAGGGGAGAAAGAAGCGGTGGAGGGTAGGGGAAGGGAAGGGAGGAGAGGAGAGGAGTAGGAGAGGAGAGGAAGAGGTAGCAGGAGAGGAGCAGGGCGAGGGGGAGGGGAGGGAGGGGAGGGGAGGGCGAGGGGAGGAAGGGGGTGGGGAGGGGCCGGGAGGGGAATGGAGGAGGGGAGGGGAAGGGAGGAGCGGATGGAGGGGAAGGGAGGAGGGCGGAGGGGAAAAAAGGAGGAGGGAGGGGGAAGGGAGGGCAGGGAGGAGGGGAGGAGAGGAAGAGGAGAGGAAAAGGGGGAGGGGAGAGGGAGTGGGAAAAGAGCGAGAGGAGGGGGACCCAAAAGGTGGAGGGGGGAGGAGAGGGGAGGGGAGGGAAGGGGAGAGGAGGCTTAACTGAAATCCACCTGGGAATTCCTAGAATAAACTATTCTTGCTCCTCACATGTGTACAATCCTAAAAAAAAAAAAAAGACCTTTCATTCTACAGGCAGAACCTTCACCAAGCTACAGACAAGGCACTAGTGATCATATAATTACCAGAGAGAGTGAGGTTTCCACAGAAGCCTTAGGCTGAATAGTGCTTAGTGAGGAACCATCTTTACCTAAGCCTAAGTGGAGATGTGCTCATGATTTTATAACACGCAGTTCCATGATGATGGAATCTTATCCTGTATGTTCAAAGGTACCTAAGTTGTGGGTTGTTATTTTTTAATTTTGAAACACCGATATTGACTCACTGAAATCAGTATAAGAATCTCTCTAAGGGGGCTGGAGAGATGGCTCAGTGGTTAAGAGCACTGACTGCTCTTCCAAAGGACCCAGGTTCAATTCCCAGCACCCACATGGCAGCTCACAACTGTCTGAAGTCCAGTTGCAGGGGATCTGACACCTTCACACCAATGCACATAAAATAAAGTTAAATAAACCATAAAAAATCTCTCTAAGAATCAATACACTTTTTTAAAATGAAGAAAGAGAAAAGAAAAATGTGTAAACTAATGAAAATGTGTAAAGGTAATGGTATTTTAATATATTTGCATCATTGATATAATTTTTAATATATATTTATTTTGGGGGTGTGTGTGTGTGTATGCATGTGTGTTTGAGTATATGTATTGCACCAGATTGCGCAGAAGCCCAAGGAAATCAGAATAGATGTAGAATCCCCTGAAAGTGGAGTTACAGAGAGTAGTGAGCTATCATGTGATGCTGGGAACCAAGCCTGTTACAGGGACAAAAACTGCTCTTAACTGTCAAGCCTTCTCTCCGGCCCAGAACCGATATCATTCTTCAGCTGACAAACTACTTTCCACAAAACTCCAGAGCATAAAGGTCCAAATGATGAATCTGCTTATATTTCCTTTGAAAGGATGATCGATAATTTCTAATTTAGTCCTAAATGATAATTTTAGTTTTCCATAAACTGCAGTAGAGAATAAGTAAAGTCCAGGCACTGCTCATCAAGCCTTTGTAGTTGTAAAAGCTTCCCCGTTCGGACTTAGGAAGTCACTTATCTCACCCGGCAGGGGCATAGTGTGCCCACTCACAACCAAGGAGCGAGTCTCCTGAGAAAAGATGCTGTGAGCCAACCGGCTGTTGATACCGTCCTTTCTCAAAATATTTGCTTAGATAAGTTCGGCTTTTTTACTTTTGTACAGGACCTGAGCCACATTTATCTCAGCTTCTGGGACTTAAATTTGTAAGCATTACTTTCCATCTTGCCAGCATGTTCCTCTCCAGCTTACCCTCACATGGGGTGACCATCATCAACTGTGAAGGCACAACAGGTGGGACATAGCAGAGGTCACACCAGTTTTGTTCGCCGGCCCAGACATGAGGTTTTCATTATCCTCAATAGAAACAGAAGCTAGCAATAAAACTGTATCACTGAAATAACATCTCTCTCCATTCATTCAGACGCAATAACTCACAGTAGAACATTCCAAGTTCTGCTGCTAGCTATCAGGACATGTTTATTTTGTGGTGTTAGTTATTTTTTTAAGTATAAATCTGATAACCTTTCCTGAAGAAGTAGAAAAAAAATGATATTATAAATTTATATGAAATTGCCAAGGACCCCGAGTAACCAAGACAATCTTGAAAAGCACTGCACTAGAATACTTCCTAATCTCCAAATTTACCAGAAAGGCACAGTAAACAAATTTGGTGCTGGTCTAAGAATGAATAAACAAATGGAACAGAAGAAAGAACTCAGGAGCAAGTCTAGGCAGCCACAAGTGGATGAGGCCCAAGGCATTCAATGAGTAAAAAGTGGTCATTTAATAAAATGTAAGAAAACTGGAAATATACATGCAAATCCTCACTTCACACCATGTGCAGGAAAAATTACTGCAAAATATATCAAAGTCCTAAACCTATGAACTACAGCAGAGTCCTTGGGTGAAAGCCCAGGGGTATATCTTAACAGTCTTGGACTTGGCAATTATTTCTTAGCTGTAACACCAAAGGGGCTGGTGAGAGAGCCCAGCAGTAAAATGTTTACCATGCGAGCCTGCTGATCGGAATTCAGCTCCTAAGGGAAAGGTGGGAGCAGAGAACTGACACAACTCAGCTGTCGTCTGACTTAGGAAGTCAGAAGCAGATGGTGGTGCGTGAGCATCCACACACACATCATACACACACATACATACACATACAAATACACACAGACATACATACACACGCTATAACAATGATAAAATTAAAGATAACACCCAAAAGACAAGCAATTGAAGAAAATAGATGTATTCAATTTTTTTTCAAATTTTGGAATATTTTTAAAAATGTGTTATTATTTTTTAATTATGTGTCTATGTAGGTATGTGCCCATGAGTGCAGATGCTCAAAGAAGTTGGAAGCCTTGGGTCTCTTGGTCCTAGAGTTATGGATAGTTGTGAAACACTAGGCATGGATACTGGGAATTAAACTCAGGTCCTCTGCAAGAGTGATAAGTACTCTTGTGTCCTCTCTCTGTAAGAGTGATGAAAGCCATCTAGCATCCAAATTTTGGAACTTTTATGTATCAAATGACACTACTGAACTTGAAAAAACCCACAGGATGCAGAAAATCTTAGTAAAAACACATCTAATATCTAATATCCCAAATACAAATGAGCTCTTCACAATTCAACGCTAAAATACTTTAACTGAAGCTACTACAGGCTCAGTCATTTCCCAAAGAAAATATACACATAGCCAAGAAGCACATAAAGAGATGCTTCACAGCACTGTACACTAGGAAAATATAAATCTGAACCCCAACAAGGTACCACTGAGTGCCCACTATGAGGGAAATTGAAAGCTTCTGGGCGTTGCTTGTGGGAATCTTAAAAACACATCCACTGTGGAAAACAATTTCACACTGCCCCAAAAAGTTAAATACAAAATCACCAGATCCTGCAAATCAAAAGCAGGTGCTTGGAAAAATTTCCATGTGACGCCCATCACAACTGTATTCACAGCAGCCAAAGGGCAGTCACAGCCCATTTCCATCAACAGGAGACTGGACAACCACCTGAGGTACTGCTGTACAGTGGAGCACTATGCACCCATAAAAATAAGATGGTACAACATGGATGAGCAGAGGAGACACACAAGAAAGTAAGCTAGAAACAAAAGAGGTATGTTTTCATGATGCCATTCATATAATGTATTCAAAATGGGCAAGTCCAGAGGAGCTACAAGTTTGGTTATTGCTTTTGAGGAACAGAAATCTCCTTTCTTTTTTGGCATATTAACTTCGTATTCTATGAGCTTGCTAAAGTCATTTATTGATTGTAAAAATTGGCAGGTCCCCCCCCCCGTGTGTGTGTGTGTGTGTGTGTGAGAGAGAGAGAGAGAGAGAGAGAGAGAGAGAGAGAGAGTATCTGTAACTGTATACACACATACATGCATGTGGAGGCCACAGACCAACATCAGGTGACCTCCTATACCACCTTGAGTTTAAAACTTGTTACTATGTGAGGGTGAGGATGTGGACACCACAGTGAGTGTGTGTCTGTGTGTCAGAAGACAACTGTGAGATTGAAATCAAGTCATTGGGCTTGAGCAGCAATTGTTTTCATCTCCTGACCATCTCACCAGTCCTCCACCTTTGCCTTGGGACAAGGTCTCTCATTAAACCTATTGATCACTAAGACAGTTAGGCTGCTGGCCAAGTCCCAGGGATCCTCCTTGTTCCCAGCTCTCCAGTGCTGAGCTTACAGATGTGGACTACCACATCCAACTTTTTGCATAGGTGCTACGGATTCAAACTCAGGGTCTCAAAATGTGTGATAAGTACTTTATTGACTGAGCCATCTCTCCATCCCAGAAAAATCCACTTTCATTGGGCAGTTCTTCTATCTTGGCAAGGTAGGAAATGTTGTGCTAAATGGGAACCCAGGACTTGCCTCTAAAAGAAATAGTGAGTCAGTTTTACTAGGTCTTTTTAATACAAAAAAAGTATGATTATGTTGATAATGTACATGTAAATAATTTTACTATTTATTTCAAAGGTGAATTAGATGTTATAGAATAAAAAAACAAAAACTTTCACTACTTTAGGACCTTGGTCTTAGCATAGAGTGGGGAACCCTGATGGCTCCTTGGCCTTGAGAGGGAGGGAGGGGAGGTATGGGTGGAGGGGAGGGGAGGGAAGGGGGAGAAGAAGGGGAGGGAAGGGGGAGGAGGAGGGGAGGGAGGGGTGAGGAGGAGGGAAGGAGATGGAAATTTTTAAATATAAAAAAATAAACCAGGAAGAAAAAAAAAGAAAAAGAAAATAAAATAAAAAAGACAGCTTTCAATTAAAAAAAAATAAAATAAAAAAAATAAAATTATCTTTTGCCTCTTGTGATGCCGAAATTATGACTAGCACTTAATTCTTTGACTTATGGCCCTTAAAACATTTTATTATATTTATTTATTTATCCATGTATTTAAGAGGGATATGTGTGTGCCAAAGCACTCTACAAAGATCACAGGACAACCTGCAAGAGTCATTCCTCTCCTTCCGTGTGTGGGTCCTGGGGATGGAACTCAAGGAGCTGCGCTTGGCAGAAGACACCTCTACCGATTGATCCATCTCACTGACTCTGATATATGACTTTTTAAAAAGTGAGTGATCAGGAACATCATCAAAATTTGAGTTGTGCATTCTTATTAAAATTACTTTTTAAAGATGGTTGTGAGGGAAAGTTAGCTGTTTGTCAGAAAACCAGACATTTGATATGAGGTGCAAATGCATATGCAGGTGTTTCCTGCATCTTTGGGAGTTCTGACTTTTAAAATACCAAGACTCCAGTTTGTTATCAGATTGGAAGTTCTGGGGGCACAGATGACAACAATTTGTAGAGAAGGCTGGAGTCTCACGCTGCGGCCACCTGTCTAGTGGATATTTAAGACAGAGTGACTGCAGAGGGAGACAAACAAAGCTCTCCATCTGCAGGAGGAAGTGAAAGAATCATCCTTTTCAATAAAGGCCATTTCCCTCCACTCTGAGTCTTAAGTTTGGAGAAGAAACTGACTGGTTGCACCTTTTATTGTTTTCTGTTCTCTTATCTCTCTTCATTTTTATAATTTAACTGCAAGATTTATTAGATTATTTTTGTAGATTTCCAGGTAGGACAACAAAAATTAAATGAAAAAACCTACTCTACGAATGGGTTTGTGTAAAAGTTTATTCATTTAAAAATGAATAGGGTTGCAATCTACAAATTATAGAAACATAGGAATTGATGATTCCTATATAAATTTTAAGCCTAGTGTTGCATTACTTAGTCAAACGTTGGTTTTGTGCAAAAACAATGCAGACCAGTGAGTACCAGTGGTTCCTATCTGCTATTCAGAGCCTCCACCTTCATAGCTGTTGGCTCCAGCACTTTGCCTCTAATACAAATACATCTTTAAAAACTACTTATTAATTCTTTCTATCCTAGCACTTGACTTTAAATTTGCTAGTCCACTTTGCTTTTGCTCTATAATGCCCTCTAAACATAACTTTTTGCCTAATGAAATAAGATTGTTTTCAAAGCTCTTAATGGCCACTGACAAATGGCATTAGGACCTTTGTGCCTCTTTTCATTCATCCAAAGACTATAAAAACCTCTCAGACCATTCCTGAGCTTTCTTCTTGTTTTTACTCCAGTTCTATGGCCCCACTTAACACTGTGGGAGCCATGTACTGCCAATGATCTCAACCAGTCAGGTGATACAATCCCAGCTTGGAACTCTACCCATCTACTTTTGACAGACTCTCTCTCTCTCTCTCTCTCTCTCTCTCTCTCTCTCTCTCTCTCTCTCTCTCTCTCTCTCTCTCTCTCTCTCTGGTAAATCTGAGTTGCATGTGGTAAATTCAGGTAAACTTAGCTTCACCAGTGCCAGCCTTGAGCCAACACAGCACTTCCTGACGGCAGCTGGATAAGCTGGGGAGATGCTTTGCATGGGCTCAGATAAGGCCATTCCAATCCTCTAGATCCCCGGCACATTTATAGCACTTAAGGGATTCATACAAGAAAATATTTACTGGCCCAAGGAGGGCCTTTCTCTTCTGTCCAATTTTCCAATTAAATGGCTGTTCCAGAATTTATGGTATCATGTCACTTGAGAAAGGATTCATCTTAAGGTCTTGTTCAGGCTAAGAATGTCCATGCTGGGGCTGGGTGTGGGAGGCAGGTTGGAGGCAGGATAGAGGCAGAGAGTAACAAAGGAAGCATCTTGATAGGTGGTGCATTTTGAGGTTAGGGAGAAACGTGGTACTAGGGAAACCCCCAGGAACCCACAAGGATGGCTCCAACTAAGACTCCTAGCAATAGTGGGGAATGTGCCTGAATTGGCCATCTAATGTAAGGAGATTGATAACTTCCCTAATTCCCATCAGAGATATTCTATTCAGTAACAGATGGAAGCAGAGGCAGAGACCCACAGACAAGCACTGCACTGAGCTCCCAGAGTCTAGTGGAAAAAAGGGAGGAAGGACTGTAAGAGGGGGGTCATGCTGGAGGAACCCACAGAGACAGCTGGTCTAAGCTCTCCAGAGCTCATGAATGCTGGACCAACAGTTAGGGAGCCTGCATGGGACCAACCTATGCCCTCTGCATATGTGTGATAATTGTGTAGCTTAGTCTCTTAGTAAGGCTTCTAACAGTAGGATCAGGACTTCTCCCTGGTACTTAGCTAGCTGTTAGTAACCTGTTCCCCATGCTGGATTACCACACCCCACTCAGGGGAGGAGCTCAGTCCTGCCTCAACTTGATGTGCTATTGACCCTTTGTAGGCTGTTAATGTTTTATTACCATTGGTTAATTAAAAAAGCTGCTTTGGCCTATAGCAGGGCAGAATATAGGTAGGCAGGAAAACTAAACTGAATGAAGGAAGAAAGAAGGCGAGACAGGCAGACATCATGTAGCTGCTGAAGGAGAAATACACCAGAATCTCATGGTGATACACAATTAATAGAAATAGGTTAATTTAAGATGCAAGATACAGAGAAACCCTGTCTCGAAAAACCAAAAAAAAAAAAAAAAAAAAAAAAAGATGCAAGAGCTAGCAAGAAATAAACTTGAGCTCTCTGTAAAACAGTGTTGTAATTGATATAGTGTTGGGGTGATTATTCGAGTCTAGGTAGCCAGGAAACAGAAGCACGATCTCCGTTTACATGCCATGCTTTGTGCGTGCCCATGGGAGGCCTGCCCCTTTCTGAATGGAGATGGAGGAGGAGAAGATAGAAAGGGGGAGGGGTAGGAGGAGAGGAGGGAGGGAAAACTGGTTGGTATGTAAAATAAATGAAAAAAAAAATATTATTTAATTTTTTTGGTTTTTAAAGACAGGGTTTTTCTGTAGCTTTGGAGCCTGTCCTGGCACTCACTCTGTAGACCAGGCTGGCCTCGAAATCACAGAGATCAATCTGCCTCTGCTTCCCAAATGCGGGGATTAAAGGCATGCGCTACCACCTCCTACCTATTTAAATAATTTTTTAAAATAAAAAATGCCCATACTGGTTGTTTCCTTGCAAAGATTGTTTGATCCAGCTGGGGAATGATGAAGAACTGCACTGTAGAGGTGACAAGAAGGGTTACTAAGTTACAATCCTGACCTGATAGAGCCATTTTTCCCCTCAGATGGAGACAATGTCTTCAATTTTTTGAGATAGGGCCCCTTGTGCTGCCCAAGCATGAAGTACCCATGTCTTATGTCTGAATATGTCTGTAGTTCTAAAGTCTCATCTCCAACTCAGCTTCCCTGAGTCTTCTTTGATGTAAACATCAAAGAGAAACAAGTTGATCCAAGTAGAATAGAATTGTTTGTATATATTATTCCCAAAAATAAAAAAGAAATTTTATTTTGTACAGTAGAAAAGGGCATATCACAACTGGGAAACCTCTCTATTTCAAAATATGCCTTTCCATTGAATTGCTAAGAAATGCATGTATTGAAGAAGAGACATTTCAAATTGAAACAGGACAGGTGGAAGAAGTATTTATGGTGCACATTCAAGAGAAGGTTTGTCAAGGATAGCCAGTGCAGGACACAAGACATTTAGTTCTCAACTCTTAATTCTTAACTCCTCATTTGGGTAGGAAATGTGTTTGGGGATATAATTAAAGGAACAGGCATGGCAAGGACACCAGAAAATACAGAAGTAAACAGTGAAAAATCTGCCACATTGTCCAGTATTGAAGAGTGTAGAGAATGAAAAAAAGTGGTGATTGAGAAACATTCTCAAAAGATATAAATATAGTTTAAAATATCAGAATAATTAAAAACATGGGAAATATATGTCCAAATATAAGAACTGTACAATGGTTATAAAATATACAAAAGCGTCAGAAACACAGACAGTGCAAAGTTTCGTAAGAAAGCAGATATATCCAGGCTGCTGTAACCTTGAGCCGTGTACTCAGGACTATAATATACACACTTAACAAAGAGTAACAAGACAGTTGTTTTGGAGATTCCTGAAATGGACCCACGACAAGCCAAAGCACTGTACCATCAGAAAGAGTCATGGAATACGATCAAGCATTAGCTGATGTGAAGAACACTCAGGAGACAGAAGATAAACTGTGCAGGCAACACCGCTGAAAGTCAAACAGAGGATAAAGGCACAGAAAGAAAATGAGAATGCAAAATGTTTGCTCCTCCCAACATGCCCACACTTCAGAGGATAAACTGTTCTGGAAACAAACAATGAAATAGCCTAGAAACATCATGAATGTGCTAAACACTGCTGAATAATACAACTGGAAATTGATGAAATGAACTAATGTTATGTGAATAGTAAAATATTACAACAGATTGTTGAAAAATATGGGCTAAGGCTTACAAAGAAGCAGAAAAACAGGACCTGTGGCAAGGAGAAAAGTAAGTCAATAGAAACAGACCCAGAAATGAAAAATAACAGATTTAAAGGTAAGTATAGGAAATAGCTATATAAAATGCCAATGTGTTCAAAAGTACAAACTTGTTTTAAAAATGGAAGGTACAAAACAACAGAACTTATAAAGCAAGAAAGAAAATAATAGCAGGAATGGAAGCACATCAGATTGGATTAACAATAGAACTTGATGAGGTAGCAGTACAAACTATTCAAGACGAAGCACAGAGAGAAAAGAAGAAAATTAACAGGGCATCAAGCAGTCTAACATACATGGAGTCCCAAGAGAAAAGAGAAATCAAATGAAGAATCTAGCCAAAGCTTTACAAATGTGAAGAAAACTATAAAGTCACAGATCTGGGAACCTCTAGAAAGGCACAAGAAGAATTAACAAACATAATCACTTGAAGAAAACACAAGTACATCATAATCAAACTATTGCCCAAAAAGGAAAAGAAATGCTTTAGAATTAACCACAAGAAAAGCTAATTAATATATATAACACACTACAGGTAGAGCAATGGAAATTATGAAAGCAGGCTTTGCATTAGAAGCTATGTGAGCCCAAAGACCATGACACAACAACATTAGCATACAAAAAAGTGACCAATTTAAAATTCTAAGCCTATAGGAAATATCTTTCTAAAACAAGGCAAAACCAAGATTTTTTTTCACACAGATAAAAGTTAACAGATAATTCTTTATCAGCAAACACACACTACATGAAATTTTAAAGTTAAATAAACTGAGCATGGTTATCACAAACAACACCTAGAGCCAGCCACAAATGAAAACAATTGTTCTAAACATTTGTCCACAAACTACCGCTATCACTGTTTAGCTCACTTAGCATAACAGAGATTTGGGTTTTGTGTGTGTGTGTGTGTGTGCGTGTGCGTGCGTGCGTGCGTGCACCATATACACCTAAATGCTTTATATAACATTTCTGAAAGTTATAAATGAAGACCTGAAAGGTTACAATGAGACCCCCTGTGCCATAAGTAATCAGAGCCTTTCTCTGGGCTGACATTTGTAAGTCAGGATTTGGTAAATATCACAGGTCTCTGACACAGTTTGAGAACCAGGAAAATTAAAACAGCATTGCATAATACCTATCTTAATGGGAATGAAAATCTCTAATTCTGAGAAACAATAGTATATAAGTACATGAACCATTTTCATACAATAGTAAATACTTCATTTCATAATAAATATAATAATTACTAAATATTAGTATTACCAAAAGGATTGAACTCTAAACCTGAAGCCTGTGAATTTATCATTCTCAAAAATGTTTTCTCTGTTTATATCTCTCTTCCTAGTGACTAATCTTCCTGATAAAACAGCACTTCATAACTACCCAGCATCCACCTCATCCTGCTGAGACCCCAGGATCATCCAGCAAAGATTTGAGCCTCGTATGATCTAGCTCCTAAATGTCCCCTGAAGGCCTTATGTTGAGCACTTGGCAAGGAGATTAGAGCCAGCAAACCTTTAAGAGGTGGGGCCTATTGAAACAAGTTAGGTCACTAGGGACACACTTTTGGAGGAAGTTTGGGCTGGCTCTTATGCTCCCCTTCGAACTGCCACAAGGCTAGCAGCTTTGCTCTCCCAAGTACTCCCCTCAATGATTGTTCTGCTTTGCCACAGACCCAAAGCAATAGGGTCAAGTGACCATTGGACTGAACTCTCTAAAACTGTGAATCAAAATAAACATTTTTCATCATAAGTTGCTTCTTTTGGGTATTTTTGTCACAGCAACAGATCCAGGGAAATGCATTAAAATAAAAATAAATTCATAATGACAGGATAGATGAGTTTCATTTCTGATATGAACTTTATTATTCAGGTCTTTTACCAGTCTTAAATTCTAACATTATAATCAAAACTTACTTACAAGACAAATAATATATAATTTTCAGTCAGTAGACTAGCAAATAACTTTTGGTTTTAAAAAAACGTTCATAGGTGTCATCAAAGCTTTCCTTGCAATGTTATATGTAACTCTCGTCTTGCTGTTTCCAACACTAACCAGTAGAAAACACACAAGGAAAAGAGTAGAGCAAAGTGTGCCCAACCCTTTGGGATGGGTTTCTCAAACTTCTGCCATTGTCATGCTCACAGTAAGATGGTTTTCCTGTTGTTCTGCAATTAGATGAAAATCACCACAAGAGGAGGGTGTAGAACTTAGGACTGTGTCCTCTCTTCCCTCCCATTGACCCCCTTCTCTTCCAGTCACCACTGAACGTCTAAGACATCCAGCCCACACGCTGAGACAGGCAGTTCAGAAGGCATCATTCCTGCCTTCACATGCGTGTTTGATTTTACCCAAGAGGCAGTAACTGGAACAGCTAATTATATATTATCTGGCCAAACTCTTGATAACAATTTCCCTCAAATTACCTAAAACTGTCCTTATCCCTTAACAATCTAACTATACCATAAATGATGACAATTTCAGAAAACATAAAATAATAATTTCTTGTAAGCTACTAGAATTAAAATAAAATCTTTCAAGAGAGAGAGGTCAGTCTGACTCTTACAATAAGTCCTCCACGCAATGAAAATACAAATGCAGAGGGAGAGGAGAAAAGAAACCTTTGTACCTGCCAAAACTCAGCAGTTAAGCTCCCACTTAAAAGAACCAGTTGTTCTGCACGTAGCGATATAATGATGGGGGGGTAATTATAATTAGGTGGCTATTTTGATTTCTCTTGCCATAGTATCTCTATTGAATGTTACTTGATTTGTGCAAAATATAAGGTCACTGGCTGCCTAAAATATATACAGGATTACTCCTATGAGTGCTTCATGGAGAAATGTCTAAAAATGGAGAATATCTCCATTTCAATCACATACTAGCCAGTTGGACAATTTGCAAAATTCACAACCAAAAATAAACAGTCAAAAAAACAAATAAGCAAATGGAATTTATAGTCTCAATAGCAAAATTCAACAATCTGAAAGAAAAGAACACTTTAACTTGAGCCTTAAAAACTTGACAATGCTATGAAAACATATTACAGCTTTCAGTATGTGAATTTAATTTAAATTACCACTAATTAGCTGATCATCTACCAAGATAGCTATAATTATTTCTTTTTTAAATCATTTTTTTCTTCAGGTGTGATATGTAATTTAAGCATGTGCTTCTCAAAATATACTGTCATCGTTATTATTACATATAAAGTTTTAAGCACATAAGATTTCTACCAAAAAATTTTGTCCACCAGAATATTAAATTACTTTTAGAAATAGAAATATTATTAAACAGAAGTGCTTTAACCATGTATCTTTAATTACTTAGGTAAAATTGTGAATATATTCATATTTACCGATGATCTAGTGACAACTCCAGTAATTTTACATCCAGATGTGTTTAATATAAATAGTTCCCAAGACTCTGATCTAGATAAGCTGATTGAGAAGCTGACATAGCACTTCTGGACTTCTTACATCTCTATTATTTGTGTAATAAAAGCTTTCCTGCATTTGATTCAGAATGAGATGTACAAGAAATCACAGCTCTCATTTACATTCTATTATCTTCTACCTCGTTCATCTAACAAAAGGCCCTTAACTGAACATACAGAAACTGGTCCCTTACTGACAGTTCAAATAGTCAGAATGACTGGGAACATTACTCAGATAATTATGATAATTATCAAAAACTCATTATAGCCTGAAAGCAAGGAAGAAAACAAATCAAAAGCACTGATAGCACAGGTCTCCAAATTAACACTGTCAGTGAAGTGAAGACTGTCACTGCGTGGTAGCTTACTCGTTGTCCCCAAGTCACACAGTTCTTACACTGTAACTCAAACAAAATTACTCCACCGGATCTTGTTTGTTTTGTTGTCTGTCTGTCTTGAGACAAGGTCTCATGCTTCCCAGGCTGGCCTCAAACTCATTATGTAGCTGAGAATGACCTTCAACTCCTGATCCTCCTGCTTCCACTTCCCAAGTGCTGGGATGACAGGTTTGTGTGACCATGCCCTACTCTGCTGAGTTTGTCATTCCAATATTCAAATGCAATTAAAGCGCAACTTTGTGTAGCTTGGTCTTCTTGTGGACTCCTAACAGTGGGAGCTGGGACTGTCTATGACTCTTTTGCTGGCTTTTGGGACCCTATTCCTCATTGGGTTGCCTTGCCCAGCCTTAGTACAAGAAAAGGTGTTTGATATGCCCTGTTTTTGATATCCATAGGAGGCCTGCCCCTGTCTGAGTAGAAATGGAGGAGTAAATAGGGGTGGGGGAGCCAGAGGGAAGTGGGGGGAGAAGGAGTAGGAGAAGGGAGGAGAAACTACAGTTGGTATGTAAAATAAATAAAGGAATGGGTTTTTTGGTGTGCACATTAAACCTTCCTATTTAGGAATTATTCCAATACAGTCGCAGGATTGCACAGAGAATTGATCTTTAAAACAAATATTTTAACCTATACAAGTCTCTATAATCTTCTCTTCGTAGATTAAAATATTTACTATTCCAGTAAAATACCCAGGATAAAGTCATGTAAAATGATTTTCCTTTAAGCAGATAACATTTTATTCTAATCATAAATCTAGTTTTAAACACATTGATATAACACTTAAAACTGTTCTTTAACTTTATTTTTAATTTTAAAAACATGGAAATTTAACTGATAAAATATAGAGTGCAAACAGATTTGATTCTTGTGGGCCAATAATAGCCCTAATAGGTTTCAGCTAAGACTTACTGAGGTGATGGTAGGCAGATTCACAGCAAAAATTCCGGCTTTACTCTCTTGTTGTTCATTATGTTTACACACTATGACTTGACTGCCACATTTGATTTTCCATTTTCAGTGTCAAGTAAATGTGCTCCAAGTGTGGTGCTTCTCTTTATTAGATGACCAAGGACATATCAGATGCCTTGGTCAAACTTGTGAATACATCTGTCTTTTACATATAATTTCAAATCTCTATTCCAACTACCCTTATATACTGTAAAATGTTACTGGAGATGTCAAAGTGCCCTAAATATAATTAGCTTATGTGTGCCCATGTGGAGTGTGAGGACAGGCCAAGCAGGGCTAGGAAATTTTCAACAGGGCATATAAAATGCATGTGAAAGATTTCTTAACCCTCATTCCTCTCCACTTTAACTCTATAACTTTTCTGCTACTTTATAGCCTAAATCTCCTCTGTATGTGTATTCCTCATTAAAGGTTTCCAGTAAACCCATTTCATATCCAAATCCCTTCTCAACTACATATTACCCCTGGAATTTTCTTGCTAGTTCCACCTTAACAATTCCCACTGTGAGGCTATTGTTTAACTAACAGAGATCTGGCAATCTCCACATGGAAGTTAATAATCTAAACAAAATTCCATCCCCTCATCATTCTGTAATTGTCCTTTGCTTATACATATGATCTTTTTAGGTGAGTAACACAAATACCCTCATTCTCACCTG
Source organism: Arvicola amphibius (assembly GCF_903992535.2). Taxonomy (NCBI): domain Eukaryota; kingdom Metazoa; phylum Chordata; class Mammalia; order Rodentia; family Cricetidae; genus Arvicola; species Arvicola amphibius. The sequence continues at coordinate 117,948,715 of NC_052047.1, forward strand.
AAAGCTTATCTTCATAATTCCAAACTATAACACTGCCAACAGCCTTATTTATTAGCTATAAGCAATAATACCAGTAATATTCTCATAATTAGCTCTTACAAGGCCATGGGAGTCTTTCCTGTCTCATGTGGCACAAGAATTGCCCCTTTTCAGACCAAAGTATCATCATTGTGCTTGAGGTAACAAAGAGACCCCACAGCCCTTTTGTTACAGAGCTACATCACAATGACTTACAAAGGCAAGCTTGGTGACAAGATGAGCTCTATCAGCTAAAGACCCCTGCACATTTCACATGCTGGATCTGCCCTTAACTACTATTCAAAGCATAATTCCAAAAATCAGCCAACATCTTAAATACTTCTCTACAGCAGTTTTCTAATTATCGAGAACATGTGAATCTTCTTCACTTCACCAGATGTTTGGGGAAGAAGTTAACTTAATGACCTCAGGAACTGAATAAGCATCTAGAAGACTCCCCCCAGGTTGTGGAGTACAGCACAGAAAGTTCTATAAACTAACATTGCTGGCCAAAAAAAAAAAAAAAGGAAGGAGGGAAGGAAGGAAGGAAGGAAGGAAGGAAAGGAAGGAAGGAAGGAAGGAAGGAAGGAAGGAAGGAAGGAAGGAAGGAAGGAAGGAAGGAAGGAAGGAAGGAAGGAAGAAAGAAAGAAAGAAAGAGGAAAGATCTGAAAAGATATCAAGTAGTTTATTCTCAGCTCTCTACCCCACCCTCATAACCAACTGTCCTAGGCTTTTCCCTGAAAAGTTGTTTTCTAGCACATGAAAATGTTTTGATCTTTCATCTGCTCAACATTCTCCAGAAAGACATCAAGCCTCTTTACCCTATCTTCAAGAGGTTCAGGAATTGCTCTCATGCCTTTCAAATCCCACTGAGCAGAAAGGATCGCTTTCCTTAATGAAGTTGTTCACTGGGGACTCTAAGCCGTGCTCCTTAGCTAGGAATTTCTCACATGTACATTTGGGAATTTTTGTCCACAGCAGAAGCTCCATATTTCCAACCTTGTGGGGGTGAAGGGCTGCACTCTGGCCAACTGAAAAGGCAAGGCCTTGCGTTTCAGCCATGATTATACAAAGATTTAAGTTCAGGAACTGATCAAAGGTGGTGTAAAAGCTAACCCTGTAAGCAACCAAGACTGTAGCAATGTATGCCCTCTCCTGTTTTAACACTAAGAGTTCTCAGCTAAATAGCAGCCTTTCTTTCCGAGTGAAAAACAAAGCCTTCTCACAGTGCTTGCATTTGTGATACATCTGTAAAAAGTGGCTTTTTTAGCATCAGAAAGCATTTTAATTGTAGTAAACTGAACAATGCTGAAATTGTTTGAAGAGGAGATTAAATTTAATGAAATTCACAAACAACCCCTTTTAGGAAGTAACAACAATTTTTGAACATTAAAGAGGAGCTCATTATATCAAGACAGCTCCACTGTGAAAAGCGGTCTGACTTCAATCACTGCATATCCACATGTTAATGAACTTCTGTGTAAAAGCAGGCACTGAGAGGAAAGTAATAGGAACACAGGCTCCATGCATGTTTGCAAGAGGAAAATCTCCTTTAATCAATAAAAACCCTCCTCATATGCACCTCAATACTATCTGAGACTCTTTCAAAGGACACAAAAGGAAGATGCTGCTTGAAAGTTGCCTTAAGACATTACACAGCTTGCTCTTTCTTCAGGGTTTGCATGTTGTCAGCAACCTGGCTCCAAAGACTTTCAAGTTCCAACAGACGCAGCCTATACAGACTTCACTGCCAGCACTTCATTGCTGCCCCTGACCAACAGACAAATCTGAAACTGAAGAATGAGAGGCAACCAGTGACCTTTGATTAGGGCCTTGAGCCTCCATTGTAATAAAACGCCTCATTCATAGCTCTCTGGGGCCAACAAGGAAGCATGCTACTGACTGAAGGGATGTCACAAGCAGGCTTACACCCTCACAAAGATTTCCATCATTAACCGTTAAAAATTTCATTTGCAGCAAGTGGCACCAGGTGTTTTTAAAATAACAAAAACAGAGAAAGCAGTTTTCTACTTTGCAAATAAATGGACCATTTTACCCCCAGCTCTAGTCTATTTGTTACTGACTTCCAGGCTTTAGTAACTGCATTGTGCTAATCTTGTTGCTATTACTTAGTAAAGAATGCCGGTAATATTTCCTTTTGAGCCTCTGACTTTCCTAGGCTATTCGTGACCAATCATATACATGCCCATAAAGTTTATTTTAATCAAGGCAAAGTTTTGAATTTTAAGTTTATTTTGCCTCATCTTTACAATGTTCTCTGCCAAGAAAAAGGGAGGGAGGCTTTTCAGACTACATCTATAGTTAAATGTTTTGATGGCAAATATTAGAGCAACCACTGAAGAGAGTAAAAATCAAGTTCAGTTATGATTTAGGTACTCGGTGTCTACACGGGGTGGAGGGGATTTCAAAGCAAACCCATCATAAATATGTGAGAATGACACAAAGAAGCTGTTAAAGTGAGTTAAGCTGAAAAGCTAGAGTGAGAAAGCTCTGCGGCTCTGCAGCACACACACCGCATAGACCCTTTAACACGCCACAGCATTAAAACACTCTAGGTCTAGCTGGGTGTTGATGCATGCCTTTGATCCTAGCACTTAGGAGGCAGAGGCAAGCAGATCGCTATCAGTCTGAGGCCAGCCTGATCTACAGATTGAGTTAAAGGACACACTGTACTACATAGAAAACCCCTGTCTCAAAACAAATGAACAAACAAAATCAAAAAATCATTTCAATACCTACTCTAAACCTTCAAGCTTCATATGCAATGGCCAGTGTTGTCATCTTTTAGTGAGTCCCAAACATAGCAAGTTCTTGGCATTACACAAATATACATTATTGATATATGAATATGTTCTATAGATATGCATGCATTGTGTGTATTCATGTAAAATATATACAAATTGGAAGGTAATAATTAGAAAAGTGACCTATCTAATTGAAGCTGGAAGAAGGAAAGAAAGAAAGAGAAGAAGAGGAGAGAAAGGAAAGGGAGGAAAAAGTCAGAAGAAGGAAAGACGGGAGAAGGAGGGTCTGCTGCATCATTCTCTCTGGTCAACAACTGTGCCATGCCACCCACCTGATGGCATCATTCTACTGCTTTGGATACCACTTTTCCCAGCAATCTAAATTCCTCCTGTCAACACCTATGGCTGTAATGCTTTGCCTAAGATAAACAAAGACACCAAACTGCTGAGACAAACCCTGAGAAATGAATACAAGGACTTGGCCTATGGAAAACACACAACTTCTATCAGTTGCCAAGTCAACTGAGTCAAAACACTAAAGTTCATAAGGGCCAAGTCCTTGTCGACACACTGTTGTATCTCAGCATTAGAATAACAAGCACTTAACAAATATTTCTTTTAAAATATATGTTGTCAGAGATGGTTCAGTGGTTAAGGACACTGATGCTCTCTCTCTCTCTCTCTCTCTCTCTCTCTCTCTCTCTCTCTCTTTATGAAAACCAGAGCAGAGTTCCCAGCACCCACACAAAATGACTCACCTATAACCTCTGGCTCCAAAAGATCCCATGCTCTCTTCTGGCCTCTATAGGCATCTGCACACACATGTGCATATATACAATATACAACACACATATAAATAAAAATAAATCTTAAAGTAATAAAAATGTTGAAAATTTTTCATATTGTCAACATGAGTGTTTTCTGATCCAGGGCAGTAGTTCCTAAGACTTGATCATGGGATCCTTCCAGGAGCCTTCAAGATAAAATTTTCGCATATTAACGATAAGATGCTATTTCCCATTTTCACTCTTTTCTCTGTACCCACAGACAGCTTGATGACATTATTCTTCTAGAGGTAACTATGCTCTTACATTGTACATCTCCAGATTAGGGATTCCTAATTCTGAGAAGAGGGATTAGGCTTCTTTTTCATTTTCTCTCCTCTTTGTACAACTAAAATAAACATAAGGAGACTGCAACAGAAAGATAAAACAGCAAGAAAAGTTACAAGACTGTTGTGACTTCCCTAAGCTTCCTTTCAGCTTCATCTTTCCCCTTGAACTGAAAACACAAACAGTCAAGGAACACCAATAGACATGGGCAAAATGTCCCAAGAGCAAGCAATCTGCTCTCTCTGGCCTAAGAACCAGGAAACTCACATCTTTAGGCAAGACAATCCATTCCGCAATAACCACTCTGATTTTAAGTAGCAACTGGAGGGAAAAAAGCCCTGTGATCCTCTCCCAAATGACTCAAACAAAAGCCAGATGGGAACTAGACCATTCTCTCATGGTTATAAATGAGGCCCCCAACACCCACCCTCCAAGAAGTGTCAAAAAAAAAGGTCAGACAAGAGACCTGGGACCTTTACCCTGCCAGTCAGTAACAGCCTCTCTGACTGTGTTTATCCCAGGCCTGGGTATCCTCCCACTCCCACTAAAGATATCAGAGAGCACTGCTGCCCATTGTTTTTTCAAAGGCCATTTCCACTTGTCAGTGAGGAGGACCATTCTGGGAGTCAGAAAGTTTCACTTAACAATAACAAGGATCCTGTCCCAAAATAGGCACATGAACTACTGAATCCACCTAGCAGTAGAGAGTAACAACCTTCTTCCCTGCTACAAAGAGATCTGGCTAATACAGAATGTTTTTATAAGATATTATAAAAAATGTCCAAGTTTAAATCAAAATGCACTGTCAAAAAACCAGAAAGCTCTCCAATTAGATGAAGTCAGTCAATAGATACTACACCAGAATGTTAGAATGGCTGGCAAACATGTTAAAGCAGCCATGATTTAACAAAGTGTTTAAATGTCCTGCACAGAATGCAGCCATGGGCCAACATGGAACGACAGGATCCTGTAGCAAGAACTGGCAGCAGTGAGTGAACATTTAGTTCAATCAGCCAGCCCAGAAGATCCACAGACCAAGGCCCAGTTGTTGAAAGCACACCATGTTGGCTCACACCTTGCTTCAGGCCCATAGGGAGGCACCCCACAGTGAGAAAACACAGCAAGGTGCAAGATCACAGGGGGCTTCAGCCTAGAAGGGCTCAGAGTAGCCGACATTCATAGGAAAATGCTCAGACCATGGCATCTCTGTGAACCCACTGAAGTGATCCTCAAGGCTGATATGCAGTGATGAACGACCAGTCCAAGCACATCCTCTTCCCTTGAACTGCTCTATTGCAAGAAGTGAGGCAGATCTGCTAAATGGACACCCAGACAACACCCCAGAAGGTCTACAGAAAGGGAAAGCCAGCATCATCATGACCAAGAGAAGAGTTTTATGGGTTTTTCTAGTCTCTACATGGTTCATGCCAAGGTCCGGCTCTTAGGTATCCCAACAAACAGAGCCAAGGAAGCTGTAGAGCAAAATACTGAATAGAAAAAATAATGTTCTGTTTGATAACTCTAATAAATTTTCAGTAAAACAGAAAAAATGAAGACTTTTAGAATTGGAAAGTACTGTAATTGAAATAAAACATTCAATAGAGGGCTTGATTAGGATTACAAAAACTGAGAGATCTGTGCCTCTTACAGCACACAGTAGAGTACATCCAATCTAAGCAACAGAGACAAATTGGGCTGCAAAAAGAGAAAGCAGGTCTTAGGGACCTTTGGGACTACAGCAAAAGATGTAACAGTCATGTCATCAGAGTCCTGAGGGACACGAGAAGGATGAGCTGGAAAGATACCTAAAGTAATGATGCCTTGTCCAAAATTTAGCCAGACATAACTAGACCTATAGAGTCATGAAACTGAGGACAGCCCATGTGAGATGTTCTCAAAGAAATTCATCCCAAGTCACATCATAACTAAACTTCTGAAAATGGGAAACTCTTGAAAGCCTCCAAAGAAAAATACCATCTCAGTTGCAGGGAAACGATCCACATGCAAGTAGATTTCTCATCAAAAACCATCAGCGCCAGAAGGAAGTGGCATGATGTTTTTCAATTGTTGAAATATAGCCAAAATCCTACACAGTGAAAACATTCTTTAGGAATGTGTGAAATCTAAACATTTCTCAGAAAAAAAAAATCAAGAGTTTATCCAGAGCAAGATCACACACAAAGAATGTAGAAGGAAGTTCTTCAAGCAGAAAGGACACAAAACCCTGAAAGATCAGGAAGAGGGGATCAGGACAGGTAGCCTAGTGGTAAAGAATTTGACTAGCATGCATGAGGCTTTGAGTTCAATCCTTAGAGGAAGTAAGAGAGGGAACCAAGGAAAATATGAGTAAATCAATCAACTTTCATTTTCCTTTTGAGTTCCCTAGATTGTATAAGCACACTGCCCAAGGTTCTAAATGTTAGGCCGAGAAAATATTCAAACTAAGTACATTACAAACAAGCAAAGTAATGATACATATGATCCCCCATTCTACTTGGACTAGTACAACCACTACCCTAGCAGTAATAGCTGATAGAACTGCACCAGGAACACAGAAAGGACATGGAACTCCACTAATGATCAACAGAAAATAATCAAAGTTTACAGAATGCTCCATCAAGCTATATAATACCCATTCTTGTTAAGTGCTCCCAGACAACATATCAAGATACACTACTATAAACTGCTATAAAATGAGCCTCGAGGAATGACTCAGTCAGTTCACAGGGATCCTAGTTCAAGCTCTAGAATCCACATTTTAAAAAGCTAAATAAAAAGCCGAATGCCCATGATGAATTTGAGAAGGAGCAATGGAAGGGGTACATGGAAGGGATCAGAGAAAGGGATTCTGAAAGAACTAAACTTTAATTAAATAAAAGACTTGAAGGGAGCTGGGCAGTGGTGGCATGCACCTTTGATCCCAGCACACGGGAGGCAGAGGCAGGTAGATCTCTGAGTTCAAGTCTGATCTATAGAGTGAGTTCCAGAACAGCCAGATCAACAAAGAGAAACCCTGTCTTGAAAAAGAAAATAAAAAGTTGAAGGGGAAAAAAGCCAGATAAGGTGTTGGATACTTATAATCCCAGTACCAGGGAGGCTAGGGAGGCAGAAACAGATGGATCCCTGGTGCTCCCTGGCCAGCCAACCTAGCCTGCCTGGCAAGTTCCAGGCCAATAAAAGATCCTTTCTCAAAAACAGAGTGTACACGCTCCTGAGCAATGATAACTGATGTTGTCCTCTCTGGCCTGCACACACACACACACACACACACACACACACACACACACACACACACACACACACCCCCACACACACATACACACCTACATACACACACACCTGCACACACACACACTTGCATACACATACACACTTTCATGCACAAACACATCTGCACGCACAGACACACACCTGCACAATTGTGCACACATACACACACACATGCACAAACTAATTTTGAAGAAATGGTATACAGCATGTCCTCTGACCAATATGAAATCAAACCAGAAATCAATAACAGAATAACAAATCCTTAGAAACTACACAATGTATAGGTCAAAGGTGAAATCTCAAAAATAGAAAAAAGTTGAATGAACTAAAAGAAAATGAGAACATACCAAAGCGTGTGCAGCATAGCTAACACAGGGCCAAACTGGACAGCTATAGCACTGAATGTACACATCAAACAAGAAGTCTAACATCCGTAATCATCACCCGTGAGAACCCAGAGAAAAGGGACAGGTCTAACCAAAGGAAGCAGAAGAAAAAATGCAATAAAATTAAAAAGATAAAAATAATATCTAGGAAAAAAAATCATGGAACAAGGCTTGGAGTAAGCTCAATAGTAAGGTACTTGATAATTATTATAATAATGAAGCAAACAGCTGTTTTTAATTGTCAATAAAATTAACAAACCTTTATCAAAACTGATAGAAAGAGAGTAGATGTAAACTTGGGACGTCAGGAACGAGACCAGACCTCTACAGCACAATGAGATGACGGGTACATGAGTGAGGAGAGGGCTAGCTCTATATGCACAGCTTTGGCCACTTGGATAAATTGAGCACTCCCTGCACACAATACAGCTCATCCAAAGTGGAGCACTTTCAACAGCTCTGCAACTAAGGAAGCTGAATTCACAAATTTAAATACTTCCTCCCTCCTCCAAAAAAAACTCTAGGTCCAAATATCTGTCCAAATGTCGAACAATGACAGCAACTCTACATAATCTCATCCATAAAACAGAAAAGAAAGAAATATAGGCTAGTGCATTCAAGTGCTTATATTATCCTGAGACTATAACAAACACCAAAAGCTCACAGAAAAATCAGCACAAAAAATTTTTAAAGGTTCCAGCCAATATCGTTCAATAATCCTTGTCTTTGCATGGAAAAAACCTAACCACACAAGCCTAACATCCCCAGTTCATGAGTTAAGACTCCAAAACCCAGTGTGGTCATGCAAGTGTCTGCCATGCCAGGGCGCCCCAACAAGAAAATTCGTGAAACGGAGAACAGAAAATCACAGAAGGAAGCTTACAGTCCAGCTCAGCTAGCCCACACAGCAATAAGCAAAGGAGTCCCTTCCTCATGCAATGTGGAAGACACAGGCTAACACTACAGTGGGGCACGCGCATGCCCCATACACACACACAAACTCATCATATGCACCATCTTCTAAGGTTTTAATCATTAAATAAACATCAATTGTAATGTACTATACATTCTCTTCTTCGTGGACCAAAACAATTCTAAAGTAAATGAAATAATCAGCAAGGAAAATAATCTGATGCAGTAAATACAAATTAAAATAGCATGTGAGCTATTTTAAATGTGCAAACAGGCACCAACAGTAAGCATAAGAGCCTCTGATTAAGGGTACTGGCTCTTCATATTGTTCAGAGTTACCTAAGGCAAACATGAGAAGCCTGAAGTATAGGCAACTTCTCCTTTGGCTCATTTTCAAAGTCCTATAAGGCTGAAAAGAACATTGCCAGTGTCTAAAATATGTTTAATTTTCATGTATCCTAGGAGAGTTAAATCCTGCTCTTATGACAGAAAACTCTGAAAAATGAACCATCCATGTAGCATTGAGGTATATTCAGCTAGAGATATCTTTAGGAAATGTGATCAGTCCTACTGAGGGAAAAAAGTAGACCAAGCCTTTAAGACTAAGTATATTTCATCATATCCAGAGTTCAACCAAATTCCTACTACACTATTGTTTTTAGAACTCGCCAGCCCTCTCCCTTCAAGAAATAGACATCACAGAGAAGAGGAGGGATATGAAAACCTATACCTGTAATATAGATAGATAGATAGATAGATAGATAGATAGATAGATAGATAGATAGATAGATAGAGATAGATAGATAGATAGATAGATAGATAGATAGATAGATAGATAGATAGATGATAGAGAGAGAGAGAATGAGAGAGAGAGAGAATATTAAAATGGGGAAATGGAGTTATTCTACAACAGGCCAATAACGCAATAACGCCCTACCTATTAGGTAAAACGGTGTCCTTACCTATTAGGTAAAACAACCCAGTGACAGGAATAGGTTTCCTTTTTCAGAATTATTGCCCAGTGAGGTACCATAAACCCCCAAAACATTATAGGCTATTGACAATGCTCTTGGTTACCCTCCAGAACTTGATGCTAAGAACTGTCACCACACATTTGAATAATTGGACATGGACAAATAAGATAATGGTCCAGATGCTTCATTCTTACTTCTTAGCTTTCATAGTTCTGGAAGGAGCTATGCATGCTACATATTAGAAAAGCTATCACCAAACAGTATCCAGCTGTGAACCCTGCAAGCTACAATAATGACTGGCTTGGCAAAATATGCCCATTAGTGAAATAGTGGCATTAACACTGTAGGTGTAGCCAATCACTTTCTGATTGAATTTAAATCCCACTCTATGAGATGAAACCCATACTTTGCACCAAGTATGGGTCAAGAATCTATGGCTAGACATGTCATAGGCCCCAAGAGAAAACCTACACTACTATCATTCTGCTAAGACATAGTATTAAACTTTTAATGACTTATCATTTTACCCATAGATTTAATATATTTTTAACTCTCAAAAGAGAAGCTTCTATTAGCAGTAGATGGTTATTAACACAGAGATCCACTATTGGTCAAGGTACAGAGAATAAGAGACTTCAAAATGCTTAGCCCTAAAGAGAACACATACACTGTACTTACTCTTCCCAAGATTCGTGGAATTATTATGGAAGAAGGGGCAGAAAGAGTGTAAGATCCAGAAGTGGTAGATGACTAGCCAGGAAACTACCTTCTGGACGCAGTGTGGCAGCTGCACATATGAACTTAGTGATTGTGACAGAATGCACAAAATATGTGTAGACCCAAGCCAGACCAAATCCCAGCATAGAGATGAGAGTTTAGATATGAAATCCCACCCCTAACCAAGAAGCTTTTGGGAGAAGGGGGGTCTTTTTTACAAGAGTGCAGGCTCTGTAAGTCAACCATGCTCTAGTTGAAAGCTGCATATCCAAGAATATTTGGGCAGCACAAATGAGTTCCAATGGGTTTTTGTTTTTTGAGTTTTTTGTTTTGGGTTTGTTGTTGCTATTTTGTTTTGATTTGTTGTTGTTGCTGCTGCTGCTGCTGTTGTTGTTCGAGACAGGGTTTCTCTGTGAAATAGTCTTGGCTCACCATGTGGATCAGGCTGGCCACAAACTCACAGAGATCCTCTGCCTCCTGAGTGCTGGGATTAAAGGCTTGCTTCACCACCACCTGACCCAATGGGTTTTTTTAAAGACTTACAAAGTTGAAAGGATAGATGAGGAGATAGATACGGAAAGAACTAGGAGAGGGATGTAAATATGATCAAAAAACATAAAATTCCCTAAGAACTAATAAAAATAGTTTAAAAGATAAATTATATAAGTTCAGAAAATAAGAAATAAGACATCAAATGTATTTAATACACTCACTAAGGTGGCAATAAATATTTTAATAGAAAGTAAGCTGATTAGTATGTAGAGAAATTGGAAGCTTCATACACTGATGGTGGGAATGCAAAAAAGGTATAGCCATTGTGGAAAACAGTACAATAGCTCCTCAGAAAGTTAAACAGAATTGTCACATGACCTAGAAACTCTATTGCTGTGAACATGTCCAAAATAATGAAAGTCGGTGTCCAGTCAAAAACTTGCTCATGGATATTCCTAGCTGCACCACATGCAAAAGTCAGTAGGCAGAAATGACCCACATGTCCACATGTGCAATGGAATATTACTCAGTCTTTAAATGAAGTATTGACAGGTACTGAAACATTTGTAGACATAGAAACACTGTGCTAAGTAAAATCAGCCATGAACAGAAGGTTATGAATTCAATGGTTGCATTTTTATGAAATTATTTGCAGTAAATCCATAGAGTCAGAAAGCAGATTAGTGGCTACCAAGTACTAGAGAGGACAGAGAAACAACATACTGACTGGTTTCCTTTTCAAGTGATGAAATTGTCTGGGACCATATGGGCATGGCAGCTGTACAACATGTGAGTATGGTAAATATCACCGAATCAGACAGTTCTATGATGTGCAAAGTTTACCTACAAAATTTCTCACAGTGAAATTAAGGACATGTTGACCTAGTACCACTTAAGACAATGTACTGAACAATGAAAATTCATATTATATGCATAAAAATAATACAGAGAGCCATTTACTTAGTCAAAATTAATGTTCTCTCTTAAACGCCCCTACAATCCTTTGTCCACTACTTCATGGAAAAGCCCATAGTATAATAAATAGCATAGTGATGGCTTACACACTGCCCACCTCCCTTGAGCTACCTTTTACCTCTGTCTTCCTCATTCCTCAGTCTGTCTTTTCCCACTCCCTGGCGGTAAACACTTTAGTCTTTACGTTTGTGTCCTCAATGCCTGGCAGAATGCATGAGCACTAAGTCTGCCAAGTGAAGGGAAGGAGAAACAGATCCGTAAGCGCATGGTAGAACAGCGTGTGGCCATCAGAGAGGAAAGCAGCCACTATCAAGTTTCCTTCTGCATCCTGAGGTAGAGACTCTAATCCTGAGAACTTGTTCCATTTATTTTTTAATATGCCAACTGATTGTAACTTTTGAACACTCTGTAAAATCGCAGCGCGATCTGAAATTGAAGTTATGTCAATCTTTTTAACTTTAAATAAGTGAATGCATCTTAGACCCCTTTGGAAAGAACTGAAACAAACAGCAGTCACACTGGACGGAGCTCGCTGTACCCGTAGCGAAACGTGTTAGCCAGAGCAAGCATCCTCTACATTTTCTACCAAATTATATGCTAAGAAAAATAATTTAAGCATGGGTATTATCAAAAATGATAATATGGTCATTCTTTTAACTGAATATCCACATAAAAATAAGAAATAAATGATAAATTTTGTTTCTTAGATATAGCAATGTACCAGTTTCTTAATGAGACTACTTAAATGACCTTATTTATTTTACTTTGCATGATATAAAAAATAAAGTGTAGTTTGGGTATCTGTTCCACACAAAAAGAAAATATGACTTACTACATCAAAACAAACTTAAAGACAATGTTTGAGGATTCTTAATTACATATGTGTGTGTGAATGTATGTAACATGCAAGTGCACATGTCAGACCCTAAAACTGGAGTTACAGGTGTCCATGACCCACCTAATGTTGGTGCAGGAACCGTACTCCAGTCCTCTAGAAGAGCAGCGAGTGCTCTTAACCACTGTCTAGTCAAGTACTCTTAGTCCATCTCTCTAGTTTCCAGTGTTGAGATTTTTAACTCACGGTTCAGTAATTCTGTAATATTTTATTTGGGGTTTTAGATAATCTGTCCACTTTTAGATTTCCTGGCATTTACCAGACATATTATTTATAATATTGTTGAAGTGTTGAACAATATTAACCTCTGCTCCTGAGATTTATAAAAATTTGCCAAGACATACATAATTATGAGACTTGATTAATACCATCTCTTAAATATTTTCATCTGAAAGGTGAGAACTTTCTATCTTTTTAGAACTCCCCGCTTCTGTCATTTAGCAAACAGCACTGAAAATTTGGTCTCTATCACATGGCCTGTTCTCTAGTGGAATTTTCAAGTCATTTTTCCTGCTGGTCATTAAAAGGAAACAAAGATACTGTGTTGATTTAAAAAGCTGTATGGCATAGAAAACTAGGCTTCTTGATTTTTAGTGGTGAAAAGTCTTGAGTTCATTTCCTTTAGTAGTTTGACCACTCACTGTAAAAACATTCAAATAACACAAACACAAAAACAAAACAGAGGCAGAAGCAAACCATCCACCCCAAGAAGGCACAGTTTAAATCCAGTCAGGCCTTCGAGGTGCTCCTTTGGGTTTGGTGTGGTTTGGGTTTTGAGATGGTATCACCTGTCCCAGAGCCTCAAACTCACTAGCAGCCAAGAATTGCCTTTAACTTTTAGTCCTCCTGCTTCCTCCTCCCTCCCAAGTACTGGGGTTACAGGTATGTCACCGTTCCACGTTTTTCCAGTGCTGGGGATCAAAACAGAACCTCGTGCACTCTACTAACTGGATACATCCTCAACCCAAGTCCTTGAAGGTTTTATTCTGAAGTTTCTTTTCTGAATTCCTGCAGCTGATTTTATTCTCTCTCATCTCAGAAGGTGCACACCCAAACACTGCCTAACAATTGAGTAGATGCCTTCCTGTATCTTACTGTTAAGTTCTCCGTGTTCAGAGAGATACACAATTTTCTGTCCCCATGACAGCTGGCAATAGTCAGTTACCTAATAAATATTTGTTGATTGGAAGGCTCATTTAAGACGTATTTAGCATGAACACTGATGGATTCAGTAGGGATTTCTCGTTCCTGGAGGGATTTGGTACACAGACCCTTTTTCTAAAATGACAACTATGCCTCTTCAATTATAAATCTCCCCAATTAGTCTCTAAATGTATATCATGAACACCTTCACTGAAACATGTGCTTTTCCTTTCGATGCCCTTCCCAGTAACGGTTGGCTCTACCCACAGACAATGCCCTTGAAACACTATTGTTTTTCTTTTGGCAGACATTTATCAAAGTTTATTTCCAAAGACATTTTTAAATAAATGTAAAGCTTCAAGACATAACCCTACCACATCAGATTAAATATTATTTTCCCTTCTATCTCTGAAAGCATAGCTCCATTTCTTCCAGAGCCTTGGGTTTACTGAAGATACTGTTCTTTGCTGGTTCTTTTGTATCTGACATGACTTTCCTTCTAGATTGTGTTTCCCTCCTGTTTGGTATTCTGCAGCCTCCTAGGGCTGTGCCTCGTGAGCAGCACTATGACATTTTTACACTGGACTGTTAAGACACTTTTCCATTTGGTGATGTACAGTTAGGACAACTTCTTAATCTGCTGGGGTCAGTTTTACAGATATTGTAACTCACCAGACCTTAAAGTACTTTTTAAACCGTTCACAGAAGCCAAAGCATCTATACCTTGTGTTCTATGACACAGAACAAACTCTTCAGCCTCTCAGGCTGTCAGTTAGTGGAAGTGGTAGAAACATCCAGCACATCTAGGTTACATCTAGGCAGCCTGTGAAATCCTGCCATCCATATGAACTCTGGAACTATGATCCCTCAAAGCATTTGAATGACGATTTACAGGTAAAAGCAAAAGAATTGAAGATCATACTGAAAATACTAATTTTTCTACATGATTGATTACTGCTTATAAATGAGTAAGTATCCATCTCAATATTCTCTTTTTCCTACCAAATACTATAATTTTAAGTTATAGCTCTTTTAAAAGAAAAATATTGAATATCTTTAAACTGTTCTGAGACAAGAGATTTAGGTGCTTTAAATGCTGTGAAGAAATGTCTCTATGAACAAACTGATACTTCTTACTGGGTTTCTGTTATGCCAAAAATAAAATCAAACTAAAACACTGAAAGCATAAAAGAATTTTAGATAATGAAATCCACTTCAATCTGCAATTCAAGCTAGCACATCCCACAAGTGACAGACAGACAGACAGACAGACAGACAGACAGACAGACACACACACACACACACACACACACACGCTCCTGGGGCATCAGCTTTAATCATTCTAATGACAACAGAGGATGGAGCAGTGGAGGGCAGGCCAGGGAGGAATCTTTAAATCCACTTCCTAAATGAGTGTTTTCATGGCTATATTATGCATTACCCTGAAAGGGAAGAAAACTATCTTAAAGCATAATCAAAAGAACAGAACCTATAAAGACTCAGGGAGATTTTGCTCCTAATACTTTTTAATAACAGCATCAGAATTTTAATATTTAGAATATATTTTGACATATATAATTTACAGGTACCAAAAGTTGTGCTCACTCTTTAACAAAAAGGTAAGTATAATTCTTAGGCTGTGTTCACTTTAAAGGTTAGCTTACTTGCTTGGCTTCTAAAATTAATTGACATTTCATAATCCCAGTATTTATGAAAATAACACAGTAATGCTGCGATGACAGAAACTCGGGTTTCACCACAAAAAAAGAAAACAATGCTTAACATCACAGTGCCTCATTGATTTTTCTTAACTCCAAAGCCAATTCAAACAGAAGTATGTAACAGCAATCCTCAGCATCTCAGTTAGCTTTCCCTAGAGACAGCAAAGTCACTTCCATGTGTACCACTGTAGCAACCAAGGCCCCAGCTGCAGGTGTCTATGTTCGCTCGCATCCGAAGCTGCCTGTCTGTGACTACCCAGGTGTGTGGTCGGGTCTTTTTAACTAACTTTCATTGGCAAGAAGCAAGTCAGGCCACTGTCCACATGTTCATGCACATCAACGCTCTCTAGGGCAAACCACCCACTTTTATTTCACAAAGGGTTATTTCTTCTTTATTCTACAATGTCTTTCTGCAAATGATCAGCTACTCTGGCATTAACATAATGGTCATTTGTACTGGTTGTAGAAGTAAAAAAAAAAAAAGACATAAAATTTTGCTTAAACAAGGAAAGACTAAATGGACAGTCCATGGACTGATCGTTTCTTCAACTTTCCTTATACTATTCTAATTCTGTCTCTACCTCTTATATTAAAGTCTAACCATATATATTTAATCAGTTCTTTAAATTTTCAGCAGACATCTTCAGTGCTAACCCACCACTGCCCTGTCTGAAAATCTTTGATGTCACAGCATAATAGCTCCTGAAAGAGCAGTGCTAACACCTAATGTAACATGAAACCAGGGCTCTGCACTGGGGCTGTCTGCTGTCAGAAGCAAGCAGTCTCACTGCTGCTCCCCAGAAGTGACAAGGTTAGGACCTATCTGTACAATTATCCCCAACTACCAATAGAGACGAGGTGAATGGTTATCACAAACTGGGACAACCTGCTTCATGATCTCTTTTTTGAAAACAAACAATAAATTACATGTTAAGACAGATGACGCATCTGGCTTAATTTTGCTCTGGAGCCTACAAGTTGCACACTAAAGAAGGCCTCTGGTGATTTCAGAAAATGAATAGAGACCAAATGGAAATAGCTAGACTTCCAACTAAGAAGCAACTCAGGCAAGGCATCGTTTCATTACTTCGGAACTTAAAATAAGCACACATTTCAAAGATTATATAATATCTTTAGACTGTAAATCACTATGCAAACCTTTCCCTTGGATAGCTGTACATAACACCAAGACATCTATTTAAGACTAGGTATTTCAGGCAAGGGTCTATACATACAGAAAAAGAAACAGTAAGAGAGTGCCAGCACAGGTGGCCAATAAAACAACCAGGACACTGATTTTCTCTTTTAATTATTGACTAAATAAAAATATGGTAATTTGCATATTATTTCCATATTACAAAACACCTATGAAGAGACAAATATAATACTGTTTAATTTTCTCCTTCGGTGTCTCTGTTCTGAAACAATTGGTGTCTTTGTTCCTGCCACAACAATTCACACTACTTCTGTTATTCTTTAAGCAGACAACTCTTTGTTTCTATTTTCTTAAAGCGCTTTTTATTTCTTTTAGTGTCCATGTTGCATAAGACCTATAAGGAAAAATTAAAACTATATTTGGATACTTTAAATATAGTAAAATAAATGGAGAATACAATATGTTCACAGAGTTTCATTCACGTTGTGGAGATCACAAGACTTTCGTTTACTGCTACATAGTATTTCACTGGGCATGTGGCTTGTTTAGTACCTTGGTATTAGAAACAAAGACCTACACTCGATGCTGCACATGTCTTTTGGTTGCAAAGGCCCTTTTTCTTCTGAGTTATATCCAGATCTGAATATACTGGCCATAGCTGAGGCATAAACCTTACTTCAGTAAATATTCCAAAATATTTTTAATTGGTTATAACAATTGACACTTTCACCAGCAGTATATGAGCCCTAGTGGCTGTAAAATCTCACCAACATGAAGCATGGCTGTTGGCCTTTTTAATTTTAGCCTAATGGTCTGTTTATTACTTTTATAAAATGTGTCCTTTTATTACTTACAGAACAAGAAACACTGCACCCTGTACCCGTCGGCTACTTAAAGTGTGGCGCAGTCAGCAGCACTGAGGAGAAGCAGCAGACATGGTCCTGGGAGAAAGGGACTTGTTGGGAATGTCCTGAAGCTCGAGCTCCACTCCAAAGAGAATCAGAATCTGAATTTTACTAAAGACCTCCAGGTGACATACATGCCTGCTTAAATTTAAGAAGCAATTTTCTAGATGATAAAATTTACAAAGTTCTGAAATGACTAAAACATCCCTGAAAAGTCTTCCTAACAGACTATGAATTTAAGGACCAAGACAAGATGCCCAGTTCTATATAACTAACTGCCGACCAGGCAAGAGATATCATGTGGACCAAGCATTCGGCAGGGAGAAAAAAGGTCCTGTCTTGTTACTGTTTTTCTGGATGTAAGGCTGCATTAGAAACAGAATGTCAGACCCTCAGAATGGTGTTTATAATCAGCCTCAAACATCCTTACTACACTCTAAAGTTCTTAAGGCAGGATCCTGTTAGAATCACCTTTGGAGTCTTTAGCCTCTCTCTGATATATAGAAGACACTGTATTTATTGAATTGTACTCAATTAAGCCTTGTAAATATATAATGAATGCAAACTGTGTGCCAGCACACTCAACCATTTCTAATAACTAATGTGTTAAATGATATAATCAGATCTGAAAAGATCGCAAAATTATTTAAAACAAAAGGAAAAACATAGAATATAACCCATAGGTACAGAAAACAATTTTAAAAGCATATTAGTTAGTGCCAATATATTTTCAGAGGGTTATTTGACATCTACTTATTTTGTCTGTGTATGGTACTGGGGTGTGTAGAGGTCAGAGAACAGTTTTGGGGAGTCAGTTCTCTCCTTCCACCATGTGGGTCCAGGGTATCAAACTCGGGCATTGAGCCTTCACCAAATGAGTTATCTTACTGACCTCAATATATTTTTAAATCAAGAAGAAAAGAGGATTCTATAAGAAAATACAGATTACAAATACTAACTCAAGGAAGGATAGAAAATATTGAGATCAATAAAATATAATGAAATATATCCTTAAAATGTGTAGTGATAGGGGCTGGAGAGATGGCTCACAGGTAAAGAGCACTGGCTGCTCTTCCAGAGGTCCTGAGTTCAAGTCCCAGCAACCACGTGGTGGCTCACAACCATCTGAAATAAGATCTGGTATCCTCTTCTGGACTGCAGGATATATGCAGGAAGATCCTGTATACATAATAAATAAATTTTTTAAAAAATGTGTAGTGATAAAATAGTTCTATAGTGAAGATTTGTTTTTTCTTAACAATTAAAGAATTGACAAATTTCTATGCTCTCCTAGTGATTCCAGAACATTCCTATTCCTAACTCTATAATTATGGCATTAAAACACATGAATTATAGATATAAATTTATATATACATATATAATTTAAATTCAGCAATATGCATTTATACACAATATAACTAGCTAGTTTAGTAGAGGAATATAAGGAAGTTTAAGCACTAGAAAATCTACAAAATGTTTTATACTATATTAATAAAATTAAGAAGTAAAAATTTGTTTGATCAGAAAATACCAAAAAAAAACTCTTTGAGGAAAATACAAAACCGTATAACCCAAACTAACTCAAGAAAGAAAGCTTAGGTGAACGTAGCCAGAGGATGACTATATGAAATGAAGCCAGCACAGGGCAAGTCACAGTAAATAAAAGGCTTATGAGTTTAAGTTGGCAGCAAGATTAATGAGTCAACAGTAAGAGGTGGCGTCCATTAAAGAAAAAAAAGGTTCTATTAATAGATGATTATCTAGGACAAGAAAGGTGATAATTCCTAGTACTCTATAACAGTTGTACTTAAAGTTTCAAATCCCGGCCACTATGTCTTAACAATGTCACTTAAAGTAAATTCTTTAATTCTTAAGTGCCCTTCATCTGTAAACCATAAATAATAACACACACTTCACAAGGTTAAGGAAAACATATATGAGATAATACTTGAAACATATCATCATTGATCCCATGAAAAAAATGGGACTTTCTTCTTACATTCATTTATTTTGTGTATATGTGTGGGTGCACGTGCCACACGGCATATGTGGAATTCAGAGGACGACTTTCAGGATTCAGTTCTCTCCTTTTACCACGTGGGTTCCAGGGAGTGAACTCAGGTTGTCAGGCATGGTGGCAAAGATCCCTTACCCTTTATGGCTTGGAGCCATCTTGCCAACACAAATTCAATCAAGTACTCCAGGTATTCTTTCATTGAACAGTATCTGCCAAGCCCCTCTTTGGTGCCAGACACAAAATGAGTGAACAGACATACAAATATCAAGCCCACATGGAGCTTGGTGTCACATCCATCATTGCTCCCCTGTCAGCAATGGATAATCACAGCGAATACTATCATGAGGGTGACTGGGGCAGTCCTTCAGCTCTAGATGTGTCTCATAATACAAAGACTGGGTTTATAATCTGAAGAGCACATACCCAGAAGGCAGCCCAAGGCTCTCACGTGCCCATAGGTGGCTAGAGGAACTCCTACAACCTGCACCACAAACCTCATGGCGTTCTAGCACTCAGGAAGCTGCCTTCTCTACTACCACCTCGCCATCAGTTTAGATGCCAAACTCACAGATGCCTCCAGTGATGCTTTTATCTTTCTCCCCAGTGCGCTCTTCTCCGAGTATCATCAGACAAACTCAGGTTCAGATCCTAGGTCTAACATAGCCAGTCTGCAGCCTCTGTTGAGATCTTTCTAGAACCTACAAATTCCTGGCACTGCTGGAGTGAGGGCCCTCTGGAGGGATGCCATCTGGGGAAATGGGTCACCTGGAGTCCATGTCATAAAAGAAACTTAAGAGAAATAGAGGATTACTAATGCCACAACCCAATCTCAGCCAGACACCTCCACTCAAGCCTTCTGAGTCTAGGAAGCAAGGTACAGTCAATGGGAGTGAGCTAGGTCCAAGCTGAGAGTACTAACGCTCAGTAGGCAGCTGCTGCTTCCTGGAAGCTCCTGATGCTACTACTCTTACCACTTGGGTTACAGGTCTGAGCCCAAGAATCTCACACCCAGGCTCACTGAGCACCTCTATCAGCTCCTCCCTACAAACTATGACACCAAAGAGGAATGAGGCTGACCTTGTAATAAAATAATTTTAGCCCCAACAGGTTTATTGGTTTGTGGTTGAAATGAATCTCAAAGTACATGTTACTAGATCAGTTAGGCTTCTCTCAAAAGTCCTAAGGATCTATGTGGTAGAGTATAGAATTCCTTTGCATTACATTTAGTAGTGTTCATTTTTACCCCTTAATGAAGTATGTTGAATGTAATATTCTTTTGTTTTG
The DNA here is from genome assembly GCF_903992535.2 of Arvicola amphibius. Lineage (NCBI taxonomy): Eukaryota > Metazoa > Chordata > Mammalia > Rodentia > Cricetidae > Arvicola > Arvicola amphibius. The sequence continues at coordinate 117,969,457 of NC_052047.1, forward strand.
ATCCAGACTGCTCTTTTACAGGCATTCACTTTAATGATAGTTAATACTACACCATGAGCTGCCTTAAGTACTGATACACCCTAAAACAACCCTAAGAAGTCAGCATAACCTTGAAGATAAGGAGATGAAACTGTGATGAGACTGACAAACCAACTCTCCAGCCCTGCACAGGTCAGAGCCCTGCACAGCCCTGCACAGCCCTGCACAGGTCAGAGCCCACCCGTGTGCTCTGGCCTTCAGAATATTTGACTGGAAACTGGTTTCCCACACAATCTTGCCACAGAGTGCAATAGAGACTTGAGGAAGAATATTTTAAGCTTTAGAGTCAAGAGGCGATTCAAAGCCTCAATATTTTCATTACCTCATTCTAAAACTGATATCAACACAATAGCCTTCAGGTTGAAATGATTACTGTCCTTAAAAAGCACTTAAAAGTCTATATCTAATGAAGTTTAAATAGACTCAGTGCTGCTTCAAGCTTCTATGTCACTCTCCATGTGATGAAGCACCAGCTGAGAGGTAACTGGCCACACTGGCCTCGGAACTAGCTGACACACATAATGAGAGATGGGGAGACAGCAAAAGGAAAGGAAGGCAGGTGTTTCTGCATAAATCAGCGAAGTACTACCACTAAACATAATAAATGTCAGAGACAGCAACCTTCACCACACAGCCTTAGCAGAAGCAAGCAGAATCCCAAAGGAAACACAAGAGGCCATCAACTGAAAGGAACAATACAATTAGTCCAGAGGAAAAATAATTTGAGATTTCTACATGTGAAAGAGAAACTGACAAAAACGCAGGCAGTCCATCATGTTAACTCAACTAGTCCATATTGGAACCAAGGCCTCTCTTTGTAAAACTCCATAGTAACTGATGTCAAATCCCAGCATAGAAACCATATAAAGCTGACGTTGCGGCTCTGAATATAAGCACTGCAGTCAACATCAAGTCATGTTCAGGAAAGACTACTTGAATAAACACACTGGTGAGATTCCACAACACACACAGCTCCTAAGCACCCTGATTATCCCACCTACTTGCTTAATCACCTTGGTTCATGACTGGGGCGGGAGGATCTCTTGACTCATTTGCCTCTTAGAACAGCTTTGTTAGAAGCAAACATGTTCAAGATCTCAAGCTAGGACATCTATGCCTACCATGACTTTGCTACTCAATGGCTGCTTGATTGTAAGGAGGCTGTTTTTCATTTTCAACTTTAAATTGTTTTTATATAAAACAAAAATAATATCTACTTCTGAAATAATTGTGAATATTTAATAATAAAATGACAACAAATGTTCAATGAGAACTTACAATTCTTATTATATCTGTTTCTTCAAATGTATCTGTTCATTCAAAGTTCCCAGGAACTATGTTACAAGTGCCATTATCACTCTGTCCTATGAAAGGACCCAGAAATATGCATGGTGCACAGTAACTTCTCAGCACATACTTGGTGACACTCATCCACCCCACTGCTCACTACTGCACCCATGGCAATAAGCAGGTCCTGAAGAGAAAAATGAAAAAGGCTGAAGTCTGTTAATCTACAATAAAAATTAGTAGAAGAAAAGTAAACTTTTCATGAAAATAGTCGAGTTTCTGTTCCTAGAGACCCTTCATCTTTCTCCTCTTGAGAGCCAGCTGCACTTAAGATTCTAGAAGAGGCTAACTAACACACTTCAAAGACAGCCAACTCTCTTGGTGACAGAAACCATACTCAAAAGGCTTGGCAGTGGCCACTGCTGCCTGCCTGGCCGAGCACATGCCATGAGTTGATGGCTGTATCCCAACACTCTTCTATCTTCCAGCCCAAGCTCCTGCACACATACGAGCCTTCACATGGTAAGCTTCCCTGAGATACTCCTTAGACACTGGGCTAGAAAGCCAGAGCACATCACAGAAAAGCATTCTGTCAGAAGCTGTCTGGAGAAGTAGAATTCTACCGTATTTATTTATGAACCCACTAGCATGACAACCATATATTCGATTCCTAGCATGTGCTGCTTCAGAAGGCACTGTGGACGTGGAGGTCTAAACTGGTGTGCAGAACAGGAAGCCCCACTAAAAGTTTCATATAAAGAAATAGTACTGTCCAGAAGGAAATGAACAGGGCAGCAGAGCCAAACCTCTTTTGAGATCATCACTTACTTCCCAGTCTGACAATGAAAGAACTTATTCCTAGAGAAAAATGATATAGCCAACATCACCCAAAGTTTGCTGAGGTGAAATTCCCGAACTGTGTTTTCGTTTATGCTGTTAAACCATCTAGAAAGTAAGCCACTGAGTTAGGTGGAGTGGGGGAAAGAGAAAATGCTGGTGATGATGTTTGCCAGGCAGTCATCCCTGGGTGCTGCTGCCTTTCTCAGCTTTTCTGACTTCTACTCTGGCTGAGTTTAGAAACAACGAAGAGCCCGAGACGTCACACTAGTAACCCTCACTCAGGCCCCATCCCCAGAAGCACAACTTTAAATTTCAAAACCTTCCTTGTTCCTCCACATTAAAAAAGGCTGAAATTGGCCAGGCGGTGGGGGTGCATGCCTTTAATCCCAGCACTCGAGAGGCAGAGGCAGGTGAATCTCTGTGAGATCAAGGTCAGCCTGTTCTACAGAGTGAGTTCCAGGACAGGCTCCAAAGCAAAAAGAAACCTTGTCTAGAAAAAACAAAACAAAACAAAAGGCTAAAATTATTTGCCATAAGAAACAAAGTGTCCAAAAAAAGGAAACAAAGTGTCTATTTGCCTTCTCTCTTAATCAGAGCCCCAAAAAAGGTGTCATACTCCTTTTTCCTGAACCCCAACACAGGTGAATCAGCAACTGTACTTCCTGCTGCTGCCCTGGGTTTCTGAAGGCAGCTATGTTCTCCCAGGAATGCTCAAAGAAGAAACCTCAGGACCTCTTCATTTCCCTCTCAGTTACTCTACTGCCCCCATCACTCTTACCTACTTTTCCACCATAAATATTCTCCCAAATGGATGAACCATCCTAGGAAAATATTTTGTAAGAAAAAAGGGCTTATATATTTATTTAAAAGACGGAGAATGACTCCTTATTTAATGAGTTCTGAATGGCACACTGCTCTCTATAGCAATCATTGTTGTCTCATATCCAACATAAACACATTCTGAATAAAAACTGGAGCCTAATTTTAGGTATTAATATCTAGTTTCTTTATTAAATTAAGCCAGAATAAGTGCCCACATAGTTTAAAAGTTCTTTCCAAAGATACAAGTTAGTGGATAATACTAATACCATAAGCCTTAGTGACAAGCTGTGTCTGTCACTGTAAGCCTGGGCTCTCTAATGGTACATTTCAAGATAGGTGATGATCCAAGCAGATCTGGTTGAAATTAGCCAATGCTCTTCCTAATTGTCAAGAAGATGGTAGAAATACAGATTCTATCCCATGATATTGACAGTGTACCTGCCCCTAATGTGCTTTGAGAGGCTAAACAATGAGAATATGGAGACTTCACAATCTGCAAGATATTTTAAAACTAAGTACATAGATATAAATTTAAATAGTTGCAATTCTTTCCAACAATGTCTTTAAAATAAATACAAAAATTCAATACAGTATTTTACAAATTTATAACAATACATTAGAGGCTTAGAAGCCTTTTCTGAGTTCCTTTGTAAAAGACAGGCTATATGTTTGCTCTTGCTGCTGCCATCAAGAAGGCTAGAAAAATGCACAACAAACAATAGGACAACAAGACAAAATGCCTTGCTGCAATTAAAAATCATAGCTGCTTGATACACCACTCTGGAGCAGGCGTTTGCAAAGAATGCAATGTGAACAGCGTCCTTTGGGGTGCACAGCAGGTCTCTCTCAAACAAGACTGAAAGGCTCATAGAAAACATGGCTGAAATTTTGCACAAAGACTTATGCCTTGTTTTTCAGATTAGTAAATGGACATATTTCTTAGCATGCCTAAAGAGCTACTTCTGAATGAACCACTCCAATATGAGAGAAGATACAATCTTAGCCATAAGTTATGTTTTTAATAAAAGTAATTTTCAGGGGTAACTGGGGAAATGTAACCACTGGCGATGTGGCTATCCTGACTGAAACAGAGGGAGAAAAGATGCAGTTATAGACAGCTCGATGGGCCCCACTAACTTCATTGCTCAGAGTCAAACAACTGCCACCAAATGCTGAAGCTTGTAATGTAACGTCCGCCTTTAGAAGCAAATCTGTGAGACAGAAGACTCTTTTTAATGCTTCTTTTAAAAAAAAAAAAAGCACTAGGAGAATTATTTGCTCCATCCATAGGCTCACCTGCTTATCTCACAGTAAAGTTTCCAGACTCAACAAAATACCTAACATACTGAATGTGCTGAACTTTCCTACAATGACAAGAAAGAATGTGTGTCACTAGGTACTTAAGTCAGGGAGAGAGATAGATAATTGACAGATCTTCAAATAGGTAATTAAATAGATAGGATAGATAATAGGTAAATTGATGATAAAGTAGACAGAAGGATATTCATGTAAATAATTAGAAACATACAAGCAAATAATCTCTTTTCAAGGTAAAGGCCACATTTTATCTACCAAGGAAATAAGTGCCATTTATACATTTATTTGAAAACAGACTTATGGTGTGGTTTGGCCACCGAAATTCTATGACTATTACCTTTACAAATTCTCATCTGTTCTCAGTTTTAAAGTTGGCAATGGAATTTCTAACCTGTTTAATGTTGTTCAAAGAGTTTTGATGGATTTTGAGTCTGTTTATTAAGATACTAAAATACTATACTTTTATTCCCTCTGGCAAAAATAATCAATTGGAAGATGGTGATTTAGCAGTCAAACTTTTAAAAAACAAGGTCTTTGCATGCTTTGTGAATAGTATTAAAAAATTAATATCACAATTTAGAAAATGTAATTGGTGATGTAATTCTTCCACTGTGTGTGTTTGTGTTCCTTCTACAGAATTACTACTTAAATGTGACAGCATTAAAAGCACACAGCAAAGCAAGGCAAGTCTAGAGCCAGATGCTGAATCACTTCATCACAGTGTGCAGCCAAGACTTCACAAATAACAAAACATGTCCTGGGTTACAGTATGGGAAACCACAGTTAATCTTAGAATATTTATTCCATCTATAGCTTTCCTTTAAATATCTATTTAGGGATGTTTGTAGCATACATCACCACAACATGGCATGTGTACAATTTCAAATATTTATGCACATGTACTAGGGAACATGTTCCATGCATGATTCTGTCAGAACTTCTCCTGAACCTTACCTCTGTCTTGTCGGATTCTCTAGTTGTGCTTGGATTCCTACACTACCTTGGTTCTCAGTTTCTGTCTCTCCTTGAACATCCTAAGTTCTGTCTCTTTGACCTAAACTGCAGGAAGTCTTTCCTCTGCTTACCCCAATCAGGAAGCATGGGTGCCAGCTACGGTGCTCCCGTGCTCTTACACAGGAATGAACATTTTATTAGTTATCAAGGGTATTTTAAGATGCATCAGCAATAGCCTTAGCTGAGCAGAGGGCACATCTGGGAAATTTTCAGATGACCATATAATTTAATGCCCCTCTTACTACATTTAATAAAATTGTACTTCTTTTTTTAAATTTTTTAATATAAACTTGATAAGTAAGCAAAACTAACATACATATCATTTCAGCTTCTTAAACTATAAAAGACATTGACACGAATGTCCTACTACATTGGTATTTAGTTACAAAGACTAGCGTGTGTCCACAACGGAAAGCTAAAAGAATAAGAACACAGACAAGCAAAAGCAGAGCTAAAATGCAAAGCAATCCTAACATACAATAGGAAGGTCAGTTCACACATCTGATAACCTCTCTACATGGCTTTGACAAAGACATATATCATACACAAATATCACAGCTTACGTACAGCTAAGTATGGACAGTGATTTGGAAAATGTGTCCTAATTGCAACAACTATTCTCCATTCCTCCTTTGTCACATCACACATGAGAATTCGAGTCCTCGGTTTCACTTATTCCATCCAATTTAATCTGGTTGTAAACATGTGTGCACACACGCACACTAAAAAAACCAGCCTATTACAAAATACCACAAAATTTAAAATATGAAACTATTCTGTATAATAAACATCCCATAAACCACATAAACCTATACAAATGTACAGCTCAAAGTGCCCTCTGGGACTATTGTCTATAAAACTCAAAAGATTCTAGCTTCAGGCTGATAATTTTTGTTAGTAATGTCTTAAAATATTGTAGCAGAGTGTTTGCTGAATACGTATGTGGCTCTGGTATGACAAAAAATAGAAATTAACTATAATGTTATACAAGTTTAGGAATACCAAGATTAAAATTATTTTTAAGTCTCAATACATATACTCTCAACAAAAATTTTAATAGTGAGAAAGACCTAGAGCCAGGTGTGGTGACACACACCTTTAATCCCAATACTTGGGAGCAGAGGCAGGTGGAGATCTGTGAGTTTGAGGTCAACATGCTCAACATAATGAGTTCCAGGACAATCAGAAACATATAGAAAGACCCTGTCCCAAAAGAATAAATAAATACACACACACACACACACACACCTATAAGAAAAAGGACTATATCTAAGAAATTTTTAAGTAGTCAAATTTTCCTTCAGCACATAATTGGGTTTTCTAATGCAAGAGTAAGATTATATATATATATATATATATATATATATATATATATATATATATATATATATATATATATATATTCATTCATTCCTGGGACTCAGTTAGCTAATACGTTGTGCTCTGAATTACTTAAACTTTCTTCAGCCTCCATATTATTTTAATTTGTTTTCTTTTTGTTTGAGTCGTTGCTTCTATAGAGGAAACACAACTAATTTTCTAAAACTTGGGTCATGTTAAGATGTCTCCTACAGGTCTCACCCTCCCACCGTTGGCTCAGCTTCAGAGCATGTCTTTATAATGTAGAGGTGGCATCATTGTCTTCATGCCGCTGTCAATAGACAACGCAAGTGTCCACAAGCCAAAGGACTGGCAAAGACACAGCAGGGAGGGTCACTGCTTCTGCACCTGTGCGACCACAGTCCTTTCTCCGTCAGTCATTACATCACAGTCACCTGAGTTGCAAGATCGTGGTGAGCTTGTATAATCTGGAGAAATGAGTTGTTACACACTAAAGAAACTCCAGATCAAAACCAGACAAGAAGCCTGCCACTCTGAAAAAAAAGGTCTTTACAAACCTAGACTACATGAGTCTCCAGATGAAAAGACTAACGAGAAGGAATTCAGGAGTGGGAAGAGGCTTATGCTGCCGCTGCTCCTGCCATAATCGCTGTTCGCTATTCTTGTTTAATAACTCCTATTTCTCTACTCTGAGGAAGTATTTGCTTTCATGCTACCCTTCAACTCAAAGTTATGGAGAGTCTGGGGAAATGGCTCCGTTGGTAAAGTTCTTGCCATACAAGAAGCATGAAGACCTGAGTTCAACTTCTAGAACATATGAAGAGCTTGGCATGATACTATGCACTTGCACCTCTAAACTGGGGAGATAGGAGCAGATCTCTGAAACTCTGAGCAAGTTCCAGGCTAGTGAGAGACCCTGTCTCAAAATGTAAGGTAGAGAGCATCTGAGAAAGGACATTAAGGTTCACCTCTAGCTTTTACACACACACACACACACACACACACACCTGAATACGAGAACAGACATGCCTACACAAACACACAACAAAAATATGAAATGTGTTAACTTCATACTTATGAAAATTAAAACTATTAATTTGTAGCACCAAGAACAATAAAATAAATTCAAAACTAATACCCAGATCTGAAATTTTCCAAATAATGTTTTCTCTGCAACTATGCTTGTCAAATGAATAGAAGGAGCATGTGACAGTACAAGATACAAGGTTGTATTAATTCATAATCTTGATTCAGTAGCTCATTTACTTTGACAGTTTTCTTGGTGTGTGCCTGTGTTGCTGGGTATTGAACTGAAGACTTTGCACATGCTAGACAAGCACTCTACCTCTGAGGTATATTCCCAGCCCCAAGTGCATTTATGAATAAACCATTTCTTTTAATTTTATATCTATCTGAAAAACTTGAAGAAAAATAAATCTGAGGCCAGGCAGTGGTGGCACACACCTTTAATCCCAGCACTTGAAAGGCAAAGGCTGGCAGATCTCTCTGAATTCGAGGCCAGTCTGGTCTACAGAGTGAGTTCCAGAACAGCCAGGGCTGTTAAACAGAGAAACCCTGTCTCACAAAAAAAAAATATGAAATATTTCTTTGTACCTTCAAATATACCCACAAAGTTACTGACCACAAAATCCAGCTAAAAAGAGTAGGAGGAGGAGGAGGAGGAGGAGGAGGAGGAGGAGGAGGAGGAGGAGGAGGAGGAGGAATAGTGATTAAGCTAATGGTCTATGGCCATATCACATTTATGACAGATATGGCCTTTCTAAAGTCACAAAGATACAGTGATGAATTTCACTATCAGACTCACCAAACAGTAAGTAGTAGTAGCAAAGGTTGCCCCAGTGCTCCCTGAGGTATCTTTGCCTGAGTCCTACCTGCAACCATCCTTCACATCACATACCAAAGGCCTTCTTGTACTAGGTTTTACTCAGCATAGGAACTTCTCCTATGCATGTCTCCATGGTAGTAATTACCACACTGCTCAGAATTACCCATATTCATAGCTCCTCAAGGACTATGCATTTTCAGCTTTGAAGTCATGTAATCAAGTGATTCCCAACCTTCCCACCATCAAGGACACTAGCATATATTCCCCTTCCTGAACCCCATATTTGAAACTAGTCACCTGTGTTATGCAATTGTCAAATCATTTTCTACTTTTCATTCACTGAAGACATACAGAGCAAATGCAATGTTCTTAACTCATCAGGGCACTGCTCATTTGTGTTGGTCATGGGAAACACACGGATGGCATCTCTGGAAGTGAACACAAGGATGAAGCAAATAAGCACTGAGATGGCGAGACTCCTGGCTGATAGCATACAAACTTGCTCAGAATACGTTCATTCACATCATCGAGGCAGAGAGGCAGTGTGATGGGTAAGTCTATGCGTCCTACATACTCTTTATTGAAAAAGACAGTGAATATGAATGCAGTTTAAAAACTGGGTAAATCTATAAAATATTAGAGAATAAAGCCACTTCTCATGTCAAGAGTCTAGTAGATCCCACAATCACTGCCCATCTGTCCTAACGCAGCTATCCAAAGTACTCTACATCCTTTTGTATCTCGTATCTTAACATTTGATCTTCACAACAATTCTATGTGATCCATTGTATCACTGTCCTATGTTTTAAATTAGTACACACAGACTTGAAGAAGTTGATTAACTTTCCCAAGGTCATACAACTAATTAGGGTAAGATATAAATGGAAAGATTTAAGAAATAAAAACTGAAGGTCTGATCTGGTCTTTTCAGGTCTATTGTTCAAATGAAGGAAAACATTTATTTCCATTTATCCTTAAAATATAAGAAAAAGAAAAAGAATGAAATGTATATATTGAACAAAAGAACTCTGCAGTGTTGTGAACCATTTATATACATAACAAAACTCAGTTATAAAATATCTTTCATTGCAGGCATACAAAAAGAAGAGAGATTCTTAATTGATTAGACTGGAGTGGGGATCATCAGTATTAAATGGATAGTGACAGATGAAATGGCTTTCACAATCTTTTCCAGAATTTAAGACTGGAGTTTCATCAAATATAAGAGGTTATAAATTAAGACACTACGTTTACTCACTTGGGACTCTCCCAAGTCTTCTAGAATCCGGGTGAGTTCTTTCTAGGAAAGAAAAGAATATACATGGATGTTTCTATTTTACAGAGGGGGGAAAAAGCAAGTTGTGCAACTAGCCAAATGCTACGTTTGGCAGTAAAGCTGGAATGGAAGCCTAAGTCTCCTGTAACCATTACCAATGTCCTCAGCAGAGAGGAATGACCCTTGAAAAGCAAGGTTTCTACCTTCAGAGATGTTCCTTGGGTGCTGGTCACTGAGTACCAACCACATTTCCCAGGGATACATCTGCGTACAAAAAGAAGCCTTCACAGTCATGTGCCAGAATGGGTTCCTTTTTAAATCTGTGCGCTTCATTTTTTTTTAAAAAAAAAAAAAGTTACATTTCTTCTTACACACACTGGGCTTTTTTAGACTTAGAAAGTGAAACGTTTTCAATTTTCTTTGTCTAATTTTAAAGAACTACTTTCTTCAAAGAAGCAGAGACTGTATTTAGAAGGTGAAATCAAAAACAGCACTGAAATCCCTTTTTGTATTTGGATGAATATATTAAAGCAAACAATTCAATACAGCTCTTTACTCTAACTAGAAACAATGAGTTGACGAAGGTGACAGCAATGAAATATCATGTAAGGGGTTACCTTGTGATATTTTTATAGAAAAACAATCAAAAGAACATGAGATAGCATGAAAAGTCTGCATAGCAAAATATGCACATCAGACGATCCATTTATCCTGTTCTTATTGTGCCGATTTACATGTGACATCACTGAAAAGCATCAAATTAATATACGTAAGTAATTTCATTCAAAATAATTAAAACACGGAAATTCTTACAGGATTCATAACATATCAGGCATATATACATATGAACAGTAATACTTCCATCCAGAGAAAGCATTAAAAAGGCTTTATTGACCCTGGAAGCTTCCTCACGCAATACACCAAGTGGAGTATTGCCACGAGCACACAGCAGAATGTTCATAGAGAGAAAACACAGAAATAGAAAGTCCAGAAAATCACAGAGCACATTCAAGCTGCTTCCCAGAGATGCAAGACGTCCTAAAATAGACACAGCATTAGAGACCAAATGTTAGGGCCTCCTACCTCACCGTTCCATTCATGACAGGTTTCACTGTATCACAGTTCTGTCCCCAAAAGGTTAAGACATTAATTCAATTTCTTATAAATAAAATCAAGCATCTCTTCTGTAAATGCAAAGAAATAATTCTTTAAATAAATAGCAAGATTTCTACAGTTACAAAGTATTGTTTCTCACTTGGCGTATGAAAGAGAATGTCATCACACATTTTCATGCTATAAAAAAGTAAAACAGAAGATCTCCAAATTCTCTAAACATTTTGAAAAGAAATTTCCCCAACATTATATACTATGCAAGTTACTGAGGAGTACTAAATATATTAGCATTGTAAAGCACAAATAACTAGGCAGTTGACTTTTAATGTGGCTTATTAGTTTATAGTGGATTGCAGCATCTCCAATTAACCCCAGAAAATAACTCACATCCTTCCTAAAGATGAAAGTTTTTTGAGTGAATGGTAAAATGAGTGATATATTAGGGGTCTTAGAGGAGCAAGAAGAGATTCTGAATATAAACAAGCCATCATTCTGGTAAAAAGAAATACAAACAACTAGAATAAAAATAGTTGATGCACAAAAGCCATAATGAGGGGGTAGCTCGAAAAATAACTTCGACTTTGAATGGTTTGGATGAAATACAAATTATCCACAGAAAAGTGTGGACTGGCATAAATGTTTGTACAAAATCATAAGTGTATTTCAAGAAGTATGCAGAGGCACCCGCCTGCATGATGCACAAGGCCCAGCGATGCTCTAAGTGCCAGTGCAGAGCCTAAACCACTGCATCTTAATTACCATGCAGCCTCAGATATATTGCCTTTGATATGGAAATGTTCTTGTTCTCTCATCTTCACATATGGTCTCATGCACAGAAATCTTTATCTGATTCATAAAAAATAAAGTAGAATCCAATCTCAACACCTGACCTCAGTGCTTAGAAGTTTCTTACTAAGCGTGGTGTCACTATAAAAAGAATGGCTAATATTGGTGCAAAGTTAGATATTTTGAGCAATGATATGAAGGATTTGCAGTTAAGAACTAAATCAATACTGCTTCTCTGAGATTTTAGGGTTCCATGGTCCCTTTTTTAGACTACCACAGATTTGGGGGAAGAATCAGCACCCTGTTCTGGAGGCGAGAGCCTGGAGGAGGATTAGATGATATTCCATTTCTCAGCCTCGATCCACAGTCTTCAATTGATATTTATATATAAACTATAACAATCAGATACTAAATACTTGAAAAGCTCTATCAATACCATAATGCAAATTTTGAACTACTTCCAGTTTGACTAAATGTCTAAACAAAATAATTAGCTGAAAAGCTTTACCCTCTTCCACAGAACAAGGAAAATAAAAACATCCTTCCTAAGAGTGAATAATGAATATATAATGAGAGGATGGGGAGAATCTCTGATACCTCTCACCAAACAATTAGCGCTCTGCTAACAATTGAAGAACTTAAGCAACAAGGCGACATCGTTCATTTAAAGAGTGCATGTATCTGGTAAAAATTGTTTTCATATACTCACAAGCACTGGCTTTTTAACTAGACTATTTTCACTTTGGGGACATAATCATAAGGAAATGCAGAATCGGGCTGAGGACATGAAATGCTGTGTTATCTAGCATCTTATCTCTCCCTGCTTGAAAAAAAGGAAGGAAGAAAGATAGGAAGGAAGGAAGCAAGGAAGGAAGGAAGGAAGGAAGGAAGGAAGGAAGGAAGGAAGGAAGGAAGGACCGACAATATTCTTAAGCAAGTTGCAGTCCAAACCCAGAGAAGTCCATTTCTTCTTCTACAAAAGCAGTGAGTGTTTATTTTGTTTATTATAGCAGGTTTCTACAGTAATACTTGCCCTCATTAAACCTCATAGATCCATATAACTTGATCAATCTGAAATAGTCTAAATTAATTTTTAAAAATATATATAGTAACATGACCCATCTAACCTCATGACAGCAGATAATACATCCCATCTGCAAATCATCTTACAGTAGGTTGTCGGTGTTTTATCATCCTAGTACCTGTCTGTGCCTGATATGGAACTCTCAGATGCATTAGCTTGAGAATGTTCTACTTGACTTCAAAAACATCAATTGATATATGTGTGTGTGTGTGTGTGTGTGTGTGTGTGCGTGTGTCCCCAGACAATGTTTAAGTAAATAGTTCTCATTTAAACCCAAACTACAATTTCATAACATGCTAGTTTTAAGTAGTAGATATATATATATGAAATACATATAGATATATGGATTATCTCACTAGTGATGAAATTGTTTTTAAAATTTAGAGATAAGCAAACTAACCAATCTGAAAAGACAAAAATATTAAAAGTCTTAAAGTCAGTGTATCATCTTATTAACAAGAAACACCATTCCTTCTAGTACCTACTGTATTAATTGAAAGAGAATCATATAAAACATTACAGATTTATGACATTTAAGATAGATGTGTAGCAATTTAATCGGTGACTTAAAACACAATATCTCCTAAATCAGAAGAAATAGAAACTGATATAAAAATCTCAATAATGCCACCAAAATTTATCATTTATGTGTTTAAAGTTATGTACTTTGAAGCTTTATAAAAAGGAAGATTTGCTGGCATGTTGACATGTAAATCTTTGTTTTTCCCTTATAAAGGAAAATGTGTGTTGTTTTCTGCTGCTACTGAGAAGATGCTTGACAGACAATATTCTCACTACTTATCACTCCATCTAAGACTAATCCATTACAGAGTCAGCTTAAGGCACAGGCACATGATAACTGCTTGATAAGTAGTCTTTCAACATTTGTTGTTACAATATATTGTGGAGTATTGTAGTTATGTAATATATTACAAAGTATATCGTACCTAATAATTCTTTTTTTAAAAAAAGCTCAAATTTTTGCATTTTTAAAAAACACATATACACTAAAAGAGCATTCCTTTTCATCACTTCAAACATAACAAATAAAAGCAACAATGAACCAGATACACAATGAACAAATAGCTTCCCATCCTGCCTTGCTAAGAAATGTGGGAGGGCAGAGCAGGAAGGTGTTAGTGCTCATGAAGTGACCAAGGATGTCAGCTTGCCTGCGGAATGGCATCCGGGTCCTGGTTACTAGCTGTCTTTGGCCATAAACTAGATCAAATGACTGCAGCGCACATTTGCTTTCAAATGTCAAACAGTGTTTGGTGGCTTGTTCCCCTTTCTTAAGAACAGGAGCGATATCTCTGATGAGATTTCTCAAATATTTACAAGAAATCTACATGTCTTTTTGCCTATGCACATGCTCACATATGTATATTCAACAAAGACGCTTTGGAAAGTGCATAGATAATACATTCATGGACTGAGAAACTGAAAATGCAGTTATAATCTTGTTCCTGCTATTAGAAAATACTGCATTGGTTCAATCAAAAGCAAGTGAAACTTAATAAGCATGCCCCTACTTCCCACCACAGAAAGAACTTTTGCTACTGAGAAAGCTAACTCTATCCCACTAACTTGTGGAAGGTTTGGGGAAATTTTTTGTTCATTTGTTTTGAAATAAAAAGCCTCTTCCCAATAGCATGTCTGAGAGGCCTAGAAGCAAGGGGAGGAGGAGGCCTGATCCCAGTGTCTAAGGCTGAGTGCTGAATTCCACAGGGTCCATAGGGTGGCAGAGGGATGACAGAGGGAAGGTTATGGTCAAGGCTGCACTGCACGGGGAAGCAAACCTTAAAGCTGGCCTCAGGCTGGGATGGGGAAGCTGAGAGGGAACCTCCAGCAGCCATCTGAGCAGACAGAGGGACAAGGCACGGCTCCAAAAGCCCAGGAATGAACAGAAATGAAGAGGGAGCCAACACACCTCCCCAGCTCCCCCACAATGCACTAGCAGCCCCAAGCAGCTAGGCCTGAAGAGGGAAACGGAAGCTACAATCAGGGCACTAACACTAAATTATTGTGAGAGACCTCTGAGATTGGAGGAAGCAGGAAGACAAGTGAGCAGTTCTGAAGTCCCTTCCCAAACCAGGACACACAGTGCAAAGTCTGGCTGTTCTCAATAGATCAGTGCACAGAGAGGGGTCTCGCGACTCCCCAGTGCAGCAAGTGGAGAAGACTGCGGTCAGATTCCCCTTCCCCATCTAGCCTGCAACCTGCGCCTGCCGTTGATATTGAGTATCCTCTCCTAAACCGTACTTTTCCCTCAGCCGAAAACCAAGAAAAAATGTAGACGCAGAAAGGGCAAAAATCAAAAGCGAAGCTTCATGGCCAGTCTTCCCTGCCAGGGCCTCTCCAGGCTGTCTTGGCCGGTTCGGCTTCCCTCGGGAATCCTGTAATCCAGAACTGAACTGAGCTGCTCAAGTCAGCCAAGCCCGTGCCTATGGGTCTTGGGGATGAGGTGCTGAGTGCGCAGGCTAATTATACATGTGGCATTTGGGCAGCCGACTGTCCAGTTGACACCTTACCTTATGAGGAAGCGTCCACCCCAGCAACTGTTCAAAACAAAATGCCATCTCGGGATCAGCTTCGCCTGCACTGGGCCGGTTCAGGGTTGCCTTTCCTACCGCCTCTCGCACTTAGCACAAGAATGTGGCCTAGGGAGGCCAGTCGCAGGCAGGCAGGCCCGCCAGCGTTGGGGGGACAGGCGGGGCGGGCCTTGCCAGGTGTCCGTCCTGTCCCCCCTCACTGTGACCCAACTAGGGAACCTAACCACTTGACCTTTTTATTCACCAAACCCACCTTCTAGAAATAGACTGGGCGGGGCTGTGTCTGTTCTCGGGACCAGGGGGAAAACCCGGACATGTGACTACAAAGGACAGAAGAGCGGAGACCCTGGTGGGCGGGGGAAGGGGCACCGCTCTCCACTGGGTTTCTGGCTGGGCGGTTCCGCCAGGGCCAAAAGCCAAGCCACTGGAGTGCGCGCTGGAGCCCAGCGTACAGGACAGAGGAGTCACCCATGCTCCTTCACGGACAGTGAGGCTGAAGGTCCGGAGCTGAGTCCAGTGTGCCGGGACAGCTTCGGGCTATCCAGAGACTGAAACTTCAAGTGCGACCCTTACAGGAGGCGACACACAGAAGCAGTCCAGAACAGCTCATCTTGCTAGCTGCCAGCCCTGCCAGCCCAGTAGATGACTTATTTTAGACCCCAAATAGGAGCAGCAGTCATACAAACAAGCATATTCAAACTTGATCAGAATCAGACAAGCTTAAATAAAACTCAAAATACGCCAGCAACGACCACCTTTTATCTGTCCGAACACACCAATTCTCTCTTTTTATCTCAAAGCTGAGCGGACCCGGAACTAATCTGTCCTCCGCAGAGCCCGGCGGTTCCTTTGCCGCAGTTCAACCCCAGCAGCCTTTGCACAAGTCCGGGTCCTTCTACGCACTGCCCTTTAAGGGAGAAAGCCGAAAGCAGCTCCCCCGGGGCAGGCGGGCCTCGGCAGCACCGCCTCCCACCCAGGGCCCAGCCGGAGCTGCGGACCTCGGTCGGCTGCAGATAGGGCAGCGGACAGCGGGCGGCGAGCCGGGCAGAGAGCCTAGAGGGACGAAGGTGGCGGGCCAGGCTCTGAGCCACGGGTGCCGGCAGAAGTGCCAGGGACCTGGAGGCCGAACTCGCGCGCGTCTTACGGGGCCGCCCCTCGCCCACGCCGCCAGAGGTCCAGCCTGCGCTGCCTGCGTGCTGAGCAAAAGGACCACCGTGGGGCTGCTGGACTGCCTTGGAGTTCGGTTTGTTTATTGCTGAGAAGATCATAAAAAGTAAAGTGCAATAATGGAGGGAGCAAGGGGAACTGGAACTCAAGCGTCCTGGGAAAGTCGAGGGCAGCCGCTGTGGGCGAGTGCTAGGAGGGAGCGCGCGGCTTCTGGCCACCCGGGTTTTCTTTAGGCGCTCCTCCGGGTAAACTTCACCCCGGCACGCAGCGCAGGAGAGATCCTGGAGTCCCGCCCGCCCTAGGCCAGCGTCAACCCCGCAACTAGCCAACGGTCCCAAACCGAAATGGGGGGGCATCAGAAGCCCAGCAGGACCTCCCGGCCCCTGAGCCCCAGCCTGACTGATACTGACGCCTCTTAGTACTTCGGTGGCGCAGTCACACGGCGAATCAACCCGATACTTTTCAAGAAAACAAAATATTCATTCGCTAAGAAAACTTACTTTGCATTTAGTCTCTATTTGGGGAGTGCGGTTTAGGTCGGCTCTAAAGGAAGCCCGTTTTGTCCAGGTTGGATATTGTCTACTTATGGATCAGCCCTTGGGTGAGGGTTTAATTTATGGCTTATGCATTCTTTTAAGGTCGATTTACATGACCTCCGGCTACAACTGAGACTGCCGAGGAGGGCACTCCAGTCGTCAGTCGGCCAAACCCACAATTACAACAGCCCTCCCCCGTCTCCTGTGGCTCTAACTCTCCTGGCAAGCTGACTGTTCTCTTTTCTTCTCTCTCTCTCTCTCTCTCTCTCTCTCTCTCTCTCTCTCTCTCTCTCTCTCTCTCTCTCTCTCTCTCTCTCTCTCTCTCTCTCTCTCTCGTTTCTTCTTTCTTTTTTATGACTTTACTTTTTAATATTATGTATAAGATGAGATATCACTTTGAAAGTTTCGTTAAAACTTTCTCAAAACCCAAACAAGCGTGCGGCGATGAGAAATCCAGTGTTCACAAAGCCCTAAATATGTTGCCCTCTTGTGGGCACAAAGGGCATTACCACCCAAGATACCCATCTGAATCCTAAATGGAGAATAGAGAGGGAGGAAGAGCAAGAGAAAGAGAGAGGGGGTAGGAAGAATGAGGTGAGAGGGGAGGAGAGAGGGGGAAAGAGAGGGAGGGAAGGTGGGAGGGAAGGAGAGAGAGAGAGAGAGAGAGAGAGAGAGAGAGAGAGAGAGAGAGAGAGAGAGAGAGAGAGAGAGAGAGAGAGAGAACTAACTAAACACAACACAGGCTGGCATACCAACTTCTTCCATCCCACACTTGTGCGAACTTCCATGAAATACCTACCTCGAACTTTACGGAGATTTAACAATTCATTCTCTAAGCCACCTGACTTCCTTTTCATTTCATTCCCACTTCTATAGATTAGAGTATTTACTTGGGGAAGCGAAGGAGGAAGAATTAGGTGGGCCAAGAGGGCAGACAGATTTCCGGACGAATACTTGCGATGGCGATAACAGTTCTGCTGTCAAAAGTGGTTTGGCTGTCTCTCCCTGCCCTTTTGCCTCGGTGTCCTACGCACAGTTATCTGAGGCTACAACATGTGTTTTCTCGGAGTGATTTGGGGAAGGGGGGGGCAAGAAAACCAGAAACCCGCCTCGCAGATCTGTCACCATCTCTGGAGTAGGACACAACTCTCCGAGAGAGGCAGGCATCCTGAGGGTCGGCGTGTTCACCGCAGGCGAGCAGCGCCAGGCCCCTTTCTCTACCTCGGTTTGCCTGCCCGCCCGCCCTCCCGCGAGCGCCCTCCTCCCAGTCCCCTCCCGGCAAGCCAAGGCTTTGCCAAGGGCTGCGCTCGCCTGCCTCGCGTCCCTCCGCTGTCCCACCCCAGCCGCCGTCCCCGCTCGGAGAAACTAACCCCAGAGGTGCCGGGAAAGGCAGGAGTGGGAGGCGCTGGGGCCAGTGTCCGGCCCGGTGCGGGGCTCCGGTCCCCTGCCCCCTCCGGCGCCCCAACAGGTAGCTCTTACTGCTGCTCTCTCACACTGCCTCCCTCGCTCTCTCAAGTCGCTCGCTCCGTCCCGGTTACCTGGGCGGGCTCCAGGATGGTACCTCACGGGAGGGCTTCTTGTGCGCTGCGCCGCGGGAGTAAAAGGCATTAAAGAAAAGGGGAAAGATACAAATTTTAAAAATTAAAGAAAGGGGAGTCGGTGCTAGGTTAATTAGCTGCTGCCCGGGGAGCAAGGGAGCAGGTCCCCAGCGCTGCTGCCCCGGCCCGTCGCCCGTTAACTCAAGTCTGCGGGGGTGTCCTGCCCCGGACCAGGGGGGAGCGCTAAGCGCACAAGTTTGCTGCCGGGGTGCCAGGAGGTGCACTCGGAGCCGGCTGACAGGGGGCTTCCCCCCGTGAAACAAGTGAAGGCGATGGTTAGTGCTGTCAATCTTGGCAATCAGTGTGAGCGGCCATGTCGTAAGTATTCAAAGCATTTCCCGTCGTGCAACATCAGAAAGTGAGTGGCCAGGGCATTGATCTGAGCGAGGGAGAGGAGGCAGGGCTCCCCTCCCAGACAACACAGGCAAGACGAGACAAGAGGCGAAGGAGGCAGCAAGCCAGGCGGGGCGGCTGGGAGGGAGGGGGAAGGGCTGGGGAAGAAGGAGGGGAGAGCAGGAGGCAGAGGCAAGAGCAAGCCTCGGAGAGAGGAGGGCAGAGAGAACGGCGCGAGCAGAGACTGGAATTGGACGCTCCGGGGGACGCAGAGAGTGAAGCAACCACTACAAGGGGAGGAAGAAGAGGGCGATTCCGGGCAAGAGGGAACAAGGGACAAGAACTAGGTAGAGGAGAGGCAGGCTGAAAAGAAAGAACCGAGAGAGCAATGCTAGGGGCTGGGGCTGCTGGTGAAGGAACCAAGAGAAAGGTAAAGCGAAGAGGGAGAAAGGTAGGCGGCTCTCGAGAAAAAGAGGAGCAAAGGAGATGTGAGGAAATCAAATGGGAGGAAAGTAAGGATGACCACTTGAGTTTCGGAAAAGTTAAGTGACTGGAGGCTAAAAATTTCTATACTGAGCCAGACGGTCACAGTGAGAAGTGGAAGAAACACAGAAGGAGAAAGACAGGGGCTGAAATGGACCAGGGAGGAGAAAAGTGACTTTGGGGGTAAGTACTAGAGATGAGAGAGAAGTAGTCAGCGGAATGGAGAGAAAAAGATTCAGGAAGCAGAGATCATGAAACCTTCGATTAGTAGAACCTGGGTAAATGGAAAAAAAACTTAAAGAATAAAAGAGGAGAATTTGAAAGAAAAAGAAATTGGCATACAAATCCCAACTTTGTGGGTAGCATTGTCCTAGAGACCATATGATTGATAGAGTTCGCGGAATAAATTTTCTATGAAAATATATGTACAAACACCACAGACGGCTTTATACCTGTATAACAATAAATAAAATGGCCGAACATCTAACCTATGGATGAGCCTTGTTTCGCGGAACTGAGTGGGTGATTCATGTTCATTACCTCAACCTTACAAAGGCAGACTTGGAGGGACAATATCAGGTGACTGAGCTGGAGCCTGGAGAAGATGAAGCATTTCAAGCCAACCAAAATAGAGTATAAAATTGCATAGTCAGATATAGACAATCCTCTAATAAAAGGCACCGCTCCCCAATAAAAGCCCTACACATGTTCAAGATCCCCTTTGAGTCATGTGTAGGGTAGGGTAATGGTGTGAAAGACACAGAGTGGCCTAAATGAGTAGAGACCTGGAACTTTATCTCAAGGCCGAGACAGCTGGAGGTCCAGAAAAGGCGGGAGCATTGTTGGAGCCCATAGTTGAGATGGAAAAGAGAAAGAGGTAAGTGAGAAAACTACCTGTGACCTCATGGTGGAGCTGACAAGAGGCAGTGTGCAAAAGGCGAGGTTGGCTTGCCTCAAACCAGGCCCAGGAAAAAACCTAAGGTCAGTAGAGACCTACATCAGGAATAAAAGCTGAGAGGGGCTCCAGCTAACCGACGTACCTGCTAAGACTTTAAAGGTTCTACTTTGTAGAAACTGACAAAAGAGGACTCCTTTGAGATGCCTCCAAAAGAGAGACACTGAAATAAACCAAGAAGGAACAGAAATGATGACCAGCATAGGGAAGACCTCCCATAGAGGCAAGGAGAAAAGGGAGAAAGCCTCATCTTTATCAACCAGGCAATGGAAGGAGCTGGCTCCTTCCTGTACACTTCACGTTAGTCAGCTTCCAGATGAACTCCAGACAAGAGAGAAAGGGTGGGATGAAGGCAGTGATCACACCTAGTAGGCGCCTGGAAGAAGGCAGAGACTGGCGGTTTCTGCTCTCTGTTTCTACGCAGGGCTTGAGGGTTTGGAGTTTAGGGACTATGTGTTAAAATGACTTGAAGGCTGGCTGGGAGGAAAATAGTCCTGAGCAAGAAATTTTGAGATTTCCATTGCTCACAGCTGCCTCCAGGCACTGGAATTAGAGACCCATGAGGGGTAATCTCCAGCACCTAGCAGGCCAGATTCTTATTTGGAAGGATTCCCTAAATGCTGGACCATCCTTAGACCTGACAGCGGGGTAAAGCACAAATCTGCACTTCCAACCTAGAAAGCTCTCCCATCTGTGTCTGACCTAGGCTCCACCTTGCCCAACTCTGAATTCCTGAGCCTCCAACTCTTCCGCTGCCTTCCTTAGAATTTTAATTCCGGGGTGGGGTGGGGTGGGAGGTGGCAGAGACACTCTCCAAATCCTACCAGTCAAACCAAATGACCTGCCCAAAAAGCCTACAAAGAGAAGAAGGCCAAGTTAGGTCTCAAAGACCAATTTGCAGGGAAAAGTCACTCAAACAAATGAGCCTTCGCATAAACAAACATGGTTGCCCCTGGGTTCCTCCAAAATGCTGAGACCAGTTTGGTTTAACCAACACCAACTTACTGGTGTTTTTAAATCACAGAGCACTCTGGGCTCTGGGAGGCAGACACAGCCGACCAGAAAGCAGGCCGCTGGGCTGGGGGGGAGGCAAGAAAGAAGAAGGAAACAGTCCCAAGATTTTTGTGATCCAAGGCCCTAGTACCTTTTGAAAAGGAGCTCAGGAGCCCTCTTTAGATTTCAATTAATAAACTAGTATCCAAGTAGATGGCTGAAGGATAGGCAACTGGAGCAGATGACAATATTGTGCCCCAAAAGAAAGAAACTAAACTTTGGGGTCTGGGTGTCACAATCCAGACCGCACTCCTTGGGCGACATGTGCCCCGGGGGAAGTAGGGGTGTGTGCTTGCTAAGGGTTTCCTCCAAAGCCTAGGGTACCAGCTGTACAACGCAAGTAGGTGAGGCACAGAGCCAGGCGTCCGCTGATGTGGTGGGCTTTCCACCTGGTCCGCACCGCCTGCGAATTCCAAGAAGTCTATGAAGGGCACACGACATAGCATCCAGATCCTGGAACACACTAGCTCACTTCTTCCCCTGGGGGCCGGAGCCAGCTCTACGTGAACTCAGGCGGTGAAATGCCAGAACTGAGGGAGGGAAGAAGGGGGCCAGCGGGGTGAAGCTGACTTACCTGCCTGCTGCGGTTGCTGCCTGGGCGCCCGCTGTGTTTGTGTCCCTGCGCACCTCGACCAACCAAAGGCAACTCGGCTTTGCTAAGTTTGGCCTCGCACCTCCAGAGAAGAGGCACGAACTGGCAGAGACAAGGCGCGCTCGATTCCTGGAGAGAGGTTTCCCCTGAACTTGGGAAGGGCAACGCAATTAATCCTGCTTTAGTAGTTAATATTTAAAACACCCACGCAAAAAAAACATAACAGCCGTTAAAACCTCGAATTCCCCCCTTTGAAAGGCTCCCTTACAACAGCCGGGTGGATCATTCGGACCTGCGTGACTTCATCCTAAGGTGGCCAACTTCTCACAGGAAGGGCTTCATAGCTACTGTGTAAACATGACAAATATGCCACTCACTCCAAAACACCAAGGAGAACTTTTAACAAAACGAAGAACATGTGAAAGAATGTAAAAGGCAAAAGGGAAGAAGTTGAAAAACTTTAATTACAGCGTGGAGAAAAGTTTTCACCGTTGGTTTCCTTAAACCTGGATAACAAACACCCAATGCTCCTGCAGCCCGTGGCGCTTCGCCTAAGTTTGGGAGAAGCAGATAACATCAACTCCCCAAGTAACAGTGCCCTTGGGACAGCACCTCAAAAAAATCGCAACTCCTGTTTCAGCAACAAAAGCAAACTGTGAATAATAGTCTTCATCCTTTAAGATGTCATTTTGCAAAAGGACAAGGCATTGCTCCTGGACTTTAAACGATGGAGAATAACATTAAATTTCATTTGAGTCTGCGAGTCATCCAGTTGAGAAAAGCACAGCGACAGTGACAGCAGCAGCAGAGCACCGTCACAAAGGAGGTAGGGAAAGTGGTAAAAATGCATGAACTTCTGTTTTCAAAGAAAAATAAAGATAAATAAAAGTAAGTTTTATAGACATGCCTTTCCTAGATTAGGAAAGTTAATTTCCCAGTGTGCTTTTGCTGTCAAAGGTGCAAAGCCAAGGCGAGGGAGTGCGTGGCTGGAATCTGCATGCTGATAAGAGAAGGGTGATGTACTTACAGTGACAGAGGGCAGGCTGCGAGAGAAAAGCTGTTTGTGTTAGCCTGCGAGTTACCCAGGGCTGCAGTGAGAGCCGAAGGGAGGAGGCGTGGGAGTGCCCGTCTGCGTACACCTTCACCGCGTCTCATTACATCTGCCAGCCTCTCTCTCCCTCTCTCTTTCATTTCCACATTCCCTTTGTTCCTGAAAAAAAATCTACACGTCACATCAGAGTCCCCAGATGCAGTCTACACCAAAGAAAAAAATGAATAATTCAATCAAACTGTGCATAGTCTCTAAGGCAATAAATCTATCGCACTTAAAGAAACGAAGAGTAATTACTACCATAGAATTAGAATAAGGCCAAAGACCAGCGATGTCGCTGAGTCTCTGTATTAACTACACAGTCAAATAAAGTTTTATTTATTTAATCCTTTTTACATCTTGAACGGAAAGTCAGACAAAGATTTTTTTAACTTATTTTAGAGCTATTCGCGTCTTTTGAAACACGTTCTAGAAGGTGGGGGAGGGTATTGGAGGGTCTACCTTGTTCAAACGCTCCCAAAGACATCAGCTGAGCACCCGGCACTGACACCAAGACAATGCGCGCTGGGGTAGCCTGTCCAGAGCCCATTTCTCCCCACTCCACCCTCCTCGACTCCCTCTCTCAATAGTGGAGCGTCCTCCACTAGCCCACCACTGCGAATCTGCAGCAGGGCAGCTACAATCTGAAAGCCTTACCTGCGGCAGTGCGAAGACCCAAAAGAAACCGTCTTTCGCTGCCACCAACACCTCGTGCCATCCCTACGCACCCCTTCAAAGTCCTGTAACCATCTACTTCTTCCATCTGCCTACGAGAAACTGTAAACCGGATTTCCCCCCGCCACGACTGAATGGAAGCTCTATACGGAACTGACTTCTGGATATGCTCTAGGTTGAGTTAAAGCGATGTCTGGAAAGGAAAAGAAGGGGAGGAAAGTAGGAGGGGGCAGCTCAAGCCCTGTCCAAGTTTCTCAGAAGGCGGTGTTAGGCGGGAAGCGCCTAAGGGAGAAACAGCTGGGCTGCACACTGACCACACAGTTCGCAGTTCTAGGAACCGTATCCTTCGTACCAGAGGTAAGACTGTATGATTGTCGCATGCTTATTCTTTTACTGTCTGTATCTATCTTCCGCACCCACAATTATCCCTACCCTTGGGTCGGTCTGCGCGCACCCTAAAGAACGTCTTCAGCGCTCCGAAGCGCTATATTTTCCGGACCCACTCATAAATTGTGGTTGTCACTGAACAGAGATCTGCAAATCTGCTGTTTGCAACAACGACCAAACCCTCTGTCCAGCCAGTTGCTCAATGACCCAGGCTACTCGGGAGGCACAAGGGGCGGGAGCCCTAGTCTCCTGGGTCGCAGGGCCTGCGGGCCTTGAGGACCCAGGTGATGCTAGAAAGGTTCAAGCGTCCCAAACGGGTTTGGGCTAGAGTTTCCATCCCAGAAGCGCTCTGCCTGCTTCAACCCAGCAGATACACAAGTGCACGCGAGACAGACAGACAGACAGACACACACACACACACACGCACGCACGCACGCACGCACGCACGAAAGCATGCACGCTCTGCTGACATTCCGGCCCAACGATCCATCTACAAGGGTCCCTTTAACAGTCAATTCGGCCCTCTGGGGAGCAGCAGAGAAACTGAAATTCGTGCCCCTGGGTGCCAACAGCCAGCGCAGCCGGGCTTTGTTTACGTGCCTCGGTCGCCACCTTGAGGTGGGAGCGCAAGAGTGCGCTGGACTCAGAGCCACGGGGACCCGCCGTACAGATGTCGCTGGCAGCTAGAGCGACCTCTGGGACAGTTTAAAAGAAAAGCCCAAGAAGGACCCCCTGGAGTAGAGGAACCCTGAAGGCTGTTCTGCTGTGAGAAACCCGAGCCAGGAGGTAACCTGCAAAGTAGCTAATGTCAGTACCTGGTGCATTCTCTCCGTAGAGTATAAAATTGGAGTTAGATCCGAGGCAGGGACTGCCATAGGGAAGTTTGGGCACTAACTACCCAGGTAGAGGATGGGGCCTGGTTGAGACTCAGTCTCGGTTCCCGCTATGCTCTTCTGCAAGGACCTGGCTCAAGGACCGCTGAATTAGGTCGCTTTCCCACCTCCAGGAAGGGAGACAAAGGTCTTAGAGATGCAGACATCTCCAAGGTCATAAGCCGGTGTCTCCAGGTGAGACCTAAGGACAGTAGAACTATCTGCTGCAAAAGCTGGGTCTAGGGTGGCCCAATTTCCAAGAACTTGGTGCGATCAGATGTCTTACGAATGGGTTGGTAGAACTAAGTAATATGTTATTAATTGTGTCACCTGCTCTCCATCTTCTGCCCCTCCGTCTTCTGAAGCCCGTTTCACTCGCTGTTCTGCGGATATTTTTGCTCCCTGGATACCAGGCTTTAAAGAGCACTCTTGCTGACTCTGCAACAACCTACCGCGGTTGTCCTTTGTTGTTCCTGGACATTGCCTTCCTTCGAGGTTTAGAGACTTCGTACAAGGCCGTCCCAAAGCGCCTCCTCAGAGAGGTGCCCCTAGGGCACTTCTGAGATTTTTCTCACTGCTACTTGGGTACATAAATGTTATTTAAATATGATGTTTTGCAAAAGAACTGTTTAAGAAAAAGGACACTGGGGAACTATTTTGAGTTCTAGGAAAGCTTAAACCAGAGCTGGCTGACACCAACTGGGGCCTCCTGCCAGTATTTGGCCAGCAATAAATAAATAATGAAATAAAATTTGTAAATAGGTCCACAACAATCTGATCCTAATAGCCAATAAGACCTCTAAGCCAGAACCCTCTCTCCTGATTCAAACCACAGCCCAGCAAATCAACAGTGCCTTCACTCATGCGGAAAGCTGAGTGGTACTGAATGCAGTACTGAATTTTCCCAGGGAATCCCAATTATAGAAACACCTGTGCTAAGTAATGTTATTCTAATCCACTATGAAACTGTAAGTATGTAATAGCCCTCAAATCATCTCATTTCTCAGCCACAGTGGGGTGGGCCAACTTCATGGGAGAACGTTAGACTTGTACAATGCCCCAGAGCCTTACCTCAAAGGAAGGTTGGCTTTGCTATACATAATTCTGGCCATTCAATTTATCTTAAGTGGAAGGGTTATACACTGGAGCCAACATAACTGGCAGAGACCAAGCTTAGGTAGAAACACCAGTTAAGGAAACTAGAACACACGTTGAATGTGCAATCAGAGACCAATTCCATAACTCTTAAGCAAAAATCCTTGTATTATCAGTTGACATTATTCAGTAGACATACTTCGCTTTATTAAAAAGTAGAACATTAATGGGAAAATGTATTGCTATTAAACCATCATAAATGGTAGGGAACCATTGTAACCTACTACTACCTAAAATCCATATAAATCATTCATACTTTAAAAAAATCAAGCTAACCTTTTTGAAATGTTCCATGAAAGAATGCATTAAGATAACAGTTGATTTATCACTGAAGGCTACTGAAGCTAATGCCCCTGAAAAGTTCACATGAAAAGAGAAAAGCTAATCATGCATCCAAATGTTTCTCTGACAATTCTACATGGAACTGTGGGGTTTTTTTAAAACCAAAATAAAAGTGATCCAGGTAATTAGCACATCCCTCCCTCCCTCCCTCCCTCCCTCCCTCCCTCCCTCCCTCCCTCCTCTCTCTCTCTCTCTCTCTCTCTCTCTCTCTCTCTCTCTCTCTCTCTCTCTCTCTCTCTCTCTCGTATGAACATGGAAAATACAACAAAAGGTTATATTTCAACCACAGAAGTAAACTTTGCTCACTAAAATCCAAGCACCCTCACAGTAACTGTGATACTGTGCCATCTTTTCGCCTCATAGGTGCTAATAACCGACTAAAGAGACACTGGCCTCCTCCCAGGCCTGAAGTTTGCCACTCGCTAATATGACTGTCATTGCATTTAGTATGCACTTGAGCCACACCAGAAACACTGAACAAATCAATATGATGCCTATTGCAATGCCTCATAAAAGACAGGCAA
Organism: Arvicola amphibius; assembly: GCF_903992535.2. Lineage (NCBI taxonomy): Eukaryota > Metazoa > Chordata > Mammalia > Rodentia > Cricetidae > Arvicola > Arvicola amphibius. The sequence goes on from NC_052047.1 coordinate 117,996,536, forward strand.
GGGTCCGCTCACCAGTAGCTGCCAGTAGAGCTGCTTACTGACATTATCCTTCTTCAGAAGTCTGAATATTTGCCTTGGGAATTTGATGTTTTATGCATTGTATTTTTAAGACTGAATTTGATATCCTATAATTTTAAAATTTGGTACTTAATTTTTCTTTTCAAACCACAGACTGCTTTCTAAAATGTCTAAATGTAGGATTTCTGTTGCATATGTGTTATTTCATTGAGTGCCTAATATGTGAAAAGGAAATAATTAAAAGCATGTTAACCAAGGACTTATTTTTGTATTTTTATAATTCATCAACATTAATTTAAAATTACTTTTATAAAATATGCCAGCAAAAGCATTGTGTTTGGTATTTGATAATTCCACATAATGTTATCATATTTTATTCAGTGTATGCTATTTAAATTAAATTACCCAGTTATTTTTATCAACCAACAAATTATATACATTTCTAAAATACAAATTTTTAAATTATACATTTCTAATCTACCAAATAATATATCTAAAAGCATCTTTACTTAACAAGAGAGTTTATAGTTATAAGCAATTCTAAATAGCATAGTTTATTTTAAAATCACTTCTAAAAATATTTAAACTGTATTTCAAATCAAAATGTTTAATATAATTGCTAGGCAAACTATCTTTAACCTGATAGAATACATGTCTTTATCACATATCATAATCATGCATTTATGATAGAGATGTTAGCTTCTTGAACTCAAACAATAAAAGTTTAAAGAATAAGCAATGTTCCCAAAGATCTGAATATCCAGTATTATTTGAGTAGCTCATTGGACTTTATTGACTTTTTAAGTTTTTATTAGAATTTGTTACATTGGATTTGAATAAGGGCAGAGATGGAAACAGCCATGCTGAAAGCCTGCTGCATGTGTTCACTCTACACTTGTTCCTATCTCTTCAAGAAAACATGGAATGAAAAGCTTCTCTTATGCATGCTTAAAAGTTGAGGAACTCTAAGTCTCTGGGGAAAACGTTTAAACTCAAGAGTTCATACAAAAATCTCTTTTAGCCGGGCGGTGGTGGCGCACGCCTTTAATCCCAGCACTTGGGAGGCAGAGGCAGGCGGATCTCTGTGAGTTCGAGGCCAGCCTGGTCTACAAGAGCTAGTTCCAGGACAGGCTCTAAAAAAGCTGCAGAGAAACCCTGTCTCGAAAAAAAAAAAATCTCTTTTAATTGTATGCAGCATGTTACCATCTGACTTTCAAAGCTGATGAAGCTCAGTACTAAAATGAATATTAAGCAAATAAGTGTTGACTAACTTACAAGAATTAGCATACTTCAGATTATAGTTTATAAATTTTTAAGAACATAAGCATCATGATATGGTTGTCATAGAAACTGCAACAATATGTCATTTAAATTAATTTTCTATGCAGTGATAAGGCCTAGTTCTACATCACTCCAAGTTTGAAAAGCAAAAGAAATGCAGTAGGAGTCCAACTTCTACCAACATAGAAAATGGCAAAGTACAAGTTTTTAAAAAAGAAAAATAACAATACTTTCTAATTGCATAGTAAGATGGCAATTCAATAAAGGTTATAAAATGCTTCTAAATGAGAACATTCTGAAAAAAAGTTTTTATTAACAATCAGCTACTTCTCTTAGTATTCCTTACTCTTGTTACATGGGCCTATTTATAGGTAACAAAAATTATTGGTTATTATGTGTTACTTAATTATTAAATTATGGATGCTCTTTATGTTCTTGAGAGATAGGTGCAGTTGCTTTCACATTATAAATTCAGAACAACTAGACCAGAATTTTAATATTTTTAGTAATTATTTCAACAGTCCCTCTGATTTAGAAGGAAGTGCCATTGCATTACTGCAAAAAACTTCATAGTATATCACTGCCAGGGATACTCTGTTGACATTAATGGCTCGATTATTGGAACAGAAAAAGCCTATGAAAATAAAGCATCTTTCCTAAAGAATAATTATAGCAGAAGATTTGAAGTCCTAAATTAATTTCTTTTCAGTTACTAAATATTTTTCTATCATTGAACAGTTTAATATGCAATATACCCATGAAAAATCTGAATATACACATTATATATTTAAACTCTATTTATATTGCACATTTTGTAATTTACCCTTTGTTAGTAATAATTTCAACTAATTACAGAAAGAAATTTCATTAAACTATCAATAAAAATATTGTACTTATAAAAGTAATTTTTGAAAAGTGAATGAAGGATAGCACATTTTTTTAAAATCTGAAAATCATCTAAAAAAGAAAAGATAAAGGTATATAATGTATTCTTCTTGATAGGATTAGGAGGATTCCAAAGGCTTTAAATGCCAGTTTTCCTGACAATTAACAATGAAAAGCAGATGTTTACAAAGCTGTTTCCTATGCTGTCTTAAAAGACGACAAAGGATGGTTTGTGGAAAGTAAGAATGAAAAGCCAGATAACTGCTTGTCGGGTGTGTATTTAAAGAGCATTTTCATTGGCGCACTTGTTGTTAATAGAGAAAGAAAACACTTTGTGCTGCACAAACTGCATGACTGTGACTATAGAAACTGCCATCGTAAAGTCCTCAAAAACTCTTCAGATGTAATTTACAAAGATAATAATAACACAGAATTATTTCACTTCTCTGAATGCCACACATTTGCATACCAGGACTTTGTACAATGTAGTCATAATGTACATTCATAATGGTAAGGGCTCCATAGCACTTTAGCTGCAGCACAAGATCTGTGCATTGCACAATCTGTCTCACCATGTTGTCAAAGTGTTCATCGTAATCGTAGTAAGCCAGGTGCTCTATGCATACAGAACTGAGGGACTACATTAACCACTACAGCACCACTGTAAAAAAAATAAGAGGAAGCTGAAAACCATGTGACCTTGAAAACAGTAACAGGACGTAACTTGGGAAAGTTTCAAGGGAATATTTTTAATAGTTATATTTTAATGTTTTTTAAATATTCATTTTAGGTTTTTATGGTTGTTGTTGTTGTGGGTTTTTTTTGGTTTTGGGTGGGGTTTTTTTGGTGGTGGCAGTGGGGTTTTTGTTTGGTTGGTTGGTTGGTTGGTTCATTGATTTGGTTTTAGTTTTTCGAGACAGGATCTCTCTGTGTAGCTCTGTAGATCAGGCTGGCCTTGTCAAAACTCACAGAGATCTGCCTGCCTCTGCCTCCCAAGTGCTGGTATTAAAGGCATGAGTCACCACCGCCCTGCCTCTTCTGATGCTTTGTATATTTGTCAAAATGGAAAAGATATTTTTGAATCTCAGTGAGGAGGAAAAGAAAGCAAGAAGAATAACTTGTAACATTACCTGGATGGATATAGGCTGAGCATAAGTATCTAATTAGAGAAATTTTTGAATACACTAAAATATTTATGTTAAAATTAAAATTTTATTTATATGGAAAATGACAGGTAATTTTTGTCCCTACAACTTAATAGATATTACTAACCAGCAGGCACTTATTCATTGTTGAAATTAAATATATTTCACCATGAACTTTCAATTGGTCCTCAAATTATGATAACATATGAAGTATATTCACATACTTGACTTCCTTCAATTAAAAAGGGTGTTTTGACATGTAAGTTGAACATTACATGAACATTTCAATGTGTATTAAAATCATGATACCAAACCATAAGGAAAAAGAAAACTCTTTTAGCTAACAAATAGTTCAGTTGTTGGTATTATTTTGTTAGCTAAAAGAATCACTAAAATCTTCAACAGTCTCTCTATAACCTTATCTTCATATATATACAACAGGGAGAAGTTTGTAAAACTGCTTTAGTTTGTAAAAAGTCAAATTAATGAAAATCTCATATAGTCTAAATTTTCAGATGGAATTCCAAAATTTTTACTCTCATTCTCTTTTTCAAATAGCTTTAGGATAATATCCACTAATGTTTAAAGTTAATAAGACATTTGCTTTTACCACTGATATACACCCCGCTTCTCTCTCTTTCCAGGGCCTCACTGTATCTCAGGATATCCCGGAGGAAACTCAGTGTGTAACCCAGTCCAGGCTTGCCTTGAACTTTCAGTCTTCCTGCCTCAGCCTCTCAGATATCACTGGTGTCTTCTTGGGAGGGTGAATTATGGATTTAAAAAAAAAAGCCAGAAAGCTTCCAGGAAGACAGAAAGTGAACCACTCTCAGCACGAGCACTGAAAACTTTTTTACATACCAGATTGCTCTGGTCTGTTTTCTGTTGCTGTGATAAACATGATGAGCAGAAGCAATTTAGGGAGGAAAGGGTTATCTAGCTTATGTTACCAGGTCACAATCCCTCACTGAGGTAGTCAGAGCAGGAACTGAAGCACAAACCAAGAAGACTGGTGCATTTTCTCTCTATCTCTCAGTCTCTCTCTGTGTCTCTATCTGTTTTCTATCTATCTATCTGTCTCTCTGTGCGTGTCTCTCCCTCATCTCTGTTTCTCTCTCTCTCTCTCTCTCTCTCTCTCTCTCTCTCTCTCTCTCTCTCTCTCTCTCTCTCTCTCTGAGTAAAAGATTTTAATTTTGTTGTCTTCATAACAAAATCAGCTTAGAACTAGATTACTTGGTCTTTTCTCTTCTTATAACCTCTGAACTCAAAATGCTCGCATCTCTTACTAGCCAGCATTCTCTTAGAATAAGTTAGGCTCAACACACTCAAGTCTCAGCACAATTTTCTTTCTTGTTTTAGCTTTTTTCAGCTTATCTGCCCACCATTGCCACTGTTTCCTGTCATCATGCCACTTTCCCTAGGCATACAAAGAATCCTTGCCCTGTGTTACTTGGTGGCTGCTGCTTGCCACATTTCTCGCAGAAAGTCCGGTGGGTCTTAGGAATATTCAACATTTGCAGAAATTGTATTGGTACAGAAAGCTGCTCTCTCTTACATCCAGGTACCTTTCTTATACAGCTCAGATCCACTTGTCCAATGATGGATCCTCCTGCAATGAACTGGGCTCATCTACATCAATCAGCAATCAAAAAAATACCTCACAGATGTGTCTGCAAGACACATAGGTAACCTCTGATAGGTAACCTCTGTCAGATTTAAGACTCCCTCAGATAACTTTGGGTTGTGTCACATTGATGTATTCTTATGTTTAATCTGTTTCCTACTATCACTTAGATACTTCTCTAACAGCTATTAGGAAATCTATTCTTTTATTCTTTGACTGAGCACAGAAAGTGTGAACTGTAGCATCCTGCTTTCATTCTTATTCCTACATCTAGAAAAGCATCAAAATATAAATGTTTTCTGCCAAATGACTAATATTTTATAAACATATAGAAGAGGTATCTTGTAATGAGCAGACATCTTTTAGTCTGTAATTACAGGTTATATCCAACTTATGATGGTCCAACTTACAATTCTTCAACTTTGCAGTAATGCAAAGTGACACATAGTCAGTAGAAACCCTGCCATGAATGCTCATCTTCCCCTGGGGAGCGTTAAGAGCATCTACTGAGATGCTAGGCAGTCACAACCAACTTTCCGTCAGCCATATGAACATGAAGGACATAAGTAAGAGACCAGCACGTATACTGCTAAGCCAACATGGCTGGTAGGTCGGGTGCATTACATTCATTTTTAACTAATGCTACTTTCAGCCTAAAACTAATTATGTTTTCAACTTGTCGTGGGTTTAGCTGGATGTAATTCCTTACATAGAAGACATCTGCACCACTACATAAGCAGTTACAAATTCAGTAGCTGATAGTCTACTGTATGTCCACAGAAGTGCTCAAGTGATACTGCAAATTATTTTGTGATGTCCTCAGGAGTACTAAGAAAATTAGGCCATATCTAGATTATGGGATAAGGTTGCTAAGATCCAAGAAGAATAAGAAAAAGGATCATGGTGTCTGGATTCCACTGGTACAGGGCACACAAATCATTGTAATAGATTCACTGAACACTGCATCAGGTATGTGGAAAGAAATGGTCATTCAGCTATCACAAGGGGCAGAGTTTACCCAGAAGCGGAAGTATAGTAGCATCTTTGCTGCCCATATATGGGTGTACATAAAGACAAACTAGAGTACTAGAATGGCACTGTCCTAGACAAGATGCAGCATATAATCTAACCAACAAGATTTAAAATATCCTATAAAGATCATCCAACTGCAGGGTTTTTCATTGGCAGTGTCCTGGAGTACATGTATTGACAACTCTCCAATTACATCGTGCCTACTTCCTAAGTAGCACTTTTTTCAAAGATCTGTTTTTATTTTATGAGTATGGTTATTTCCCCCTAATGTCTATCTGTATACCACATATATGCAGTACCTGTAGAGGCCAGAAGAGGGTGTTACATCCTCTTGGAAATGTAGTCACAGATCGCAGTTAGCCATCCTGAGTCTCTCTACCCCCTAAGTACTACTTCCTCAGGAACAGTCAAGAAAACAAAAGCACCTCTCATAGCAGGTGCCCCAAGAATGCCTGAACTGGAAGACTCCACAAAACTCAGTCAGAATCAGGAACTTTGGAATTTCTTTTGTTCATAATACAAATGTATCTGGTATAACTATTCTTCTGCCTAGTCCGAATTTCTTGTCTTTAAAATACACATATTTTTTACTTAGTTACGAAAAATCAATAAAAAGGGTGTTGCCGGGTCGACTCATAAAGAATTTTGCTTTTTATTCTTAATTGATTTTCTTAAAGCAATGCTTACAGAAGATAAAAGCTAACATTTCACTAAAAAGCTTACGCAATACGAGGCCCTACCACACCCTCCTCCTTCCCCTGTATGTGACCCCTGGCGATCACAGCCAAATCCTCTGGCTTTCTTTTGATATTTAGCTGCACATTTTTTAAATACCATGCTTTTAACTGTAGCATAAACTTTGGCATATGTGCTGATTTCTTTAGTCATTACCCACAGTCTTCTGGTTTTGACAGGTGAATATTTAGTTCTCTCCTATCTTCTCCCCCACTTTCTCCATATAGTAGTGTAATAACCTGAGGCTGAAGAGATGACTCAGCAGGTAACAGCATATACTGCTTTCTTATTGAGGACCAGAGTTCAGTTCCCAGCACACATATCAGACAGCTCACACTTCCCTGTGACTTCAGTTCTGGAGATCTGACCCCTTAGACATCTGAGGGCACACATATGCACACACATACACATAATTAAAAATAAAAACAATAATATAATAACTTTAACTTAATTAAGGGCAGTGCTTCCATAATCACACAAAATAAATTTTGTTTACAGAAGAGTCAATCAACCTACTACAAGTACATATTGCTTTTTATAGCATTTTTAGCTTTTCTGTTGAAAACCCTGTTTATAGAATTTACTTTCTTCCTATGAACCTATCATCACTTTCTCCATGTTTTTTTGTCTATCAGCATTATTTCCCTCAATAGACAAATAATCAGTTAATGTATGCCAATTTTGGCAACTATCAGTATCTATTTTGCTGGATCACCATCTCCATGTATGTAGTCCAACACTATTCTTAGTATTTCTGTTAGGGTATGATAAGTGGGTGTCTTAGTTAGGGATTTTCTTGCTGTGAAGAGACACCATGACCATGGCAACTCTTATAAAGAAAAACATTTAAGTGGTGGTACTTACAGTTCAAAGGTTTAACTCGTTATCATCGTGGAAGGAAGCAAAGAAGCATGCAGGCAGGTATGGTGCTAGAGAAGGAGCTGAGAGTTCTTATATCTTGACTCATGGGCAACAGGAAGTGGTCTGAGACACTGAGTGTGGCTTGAGCATATATGAGACCTCAGTGCTTGCTTCCACAGTGACACACTTCCTCCAACAAGACCACATCCACTCCCACAAAGCTACACCTCCTAATAGTATCAATCCCTTTGGGGACCATTTTTTTTCAAACCACCACAGTGGGCTACATCCACTTGGTTGAAGACATCAATAGAACTAAAACACTGAGCCTCCTCCAGGGGACAATCCTTGGACTGTAACCAGGACATTGTCCTTCTCAGTCTCCAGGCTGATTGTCGTCCACTGTATTCTAGACCTCAGCATGACACTGTGACAGCTGATTTCTGGTCCTATGTGACCTACTATTTTCTCTTTCTGGATGCCTTCAATTCCAGACACTTTTTAATTTTTTATTTCTTTTTCTTCCCTATTCAGTTTTCTATTCTCTTTGCCCAGAATGCCTATTGAACTTCTAAAATGACTGTCTGAAATGAGAGCCTTTGCTTTGCTTTCCGTCTCCTTATCTTTACCCTAGACTCTAGGCGTTTCTGGAAAGGTTTTCTTACTCTTACAGGATACAGGTCCATAAGACCCTTTCCCACCACATCTCTAAACTTCCTCCTCTTGAAGATGGCCACCATGCCCTGGGTGGTAAGAACCAAAAACCATTTAAGTATGGGGATGAAAAAGGTAATTTCAAAAATTCAAAAGCATGTAAAACTGTTCCCAGCACACAATAAGAATGCTACAAATTTGTAAATTTTAATTTTAGCTAAATAACAATAGCTAAAGGATGGAGTTGAAAACTTTAATGACATTACTGTACTGTTCACCAGTCTAAACTTCAAAACTCCAAACATAAAACACATTCATTGCTTAAGACATTGTAGTCAAAAATTTCCCTTGCTGTCATGTGATGTGAACATGATAACCACACTATAGAGGAATTCTTACTATCATGGATTTACCTCAAGGATCCAGATAAGGATCCAGATGCTAATTTTAGCTTTATTTGGGATGCCAATTTCTATGTACAGTACTAGTGACATGGTTTCCCTTCACCCCAATTTCATGTGTGGAAAGCTTGCATGACTGCAGTGTGGGGCAGTGGAACTTTTCAGAGGTGGGACCAAATGCAAAGTATTTAGGGCCTGGGGGCTCCATCCTCTCAGTTCATTAATGCTGTCCTGAGAAACTAAGGAAAATATGGTAGAAGGGAATTTGTTCCCATGACAGTAGGTTGCAAGAGGAGGAAGACAAAAAGGAGGAGGAGGAGGAGCAGCAGGCCTAGCTTGAACACACAAACTTCCCTTTGCACTTGGCCAGATACCATTCCACTTTTCTACCACACTGTGGAGACAACAAGAAGGGCTCACAAGAAAGCTGGCAACCATGCTGTTTGGGCCTTCAAGTTACCAGACTCATAAGACAAGCAAACCTATTCCTCTTCCACATTACCCAGTATCCAGTATTTTGTGGTAACAACACAAAATGGATTAAGACAATTACTCTTTTCTTTCTGTCCAATCAAAATTATAGTAATACTTGACACTCTGCCCATTGGTTTTTCTACATCTCCTTAAAGCTGTGGGTCTTGGAGTCATGTACTACTCGCTGAAAACAACTGACACATTTTCTCACAAACGGTCACAGCAAGTTGGGAGCATAGGGGTAGGGGGTAGAAGGAAGGGGAAAAGGGGAGGGTTGAGGAGAACTTGAGGGAATGGGATAGTCAAGATGGAGGAAGGACAGATATGAGAGCAAAGAAAGAGATATCTTGATCGAGGGAGCCATTATGGGGTTAGGAAGAAACCTGGCTCTAGAAAAATTCCCAGGAATCCACAAGGATGACTCCAGCTAAGACCCTAAGCAATAGAGGAGAGGGTGCCTGAACTGGCCTTGCCCTGTAGTCAGACTGATGATTATCTTAAATATCACCATAGAACCTTCGTCCAACAACAGATGGAAACAGAGGCAGAGACCCACATAGGAGCACTGGACTGAGATCCCAAGGTCCAGTTGAAGAGTGGAAGAAGTGAGAATATGAGCAAGGAAGTCAAGACCATGAGGGGTTCACCCTCTGAGACAGTTTTCCTGAGCTAATGGGAGCTCATAAACTCCAACTGGACTGGGAGTGAATGAGCATGGGATCAAACTAGTACCTCTGAATGTGGCTGACAGTTGGGGCAGACTGAGGGGCCACTGGCAGTGGCACTGGGATTTGTCTCTGCTTCATGTACTGACTTTTTGGGATCCTATTCTCTTTGGATGGATACCTTGTTCAACCTAGATGTAGTAGGGAGGGCCTTGGACTTGCCACAGGGCAGGGTGACTTATCCCGCCTTAGGACTGGATGGGGAGAGGTGGAAGGGTGTGTAGAGGGAGTGGAAGGAAGGGAGGGAGTGGGAATTTGGATTGGTATTTTTTTAAGTAATAAAATTATAATTTTTTTTTTTTTTTTTGGTTTTTTCGAGACAGGGTTTCTCTGCAGCTTTTTAGAGCCTGTCCTGGAACTAGCTCTTCTGGACCAGGCTGGTCTCGAACTCAATTTTTAAAAAACGTCACAGTAAGAGGAGAAGACATTAATTTTGTCATAATAATTTTATTTATCCTTAATCACATTTGGTGTTTTTGTTCATTTGCTTAATAAGCCAGGGACAAAGGAAAGAAGGGAAGCACTTCCTAAGTGGCTGGGAGGCTAAGGAAAGAGGATCCAGAGTCAAAGGCCAGCCTTGGGTACATAATAAGATCCTTCCTCAAACAAACAAAAACCACAGCGTCACAAAAGTCTTAAATGATCATGATCAGTAACAGAGTGTCTACCCTGCAAAACAGTGTTCCTATAAGCTTACAGATAATCGTGCTTAACCATGCTCAGTCATCTGTTGGTACAGCCTGTCTCATCTTGGATGGGCAACTTCAGGGAAACAGAAGCTACAAGAAGGAAACATAAGCTCTGTGTGGCAATCATTCCCATTCCTATAAAGGGTAGAAGCCATCTTGCTTCTCTGGGGTCTCTTCAACCACCCAGGTGGGAGAGAGGTTGCCCCTCACTGTGTGTGCCAATAAGCAGTCCTGTCTGCTGAAAGATCTGGCTCTTGTCTCTTCTTCTGCCTTCAATCTCTTTACACCATTCCAGAAATCTAACAACCAGCATGTTGCATTCTGAAACCTCTATTATATCCCTTTTTAAACTTTCTAAAGGAATAAGAATAATATTCATTGTAACTAGTGAAATAATTTTAAGGTTATCGGAAAAAGGATTTTTAAAGACTCCCACACCCTGCCCCCGACAAGGAAATTGAATAGTCTCAATGTAGCTTTCAACTTTTTGTATTTATTACAATGTATATGCATATATACAAAGAAGCTTAAGGGAAAAAGCCAGAAAAACTCACAATGAATTCAGGTATTAACATTAAGAAAAATAGGAACTCACTGCTGGGCATACTGCAGAGAAAGTTTATGACCTTGGGTTTTTACATTGCTCTAAAATGAATCCCAAGGGGGTAAAAAGCAAGGAAATTGGAGAGAAGTTTGATGAAATAACCCAGGAGAGAAAAATAATCACCTAGAAGGGGTCAAACTCAAGGTGAATTTTGAAGAACGAGCTATGGGATTTGCTGAGGACTGTCAGAACTATATGAAGGAGTTCAGTCTGTTTGCCTATTCTTTGGCTAGAATACCTGGGTGGGGTTTTCTATTTGACTTCTTTGTATAATGTAGTCATGATATTAATCCCCTGTCAGATTAATAGATGGCAAAGATCTTCTGTAGGCCAGCACTTCAGTCTAGTGAGTATTTCTTTTGCTGCATGGAGGTTTCTAATTTCATGTAATTCCATGTGTTAATCCTTGCTATTATCCTTGGGCTATTAGAGTGCTATTTGGAAAATCCTCACCTATGGCCTATGTCCTGAAGTGCTTCCCCTACTTTTCCCATAGTAACTTCAAACTTTCAAGTCTTTTGTTTGTTGTTTGTTCCTGTTTTTGATTTTCAAGACAGGGTTTCTCTATGTGGGCCTCACTGTCCTGAAACTTGCTCTCTAGACCAGGCTGGCCTTGAACTCACTGAGATCTGCCTGCCTCTCCTTCTCTTTAAAGGCATGTACCACCACCACCTTGAAAACTTTCAAGTCTTACATTAATACACTTTATTGATTTTGATTTGATTTTTTTTTCTCAGAAAGGAAATGGAGATCTCATTTCACCCATCTACATATAAGTATCCATTTTCCCACAGCATTTGTTAAAGTAGTCAACATTTCTCCAATAGTTGATTTGTCCCCTTTGCCCAAGAACAGTGACTGTAGCTATGTGGGTTATTTCTGGGTCCTCTATTCTACTCCGGGACCACTGTGTCTTCTTTTGTGTCAATGGCCAGGGATTTCATCACTGTGACATGCGTGGTACTATGACACTCTCAGCATTGCTCTTTCTACTAAGATTTCTTCGACTATTGGGAGTCTTTTGTGATGCCATGTGAAATTTAGGTCTTTTTCTGTTTCTGTGGAAACACTGGAATTTTAGTGGGGACTACGGAGACTCTATGTAGAGAGCCGGTTTCACAATATCGTTGTCCTAACCCATTAGCATGGGCTCTCTCTCCATATTCTAGTGTATTCTTCAGTTACCTTCTTCAGTGTTTTATAGGGTTTTTTTTCAGAAGTCTTTCCCCAACATTGTTGTTCCTCAAAACATTTTATGACTGTTATGGATGGACTATTTTTCTTGACTAGTCTTTCCAGGCAAATTCATTACTGATCTTATATGTTGATTTTGTATTCTGCAACTTGGCTAAAAGTGTTCATTAGATCTAAGAGTTTTCCAATGGGATCTTTGGGGACCTTTAGGTACCAGACCATGTCATCTGTAAACATAAATAATTTGATTTCATTCTTTCCTATTTATATCATTTCTTTCTTTATCTTGACTTATTGTTCTGATTAAGGACTCAAACACTATATTGAACTATGAGCTTATGAGTGGTCAGAATGCACACCCCTGTCTCATTTCTGATTTTAGAAAGAAGGCTTTCAGGTTTTCCCTAGTTAGTCTTAGTTTTTCTTAGGTTTGTTTGCCTTACAGCCTTCCTAATACTGAGGAATGTTCTTCCTATTCCTAGTTTCCTCAGAGATTTCTTTTTTTTTCCATTTCATCTGCAATTGTTTTTGGCCAAAATGGGAATATTATACATTTCCTCCTGATAAACACACTGGTGGCCAAATGCTGGCCAACTACATGTGGAAAGTTTCTGTGGCACTTCTAGACATAAGTTTTAACAGCCTCTAAGGATCTGTTATTTCCTCTTTTTCTTCTACCATGACAACTAGCAATGTTTTCAGTACAGATGGGTATATCAGCTTATATCCAGGTATGAAAAATACAAATGCAGAAATGACTGGTTAATCTAATCAATACAGAACATATAAAATTAGTGGAAAATACAGCTTTGCAGTTGCACACTAATAATCCTGTAGGATCACTGTAGTTCAGCTTAATGATCTGTATTTAACTTAGTTAATCCAGAGTGAAGCAGATACTTTTCTAACTTTCTTCTAATTTATTTGAATTTATTCTTTTTATATTCACATTTGTCTGTGTGAGGGTATCAGATCCCTGGAACTAGAGTTACAAACAGTCGTGGACTGCCATGTGGGTGCTGGGAATTGAACCCAGGTCTTCTAGAAGAGCAGCCAATGCTCTTAACTGCTGAGCCATATCTCCAGCCCTGAATTTATTTTTACTTATGAACTCAGTTGTGTGCTCTCCAAATCCACGTGTTGAGATTCTGTCTCCATGTGTGACTGGCTATACTTGGAACTGAGGCATATATTGAAGTATGCTAGCGAACGTTCTGCCACTGTGACAAAATATCTGAACAGCTATGACAGACAAAAGCTTTCATGGGCCCCAAAATTTTGAAAGTTTTCAACTATTATTATCTCCTTTGCTGTAGACCTGTGGCAACACAACACTGTGTCAGAAGTGTGTAGTTAAACCACAACCATTTACATCAGAATCCAGGGAACAAGAGAAAAAGTCCATTTTCCCATAATCCCCTTTGTGCATACACTTACAACAACCTAGAGACTTCCTAAAAAGTCTCATCTCCCAAAAGTTCTACCACCTTTGAAGAACATCACCCTAAGGACCAAACCTTAAGTGCTTGACCTCTGCAGGACATTTGACATCCAAACTCTTACAAGTTGAAAGGGTGGGGCTGGTTCTATAGGATTTGTGTTTATATTTAAAGAGATACCAGAGAGCCCAGACTCTCTCTGCCCACCATGGCAGACACAGCAGTAAGACTTTCATCAGCAAACCAGGAAGACAGCCTCTACCAGGAAGAGAGCTCATGAAGCCTTGTGTTGGGATCTCTAGCTTCCAGAAAAGCAATACACTTCTGTTAATACTATGCTTTGTTTTTCTCTGTAGAGTTTTATTATGGCAGCTTGTTACTCTCTTCTCTAACTTCTTCTGTTGAGTATTTAGCTCTTCTGTTGACCTCACAATGGAAACCAGGACTTATGTTACATTGGGGAAGGGATTTTGCTTTTGTTTCCACAGGAGAAAATATGTTATAGATACTATCAAAATTGATAAAGATTCAATTTGAACAAGAGAGACCTCGTAATTAGAAGAGATGATAGACCATCAAGCAGCATGTCTGTTTAATTTAAACTAACATATAAAACCAACAAATGCTTTTCATTTGATCAGATAGAGACAGTAGAGAATCAATCAGCTTGACAATAAAGAACCTCGCCAAAATTAGGGTTGAGGAAGAGTTTTGCTTCTGTCTTTTCAGGAGAATAAAGGCATCTTGCTGAGGAATCCAAGACTACTGGACAACTGAAAAGCTAAAAAAAAAGGGGGGGACAAATCATGCAGAAAAAAAGGTCTCAAAAAAAGAATAAATTGGCCTATTGTTATATCACCTTTTCAACAGGAAAAATTTCATAAATCTTCCCAAATGTTTGTTTCTGCTGTCTTCTACAGACAGATAATGCAAATTGTCTTTTTGTAGTCCCAGTCTAGTTAAAGGTTCAAGCTTACTTTGGAGTTGGAGTGGGGCTCTCTCCTTCTCTAAACCCAAGCATGCTTATTAAAGTAAAATCCAGAATCTCTTGTCTCATGTCAGCAGAGCTACCTGATATGGGACAGAAGAAAAACTAAAATTAAGGTACTATTTTATTGTCACTAATCTCATAATCCTTTGGTTTTATTTTGACTCTTTAACAGGTTTTCTTAAGGTATAAATATTTTCTCAACACACACACATATCTTATAAAGTATATATTTTGATATATTTAATATATGTTAAAGTTTTTATCATGATATTAATGGTCACATAGAGTACTAATTCTAGAAAAAGACTTTATCTACCTTCCTATAGACTCTGGGCTTGAGTCTCTCAGTTTTCTGCAGTCAACTATAATGATGCCTAACAGTGACTTGTGAGGTCTCCAAAAGAAGGATGTAGCCCCACAACAACATTTCCACTAGGACTATGATAACACCGCTAAGCTGAAAAACAGCACCTGAAGATCAGCTTTGAACTACAAACTGATCAGGACAATTTCGAAGCTGCTAGCTAAAATGATTCAGCCTAACAAACTACGCTAGGACGTCAAACAAGCCCTGCACTTTCCCATTACATAGAGACTGGACAACAAATAACACAGATCTCTCTCCCAGGACTTGACAACTAACCAAATTTTTTCTTTTCAGGATCCCAAAAGATGATGTTGCCCCAGACAGCAGGAAATAAACTTAAGAACACGATGCCCACATCCCAAGAGGTGGGGTGGGTGGTTTTTAGTCATTCATTGGGTTATTGATATTTGTCATTGTTTAGGGTGATTGGTTACAAGTTATTATTGGTAATGGTCAGGAAAAAAGCTAAACAAAGAAGATTAGACTCAGGGTTCTTTTTTGAAAAAAAAAAGGAGGGGATACAGAATTGACAGGATAAAAGGGTAATTATTGAATCTGCTTTTAAAAAGCAACTACTAGTTTTAAATATATTACATTGGATTGGGTTTTTGTATTTTTGTATACAAATTTTATATATTGATACAAATTTGAAATTAATTTTGTTAAAACATATTGTACTCTTGTTTAAGCTATTATACCTATACATCTCATTTGACAATGTAATGCAAATCTAGTCCTTGAAATTTATTATTACTAACTATTTAGGATAATAAGGAAATGCAGATTAGTAATTAGTCACCTATTACAGTCAAACTTGTAGTCATATTAGGTATGTTTTCAATGTCCAACAGAGATATAGTTTAGATAGACAAGTTATCTTCAAACACTTCAGAGATATACAGAATACAACATTTAAGATGTTTTAATAATATAAGTTCTTTTCTTATGACAATGAGACATGTCCACTCCTGACAGCACCAATCTACTTCAGAAAAGATGATGGGCATCAAAAAAACTCCACATGAAGTTTACTTTCCTTATGGCAAAAGTAAGCCACCAGGCAAGAAAATGTTCTTGCCTTAACTGCTAACACTATACTGTCCAAATTGGACAAGCAGAACAGAAAAAAAAAAAAGTGACTACCAAGACAAGGTAGGACAGTCCTTCAAATATCCTGCTTCATGGATAAGTCTGTTGGATATGCTAGGCCTTTAGGCCAAAGATGGATGTCCCAGCATTACAGAAGAACCTTGGGTAACTGTTCAGGCAGCCAGCTGTTTCTGTCATTTCTCACATTTTCGGGTAGTTGCTTGTTCACACTTCCTGCTTGTTCAGTTAATACTATTTCCTTCTCGGGTCTTTGATGGAGTTGAAGACTAGATAGTGTTTGTAGTTTTCTTTGTTTACCAGACTTAGAAAAGAAACTCATTAAAGAGGTATAAAGTGTATAAAGTTGAGAAATATCAAAAGATAGTTTTAGATGGTAATGCAAATTAAGATAGAAAGTGAATTAGGTACAAGACTTTGGACTCACTAAGATAGGATAGATATGGAGTAATTTCTCTGAATTTGTCAAATGCAAATGAATGTATATGTTGCCTTATATATTATATATAGTACATATTACATATAGTTTCTCTTATATTAGTTATAACCCTTTTTTATTTTAGAAAAAAGGGGGAAAACATAGTGATATTTTGTTTGTGATCTAAGAAATAAAATTTGCCTGATGATCAGGGTGCAGAGCTAGCCACACTATTTAGCCAGGCAGTAGTGGCACACATCTTTAATCACCAGCACTCAAGAAGCAGAGCAGTTGTATCTCTGTGAGTTCAAGGCCACCCTGGGCTCTACAGATTTAACTTGTCTAAAAGAGAAATGGCACTCACACAAAGGTGATCCCAGCACTTAGGATCACACACCTTTAATCCCAGCACTAGGGAGGTGGAGACAGGGGTGATATGGCTGCGTGGGGAGAGAATATAAAGCGGGAAGAGATAGGAGCTCATATGCACTTTGAGAATTTAGTCTGAAATGCAGTTTGAGGATTCAGTCTGAGGTTTTGTAGAGACAGCATTCAGTCTGAGCATTCATAGAGACAGGATCACCCCTTTGGTCTGAGCATTGGTAGAGGTAAGAACTCTCTAGTGATTGGCTGCTCTGCTTCTCTAATCTTTTAGCATTTGCCCCGATATCTGGCTCTGGGTTTTGACTAATAACAAAAGTTAGAATTAGTGCTACATTTTTCAAATGTGTTGATTGACTCGATGATTTTCCTCTTTTCTAACAAAAATATTTTAAACTATAAAATGTTTGAGCTAGAATAAGAATTTCACAAGAGTGTTTGCTTGTATGTGCAAGGCAATGATTTTATGAAATAATGAAAATAACGAAATAATAATTAAAAATAAAATAAAGTATTTTAAAATAATTTTAAAAATAAATTTTAAAATAAATGTCCAATAACCACTACTTTGTCTCATATCATAACTATTAAATACTCAACACTTCATTTTAATACTTTCAACTTTGTTGATCAATTATTTTAAATTTTTAAAATATCTGAATATGTGAGTTTTTTCTAGTCTTACATAATCTTTTTTGTATCTTGTTTGTTTGTTTGGTTGGTTGGTTGGTTGGTTGGTTGGTGGTTGGTTGGTTGGTTGGTTGGTTTGAGACAGGTTTTTTTTCTGTGTAGCCCTAACTGTCCTGAAACTCACTCTGTAGATCAGGCTAGTCTTGAAATCATAGAGATCTGCCTGATTCTGCCTACCAAGAGCTGGGACTAAAGACATGTGCTACTACCAAAGGGCTTAGTTTTACCTACCTTATATACCCAAGAGTAAATGACATTGAGACTGGAGGATTTGGTATGATTTTGAAATCTGTTAAAATTATTTTGAGGTCTAATATATGCTCAATTTTTAAATATATTCCATGTGTAAATAAAAAGAATAAATGTCACCTAATTGATGGGTAAATGCACATTGGATTGACTTATTAATTGTGCTGTTTTCAAATTTTCTGTATAATTACTATATTATATCTGCTTAATAAATGCTGAGAGAGATGTGTTAAAAGTATTTGCCTGCCGGGCGGTGGTGGCGCACGCCTTTAATCCCAGCACTCGGGAGGCAGAGGCAGGCGGATCTCTGAGTTCGAGGCCAGCCTGGTCTACAAGAACTAGCTCCAGGACAGGCTCTAGAAACTACAGGGAAACCCTGTCTCGAAAAACCAAAAAAAAAAAAAGTATTTGCCAATTTCTCCTTTCAGAGCTAGAAACTTTCCAATGATATATGTTGAAGCCAAATTCAGTTAGAAGAGTACATGTTTAAAAGTTTAATATGGACTGGAGGAATGGCTCAGTGGTCAAGACAGCTTGCTGGTCCTCCAAGGAACCTGAATTTAGTTCTCAACACCCACATTAGTAAGCTCATAAGTGACTGTAATCCAGCACCAGGGGATTTGTTCCCTTCTGCTGGTGCTCTACTCAGAGCACCTACACAAATTCACATAAATAAAAATAAAATTTTAAATGAAAGTTTAATATTTTGAGTTATGAATGATAACATGTACCTATAATCTCAGCATTCAAGAAGCTGAGGCAGGAGGATCGCTAATTTTAGGCCAAAATGGGCAACACAGTGAGGCCCTATCTCACAAATAAATTAAATTTGGATCTATTATAATAATTTTTATTTATTTTTAATTTTTATTTTTCTCCTATATATATATCTTTTAGTTATTTGTATAATCATTTCCATTCTTACTTTGTAACAATATGTTTTATTATTACTTATAAATAAAAACGTTATTTGTATTTGAGGTGAAAAACTAATCTTTTTAAATATTCAAAAATGTAATATATTATTACTAGTCTGTTCTTTTATTATCATATAATTACTTTATCTTTGATGATTTTTATTTCTCTAGTTTACAGTCTCCATGAATTTAGTTGTATTGTTTTCCTTTCTAATTCTATTTGGCTAGTATATCTTTAACATACTCTGTGTTTTTACACTGTCTTTATGCTTCATAAAGAGCTCCATAAGTCCCACACACATATCTGATATCAAATAATAAATAATAAGAAATATTCTATCTGCATTTTCAGCTATATATATAATCATTCTGTTTTGTGTTTTTGATGAGCTCTTTCTTTTTTTCTTTTTAATTGTTTTTACTGAGCTATATATTTTTCTCTGCTCCATTCCCTGCCTCTCCCCTCCCCTTCAACCCTTTCCCATGGTCCCCATGCTCCCAATTTACTCAGGAGATCTTATTTTTTTCTACTTTCCATGTAGATTAGATCCACGTATGTCTCTCTTAGGGTCCTCTTTGTTGTCTAGGTTCTCTGGGTTTGTGAATTGTAGGTTGGGTTTTTTGTTTTGTTTTGTTCTTATTTTTATTTTGTTTGCTTTATGTCTAGAAGCCACTTATGAGTGAGTACATATTATATTTGTCTTTCTGGGTCTAGGTTACTTCAATATATTGTTTTCTAGATCCATCCATTTGCTGGCAAATTTCAAGATGTCATTTTTTTCCACTGTGTAGTATTCCATTGTGTAAATGTACCATGTCTTCCTTATCCATTCTTCAGTCAAGGGGCAATTAGATTGTTTCCAGGTTCTGGCTATGACAAACAATGCTGCTGTGAACATAGTTGAGCACATGTTCTTGTGGCACGATTGAGCATCCTTTGGATATAAACCCAAAATTGATATTGCTGGGTCTTGAGGTCGGTTATTTCCTAATTTTCTGAGAAACTGCCATACTGACATCCAAAGTTGCTGTACCAGTTTGCACTCCCACCAGCAATGCAGAAGTGTCCCCTTTATCCCATCACCTCTCCAGCATAAGTTGTCATCAGTGTTTTTGATCTTGGCCATTCTTACAAGTGTAAGATTGAATCTCAGAGTTGTTTTAATTTGCATTTCTCTGATGGCTAAGTATGTTGAGCACTTCCTTAAGTGTCTTTCAGCCATTTTAGATTCATCAATTGAGAGTCCTCTCTTTAGGTCTTTATCCAATATTTTTTTTTTGATAATTTGCTCTTTTGATGACCGATTTCTTGAGTTCTTTGCATATTTTGGAGGTCAGCCCTCTGTACAATGTGGGGTTGGTGAAGATCTTTTCCCATTCTGTAAGGCTACCGTTTTGTCTTGTTAACCATGTCCTTTGTTTTACAGAAGCTTCTCAGTCTCAGGAGGTCCCATTTATTAATTATTTCTCCCAGTGTCTATGCTACTTGGATTATATTTAGGATTATATTATCCTGTGTCAATGAATTCAAGTGTACTTCCCACTTTCTCTTCTATGAGGTTCAGTGTGGTTGGTTTTATGTTGAGGTCTTTGAACCATTTGAACTTGAGTTTTTTGCATAGCGATAGATGCGGATTTATTTTCATTCTTCTACATGCTGATATCCAATTATGTCAGCACCATTTATTGAATATGCTTTCTTTTTTCAATTTTATAATTTCTGCTTCTTTATCAAAAATCAGGAGTTTGTAGTGTGTGGATTGATATCCGGGTCTTCAATTCAGTTCTGCTGGTCCTCCTGTCTGTTTTTATACCAATACCAGGCTGTTTTCAGTACTGTAGCTCCATAGTCGAGTTTGAAGTCAGGGATTGTGATGTCTCCAGAAGTTCCTTTATTGTACAGGATTATTTTGGCTATCCTGGGTTTTTGTGCTTTTCCATAAGAAGTTGAGTACTATTATTTTGAGGTCTGTGAAGAATTTTGTTGGGATTTTGATGGGCATTGCATTGAATCTGTAGATTGCTTTGGGTCAGATTGCCATTTTTTTACTATGTTAATTCTACCTACCCAAGAGCATGGGAGATCTTTCCACTTTCTAGTGTCTTCTTCAATTTCTTTCTTCAAAGATTTAAAGTTATTGTCATACTGGTCTTTCACTTGTTTAGTTAGAGTTACTCCAAGATATTTTATATTATTTGTGGCTATTGTGAGGGTAATATTTCTCTGATTACTTTCTCAGCCCATTTATCATTTGTGTAAAAAAGGGCTACTTAATTTCTCGAGTTAATCTTGTATCCTGCTACATTACTGAAGGTGTTTATGAGTTGTAGAAGCTCCTTGGTAGAATTTTTGGGGTCACTTATATAAACTATCATATAATTAGCAAATAGTGAGAGATTGACTTCTTCTTTTCTGATTTGTATCCACTTGATTTCTTTTTGTTGTCTTATTGCTCTAGCTAGAACCTCAAGAATTATATTGAATAGATATGGAGAGAGTGAACAACCATGTCTTGTTCCTGATTTCAGTGAGATCGCTTTGAGTTTCTCTCCATTTAGTTTGATGTCGGCTGTTGGCTTGCTGTATATTGCCTTTATTATGTTTAGGTATGTTCCTTGTATTCCTGCTTTCTCTAAGACCTTTATCATGAAGGGATGTTGTATTTTGTCAGGGGCTTTTTCAGCAACTAATGAGATGATCATGTGGCTCTTTTTTTCAGTTTGTTTATATGGTGGATTACATTGACAAATTTTTGTATGTTGAACCATCCCTCGGTATCTGAGATGAAGCCTACTTGGTTATGGTGGATAATTTTTCTGATGTGTTCTTGGCTTCAATTTGCCAGTATTTTATTGAGTATTTTGCATGGGTGAGATTGGTCTGTAATTCTCTTTATTAGCAATGTCTTTGTGTGGTTTGGATATCAGAGTAATTGTAGTCTTGTAAAAAGAGCTTGGCAATGTTCCTTCCGTAGCCATTGTGTGGAACAATTTGAGGAGTATTGGTATTAGTTCCTCTTTGAAAATCTTGTAGACTTCTGAGCTGAAACCATCTGGTCCTGGGCTTTTTTTTTGGTTAGGAGACTTTTGATGACTGTTTCTATTTCTTTAGTAGTTATAGGTCTATTTAATTTGCTTATCTCATCTTGATTTAATTTTAGCAAGTAATATTTATTCAGAAAATTATTCATTTCCTTTAAGTTTTCCAATTTTGTGGAGTACAGGTTTTTAAAGTATGACCTGATGATTCTCTGGATTTTCTCCATGTATGTTCCCCTTTTCATTTCTGATTTTGTTAATTTGGATATTCTCTCTCTCTCTCTCTCTTTCTCTTTCTCTCTACCTTTTGATTAGTATGGATAAAGGTTTGTTTATTTTGTTGATTTTCTCAAAGAACCAATTCTTTGTCTCACTGATTCTTTGTATTGTTTTCTTTATTTTGTTGATTTCAGCTCTCAGTTTGATTATTTCCTGCTGTCTAGTCCTCCTGGGTGAGTTTGCTTCTTTTTGTTCTAGAGTTTTCAGGTGTTCTGTTAATTCACTAGCATGAGATTTTTCCAGCTTCTTTATGAAGGCATTTAGTTCTATGAACTTCCTTCTTAATATTGCTTTCATAGTGTCCCATGGTTTTGGGTATGTTGTGCCTTCATTTTTGGTGAATTCTAGGAAGGCTTTAATTTCTTCATTTCTTCCTTGACCGTTAGTTATTCAGATGAGCATTGTTTAATTTTCATGTGTTTGTGGGCTTGCTGAAATTAGTGTTGCTGTTGAATTTTAATTTTAAGCCATGGTGATCCAATAAGATATATGGTGTTATTCCAATTTTTTATATCTGTTGAGGTTTGCTTTGTTACCTAGTATGTGGTCAATTTTTGAGAAGATTCCATGAGGTGCAGAGAAGAAGGTATATTCTTTTATGTTTGGATGGAATGTTCTACAGATGTCTGTTAAATCCATTTGAGTCATAACATCTGTTAGTTCCCTTATTTCTCTGTTAAGTTTCTGTCTGGCAGACCTGTCCAGTGGTGAGAGTCGGGTGTTGAAGTTCCCACTATTAGTGTGTGGGGTTTAATGTGTAATTTAAGCTTTAGAAGTGTTTCTTTTACATATGAGGGTGCCCTTGTATTTGGGTCATAGATGTTCAGTATTGAGATTTCCTCTTGATGAATTTTTCCAGTGACTAATATGAAATGTCCTTCGTTGTCTCTTTTGGTTGATTTTAGTTCAAAGTCTATTTTGTTAGAAATTAGGATAGCTATGCCAGCTTGTTTCTTAGGTCCATTTGATTGAATTTTTTTCCCAACCCTTTACTCTGAGATGATGTCTGTCTTTTTATAGGTGATTTGAGTCCATTTATATTAAGGGTTATTAATGACCAGTGATTGCTAATTCCTGTTACTTTAATTTTTGTTGTTGGTGATGTTATTGTGTGTGTTTTTCCCTTCTTTGGGATTTGCTGCTGTGAGATCATCTGTGTTTTTGTTGATGTAGGTAACTTCCTTGGGTTGGAGTTTTCCTTCTAGTAGGGCTAGGTATTGGTTAAATCTAGGTATTGGTTAAATCTGTCATGGAATATCTAGTTTTGTCCGTCTATGGTGATTAAAAGTTTTGCTGGTTATAGTAGTCTGAGCTGGCATCCATGGTCTCTTAATGTCTGCATAACGCTTGACCAGGACCTTCTGGTCTTCATTGTTTCCACTGAGAAGTCAGGTGTAATTCTGATAGGTTTGCCTTTATATGTTATGTGTCCTTTTTCCTTTACAGCTTTTAATATTCTTCCTTTATTCCGTATGTTTAGTGTTTTGATTATTATATGGTGAGGGGACTTTTTTTTGGTCCAGTCTATTTGATGTTCTGTAAGCTTCTTCTAGCTTTATATGCATATCTTTCTTTGTGTTGGGAAAGTTTTCTTCTATGATTATGTTGAATATATTTTTCTGTGCTTTTGAGTTGGACATTTTCTCCTTCTTCTATCCTTATTATTCTTAGGTTTGGTCTTTTCATGGTGTCCCATATTCATGGATATTTTGTGTTAAGTTTTTTTTAGACTTAATGCTTTCTTTGACCAATGAGTCTATTTCCTCTATTATTCAGTGCTTGAGATTCTCTCTTCTATCTCTTAAAGTCTGCTGTTTATGCTTGCATTTGTGGTTCCTGATTGTTTTCCCGTATTTCCATTCCCAGAATTCCCTCAGTTTGTGTTTTCTTTATTGTCTCTATTTCGGTTTTCAAGTCTTGAATCATTTCTTTCATCTGTTTGATTGCTTTTTCTTGGTTTTCTTTAAGGGATTTGTTGATTTCTTCCAATTTTTTTTGTCTTTTCCTTCATTTCTTTGAGAGAATTTTTCATTTTTTCTTTAAGGGCCTCAAACATTCTCTGAGTTACTTTTAGGTCATTTTCTTCTGTTTCATCTATATTGGGGTGTTCAAGTCTGGCTGTTGTAGAGCCACTAGTTTTTGTTGGTATTGTGTTGCTCTTTGTATAATCGAGTGTGTTTTTACCTTGTCTAGCCATCTTTTCCTCTCATTGGTGGTTGGGGCTGTGTCTCTGGTGATCAATCTTCCAGGTGCCAGTGGATCCAACGCTTAGATAATTGCTCCCCATGGTACAGATGGGGCCATGGTTCCAGTCACCCTAAAGGTCACTCGGCGTTCCCAGAGGTCGCTAGGCATTCCAAGGTGTTGCTCTGCAATTCTGGTCGTCATTCAGGCCAGCTTCCATGAAGGTCACTTGCTTTGGGCTGCTCCCACTGAGGTCGCTGGCTCGAGTCTGTACCCGCGTATATCCCTGGCGCAGGCCCGGTGTCCCAGATGTCTCTGGCTCAGGCCTGCTCCCTGTGTGTTTGCTCCCTCGTACCTGCTCCTGCAGAGGTTGCTGACTGGGGCCTGCTCTGGCGGAGGTTGCTTCCTCATGTCAGGTCTGGTCCCTTGGAGGTTGCTGGCTTGAGCATAGTCCTGTGGAAGGCTGCCTCGGAATTTGCTCCCTCATACCTGCTCTGGGAGTCTTTTTTTCTTTCTTTTTTAACTTTTTACTGATTCTTTGTAGCACTGTTTCTCTTGTTCATTTACTCTTTCCTTTGGATTCACTGGGCTACTGTGTGTTTTGATTTTGGTTGTTCTGACTGTAATTCCAAGACAAGGTTGAAGGTATGTGGTAAAAATGGGCATCCTATTCTACTTTCAGATCTTAGGGAGAAGATGTTGATGGTTCACATCTGGTATGATGTCAGCTGTGGGCTTCTTTATGGCCTCTCTCTGCCATCAACCTATACATATTTTGTTCAGTTTTTCTCATAAAAACTTGAATTTTAAGGAAGGCTTCTCTGCATCTATTGAGATGACTACAAGGTTTTATGCATCATCCTGCTAATATTAGATATCACATTTATGGATTTATATTGAACCTTCCTTGTACTCTTGTGATTAATACACTTAATTACAACATCTCATCCTCCTGTGCCCTATTGGTTTGGGATTGCTAGGGTTCTGTTTAGGATTTTTTTTCCAAGGATATCCAAGGATACTTGCCCATAGTTTTCATTTTGGGGATGTGATCTGATTTTATTGTGTGATAATTTTGTCTTTATAGAGTATGTTTGGAAGGAAGAGTTCCTTCCCTTCAACTTTCTGGACTTTGATAAGAACTGGTATCAATTCTGAAAATTTGGATAAAAATTTAGCAATGAGTCTGTCTGGACAAGCATCTTTATCTGCTGAGCCATCTCACAGAACCCCACCCCTTCATTTCTGAAGGGTGTCTTTACAGCATATGGCAGTTTTTCCCCATAAGCACTGTAAATAACCCTCCTACTTCCTCCTGGTCTACACTGTAGTTTTCAGAGGGAAGTGTGCTGTCAAGTAGAAATACCCTTGAGTGTTCCTTTCCTCTTACCACCTTGAGATTCCTGTCTTTGTCTTAAACTTTAAGAACTTTATTATAATAGGTCCAATGGTAAACTTGGTTGAGTTCTATCTGACTGGTGCCTTTTAACCGTCCTCTACCTGGGTACTGACATCTTTCCCTAGATCTGGGGAACTTTCTGGTATCTGTCTTGAACATGTATACTATCCCTTTGGTATGGTCAAGGCTCACTTGAAACCTAACAGCCTGAATACTACCCAGTATGATCTACACATGCAATTCTCTTCAAAATATTCGCCCTTTTAATGCTGTACCAAACTTCTTGTGCATTACCTTCAATCCTCCTCCTCCTTGCTTTCTTTGGTTTTGTTTTTCTCCCTTTACTGTGTATTTTCTTTTTTTTAAAGATTTATTTATTTATAATGTATACAACATTCCTTCCATGTTTGCTTGCATGTCAGAAGAGGGCACCAGATCTCATTATAGATGGTTGTGAGCCACCATGTGGTTGCTGGGAATTGAACTCAGGACCTCTGGAAGCGCAGTCAGTGCTCTTAACCTCTGAGCCATCTCTCGAGCCCATGAGCCATCTCTCCAGCCCTACTGTGTATTTTCAAACAGTCCATCCTGGACCTCACTGATTATTTCCTCTGTTTGATGGATTCTGCTATGAGTGCCTTCCATTATGTTTATCATTTTATTGAGTATACTTTTTAGTTTAAGGATTTCTGTTAAATTTTTTATTACTTCAATCTTTTTGTTGTTTCTCTGATAAAGCACTGAGATGTTTCTCTAAGTTTTCTTGAAGTTTATTGGGCTTCCTTAAAACAAGTCTTTGAAAAAATTTGCCCCTAGTTCATACATGTTGACAGCTTTATGACCAGTTTTTGCTGCTTTATTTTAATCCATTAGGTAGGATGCTCCTGAAATCATGTTGGTATATGAAGAAGTCTACACTCTGAAGTATTTATTTTAAACTTTGTAATCAGACTTTGTGGCTATCCTTCCAGAAATTCTAAGCAGGGTGCTTCCTCTCACAATAAAAGCCATAGCCACTATTTTATCCTACAGCAAGATTTACTATGTCTACAATCAGAGTACTGCTCCTATTTCAGCACTAGAGGGATCTCCAAGGTCACATTTTTTCAAAAATCCAACTCGTGTTGTTTAGGATTCTCTGAAGGAGTGCTTTTAAAATGTTAGTGCATTCTTGAATGGCTCCTCCAGTAGGAAGATTCAACACATGCAAGTCAATAAATGTGGTATCACACTAACAGAATCAAGGATTAACCACCATATGACCACCACAATAGATGAAGAAAAGGCATTCCTTAGAATTTGTCATTCAGTCAAGAGAAAAACAAGACCATTTATGTACTTTAACATAGTAATGGCCATTTAAAAGGCCATTTATACATAATACTAAGTGTGGAAATGTTGAAACCTTTATAAACTAGGACAAGATAAAGATGCACACTTCCATCATCTTTTTGTTGCTGGACTGAACCCCCAGAGCCTTGCACATTCTATATCCCCAATCCACAATTGAATGCTTTCTCCACTTTCATTCAACATATTCCTGAAGTCCTCACCACTATCAGACAACAGAAATAAATAGAGGGCAATTAAAACCAGAAAGAGATGTTAAACTGTCCCTGTCCAGAAAACAATCCCTAAGAGCCTACCAAACACCTGTCAACTGATAAAAGTCACAATGTTGCAGGATACAAACCCAATATACAAAAATCAGTAGTGTTTCTATAAACTAATATTTTTTGAAAAGGGAAATCAGAAAAACAATCTTACTCAAAATAAATAGTAAGCAAATAAATAACCTAGAAATAAATTTAACCAAGGAAGTAAAAGATCTGTACAACAAACATGATGAAGGGGTGGGGAGGAACTCCGGCTATAACTGCATTCTTTTTTTTTTTTTTTTTTTTGGTTTTTCGAGACAGGGTTTCCCTGTAGTTTCTAGAGCCTGTCCTGGAACTAGCTCTTGTAGACCAGGCTGGCCTCGAACTCAGAGATCCGCCTGCCTCTGCCTCCCGAGTGCTGGGATTAAAGGCGTGCGCCACCACTGCCCGGCTATAACTGTATTCTTGAAAAGCATGAGAACCAGAGTTTGATCCTCAGAACCCACATTTTTTCAAGAGAAAATGCTAGAAGCTGGAGAGGTGTTTGGCAGTTAAAAGCTCTTGCTGGCTCTTGGTCTGGTTCCCTGCGTTCATGTCAGGCAGCTCACAACTTCCTGCACTCCAGTTCCAGAGGATTCAATGCCATCTTCTGGTCTCTGTGGGTATCTGCACATATGTGGCATATACTCACAGACACACACATACACATAAGTTAAAAATAAAAACACAACCTTGGAGGTTGGCTCAGTGGTTAAGATTGCTTGCTGCTCTTCTAGAGGATCTAAGTTCCCAATATCCATGATGGGCAGCTTATACAACTTTCTGTTACGTCCATTACAGGTGATCTGATACATTTCTTACCATCACAAGCATCCACATACATGGCATCTGCACACTCAGTCACATACACATAAATAAAAATAACATAAAAGGTAAATAAGTAAATCTCTTTTCTTTTTTCTTTTTTTTTTTTTTTTTTTTTGGTTTTTCGAGACAGGGTTTCTCTGCAGCTTTTTTTTTAGAGCCTGTCCTGGAACTAGCTCTTGTAGACCAGGCTGGCCTCGAACTCACAGAGATCCGTCTGCCTCTGCCTCCCGAGTGCTGGGATTAAAGGCGTGCGCCACCACCGCCCGTTAAATCTCTTTTAAAAATATAAATATGGGCCAGGCGGTGGTGGTACACGCCTTTAATTCCAGCACTTGGAAGGCAGAGGCAGGTGGATCTCTGTGAGTTCAAGCCTTGCCTACAAGAATAAGAACTAGTTCCAGGACAAGCTTTGACAGGCGCCAAAGCTACAAAGAAACCCTGTCTCAAAAAACAAAACAAAACACACACACACACACACACACACACACACACACACACAAATATATATATATACATATATATATTGTTGGCACCTAAGGAATGATATCTGAGGTTGATCTCTTTGGTCTCTACTTGCATGTGCACATGCACAGACAAGCATGAGCAGCCCCCACATACATGAGCACACTCACACCAAAGACAGCCACTAAAGAGGAACCAGAGTGTAGCTCAGAATTCATTCTGAGCATGTGAGGTTTGGGTTCAATCTCAAGAACTGAGAGCAAAGAGGGATGCTGAAAAGAACACACACAAAACAAGGAAAAGGCATGTCATATTCACTGACTGGAATAACCAATATTCTTAAAATGCCTATATGACCCACTATGATTTTTAGATTTGATGTAATCCTTTTCAAAACATCAGTAACATTCTTCACATAGAAAATGTAATCCTTAAATGCCAATCAAAACTACACTCAGCTCAGTCAAAATAGCTATCTTCAAGAAATCAAATAAGCCTTTATGATGGCTCCTTATATGTCATTCATGAGAATATAAATCAGTGCAACCACTATGGAAGTTAGTATGGAAGTTCCTCAAAAAATTAAAAATAGAAAGTATGATCCAACTATATATATCCTTCCTAAGGAATTACTTCAAGGATTCCAAGTAAGTGTCCCACAGCAATACAACACATCTACATCTATATCTATTGCTTTACTTCTCACAGTAGTCTATCTAGATTCAATAGATGGAAGGATAAAAACTATGGTACACACGCAACGTGGAGTTTTGTTGCACTCTAAAGAAGACTGGAATTATGGCATCCTCAGGAAAGTAGACATAGCTGAAAATCATGTGGTAGGCAAAATAAGCCAAATCCGCAATATATCACATTTTCTCCCATATGTAGACCCTAGACTGAAGTGTGTGTGTGTGTGTGTGTGTGTGTGTGTGTGTGTGTGTGTGACACAAAAATGGGACATAAAAACGGGAAGGTGTCATTGAGAGGAGAAGAGGTCTCGGAGAGTGGAAGGAAAACAGGAAAAAATAATGTCTGTGTTATGAAAGCAGTAGCAGAGACCATTTGGGAAAAGGAAGGAGACCAACAAGAAGAATGGAGCAGGGACAGAGGACAAGGTAGGCAAATAGCAACAAGGCATGCCTTTAGATGTATGCATGAGAATGGCACAATGAAAGCCATTTCTTTTTATGCTAAACTAAAAGTTAGTTTAAAAAAAACAAAACTTGCAAACAGCTAAAACGCCCTTCAACAGCAAATGGGACCACTATACAATAGAATACTGCTCAACAGAGAGAGGACCCAAGCCACACATACACAGAGGACACAGGAGGATATCAAAAGCATTGTAATGAATAGAATCATTCCCCTTAATGGATTGTCTACATGAGGCAAAATCTAATGTCAGGGAACAAGTGTTAGTCAAGCACTGAGAAGGGAGAAGGCTTGGCGAAAGAAACGTGGAACTTGCATACACTGATTGTATCCAAATTGTGATTGGTGGTTATATGGAACTGTACATACACTAGGAACCAAAATACACTAAGTCATTGAGATGTTCGTTTTATGTTATGCTAATAATTAAGTTTTTAATAGAAATAGAACTTAGATGAAGGCAAACATGCACAGGCTTAGCTCGGGTGCCCTGGAAAGCACGTGGCAGCATCCAAGTAGTTGTTCTCCTTTGCCTCCCACTTCCATTCTTGGAGTATTCACTCCTCAGAAGTGTGGCTTTATATTCAAATGCCTTTATACATAAATGGAACACAAAGGATTTCATATAAGATTATTATAAAAGAAGAAGAAAGTCTTCCTGTCTATTTGTGTATAATATAAATGCATAGCTATCATAAGGGAATCTAAAGAATGGATCCTGTTCTATTGTGAACCTCTAAAACTTTACTTCTCACCAATGGCTACCAGGGCATAAGAATTCTTCCCAAATTAAATGTGGACTTGACAAAATACAGTTAACTCTTCTGGATAAGTTATAACATTATAGGGAATGTTTTGGAATATGAAGACAACTTAATGGCATTCAGATATTTTCTTGGCAGCTTTTAAAAGCATTATTTAACAGAAAAGAATTCTATTTCCATGAAGCGAACAGAGATTGAGATCTTTTATCTTTCAGCCCTGCTCATTACTCTCATAGAAGTGGGAATCTGCCAATCATAAAAAGGTTCCTCTCTTTTGCCTCTTAAACAACAGCATTAAACTTGCTCATCAGATGCCCATGTTCATCATTCCCATCCCGGTGTCAAGCACTACCTTCTCCTGATGATCCTCTTTCTAACTAAAATGAAAGATTATGGAGCTGGAGAGGCAGCTCAGCAGTGAGTATTGGCAGCTCCTCCAGAGAGGACTGAGGTTCAATTCCCAACACCTGTATGGAGGCTCACAAACATCTGAAACTCCAGTGGCCGTGAATCTGACGCTCTCTATTGGCCTCTGCAGGTGCCTGCATGTGGTACACAGACATACATGGAGGCAAAACACCCAGATACATAAAATAAGAATAACTCTTTTTTAAAAAAATAAAAAGATGAAAGCTTGTAAAGGGTGACAAATAGCCTGCCTAAGCTATTCCTAACCTCCTGGAATTAAATAAGACCACATCAAATGAAGGCACTGGCTGTCTGACATGGTGGAGTCACTGAAGGGGGGAGTGGAAGCAGAAAAGGAACCAGGAATGCCTGAGCAACGAAGGACAAAACAGGTCATTATCACCACCTTCTTCCTCTGCTCTCCTTGCTAACTCAGATTTCATTTCTCCTTTCACTCAGCTAACTACACTTAACACAGGCAAACTTATTTACTCTAGTTTTTTGAGAATTTTCTGGGGAAGAAAGTTTCATCACTCGAGGTTCTGGGAACAAACCTGAGGCCTAATGCATGCTAGACATTCCTGTATGGCTGAGACACATCCCCAACCTTTCACTCTTGTTTCAGCCTCCCTTCCTTTCATACGTCTTCTCAGTAGGGTATCTCTAAAGAGTATTAAACCATAGGGTCTGTTCATTTATTTGCTTATTTAAGAGAAATGGCTGACTATGCTGCTCAGGTTAGCCTCAAACTCCTGTGCTCAAGCAACCCTACCTTAGCCTCTACCTTAACCTTACCTTGGCACTACAGACTCACACTACCACATCCAGCTGTAGATTTCTGAATTTTTCTTTAAAACATTTGTTGCAGAATGGATGATGGTGCACACCTTTAATCCCAGCACTCAGGAGGCAAAGGCAGGTGGATCTCTATGAGTTTAAGACCAGCGTGATCTACGTAGAGAGTTCTAGGCCAGCCAGGGCTACATAGCAAAACCCTGTCTCAAATAAACAAACAACAAAATACTTATTGCAGATCCCAGCAACTTCTCTCTGCTATTCCCAGGAATTTCCAGTTCTCAGATTCTCTATTACTACACCCAGCATTCCACTATCTGACACTTGACAACCCACAGTCTCTTCATCTCACCTCACTATCTTCAACATCTTATACAACAGTCTAATGAGGATGCACGTTACATACGGACTGCCTCCCATTTAAAGTGCTCAACAGAGCTTCGTGGGTTTGCAGAATTGCACCCCCATCACCAGTTTCAGAAAGTTTTGTTGACCCTGTCCCCACCAAATGAGCTCAAATGTCCATCAGAAGCAGTTTCCCACTTCCTAATTTCCAGCTCACCAGTAACAATCTTCTTTTCATTTTGTAGATTCACTTATTCTGGCCAGTTCATTAATTATATACTATGTAGTATCTTGTGAGTACTTCCAATGTTATAAATTTTATCTTATAATTCTCATTTGTTCCTAATGTACACATCTCACTTGCCCTCTAGGTTTAAGGTCACTGAAAGAAGTAGTATGTTAGAAGCATCTTCAATGCCCTTTGTAAATCACTTGAAAAAAACTTATTGAAAACGAGTAAATAGCTGGGTAGTGGTGGCACAAACCTTTAATCCCAGAATTTGGGAGGCAGAGGCAGGTGGATCTCTGAGTCCAAGGCTAGCCTGGTCTATGAAGCAAGCTCCAGGACAGTCAGGGCTATTGCACAGAGAAATCATGTCTTGAAAAACAAAAACAAAAAAAAAAACAAAAAAATGGATATATAGATTTCTTTCACTACAGTTCTTTTTTATTTTTTTAATTTATTTATTATGTACACAGTGTTCAGCCTCCATGTATGCCTGCAGGCCAGAAGAGGGCACCAGATCTCATTACAGATGGTTATGAGCCACCATGTGGTTGCTGGGAATTGAACTCAGGACCTCAGGAGGAGCAGTCAGTGCTCTTAACCTCTGAGCCATCTCTCCAGCCCCCTGGTTTTTTTAATCTCATTGATATACTCCCTGCATATTAACATACTGCTTTTAACTATGAACGATTTTTTTTCCATACAGAAAGTTTAAGATTAAGGAAACATAAAGAAAGAGGGAGTAGAAATTATTTTAAAAGCAGAAGAATAGGAAGAGTGTTGTGAAACCCATCTTCTAGACACAGCCATTGCAAACTCAAACTCATGGCTCACAGCAGACTTGAACACCTGTACACGATGTGAATTGTGAACACCCCCATCACAGATGGTGAGAGGCTCCGAGTATGTACTTCTGAGGAGCCGTTGGCATTTGATCATTGCTAGGGAAGGCAGAGTCATTGTCTTCAGAGGTGGAGCCGCTGTTAAGCTGCCCATGATTCAGCAAACAGCACCCACTTATGCTCACACAAGCAATCTGGTTTTGTGGGTCGCACAAAACAAAACAAAGCACATGGAAGTGGAAGGGAGATTTGCTGAGAAGGAGATTAGCAGAAGTGGGAGGGGTGAGAGAGTAGTTGGGATGAAAGTGAGTAAAATATAGTGTGAATGAGTTTGTGAGTGTGTGTGTGAAGCTTTCAGATAATTCTCAAATTTTTAGGTAAAACACTAACAGAATAGCTGGGCAATATGGTGTACACCAGAGGCAGGCAGATCTCGAGTTCAAGGCCAGACTGATCTACAAACTGAGTTCTAGGACAGCCAGAGCTAAACAGAGAAACCCTGTCTCAAAAAAAGACTGAAAGAGAATGTTTCTTCTCTTCAATAATTATATCTTCTTGTTGTTGCTGTCTTGTTTTAACAGTTATCTTACGAGGCGGAGTATGTGGCAGTCACAGGAAAGACTGGAGGAGTCAGTTTTCTCTTTTCCAGGTGAATCTAGGGTATAGAACTTAGGCCATTGGGCCTGGCTGCCAATGCCCTGAGTCATCTAATTGCCTTTTTTATTTATTTGAATTCTCTTGTCTTAGGTTGATTCCTTCTTTGACTTACTAATTCACCATTGGACCTGATTTTACTTACCTTTCTCAGCATGTACTCAAAGCAAGGGCAGACAAAAATCAGGGACTCCTATGAATTGAACTAGTTTGCTTATTTAAAGTATAACAGTGTTCATTCTTTCATCCTAAAAATATGTATTAAGAATATGCTATGCATAACACATACCTGTGAAGGCAATGAGAACATAATATTAAACAAAATAAGCCAGGCCCTTGCTCCATGGATCTCTTGTTGTAATGAAACAAAAATAAACAAGGCATACAATAAATAAAATAGTTATAGATTATGAATGGAAGGAATAAAACAGGTTATAATACTAGAGAATGTGTAAATGGACCATCCCAGGCTCCAGAGAACTTTTAAGTAGTATCCCTCTCTCTCTCTCTCTCTCTCTCTCTCTGTCTCTGTCTCTCTCTCTCTCTCTCTCTCTCTCTCTCTCTCTCACACACACACACACACACACACACACACACACACACACACCACACAGGTTCCTACCCCAGGTTCACATGTTTTGAGCCTTGCTCCCCAGCTGGTGGTGCTATTTTCAAGACTGTAGAAGCTATAGCAACTAGGCTTAGCAGAAGGAAGTAGATGACTTAGGTAGGTCCCTGGGAGTATATTATCCTGAGCTCCTTCCTGTCACCCACTCTGCTTCACAGCCATGGACTAATAAGCAGCTTCTGTTATAATGCCTTCCCAACACAATGGACTGAAATCAGGGCACAATTGAACCTTTCTTCTCTGTCAGGTAGTTTTTGACAGCAACAAAAAAAAGTAACTAGTGAAATGCTTAGGTAATAAAAACTAGATTGCAAATCTATTTAACTCTAGGGGTAGGGCCTAGCTCAGTGGTATGGTGCATGCCAAGCATGTATAAAGTCCTGGATTATGTCCCCAAAACTGACATATTTTTAATCTAACCATAATACCACTAATGACCATAATTTCACAAAGATTGATAACTTTTTAGATAATTATACTTTGAAGTACAACTCTTTGATAAAAAGTGATCAGATAACCTCAATCAGCTTAAATACAACCTATACTTTCTGCTGACAAGCTTTAAGAATAACATTTGCTTTGATATTTCTAAATACAGTAAAAATTAAATTGTCTTGCATTGAATCAGTAAAACTTTTATACTTTTTGATAAATTGGTTGTTTCAAAATACTTTCTATCCTCTTTTTCTACAACATCTGATAAATACTTATCCTAGGCACAAATGTCCATATTTAACTTTTTATTTTTATTAAGTTTTTAGACAGGGCCTCTCTATGTAACCCAGGCTGGCCTGGAACTCAGAGACACATCTGCCTGTGCCTCCTGCCCCAGCCGGTCTGACTCTGTTAAGCTCACTGTCACTCCTTCCCCCACTCCAGCACTTTGCTTCTGGGTGTGGGGTGTCCTAACTTTCAGTAGACTGAAGCAGGCATTTGTGAACAAATGTATCTTTCCATAGCAATATTAACCCTTTAAATAAGTAAACTACTTCAACTGAGATGGAGTCTTTCTCGTTATGTGGCTCAGACTGGCCTGGAACTCACAGCTCTCCTGGCCCAGGGTCCTGAGTGCTGAGAGTAGAGGCCAACACCACCTGCCATGCCAGTCAAGGCTGGAGATGAAGTTGTGGGCTTCTTTCCACTTTAGCCCAGTTCTTCCTCTTTTTCAGGATTACTTCAAAATGATGCCAAATAAAATCCTTCACCTAGAATTTTGTTCATGCATCACAAACTAAGCAAGTAAACCTTTATTTTATTTAAAATAAATTAGCAATTCTTTCTAATTCTTTGTTTAACCCTAAGAAAAGTGATACAGTTCATTTTAAGTGTAAAACTAAGTATACTTAGTTTCATGTCTGTGTGTCAAAGGAAAATAACAAACTTAATGAGGAATGCAAAAAAAAAATAAAAAACACGGAGACCCCATTAGTTTAAAGATACAAGGAGCAGCCAAAGATGACAAACATGACTGAAATTCAAAACATGCTGGAAGAGGGAGTAGGCACTCAACACATAAGTTGGTGTTTTGAATTTTCTTTCTCTGTGGGTATAATTGTACCTTATTTTCTTATAATGATTTATTGAGGTAAATATTCTGTATGGTTTAACAGCTACAGCTTCAAAGTGTCAGGCACAAGCTCTCCTTTATTCATGAGGCAGCTGAGTATTGGGATGTGAATTCACTTCTGTATTCTGGGACTTGGCAAAGTTTGTTTTAAAGTCCTTATAAAGAATTCATGTTGATGTAGTCTATTCAAATGTGAAAACACTGTGCTGTAATGAGTGAAATAGAAAACCTTTACAGTAATTCTGCAGAAAAAAAGTAAATAAATTGAAGTAAGACACACAGAATTTCTTTCAGCAAAGTACAGAATGCCCCTGAGTTCATCTCAAAATACATTTTCAGGTTTAGGAGATGCCTACAAACCCGTAACTGGGTAGCAGCTAAACTGGGGATTGAATTTAAAATCAAGACAAAAAGAAAATGATCAGAATTAGAATAAACCTCAGTAATAGTCACCTGAAAGTCTTCTGGGCTGATTTTCAATATGCACAGACTGCCACTCTGGGACCAAAGTCTATCCAAAGGCAACTAGTAAAAACAACCACATGCCAGATAGAAACTTCATAGTTTTGAAAGGGGAAATAAGTAATTTACCAGATGTGTCTGCTTTAAAAGTATCATGCCAATAGAAGTTAGACACAGACACCTAAGGCACAGAGAGACTTTAGTAACTCATCTCTCTGCTTGTCGAAGCCAAGTCTTCATACAGGAAATCCATAACTTTGCCAGGAAATAGATATACCTTAAATAAATAATCTCTGCACAAAGTGGACACAACCTATATGCACAGTAGCTCCCTGGTGCATCAATACTCCTACCCACAGGCCATAGTAGCATTGTGATTCTAGGACCTTAGTTTGACTACTATCACCCATATCCAGCAGTTTATAAATGCATTTAATACCAACTCCAGGGGATCTGCTACCTTCCTCTGGTCTCAGAGGTCACCTACACACACATGTACATACTCACACAGAGACGTACACATACACAGTTAAAAACTACAAGTAAATTTTTTTTTTTTTTTTGGTTTTTCGAGACAGGGTTTCCCTGTAGTTTCTAGAGCCTGTCCTGGAACTAGCTCTTGTAGACCAGGCTGGCCTCGAACTCAGAGATCTGCCTGCCTCTGCCTCCCGAGTGCTGGGATTAAAGGCGTGTGCCACCACCGCCCGGCTACAAGGAAAAATTTTTAAAAACGGTTGGGGACCAGCCTCGACAAAAATACCTCTCACTAGGGTAAGGGCGTGAGGATTAGAAATATAGTAAAGAATATGAAGATGAGAATGAAAATAATAAAATTAAGAAATATATAGGAGAGTATTGGAGGGAATTTCCATGAGTACTAAAAATTTGCCCGCATTTAATTTCCAACTACTTAAAATAACCTTGATCCCAAAAGGTAGGCACTTGGTACAAATGATCTATTTTTCTACTACAAAAATTATTGAATACTGTGTGTGTGTGTGTGTATGTGTGTGTGTGTACCTATTATTTTGTAAGCTAACTTTAAAATTAACTTAAAATATAGTATTTAGTTCTGGCGTTTTTGTGTAGTTTTTGTTGTGGTACTTACTAGGGACTCAATGTAGGATCCCAAGCATGCTAGGCAAATGTTCCATTGAGATATACTCTCAACCCCAGCATTTTCTATATGCAATTTCTATATAGCTTTTGACAAACAGAATTTGCAGAAACAATTTAATATCTTTGACTGGTGGTT
Organism: Arvicola amphibius; assembly: GCF_903992535.2. Taxonomy (NCBI): domain Eukaryota; kingdom Metazoa; phylum Chordata; class Mammalia; order Rodentia; family Cricetidae; genus Arvicola; species Arvicola amphibius. Next base: position 118,034,346 of record NC_052047.1, read on the forward strand.
ATGCACACTCAACTGATTCAGTTTCAAAGACCATCACAAAGCTAGAACAGAAAGGAACTAGTATCAATCAGGTATTCTACATTTGTCAGAAAGATCCGGTGGACAGCTCATTAATCCTCACAAGCACGTGTAGGAAGCAGTTATCCCTTCTTCTAAAGATGAGAAAGCCAGGATACAGTAACTTAAAATGAAGTGTTGCCCGTTATACAACTAGTAAGCAGCAGAGAGTTAGAATTCAAACCAGATGCTGCCAAATCCAACGGCTGCATCTCTGCTATCTAGTGACTTATTAGCATTCAGGGTCACCACAATCACTTGCTTCTTACTACTGACCTCTCTTGGGCTCCAAAGACTATACTCTCTTGGCTTATTCCATCCTCACCTATAGCCAATGCCTCTCAGGGGCACTGATTCTGTGTCTTCTCTCTGACTTAAGTCCTAATGTTCCTGCCAGGCAGGCCAGGGCCCTCTGAGAAAGTTCTCCTTTCCTGTGTAACTTCATCTACTCTCTTGGTTTAGTACACTCTTATTTAAAATACTCACTCCCTCGCCCCTAAAAATAGCAACATTTTGGAAACAATACAAAATAAATATCCTATAAGATAAAGTGCTGTTATCTGATTGAAGTCCTGATTTGCTGATTATCTATTCCATGTGTTAACTAATATGAACTTCGAGTTTGACTAATATCTTCTCTGTCTATTGTTCAAACCAGAAACTCAACAGCCATCCCATTGCTTCATTTCCATTATCCCCAATATCCTTAAAGTAAACTTCTTGAGGAAATCATACTTCATCCCTATGTTTTCTTGATAGGCAGTTTAGGTCTCTAGAATGGAAACAAAATGTAAAATGTGTACACTTCTGAAAGTAAACAATAAACTAGCTGGTGTGGCAATTGATGCTTGTCATTTCAGTACTCAAGAGGCTGAAGTACAGGATTGCCCAGAGTTTGAGACCAGGCTATGCTACAGAGAGGACAGTGGGGAGAGGGGAGGAAAAAGGAAGGAAGGGAGGGAAAAGAGAGGGAGGGATGGGAAAATGGAAGGAGTGAAGGAGAGAGGGAGGATAAAATAGGAGTTGAAGAGTTAGTTGCTCTTGCAGAGGACCCAGCTTTGATTCCCAGCACCAACATGACAGCATACAACTATCTGTAAGTAAAGTTTCAGGAGCTCCACCTCTCAGTCAGTAGACAGCACACATACATGTAGTGCTTAATACATATAAGCAAGTGAAACACTCACACATAAAATAATTTTTTTGGTTTTTCAAGAATAAAGTAAAATTTTAAAAAGCAATAAAATATAAGTTCTTGTATTGTTAGCATTGTAATGCTATTTATTTCTAAAAATGATAACTATTTCATCTATACTATAGTTCTAAGAAGTTTATATAGGTTTTCTAAGTGAATAAGGAAGATAATTGTATATAATTGCTCTAGAAAAAATATTGCTTCCATGAACCTTTTTATTTGACTGATTTCCCAATTACCCCATGATTACTAAATTTCCAAGTTCCCTTTGTCAACTTCATTGCTTTCCCCCATAAAGGACTTTTGGTTTTCCATATGCCTTCATGGTTTACCTACCAGCACTTCTGTGTGTTGTATCCCTTCATTTTCTTTGGGCATGTTTTCCCACCAGACACAGATCTTGCTATTGCTCATTCCAATATACACAGATTGCTTTGAAATATTCTGGGCTTCTATCGTCTTCAAAGCTCTAAGCTGAAAGTTGTCATTCAGAATCTGTCATGGCAGCCTGTTAGAAAAGTTTTAAAACATTAAATTTAGTAGTAGAGTTCAGAGCACTTTCCTGCTTGTTCTAGAAACTCAAATTCTTGTAGAGCTAGTTAATAGCCCATTGTTAGAGTTCCCTTTGATGGGAAGCTGCTAAAGGTATGCTTGGCTGTAAGTCACAGCCACCTTGTACAGCATGGAGCGTTGCCCAGTCTATCATAGGAAGCCCAAATGTCTGCTCTCCAATATCGTAACCGACAGCTGCCTGTAACTTCTGGGTCCTGGAAGTGTGCCTGCCTCTGACTGAGATGTGCTGTAGTATTAAAATATATATAAGATTGCTGAAGAAAAGAGGATATTTCACGACCTATATATATTTATTATGATTACATGTGATTATGATTACTATATAACACTTCTACTATTTTATGACTATTGGGTCTTCTAATTTTACCTGTTTCTTTTTATTTTACTTTTTTAAAAGATTTGTTTTTGTTTTTTTTTTTTTTTGGTTTTTCGAGACAGGGTTTCCCTGTAGTTTCTAGAGCCTGTCCTGGAACTAGCTCTTGTAGACCAGGCTGGCCTCGAACTCAGAGATCCGCCTGCCTCTGCTGGGATTAAAGGCGTGCGCCACCACCGCCCGGCTTAAAAGATTTGTTTTTATGTATATGAATATGTATGTACTTCCCTTTTCTCTCTTGCTTGCTCTGTATTTTGTGTGTGTGAGAGCGTGTGTGTGTGTGAGCGTGTGTGTGTGTGTGTGTGTGTGTGTGCATGCATACGAATGTGCAGTGCCAAAGGAGATCAAAAGATGGCATCAGATCCCTGCCAGTGGAGTTGCAGGTGACTGTGAGCTGCCCACCTGGGAATTAGAAGTTAAACCCAGGTCCTCTACATGGATGCTATGCACTCTTAACTCCTGAGCCATCTTCCCAGCCTCAACTTTTTATTTTTCATGGTGTATCTACAGAAAAATCTGAATTACATATGACTCATATTTGTGACATTATACAACTGTTTCCATAACATATGAGTTTTTAAAAATTAGCTTGTGGTGTTTTATTTTCCCTGAAGAAACAGCTTATCATTAATATGTTGTTGTGGATTGTCTAAATGAAGCAAGTTCCTTGGTGAAACTTAGTCATTCAGAAAATTAGGAAGTGAAAGAGTGAAACGATTAGACAGTAAACATTAATTATCTCTCTGCTCAGAGTAGAAAACACTATATATCCAAGACAGTCCCAACAGTTTAAGGAATAAAAGATTATTCTGAGCCACGCAGTGGTGGTGCTTGCCTTTAATTCCAGCACTCAGGAGGCAGAGGTAAGTTGATTTCTGTGGGTTCGAGGCCATCCTGGTCTACAAAGTGAGTTCCAGGGCTATTACAGAGTGAAACCCTGTTTTAGAAAACAAAAATTATTCTGTCAAAAAAGTAAATAATATAAAAACAATAGTTTATGATTTTGAAGTCTTACTTTTTTCTATTAAGTCAGTTCTCTGAGAAAACAAAAATTAGCAACAAATCAGTTCCTTTACTATTTATCAAATTACATTTGTAAGGAATCCCAAAGATCTAGTTATCAAAAAGGAACACTACAACATTTTCAAAAGTGGGATGCTAGAGAGATGGCTCAGCAGTTAAGAGTATACACTGATCTTGCAGAGGACCCAACTTCAATTTCCAAGCACCCTGATAAAGTAGCTCACAACCACCTGTAATTCCATCTCCAGGGGATCTACTGACAACTGCATACCCACACATACACAAAAATACACATAGTTAAAATATATTTTTAATATAAAATGGGCATTATGAAGCTCATGTATTTATATATTCATTTCTTCTCCAAATGTTTTATATCAGAGGCCATTTTACTGTAACAGACATAAAGAATCTGATTCAATTATACTACCTAAGAAAAAGAGAGTATAAAGTGGCTCCAATACTTTGGAATACCTATTAGGATTATTTTCTATTCCTAAACATAATCCCAGTGCATATATGTAAAATATGCAAAAGTCTTTGTAGCCAGATAGTTCATAATAGTAGAAAAAAACTGTAAACAACCCATCAGACGCTGTATGGCTGTACTAGAATCATACAGCAGACTATGACTCAGAAACAGGATGAAGCAGATGCTATCATATATGAACAGTGATGGTCCTCATAAAAATCAGTCTTAAAGAAGACACTGGGTAAAAAATAATACATTCTATACTCGTTAAGTGAAGCTCAAACAGTGATAAAATTAATTTATGATCTTTACAGAAGGTAGCAACTGATAGAGAAGGCTTCAGGACACTGAAAATACTTTATTCCTTGAGCAAGGCAACAGCAAGATGGACATGTTCACTTGGTGGCAAAGGAACATCTGAGACTTACGCATATCTTTGTATGCTACTATAAGAAAAAACTTATTCACAAAATACAAATCCATGATTATATTAAAAATGTGTGTGTGTGTGTGTGTGTGTGTGTGTTGTACCTTTAAGTGTAGATACCTGAGGAGACCAGAGAAGGCATTGGATCTCCTTGAACCAAAATTACAGGCAGTTGACAATCATAGACATGAACCAAAGAATTGAACTCAGATCCTCTGGAAGAGCAAGCAAGTGCTCCTAATCATTGAGCCATCTCTCCAGCCCTTGGTTTCTGTTATGTTTTTGTCCTTTTTTTTTTCTCCTTTGGTTTTTTGAGACATGGTTTCTCAGTGTGGTCTGAGCTGTCCTGGAACTCACTCTGTAGGCCAGACTGGCCTAGAACTCAGAGATCTACTTGTCTTTGGCTCTGGAGTGCTGAGATTAAAGGATTACACTACCATGTCCTGCTTACTTTTGTCTTTATTTTGCTTGTTTGTTTTTCATGTAGTGAATATTGAACCCAGGACTTTGGGCATTCTGAGCAAGGATCTACCACTGAACTTTATCTCTGCCTCAGTAACCAGTTCTTCTATCAGTGTAAAAAAAAAAATAAGCCGGGCGGTGGTGACGCATGCCTTTAATCCCAGCACTCAGGAGGCAGAGGCAGGCGGATCTCTGAGTTCGAGGCCAGCCTGGTCTACAAGAGCTAGTTCCAGGACAGGCTCTAGAAACTACAGGGAGACCCTGTCTCGAAAAACAAAAAACAAAAAACAACAAAAAAAAAATGAGTAGTGGTTTAGCAGTGGAAAGAACTAACTGCTCTTCCAGAGGACCAGGTTCAGTTCTCCGCACCTACATGGTGCTTCACACTTTCTAATTCACGAATGTGGTACATGGGAATGTATGCAGGCAAAACATCAATATATAGAAAATAAATAAAATTTTTTAAAAAGAATGAATAAATCATAAAATGAAGGAGGAAAGTCATAGTCTTTTTGTAAAGAACTTTACTAGAACAAGTATTTCAGACCCTTTGATCAGTTTCTAAAACCCTGTTCATAAAGACAGGCACAGAGCATTGTTCTTTAACTAAACATGGCATCAGAAAAGAGTGTCAATATATAGCATTGTTTTTTGCAGCTTGTTTAAAAACAAACTTAGAAGCAGCAGAACCAAGAGGTGCCAGTTCCTGCTAGAAATGCTCCTTTCGAGCCACTAGCATCTGACAGCTTTCTGCCAAAGACACAATCACTTCTTTTTCACTCGCTTTCAAATACAGCAACTCTTCTTCTTTTGTTCTTTTTCCCAGTTTATTATACTTCAGAAACTTAAAATAGGCCATGAGCAACATCCTTTATGTCTGATTTTTTTTTCAGTTTAATTTCCTTCCCCACACCTTCCAAGTATTTTGTTTGGGGCTGGGGTGGGGGGATGAAACAGAGTTCTAAGAAAGCTTTTATAACAGGTTCAAAAGTATAAAAGCCATTTCAAGCTCCAGACATTTGTAGCCTTTATTTCCTTAGTCCCTGAAAGGGCTTTTTAAATGTTAACAGCCCGAATAGGGCTGCTCTCCTACACTGACATTCCCGGCTTTATTTCCTTTGTAGTCTTGAGTTCTTCCCTACCCTCAACACCCCAATAACCTCTATGCCACCCTTTAAAACAAAACAGAACAACAATTTAAAAGCAACAACAACAATAATGAAAAAGGATTTCATTCACCATTATAAACATGCAGAGGTAATTTCTAAGAGCCCATATGTGTGTTTCCTATAAATCATAAAACTAAGATATTCTAATTCTATACTTGGGGATTTAGTATGTCAGTTTAACATACTTCATTTAGAACTGGAAAGTTATTTCAGCTAAATGCTGTTGGTCTTTTCTCAGAAGTGCTGAAATACAATTATCAGCATCAAAAACATACTCATCTCTATACTCTTAAACTTCATATAGGATGCTAATGAATATGTGATGTCAGCCTAATTTACAAGAAAATTACTTATGAATAAAATATCAAGTCTGAAAGATTGAGATTATAAGTGCATCTATTGACTTAATACTTTGAGACACAGCCTTGCTAGAGAGCCCAGACTAGCCTCCAACTCATTATCCTCCTGCCTCTGCCTACTGAGTGCTTGGGTTAAAGGCATATACGACCACACCTGGATCATAATTTAAAAAAATTATTTTTAAAATATTTTAACTTATTTTCAAAGCACGTTTACTATTTGTGACAAGGGAAAATAATACTTGTTTTAAAGTACTTGTTCACCCACACACACATGAACGCACAGTACCATACTGTTTTATTATTTTTCAGGGCATCATGAGATGTCTTAAGGTCTTGAGGGTTAGGGAAATTTTTCATAATGAGGGCAATAGAATATCTATGATAGAAGAACAAAGGAGAGGGGCTGGAAAGCTGGATCAGCAATTAAGAGCACATACTACTTTGCAGAGGACCCAAGTTTGGTTCCCAGCACCCAGAGGCATCAACCACCTCTGGCCTCAGAAGTAACCTTCACTCATACACAAATTCACACAAATAGACACACCCAGAAATGCGTAATGAGAAAGTAAAATAAATGTTTAAGACTTGTTTTAAAAGCAGAAAAAAATCTACTAGGGAGAGGAAAGGGACCAGTTGGAGTGGGTATAGGAACAAGGATGGTAGCGTGGGAAGAAGATCAACAAAAACAGTGTGTACAAAAATGCCACAATGAAATTCATTATTATATGTGCTGATTTTGATTTCCTTGTTCTTGTTTTTGTTCTGTTTGGTTTTTTAAGACAGAATCTCACTACATAGCTCAGGTAGTTCAGGCTGTCCTGGAACTCACTATGTAGACCAGGCTGGCCTCAAACTCAGAGATCCACCTGTCTCTGCCTTTCAGTTGCTGGGATTAAAGGTATGTGCCACTATGTTCAGAGTGTGTGTTGATTTTTTAAAAACCTAAAAAGAAATGAAACATATCCATGACCCTCTGCCTCACTAACTTTACAGGATTAGGAAGAAGATGAGGCTGTAGAGATTGCTCCAGCTAAGTTGGATGCTAAGAGTCCATGCCGCTCTTGCAGAGGACCCAAGTTCAATTCCTAACACCTGCATCAGGCAGCTCAGAATCAACTGTAACTCCAGCTCTAAGGGATTCTCATATGTTTGGCCTCTTCCAGCAACTGCATTCACATGCACATACTCCAATATACACATGCATAGATCAATAATAATAATAATAATAATAAATTCTTTTTAAAATTTAGAGGCACAATGGCCATCAGTAACTGAAAGAGAAATAGTGGGGGATGATGGAATAGCTGGAATATTTTTCTGAGAGATTTATTTTAAAATTGCACTTGAATCAGGCATGGTGGTAGACTCCTGTAATCCCATACTTTATAAACCTGAGACAAGAGGATTAAGAGTTTGAGGCCAACCTGAGCTCCAGCCCATGTCTCAAAACATATAAATTATAAATTTTAAAAATTGAACTTGACTTTAAAAAAAAAGGCTACAATACCTGAGCCTGGGCGGGGGCGGGGGGATCTAACAGAGTGTATAAACATTTCCCAAAAGAAGACACATAGGCAAGACATAGATGAGAAAATGCTCATCACTGCTAACCATTAGAGAACAAACAAAATCACAGTGATTGCCTCAATCCAGAAAGAAGTAGTATCGATATAAATGTTGTGAGTGAGGATGCCGAGAAAAGATGAAGTTCACACACTACTAATGGATGGATGTTGGGAAAGCCATTATAGAAAACAGCATGGAGGTTTCTCAGAAAATTAAAAATAGAACTATCATATGGTGCACAGCAATCATCCAACTGGTATGTATACAAAGGAGATGAAGGCAGTATGTTGAAGAGACATCTGTGCTCCCATTTTTACCACAGCATTATTTATATAATAGCCAAGAAATGGAAGCAAGCTAAGCATCAATCAATAGATGAATAGATGACATAGTATATATACACAACAGCACCATTCAGCCTTACAAAGGAATGGGATCCTGTCATGCGTGCCATTATGCATGGAACTGGAGAGCACTGAGTGAAATCAACAAGAAACAGAAAGACAAGTCCTGACTGATTTATTCATGCATAGATTATTTAAAAGTTGACCTCATGGAAGATGAGTGTGTTTGACAGAGAAAGAACTGAGAAAAGAGAAGAATGGAGACAGGCTGGTGAATAGATACTAAGCTCAAGTCACGTAAGTATAAGAAGTTCTGGTGTATAGTAGGGTGGTTAGTGATGATGATAATGTAGCTAATGTGCTGTATTTCTTTAAGAACTAAAACATTTGTAATACTAACACTTGGGAGGCTAAGATAGGAAACTCGTGAGTTCAACAACACACTGGGTTACATAGAATTTCAGGCCCACATGGGCTAGTAAGATCTTGTTTCCAAACATCAGCAAAAGATAAAAAGATAGGAGGAAAGATTATGAATGTTTTCATTATTTAAAATGTATCTGAATAGCTAGATATTTCTAAACAATAAAAGTGAGCACTCGTTTAGAATAAAATAATCCTTACAGGTTCAATCCCTAGACATTCAGCACTACCATGACTGTAATTTAGTAATCATTTTTGGCAAATAGTTCTGATATATTTGATAAATCAATAAACTGAAACTTAAACCGTTACAATCAAAATCTAAATTCCTTGAATGCAGAAAATATGTCCCTTATGTACCCACTGAAAGTGTTTGGTAAAATTTCCATAATGTATAGACACTCAAGATTATCAGAGACTATCTGAGATAGTACAAACTTAAGACATTCACTAACCACCACTCTGTGCTTGAAAACACGAACAAAAAATGAAACTGAAATGGTCTCAGTGCTAAAGTCTTTCATAGCGCCCGCCATTGGTGCCCGAGTCTCTTCTCGTTAACAAGGAAGAATACTGCTGAGTCTCTAAGGCAAGCGTTTCTACTACTACACAAGTTCATCTTCCCATCTAGCTTTCTGAGCATGAACTCAGTCAAGTCTGTTTTAATGATACAGTCTTTATGTTATTCTGAGGTTTGTTTGTAATGATGTTTTATAAGTTGAAGGCATGGCCATCCAGATGTGCCACAAATCTGGTGAATAAAAGATATGTTGTCAACTCATTAAACTTTTCTGGACTTCTATCTAGTAGTAAAGTTAAAATTCTTTAGTAGCTACTAATCTTACTAATAATCTTTTTTAATCCTACAATTACTTAGCTGTCTTTAAGTAGCTATTGAGCCATCTTAATTTGTCAGTAATATGGCTAAGTGTTCTAAATTGTGTCTATTTCAATTTGTCAAATCTATTTGCAGTAAATTATAATCATCTACTTTGTAACTTAAATTCCATTATAATTGCATTTATAAAAACTAAGTGGGTTTATGAAGTTATTAAGTAAAATATTTTAATTCCAGTGACTAAGAAACCACTTCTAAAAATGTTTTTCCTCCTCATAGGTTTATTCCTTCATTGCGGTTTATTTTAACATAGAAATAACAGGCTAATCTGTGTTTTGCTTTTATGCTTATTATATATAGCTTCAAATATATTTCTATAGAATTTACTTTAAAAGCTATTATGTTTCAAAAATAAAGGCACAGAATCTGGATCTATGACTGCAAAACTTAAGAAACTGTCTTTCAGTGTGCACAGTTCTAAGTTTTGGTTTTGGTTGGGGGGAGGGTTGTTTGTTGCTTTGTTTATTTAGGTTTTTTGAGAGGAGGTCAAACCCTCCAACAAAGACCTGTCCAACAAACTATGTAGGAGGATGATCTTGAACTTCTCATCTTCCTTCACCACCTCCCCTGTACTATTTCACAGGCATGGCATGCCTCACTTGAGGCAAGATTCTACAATGCTTCAGCTTTATCTAAAATTTAGGATAGTGCTTGTCAACAAGCGGTTAAACTAGGATAACTATTGAGTACTGAAGCTGACAGTGAAGCTTGTTTCACACACCACTCAGTACGGAGGTTTACACTAAACACTTGTTTTACTTCAAAAATCATCGTTTTGCCAGGCAGTGGTGGCGCATGCCTTCAACCCCAGCACTCAGGAGGCAGATGCAGGCGGATTTCTGTGTGTAGGCCAGCATGGTCTACAGAGCAAGTTCCAGGACAGGCTCCAAAGCTACACAGAGAAACCCTGTCTGGAAAATCCAAACCAAACCAAAGCAAAACAAAACAAAATTTTGTTTGTTTTTGTAAATCAAGGTCAGAAAACACGCAGAAGTTCATTTTTAATATCTGAACACTTGAACTCCAAGGTTTTAGCTTAGTCATTGCTGGGGCTGGGAAAAGGGAAACGGGGAGCGGGAAATAGAGCCGGGCTTGCAAATGGGAAGAACAGTGAAGCATCTTTCCTAAGAGTTGGTGTCTTAGAACTAGACTGAGGTGACAGTTGAAGTGTGAACGCTCCTAAATGTCACTGTATTGTAATTTTAAAAGGGGCTTGTTTTATGTGCAATTCACCACCACCCGCAAGGGGGGAAAAGATATAGGTTTATCTGGCAGAGGCAGATTTCAGTCGGTAAAGTCTCAATACACTATACAGGAAGAACGGGTCACACTAAGCCCAAAGGGAAGCGGTCCACAACTCCCTCCTGTGGACCTGTTTCAAAAACAGCCAATTAACCAGCCATCAGCATTATACTGAACTCATTTCAGTGAATACTAGAAAATTGCGAGAAATTCATTAGAACTGTCTAGACATCCCGAGCGAGCAATAGAGACCACAGTTCAGGGTGGGGGGAAAAAAAAACATATTTTAAAAGGTTTTTGTCTTGGGCCGAGGAACTCCTATTCAATACGTCTCAAACATTACATTTTAAGCTATGTGTTTAACTGTGTTGGGTGTGTTTGCCAACAGGGCAGAATCTCACAGAAAATGAGCGAAAACCCACTCTTGGCCTCTCTGTGGCAACGAAGTTCTTCACCAAAGAGCACCATCATACCCATCCGCGGGAAAGCTCCCTCTACACGCCGCCGAAGAAAGCGTCACCTCTGAGGGCACTCCCGCCACGCCGCGCGAGGGTTATCGCTAGGCCTCCTGGGAATTGTAGTTTAAGCCACTGAAGAAGGCTTAGTCAGGCCAGTAAAAAGTGAGTCCGAAAAACTACAACTCCCGGAGTGCTCCGGGGCGGCGAGCGGCCGCAGCAGTGACGACTGTGGCGGAGAAGGCCCGGAGGGGCTCTGCGTTCTGGAGTGGCGCTGCTTGGGCCGGTGGCTGAGTTGAGGGCAACTGGTGTCGTAATTGAGGAGAGCTGCGAGTGTGTTCGGCGTATCCCGGTCGGGATCCCAGCCACGATGAGTGCTGCCCGGGAGTCTCACCCACACGGGGTGAAGCGTTCAGCCTCCCCCGACGACGATGTAAATAACAATGGATGAGGGTTGAGGCCTACTAAAGGCTGGGGTAGGCCGGGGAGGGTGGATGGAGTAGGAAGCGCCCTAAGTGACTGGAGGGGAGGGGGGCGCAAGTGAGGGGATGTCTCCTTTTTCTTACTAAAATCTGAGGGTTTGAAGAGTCCCGGAGCTGAGAGATCCAAAGACCAGCGTGGAGGGGGGAGGGAGGGGGCGGCGGTGAGAGGAGATGTTGAGGAAGGAAACCCTGAGAAGGCTCGAAAAGGAAAAGAGCTTTTTCTTTTCCAGATAAATTCAGATGTCTCTGCGTTTGGAGGAGGGGGGACGGGACGGCTGCTGAAGTTCCTTTCTTAGGCATTTCAGGATAGATATGTCATACCCGTTTTAGGTTTAAAATGCTCCTCTGACAATGGCGAAATAGTCAATCACATTTGTACAAATTTTCTGGCCTGAATTTTTTTTTTTTTTTTTTTTTTGCAGTATACTGGTAATTGCTACCCTAATCTCTACCAGTCATAATAAACAGAGACCAGCATTAAGCCGAAGATTGTAATAGACAATTTGGTAATGGAATAATGGCGAGGTCAGAGGCATTGAGACCCAGAAATCCCATTTTGATGTCAGATACCTTTCCTCTCGTGCCTTTAGCTTATAAGTTTAAATACTAAACTGCCCATTATAACCTGTTAAATACTGACTGCAGTGCCAGATTCTGGGAATTGAAAGATTAATAAATATGATGCTTATGTTATATTTGTCTTAGCTTTAGCATAGTGTCATGGAAACTTGTACACTTAAAACTAGGTTCTCCTATAATGAAATGCTTGGGAACATTGATGGGGATATTAGTGGGAAGAGAACATGAGGAAGTCATCTTTGAGATAGGTTAAAGCTGGTCTCATTTAACTTATTAATACACTATCAGCTTCAGGATTACAATTTTTAGTGCAGTTTGGTGTCTTTCATGCGTCCTTTGTGAGCCATAAAAGGTTCCCTGAATTATGTTAATGAGAGACTACTAAGAGCCACCCTTTGATTGGAAAATGAGGTGAGGACCAGAATAGTAAGAGCATTTAAATAAATGTTAACCCTTTGAGGAAGATTAGTAATCAATATAAAATTGGGGGAATTACTGGTTCTACTAAATCTACTGAGATTTATTCATGCCCACTGCCCTCCCTGCTCTGGAATTTAGATCTTACATTGTTAATACAATCTTCCTGCATTTGTTAAGAAATTTATCTAGGTTTTTAGTGATCTAGACTTTAAAATAGATCTAAAAGAATTGTTACATTGTTTTTCTCCTGATACTAACTGGATTGCAGGGATGTCACATGCCTGCTTTGATAGACTCAGAAATAAAACAACTTTTAGCTGTATTGAAAAATCTAGTTGACATTAGAAATTTAATAGAAAGCCTTTGATGAAATCAATTTAAAGTAGCTGAGTGCTGATAGATATCCAATCCTATAAGTATTGCCTTATAAAGGTGAGTATAGTTATATTTCAGGATTAGAACCTGGCACTTTGCTATACTGTCATAAAAATGATTGTGTTGTTACATTATGGTTTATACAGTAACTTGGCCCTTGGCAGTGGTTTTCATAAGTCAGTTTCCTTTGTATATGTTTATTATTTTTACTACGAATTGGGTTTTTTAATCTCATCTATATTTTCAAAATACACCTGGAAATTCTAGAAAATCAACTAACAGTAATGTATTACTGTCCACTGCATGTAAAAGATTTGAGATTTTTGATTCAATGACTTCACATATAATTGAGGGCAACCAAACACTTTAAAAAGATACTGGAAGTCGATATCACAGAGTATAATGCTAGGAAAAGGATGGCATAGAAGTAAGCTCAGGTAAATAGTCAGTGGGATATGTATATGAAAAGCAAACTTGATTGCAGTCTATGCTAAGAGTAATGAAGAGTTTATTGGGGGTCATTTGGTTTGCTTGAAAGCTGTTTTATCAGAGTGGGAGGTAAAGAATCACAAGTAGTTGTCAGGCAGTGTGTTTCAGAATGTAGCATTTATGAAATGTGCTTGCTGTTCTTGGAAAGGAAGAACAAAAAAAGCTTTAGAAACAATTGAGATTAGAGATTATAGAAGGAAGATAGGATAAGTTAGGTAAAAACCTTGTCAAGATGTTTGCTGCTATGTGCTTGTGGATATATGTGTGCTGGGCTTTATGTATAAGCTTTAACCCTGTGGTTTGAAGAATACTAGCTAATTTGGTCCCATGCAGTATGCTGTGAAATAGGCAGAAGTTGTGGCCAGGGCTCGGGATCAGCTCACTTGGCGCCTTGGTGTCCTTTATTATCTATCTGTTGGTTCGCTTTTTGAACTGCTCTGAGAAGCTCTAGAGGGAATGGAAGTGGAAGTTAAAGAACATTGCAGGTTGAGTACCCCTAAGGCTGAGGGCAAGTGTGATTCGAGTTTCAGAATTTGTTGATTTGGGAATATTTCCATATTCATAAGCTATCTTAAGGATAACGTCTGAGTATAGATAGTTGATTCACCTGTTTCATACACACATACACACAGTAGTTTGAGTGCACCTACCCTGACTGTGAGTTACCTTTTGAGGCCAAATGAATACTTTGTCCCATGTTGGCATTCAGAAGAACTTTAGAGTCAGAGATTTTTAGATTAGATTCTTAACATGTATGCTCTTACTGTTTTATTGAGACTGTTTTTTTGTTGGTGGTGATTTGGTTTTTGGTTCTCGGAATTAAACCCAGGAATCAAACCTTCTAAGCAAGTGCTCTGCCACTGAGCTATGCCCCCAGCCTTTGGGGTTTTGACTAAAGGCTGTATGTAGCTGAGGCTGGTATTAAGTTTTCTGTGTAGCACCAAGATAGACTTAAGACAGTGCTGCCTTCATCTCATGATTATAGGCATCCACCATCATAAAATAGACTTCTGAAAAGACTTGGTAAATAAGGAATTAAAACTAAATTAAATGTCATAGAGCAAGTGGTTTAGTGAGAATAAGAATTGGGGCAGTATTGGTACTTTATTATCATATTGAGTTAGAAATATTTAAGACTAATTGACCTATAAAAAGACCTGTGCGTCACATAGAAAGGAATAGAGATGTGTAAGTTAGGCAGCCAGCATTATGAGAACATATAATCCCCTCCACCAAATATAATTTAGAACAAGTGGGACTGGTGTGGTGAAAAAGCTTTAACTCTCGTATGCTGAGGAGGAGTTTTCGTTGTTTTAAAAAGCCAATATTTTTATTTTAAATAAAAATTTATTTAGAATTTCAAAAATTCTTTATGTGTAATTTTCAGAGAAATACAAGGGGAATATTAATGACTACTAGGAACTTTAATATAAATTTAACAATAACAAATCCAAACTTTTACTGTGTAGGCTTCTGATTTTATCAGTTATAAACCTAAAGAGTTAGTATCTTGTTGATACAGCTGATTGCTCGTTGGCACCATGTATGAACAAGAAGATACAGTTAAAGATTGTTTAGCTACTTCTAGTAAGTTTCAGCTTTATCATTACCCATACTTGCATTTTCATAGTCAAATGTAATACTTGGATTCTTTGAAAACTGAGTACTTACCATTTTGTGTTGAAGGTTTTCACCTTTGCTCCATAATTGTAAAACATTTTCATTTTCTTATTATAAGTTTAGTTAGAATGATCAATCCAATGAATGTCTTCATTTCTATATCATCTTTTTCTTTTAGTCACCTTTGTATGCACACCTGCCTTCAGCCTTTGCCCATTACAAATCAAGTAAATGTTGCACACATACAATAAAAGATGAAGTAAAAGTCAAGCATCCTTTTAGAAAAATGAGATGGCCCCAGCTCTTCTTGCAAAATGAAACTCTTACTGCAAAACGGAGCCCTTCCTGTTGAATGGCTTTCAGGATGAGGGTACCATATTCTTTTATTCTTGTTTTTGTCTCACATTGATTCATTGGTTGGAAAAGTACTTTATAATACAAAGAATCAGTCTGAGTTATTTGTACGTGACTTCATTATTTTTAGCCCATAATTCTATACTACATGCTATTTTTCATTGTTTTTACTGTTTATTAATTTTTTGTATGGGGTGCATTTTGCCTGCATATGTGTCTGCACCACATGTGTGCCTGGTGCCCATCCAGGTCAGAGGAGTGCATGTGGATTTACTGAACTGGGAGTTAACAGACAGTTGTGAGCTGCCACATGAGTGCTGGGAATTAAACTTAGATTCCCATAAGAGTATCCATGGTTCTTAACTACTGAGTCAACTCTCCAGCCCTCTTCTCTTAAAGTCTTGATTCTGAAATGCCTTCAGTCAGTTTTTTTGAGGGGCAGGGGTGGAAAATTAATTCTGCACAACAGATCCATGATAACTTGACATTTTGACACAATTGCCAAAGTGTTTCACGGTTTCCTTTTAGTCATATTTAGTATGGCTGAAGTGATTGGTAGAGTATAATGAAGTCTTACGTTTGTTTCAAAATGTATAGAAAAATATAGTTAATAGGAGTCTATAGTACTTAAACTGACAAAACAATCCAGTGAACCTGTTGTTGTTTGAAAGATGCAATGTTTTGGGTTTTTCTTTTGTTTTGTTTTTTGTCTTTTTGTCTGCTTTTTATTTTTTTGAGAAGGGTTTCTCTGTGTGGCCCTGGCTGTCCTAGAGCTCACTCTATAGACCAGGCTGGCCTCGAACTCAGATATCTGCCTGCTTTTGTCTCCCGAGTGCTGGGAGTATGTTAGTCTTTTTAAAAGTAAATTTTCTTCTTGTCTTTTGGAGGGTCTGTAAGAATAAAAATGATAACATTTTGGTTCTAAATAAATTTCTCCTCCCTCCCCCCAGAAAAAAACTGAAAGATTATGATGACATGCTGTCTCCTAGAATATCAGCAAAGTAGTTTTTTTATTATATTCTATTTGTGTGCATGTTCGTGCACAGTCAACATCATTCCATGTCATATATGTGAAGGTCAAAGGACAACTTGTAGAAGGCAGTTTCCTCCTTCCACCTTGTGAATCCCATTGAACAAGCCTAGGTTGTCAGGCGTGGCTGCAAACACCTTTCCTATCATGACATCTCACTGGCCCAACAGAATTTTTAAAGCTCTGGTTACCAATCCTGGCAGCCTTCTGGTACTAGGTGCTCTAGTCCCCTTCAGGGCTTGATCTAGGGCAGTGGGTATCAAAGGGCATCACAGTGGGTGTTAACAGATTTGCATCCTGGAGCCCAGGACCCAAAGACTTTGAAACAGGAGTGTGTGCACAGTAATATATGAGCATGCCATTTAATTCTGGCCTCTGCAGGCTTTAAAGACAGAGCTGTGGTAGTAACAAAAGTAAAGGGCTCTGCCATGAGGGGAGAGAAAGGAGCCTAGCTAAATTCCCATGTGACATGTTGGTTAATTTCCTGAGAACCACGAGTCCCAGTTAGTTAAAACTGACAGAAGAAAAGTTGGAGTCACAGACGGACTTTAAATATTTTAATATTTGTAAATGCAAAAACAAAATACAAGATAATCTCTTGCAGCTTGGATCTAGCAATTGGGAAGCAGCGGACTTAGGCAATGAAGAGAGAAAACAAAAGTTCTTGAGACTTATGGGTGCAGGAAAGGTAAGCATTATATGTTTATGTTTTTATCTTTTTAAAAATAATGCTGTGTTCAGGTTAAGTGAGGAGGAAGGGGCACTTCAGGTTACGTTTTCTTCTTGGTTTATTTTTGGCTTTGGGAACTAAACCTAGCCTAACCAAACACTTTGAGTTTATACTATTTCTGAACCAGTTCTGGACTTTTCTGTACCTTTGGCTGTGTGGTTAGAGACTGTGTGGAGAAAATTGGATTTGTGTAGACTCAACTAATTGCCTGATAGCTGATGGTTTTCATAGAAGACATTTGTTTTGTTTTGTTTGTTTGTTTGTTTTGGTTTTTCAAGACAGAGTTTGTGTGTGTAACAGCCCTGACTGTCCAGGAACTCACTTGGTAGACTAGGCAGAACTCAACCTGCCTCTGCCTCTGCCTCCTGAGGACTAGGATTAAAGACGTGTGTCACCACCACCCAGACATAGAAGACATTTCTAAACATGTTATATTGTAGAAACCTCTGCCCATAAAGTAACAGCCATGAGAATATCCCTTATCAGAGGGCTAATTTTGGAAATGTTCTATGTATTTCGTAGTACTCCCAGTTTTATAAAGGTGTGGTCACAGGGGCTAAGAGAGGACTCTGAACCCTTCTTTTCCTAGCCGTAGTGTTTTACATTGGAAAGCGTTAGGAGAGCATTTTCTTCTTTTCAGCCCTCAAGGTAAAACCCCACCCTTTGTTTTTGTTGCACAGGGAGCCCTAGTGCATTTCACTGACTAGTGCAGTGCAGCTACTGGATGCCTATTACATGCTAGCAGCACTCTGGGTTCTGGGTGTCACAGATGGCTGTGTGCTGAGAGCTATTGTGTATTTGAAGAAACTGAAACCAATACAGAATCATGACTGTGAGAGCTTATAGTAGTGGCCAGTAAAGCTTCCCAGAAATTACTAAATTTGCAGGCTATGTTCCCCAGATCCTAACAGATGCTTCTGAGTGGAGAGGAATTGAGGAAGTCAAACCCTCACAGAGCCTTCAGGGCACATTTGTGTAGTGAATCCATAATTCTTGGTATGATTTTCAGATTTTCATAGTACACATTCTCTCTTGACTTCTATATATAAAAATTTGTTGAAAGGTATATAAAGTAATAATTTAGGGTGCATGTTCAACTACTAGAATGAAAACTTTGAAAGTACTAAAGAAAAATCCTAACTGAATCTGTAAAATTTGGTGATCAGTAGATGGGTTATCTACCTAAATGGTGCTCACACATAGGGTGTGTCCCTAGGTGGAGACACAGGCAGGCACACAGGTGTCTGCACATGTGCTTTCAGCAGTGCTTGGAATCTCATGCACTCCTTCCCCGTCATGGGTCCTTTCTTTACTTTCAGAAATGAAATAGGAACTATAAAGAGTGGACTGAACTAACAAAATGAAACTAGTTATGTAGTTATTTTGAATCAAATTATTTTTATGTTTTGTATTAAATTCTTTTAAGGTCTGTTTTTGACAGGTTGAAGTTGAGAGTTTATTGTTATTTGATTAACTAGTTAATTTTAATGTATTGTAAAGAATAATGGGCATTTCCATTTTCCATTACTTGGTACATTATAAGTCTATTATTTTGCTTTGAATCTACATAAATAATTTGCTTTCTTTGTAAGATATTCTTGAGACCTCACAAATAGATGGTATAAAGGTTTTAATGAAAATCAGTAGGCCTAGGCATGATGATGGCACACACTTTTAATCCAAGCACTCAGGAGGCAGACAGAGTTACGGGCCAGCCTGGTGTACAGAACAGAGCAAGTTCCAAGACAGAACACAGAGAAACAGGGGTGGGAGTGGCAGGGCACTTGGCAGCAAAGAGCATGCTTGGGCTGGCTTAATTTTCTTGTTATCTATCTCATTTAAAATTCTAGTCTGGGCTGGGCATGGTGGTGGTTCTTGCCTTTAACCCTAGTATTTGGGAGGCAGAAACAAGCAGATCTCTGGTCTACATAGTGAGACCTTGTCTCAAAAAAAATCTCAAAAAAAAAAAATCCAACCTGCTCTAACCTTTGAATTTTCTGTTCCCTTAGTCCCTATTTTATTTTGATGATATTGCCTTCTAGCAGCAAATGATTTACTTACTGACTACGTTTGTGTACCTCTTTCTAATTCTTCCCCTGGCTAGGGTGTAATTCCATAAAGATGGGGATCTTGATTTATGTCTTGATCTTCATAATGTTCCAGAAGCCTGATATAGTTTCCACTACATAGTAATGGACGTTCAGTAATTACACTGAATGAGCAATTTCAATTTTAATACTTTTTCTTAACCTTCTTACAGAAAGAACACACTGGTCGTCTTGTTATAGGAGATCACAAATCAACATCTCACTTCCGAACAGGTAAGAAAGTAAAACATTAAAATAGAGAGCTAAGTCTGTGTTGTTTTATGCTTTTCTATGCATAGTTCTGTTAATTAAGGCATTCTAAGGGAGACTGGAAATACATCCTTTTGGTATAAACAGTTGCCGGGCATGGGTGACTTCCCAGTACCAGAAAAGAAAAATGGGAAATTTTTTAAAATAAAAACTGCAAATAAATTTGATTTTAAATCAGTCTGTTGGAAATTAAACCATTAGTCTTGGTTGCTATTAATTAACAGCATAATCTAAATTAAATCTAGCAATTTTAACTGAATCGTTTAACTTTATACTGATCTATCTTACATATTATATTTCAGAAATCAGTTGACCTCTCATTTTCCTGACATTAGTTATTTTAGAATAATTTGCATTGTTCTGTAAAGCAGAACATTAGCTTTGCAAAGTGGAAAATAATTTTAGCATTTAACACTTCCTCTTAAAATTGAGAATTGTAGCAAAATGAAATGATATATGTGTATGAAGGTGCTATAACAATTCAACACATGGCATGCTTGCTGAATAATAAATACCAAAAACATTGAGAGAGCTGTATAGAAAAAATGACCCGAAGCACAAATATTTGTGATTGGAACCTAAAATTGCACCGTACCCAAAGTCTTGAGTGCACACTGTTGGGGACCATCAATTTTAAGTGGGGTTCACTAGGCTGTCAGTGTTCTGTGTCATAGTATGAAGTAAGTACAAACACAGAAGTGATGCATTAACAGATAACTGGGGTTTTTAGTTTGTTTCTGTTGGATGATACACAGAGACAAGCGTAAAGAACTATTGCCAGGCCACTTTGAGATGACCTTGAATTCTCTGAGTAGAATACTTGCATTTTCATTCTCTCTGTTCAAAAACAGATGCTCTGGTTTGTCAGAGGTTTTTAGGTGACTTGGAGAGAGCCTTCAGAGTTAAGGCCAGTAGAGACTTAATTTAGAAGGTTGGCTCCTAAAAGTCACCATAAATATGTCTGTCAGCTACTGTGTTTATTGGGTGGCCACAGAACGCTGAAGTTAGTCACAGCTAGAGAACTCAGGCCTAAGTAGAATAGCACCTGTGTTGTGGGTCTTTTCGTGTGATCATTGATTGACACATAACCAAAGTACAATGGACTCGCAGGGGAAGAGGACAAGAAAATCAGTGAAGACCTGGAGTCTCAGTACCAGCAGAGCATGGACAGTAAACTCTCGGGCCGGTACCGGCGGCACTGTGGACTTGGCTTCAGCGAGGTAGTAACTGTTTCCGTTAACTGGGGCGTAATCAGCTTCACTTTGATATTCGGGTTGCCAGAACAGCCAAGAGTGCTATTAGAGGAAGAGAACAAGCAATAGACAAATAGACAAGGAAGCGCCTGTCAAATACCTACAGTACTCTTATAGCACGCCTGCCGCTGCATAATCAGAGTGATGTTCTTAAGGATTCAACACGAGTGTTCTAATGTTGGCTTACTGGAAATTCTGCTTACCCTCTAGGCACGACTTTAATGGGTATGAATAAATGCTTATAAGATAAAATATTTCGTGTAAGTTAAAAATCCTGGCTTAGGTTTCTTAGCTTTTTCCTGAGTGGTCTCTGTAATGCATGTGATGTGTAATGACTGGTACAGTGTTAATTTACTAGTAGAAGCTGTATCGGGAAGAGAAAATACAGTCCTTTTTGAGCTAGGGAAAGTAGACAGGTGCCCCTGAGAAGCTTTTCTTAAAGTCGGAGGTGACTGTCCCCAGGCTCTCTTTGGCAGCCAGGGATTTTAAGTTGTAAAATAGTAACCTAATACTATCAAGTGAGCTGGTCTTTTGTTTTGCTTAATTTGTTTGTTTGGGACAGAATCTCACCATGTAGCCCCTGCTGGATTTGAACTCAGAGACCCACCTGCCTCTCCCAAGTGCTGGGATTAAAGGTTGCACCACTATGCCCAGCTAAGTGGGCCGTTTTTAAGACAGATGAAAATAGGATTGGTCCCAGTTTCCGAGGTTCTACAGTGGCCAGTGGTGCTTATTTTTCCTTAACAGGCCTTTGTTTGGTGTTGTAGGTAGAAGATCATGATGGGGAAGGTGATGTGGCTGGAGATGACGATGACGACGACTCACCTGATGCTGAGAGTCCAGATGACTCGGACAGTGATTCTGAGTCTGAGAAGGAGGAGTCTGCAGAAGAACTCCATGCTGCTGAGCATCCTGATGATGCAGAAGACCCTAAGAGCAAAAAAGATGCGAAGAGCAATTATAAGATGATGTTTGTCAAGTCCAGCGGCTCATAACTATTAAACACGTAGTCTTTGTATTAAAAGTAAGCCTTATTGTTATAATGCACAGTGGAGGACTGCTTATAGAGCACAGACCTTTGTATTATAATTTTTAAAAAGGCCCTTTTAAATAACTACAAAGAGTGTTTGCTTTCAAATGCCATGGGTTACACTTTTCCAGGCATGACTATAACCATTTTTGTAAAGAGTCAGAGTTGTATAAAATGAGAAATAAATACTGTACTCAGCTTCCTTCCGTATTAGCATCGTCGGCCCTCTCACCACCTTCTCACCCCTGCAGATGCATTATGGGGACACTTACTTTGTTTGTGGTAGCTCTTTCATCTTTGTGTTTGAGGTTTGTTCCTATTTTTCTCTTATGTAATTCATGTGATACTGTGACGTGTTCATGAGCAGTGTTCCCTTGATGACACTTTGTTAAAGTAGACCTGTGCATCATGGGTATTCCTGCTGCTGGCCCCGCGGCCACCTGCAGACCGTTGTTGACAGGCCTTGCTTGTTAAGTCTCCGCTCAGACCAGGCAGCACAGGAGCAAGCACAGGACACTGGTGGGTGGAGGTGCAGCCGTCACATCATTCAGAAGGTGACGAACCCAAAATGTCTTTATATGATTTGATTTCAGTGTGTGGTAAAGTTTTGATAAAATCTGGCCAGTTTTTACAGAAGAAATTATTTCTCTGCTCCTTTAGTCCTGTGTATTTAGAAATATGTAAAACTGGATTTTTTTTAAAGGTACTATGTGACCAAAGTTCATTTTTTTTTCTCCTAAGGTCTAAATAAAGAGAAGCAGTTTCCCATATTTGGTTGTGATGCCTTTATCCTCATTGTCTGTAAATGGGGAGCAGGCTTGTTGAGTAAGAACTGGAAGCATGTTCATGTACTCTCTTTTCTAGACTGGCGGCTGAAGGAAGCGTTACCAGGTATTTGTGCTCCTGCTGTGTAAGACAGAATCCATCTACCTGTTCTCTGCTTGATCTGTACAGTGGATAACACAGGTCATTATGGGTTAGTGGATGGAGCTTTAAATAACTGTCAAAATGTTGACAGGCTTACAGATGAGAATCCAACCTGTATGAGAACTGATCCGTCAGCATGTCTGAACTACAGTGCGTGCCTGGTGGACGAGACTTTGTAAAGATGTCCTTTTGAAAGTTCAGATGTGGGAGATGGAGCACAGAACAGGTGATTTCTGATTTATAGACTATATTTTGTATTTTTACCCAAAGGATCTTCTTTTTTTAATTCCTCACGGTATACAAGTAGGCACTGTCTGTATATTAAAATTACTCATGGATGATTGACAATGTGTGTAAAACACTTTGAAGAAGTTTGGTTTTAGTTTGAACACTGAATTTCAATTCCAGCTTTCGGGATTACACATTATAGTTAATTTAAGTAGAAACTGAAAACTGATTTGTGTTCCAGAATAGATGAGGGCTAGAGAGAAAGCTCAGTGGTTAGAGCACTGTCCATACTTTCTGGAAATTCTATTCCAGCTCCTACATGGTAGCTCGCAACTGTAATTCTAGTTCCAGGGAATCCAATACCCCCTTCTCACTTTGCAAGGACCAGGCACATAAGTGATGTACAAACATGCAGGCAAAACTTGAGATGTGAGAGTGCTGTCCTGTCATCCTAGTGCTAGGGAGGCTGAGACAAGGATTGCCTTGAGTTCATGGAAACGTCTGGGCTGCATTGAGGGACTGTCTCATAATAGGGGAGGCTGGAACACCCAGCTGCCTGGGACAGTACTTTGCTAGCATAGATCAGAGGGTTTTTAAAGCATTCCCATCAATTCATTATTAAATATGTAGGGCTATCTAAAACGTTTTCAGTTTCTATTAAGCCATGTGTAACAACTGACACTTAACAAAATTCAGAGTTTTAATAGGTTTTGGGAGTATTGGTCCATGAAGCCCTGCAGCCTGTAGTCCTTAAACCACATTAAACACCTTATCTATCTTATGTAAGTGAATATCAAGGAACTTTAGCAAAAATGTAAGAAAAACAAGACTTGGTATGCCATGTTAATCCTATATACGACCAGTGAGATGGCTCAGTGGCTAAAGCAGTGGCAGTCAGTCCTGACCTTGACCTGAGTTTGCTCTCCAGTACTCTCGTGGTGGAAGTCAAGGAACAACCTCTTCCAATTGTCCTCTGAATCTGCACACGAACTGTGGCACCTGAATGATGCACACTGAGTAAATGGAATAGAAAAGTTAGAGAATACAAATTATTTTTGTGCGCTTAGTGGAAAGGTTACGATTTTCCATGCTGGTACCTTTATCCAGAAATGTCCTTGTCCCAACACTGCACCCAGAGGTTCACCATTACCGAGGTTCCAGCTGCCCTTAATGTTTAAAATTCATGTCATTTGTAGTAGGTAAAAGCCTTCCAAGTATTTAGCATTTGGGAGAACTGAATGAAGGTGCAGAAGTGTCAGGCGTGATGAAATGCACTTGAAAAAGTTAGATCACCCTTCACATTGTGGGGAAATAAATAAGAGCTGCCAGTGAGCACACGGGAATGTATCTTGCTGCTCTGTCACCACTACAGCCACACCCCCAGGGCGTTGAGCCCTATCCATGGAAACCAGTAACATCTTGCTTCTGAGTGGGGCAAGTCCCAGTTGCTGTGTGGGTTCAGTGTCATGAACACCGGTCTTCGAGGTGCAGGCACCAACATGTCATCCTGCCAAGTATCTACCACGTCTGCATGTTCTCATGACCTGGAGGCTATTCTGGAAAAATATCAACAGTCCAGTAAAAACTGGACCTCACTGTGCCTCTGACCCTTACTTTGTCTAGTCAACTCTCCTTTTGTTCATTTGTGGAGTTTTGTTTCTTGTTGGCATCTTTATGTATCTCTGGGTGTTCTGGAACTCAGAGATCCTCCTGCCTTCTGAGTTGATTAAAGGTGTGTGGCACTACACCTGACTTTGTGTGTGTGTGCGTGCGTGCGTGCGTGCGTGCGTGCGTGTGTGTGTGTGTGTGTGTGTGTGTGTGTGTGTGTGTGTGTGTGTGTGTGTGTGTGAAGGATGCAAGTATTTTTATAGTTGAAATTTTCTTTGGGCTGCTGACCAGCTCCCAAAGACAGACATGGAGACTTATCAATTATGAATGCTCAGCCTTAACATAGGCTATCCCATTAGTTCTTTTACCTCAGGGCTTTTTACCTTTCATTCTGTATGTCTGACTTTCCTGCTATCTCTGTGTCTTGACTGGCTGGCCCTGGCATATTTCTGCCTTCTCTTTTTCTTTCCTTTAGAGCCTAAATTCCTCCTATTTATCTCCTTGGCAGAAAGTTCATCTATACCTCCTACCTCACTGCTGGCTGTTGAGTTTTTAATTAAATCAATCAGGTGCCTTGGCCAGGCAAGGTAAAACAACAGCACATCTTTACATAATTAAACAAATGCAACATATCTTTGCATAGTTAAACAACCTTCCCCTTTTTGCCTAATGAAGAGAAATATTTTCGATTTAACACAGTAAGACTATATATAATAAGAACAATTATCAAAAATTCATTTACAATATCCAGTCCATTTGCATTTGGCAAATTCAGAGAAAATACTCCATTATTTATTCTATCTTGGTAAGTCCAAAGTTGTGCACCTAATTTACTTTCTACCCTAACTTGTATTACCAACACAAAATTATCTTTTTAGAATTCAAAACATTTTCTTAGATAAACAATTTAAGCCCTGTTCCTTAACCTTATAAATTTATATCTCTCATGTAAGTTTCTTTTCTGAATGTGGTAACAAGAAAAACTATAATAACTATCTTGTCTTCAACCCCATCAGAGACCCAAGAAGAATATAATATTACCTGAGTAAGCAGGAAGTGCAGCGCAAGCAACTTCCAAAACTATAGAAATGACAGAAGCAACTGGCTGCCTGAACAATCACCCAAGATTCTTCTGCACCATTGGGGCATCTGTCTTTGGCATACAGACATAGAATATCTGATAGACTTTTCTGTGAAGCTGGAAATTTGAAGAACTGTCCTACTTTGTCTTGGCAAAATTCAGCTGTCTTTTCCTTTTGTGTCCTGCTTGTCTAGTTTGTACAGCATACTGTCAGCAGTCAAGGCAAGAGCAGTTTCTTGCCCAAATGATTAGCATGGACACAATCAAAATGAACTCCATATGGAAGTCTTTTGACACCCATCATACTTTTATGAAGCAGATTGGTCCTGCTAGGAGCAGACATGTCTTGCTGTCATAAAAAGACAGGTTATTAAATATCTTAAGTGCCATATTCTGTAGGTCACTGAGGCATTTGAAGATCACCTATCTAAAATATATCTGTTTAACCTTGAAAACATACCTAATATGACTACAAGTTTTTTTTTTTTTTCTTTTTTTTTTGGTTTTTCAAGACAGGGTTTCTCTGCAGCTTTTTTAGAGCCTGTCCTGGACCTAGCACTTGTAGACCAGGCTGGCCTCGAACTCACAGAGATCCGCCTGCCTCTGCCTCCCGAGTGCTGGGATTAAAGGCGTGCGCCACCACCGCCCGGCATGACTACAAGTTTTGACACTTTTGATTATAGATAGTTAGAGAAGACTAACTGCTAACCTCTTTTTTAGTTATCCTAAACAGTTTGTAATAATAGCTTTCAAGGACTAGAACTTTAAATTGCAATTTTAAATAAGCCCCTTAGGTACAATACCTTAAAGAAGGGTAGAAAATATATATGGTATAACAAAAATAACCTTAAATTTGTATCAATATACAAAAATCCATACCAATGTAAAATATTTGAGATTAATAGTTGTCTTTTTGTCCCATATTTGTATATCCCCAATAAATGATGACAAACATCCATAACCCACCAAATGACCCAAAAACACCTCCCAGACCTCTTGGGAATATGGGCATTGTGTTCTCTAGACTACTTTCTGTTTTCTGAGAGTACAGCATCCACAGGAGACCCTGAGAAAATTGAGACAATGGTCAACTCGTATAAAAACTGGCTGTAACATTTGTTGTCTAGTCTCTGTTTAATAAGAAAGTACAAAGCTTATCTTAAGTTCCAGCTAGAATAGTCTGTGAGACTGAACCATCTCAACTAGCAGCTTTGAAGTTGGTTTTGGATGCAAAACTAAAAGGAAGCTGGAAAGAGGCGCTCTGAAAGACTGAATCACCTGGGCCACCCATTTCCATTGGTCTGTGGTCCACTTGCTCTGAAAACACAAACTTTTAAGGGAAACATACATATCTGCATTAACACAAGTATGGACTGCATTGTACACAAGCCAGCCAAAGATGCTATTTTTGTTTGTTTTAAGTTTGGGTAGGTAAAAGACATCTGTCAACTTTATAAGTCATGAGGACTCTGACCAACAAGATCTATCATGTCTTACTCAGTCTCAGAGATGTTCCCATGCAAAGGGATCAGCATATATGTCACCTGTCTTATTGATTTTTTGTTTGTATTATTTTGTTTGTCTTTTTGTTTTCTGGGTTTATTTCAGTATGTCTATAGCCAAGATTTTCAGGGGGTATCCCTCAATCAAGTCTGGTCTCTATTAATTTTGAAGGAAATGCCTTTCATTTCCTATGGTTATAAAAGCATAACCTTTTCCCCTTTAAAATACATTTTCTGAATTCCATTTTAAAGTAAAGACATCCCTAAAGTGTCTATGCTAGGTTAATTCAGCAGTTCCTTTTACAATCCCATGTCTCTCAGCAGCCTCCCAGAGATAGATTGCACAATAATTTATTAACTTTAAATTTTCTAAATGCTCATGAGAAAGAAATGACAGATATAGAGAGACATTGGATAATAGGAAAAAACTGCTGAGTTAAATCAGGCTGTATACTTTAAAGATGTGTTGGGCACAGAATAGAAACCAGGATATATGTAATGTTGGGGAAGAAGTTTTGCTTTTGCTTCCCACATAAGAAAAACTATGGATACCATCAAACTTGATAAAGATTAAATCTGAGCAAGAGAGACCTCTTGATTAGAAGAGAACATAGTTCATCAAACAGCATGACCATTCAATCTGAACCAATTTATAAGACTAAAAAATGTTTTTCATTTGATCAGATATAACTTGCCAAACGAGAAACCTCCAAAGTTAGGGTTGGGGCAGGGTTTTGTTTTTGTCTTTCCCAGAAAATGAAGGCATCCAACTAAGGAATCTGAAGACCATTGGAAAAATGAGATATCTATAGATAAAGGACAAATCATCCAGAGGAAATGTTCCAAGAAAAATAGTAAATTGGCCTATTGGTATATCACATCTCCAGCAGGATAAAATTTCATAAATCTTCCCAAATGTTTGCTTCTGCTGTTCTCTACAGACATATAATTTATTATAAATGGTCTTTTTGTACTTCCAGTTCAATTAAAAATTAAAGCTGGCTTTGGAGTTGGAGTATGGCTCTCTCCTCTAAATACAAGCATACTTGTTAAAGGAAAATCCAAACTCTTTCTCATATCTGAAGAGCCATCTAATATGGACAGAAGAAAAACCAAAATTAGGAACTATTCTATTACCACTAATCTTATAATTCTTTGGTTTTATTTTGACTCTTTAAAATTGTTCTTAAGGCACATATATATATATATATATATATATATATATATATATACTCAAAATTTACAAAATTAATATATATTAAACTTTTTATCATTTTATATGAATGGTCATACAGAATGCTAATTTTGGGGGGGGGTTTTGAGATAGAGTTTTTCTGTAGCTTTGGAGCCTGTCCTGTAACTAGCTCTTGTAGACCAGGCTGGCCTCAAACTCACAAAGATCTGCCTGCCTCTGTCTCCCAAGTGCTGGGATTAAAGGTGTGTACCACCACTGCCCAGCTGAATACTATCTAATTCTAGAAAAAAGCTTCCTCTAACTTCCTGTACATGATTTCAGGTTTGAGTATCAGGTATCTAGGAAGGTTTTGTACTCTTGATGTACATAATGAAGTATGATCCTTTGAGATCTTCTGCATATGACATTTAAAATGTTTAAGTTTTCTGCAGTAAACCATGACCATGTCTAATAATGGGCAATGGTAAAGTCACTAAACTGACAAACAGCACCCAAAGATTAGCTTTGAACTACAAACTGCTCAGGACAATTTTAAGGTTGCTAACTGACATGGTCCAGCCTCACAGACTACTCTAGCCAGGATTGAGTGAGATAAGACCTGCATTTTCCTATTACATACAGACTGGACAACAAATGGTACAGCTAGCTCTTCCAGGACTTGAGAATTATCCCAATTGTTTCAGGGTCCCCTAAAGATGCCATCACCTCCAGACAACAGAAAGTAATTTTAACCACAACGCCCATATTGTCAAGAGGTGGGGTAGACGGTTTTTGTTCATTCAGTAGGTTATGGATATTTGTCTTCATTTATGGAGGGTTGGTTGCAAATTGTCATTGGTAATGGTCAGGAAAAAAGCTGAACAAAACATTAGATTCAAGGATCTTGTTCTAAAAAGAAAAAGGGGGGATATAGAAGTGATAGGATAAAAGAATAGAGTAGATTGAATCTACCTTTAAAGCAAAAAAGCAACTACTAGTCTTAAATATTTTATATGGTATAAATTTTGTATATTGATACAAAATTGAGGTTATTTTTGTTATACTGAATATGTTTCTACTCTTAAGATATTTTTGTATATTGATACTAATTTAAGGTTATTTATGTTAGAACATAATATACATATGATTCTACTATTGTTTAAGGTATTGTATGTATGCAACTCATTTAACAAACTAATGTAAATTTTTAATCCTTGAAAGTTATAATTACAAACTATTTAGGATAATAAGGAAATGCAGGTTAGTAATTAGTCACCTATTACATTCAAACTTGTCATGTTATATATGTTTTCAGGGTCAAACATATATTTTAGATAGACAGGTGGTCTTCATACACTTCAGATATCTACAGAATATGACATTTAAGATGTTTTAATAATGTAATGTTCTGTTTTTTTTTTTTTGTTTTACGACAATGAAACATGTCTGCTCCTGGCAGCACCAATCTACTTCTGAGAAGATGATGAACACTGAAGAAAGTTCATATGGAGTTTACTTTCTTTGTAGCAAAAGTTAGCCACTGGGCAAGAAACTGCCCTTGCCTCAACTACTGACAGTATAACTCCAAACTGGACAAATGGGACACAAAAGAAAATGACTGCTGAACTTTGCCAACACAAGGCAGGAAAGTCCTTCAAAAATCCTGCTTTACAGAAAAGTCCGTCAGATATTCTAGGTGTGTATGCTGAAAATGGATGCTGCAGTGTTGCAGGCAGCTGTTTCTATCATTTCTTACTTTTGGAAGTTGTTTGCTCTGCACTTCCTGTGTTTACTTAGGTAATATATACTTCTTAGATCTCTGATGGAGTTAAAGACTAGTTATCATTATAATCTTCTTTGTTACCAAAGTCAGAAAAGAAATGCACAATAAAAAGGTGTAAAATGTATAAGGTTTTTTTATAAGAGACATAAAAGATAGTTCTGGGTTGGTTATGCAAGTTAGGATAGAAAATGAGGTGCAACACTTTGTAGTCACAAAGATAGGTAGAAAATGGAGTATTATCTCTGAATTTGTCAAATGCAAATGGACTAGACATTGTTAATGCAATTATTGCCTTATATATTTGTATACAGTTTTAAACTTATTGCATATCATTTTTCTTTTTTTTTTTTCTTTTTTTTTTGGTTTTTCGAGACAGGGTTTCTCTGTAGCTTTGGAGCCTGTCCTGGAACTAGCTCTTGTAGACCAGGCTGGTCTCGAACTCACAGAGATCCGCCTGCCTCTGCCTCCCGAGTGCTGGGATTAAAGGCGTGCGCCACCGCCGCCCGGCTGCATATCATTTTTCTATGTCATTTAAAACCTTTGATTTTTATTTAGATTAAAAAGAGGGGAATGTATGATATTTTGTTTGTGTTCTAACAAATAAAGCTTGTTTGGAATCAGAGGGCAGAGCTAGCCATCATAGAGGTTGGGATGTCTGTATAGAGAGGAGACAGGAAGTAATAAGATGGGACAGAGAGAGGATCTAAGCCCTTTTGGATGGATGAACGAGAGAGGTAGGAAGTAACTGGCAACTGCTCCTCTGCTTCTCTGATCTTTCAGGTTTTTACCCCAATTTCTGACTCCTGGTTTTTATTATTAAAATTAGTTATGTTTATGCTTCAGCTGTTGCTTGTACATCAGCATTCAAAAAAATTCAAAGTCAACAAAACTTCATATAAGATCCAGACCCCTTGTGCATTTCCCATCTTTACATGGATATATATATATATATATATATATATATATATATATAAAACCTTACTCTTTCTTCAAAGACTTAAAAATTTTAAACTATTTATTTTTTCCTATGACCATTATATCCATTTTTTTCTTAAGCACCTAAACACACTATAACCTGCTTAAAGTATATTGCATACCTGTAGCATTTTCTGATCACATGAGCCAAACCTTAAACTGCTAAGCAGCTCTGTCACCTCCTTAGGTCCATGAAAGCCAAAACTTAAGCCCACAGGCCTGGCTGAGAACTGCATATAACCAAGAACTACATTTAATTATCCAAGCTCTAGGAAGTTAGAACCCACTCTGTAGCAGTTGTTTTTACTTAGCTTATTGTTTCTACTTAGCATGCTGACTGTTCAAATGCTCTGCTACACAGCAGCAGCTCCTAAAGGAGCCATATCTGTTTTGTTGTTTTGTTTTATTTTGGTTTTTCCAGCTTTCTCTGGCCCTCTGTGGAAATGTGGGCTCCATGTTGGGTGCCATTTTTTTGTTTTTTCGAGACAGGGTTTCTCTGTAGCTTTGGAGCCTGTCCTGGAACTAGCTCTTGTAGACCAGGCTGGTCTCGAACTCACAGAGATCCGCCTGCCTCCGCCTCCCGAGTGCTGGGATTAAAGGCATGCGCCACCACTGCCCGGCGGGTGCCATATTTTTATTTCTTTAATTTAATAATGCAAAATGCATGTGTTGACTTGACTGATATTCACATACAACTTTTTTTCTCATATCCACAAGTCAACAGTGGGTGACTCCAGAGGAATGACCATGATTATCATATGAAGTAGACTATATTAAATATTTCCAAGGATTATTCATTTACTTTATACTCAAAAAAATCTTCATTATGCTGTTTGATGAGATAAATCCACAGGAAAACCATGGTTCCCAAGGTAGGCCCAACTTTCAGCGAGTTAGACTTGGCATTGGGCTGCTTCCAGATATGGAACTTTGACCATGTGGACAAGGGGAGCAGAGCATGGGACCACCAGCCACAAAATCAGACACAGTACCAAGGACAGCACCATCTTGCCCCACCTGACTTATTCTTAATGTATGAAAACATTCTGCAAGTTGTGACCCTCCTTTATCTTCCTGTGTCTGTAACATCTTCTGTCATCCCTGAACTAAGCTGCCCAGTGGCTTCCCAAGTACAGATACTTCCCACTAAACCAGACAACTTGGGTTCAATCCTGAGATCTGACATGGTGGAAGTTGAGAGCCAACAGCTCCCACAAATTGCCCTCTGACCTCCACGCATCATGCACTATGCTATACATCACCCCAATAACTAATGTAGATGTGTGTGTTTATATTTTTTTAATTCCATGAACATCTGCCTATTAAAGCTGCAGCATGGACAGGTGTCTCACAACCCAGCTCTCCATTATTGGTGACAAACTAAACAACTTGAACTAGGTGCTGAGTGGCCTTTCCTTGCATAAGTAAAATGATAGCAGGGTGATCACCTTGATTAGTCACTGAGAAAGTACAAAGCTCTAGCTCCGGACAGGCAGCAAGTGGCTAAGAAATGCCAGCACCAAAAGAACAAGTGCAGGGCTGGAGAATGGCCCGGCATTCAAGGGCACTTGTTGTTCTTATAAAGGATACAGGTTTTTATTCCTAGCTTCCACATGGTGACTCAACCACCTGCGACCTGAGCGTTTTTAGATGATTGCAAGCTGCCATGTGGATGCTAGGACTTGAACTCAGGTCCTCCACAACAACAAACTGCTTTTAACTACTGAACCAACTTTGTAGCCCTTCTATAATGAATTTTAATAACTGTTTCTATTATTACCTACTTCCATTCCTTCCTGCAATCCACTCCAATATGGCGTCTACCAGCCAGATTCCCATTTTCCTAAACCTTGTCTTAGCTTCTTTCTTCCTTCCTTGCCTTGTTATCAGAATCTGTCATTATTACCCAATGAACATCACTCAGGTCTTCTGAGATCCTCTCATTCCTGAGCACATGGAAATACTTCTTCCTAACGCCATCTCCCTAGTAGGTCTTACTGGAGGGAAAGACATTGCTTTCCAGCTGCCCTGTAGCCTGATTGTTTAATAGTCCCCAGGAAGTCTTTCAAGGCTCCTAACAAAAGTAAAAATGGAAGCACTTGCTGACTCCTTGCAATTCAGATGATGAGTGCTTGAAATGTCCCCTCTGGAGCAGATGACCAGCAGGGTCCAGTTTTCTGAGGGTCTGGACATGCAGTCTAGGCCTTCCCATGTGAAGCAAGCACTCTGCCCCTTAACCACACCCACAGCCCCACAAGCTGAGATGGAGCAGGTCCTGAGGACACTGGCCTGGTGAGCTAGTTAGCATAAGAGCAGCTGGCTATAAAGCAAGCAGAGCACCTGTGCTGGTCCACATCTCTCTTACCCTCTGCTCTTCTGCCAAGGATGACACAGCACAGCACAGAACCTTTGACATTTTGTACAATGTTCTTGACTGCCCCAACCTCAGAACTAGAAGAAAATTGGTTTTCCTTTTTGAGTTGAAGCTGGTGGAACCCAGGGCCTCAACACACTAGGTATGTGCATAGTTGTATATAGCCCCGTCCTGAATTGTTTGTTTTTGTAGACAGGGTTTCTCTGTGTAACAGCTCTGACTGTCCTAGAACTCACTCTGTAGATCAGACTGGCCTCGAACTCACTGAGATCCTCCTGCCTCTGCCTCCCGAGTGCTGGGATTAAAAGTATGTGCCACAGGCCGGGCGGTGGTGGCGCACGCCTTTAATCCCAGCCTTCGGGAGGCAGAGGCAGGCAGATCTCTGAGTTCGAGGCCAGCCTGGTCTACAAGAGCTAGTTCCAGGACAGGCTCTAGAAACTACAGGGAAACCCTGTCTCGAAAAAAAAAAAAAAGAAAGAAAGAAAAAAAACAAAAAAAACAAAAAAAAAAGTATGTGCCACCATCAGCCAACATTTTTTTAAGGTTGCCCAGACTGGTCTTGAACTCCTGAGCTTAAGAAACTATTTTCATACCCCTCCATGCTCAGCTAAAAGCTGTGTGTGTGTGTGTGTGTGTGTGTGTGTGTGTGTGTGCGCGCGCGCATGTGTGTATGTATGTGTGTTGCTAGAGACTGCACCAGGGTTTTACATTCACTAGGTGAGCATTCTATCACTCAGCTGCATTCCCGTCTTTTTTTCTTTATAAATTACTCAGTCTCTGGTATCCTGCATGGTGATGTAAAACAGACTAGCCGAGAATTTCCGGTTCTAAGTCCTCAGTGAAACTGGGAGAGAACATGAGGCTAGAGAGATGGCTCAGCAGTTAAGAATGCTTCCTGGTCTTATAGAGGACCCAGGTTCAATTCCCAGTCCCCACATGATGACTCCATCATCTGTAACTCCAGTTCTAGGGATCTGATGCCCTCTTGTGGCCTCAGTGGGCACCAAGATGTAGGAAAAGAAAAGAAATCTTAAAATCAAAATAAAAAAATCCAGCTGGGCAGTGGTGGCACACACCTTTAATCCCAGCACTTTGGA
Source organism: Arvicola amphibius (assembly GCF_903992535.2). Lineage (NCBI taxonomy): Eukaryota > Metazoa > Chordata > Mammalia > Rodentia > Cricetidae > Arvicola > Arvicola amphibius. The sequence continues at coordinate 118,068,855 of NC_052047.1, forward strand.
GGCAGAGACAGGCAAATCTCAGTGAGTTCAAGGCCAACCAGGGTCAGGACTGCCAGGACTGTCACACAGAAAAACCCTGACTCAAAAAACGAAACAAAAAAATCAACTAAATAAAATTAGAAATCCCCTTAGTTCTTCTCCTCACTGTGTTGTCCTAGTTTCTGGAGAGTGCATTCCTGCCTCTGCTGTGGAGTTTCCTCATACAAGCTTAGCTGCTGCTGCTGCTGTTTCCTCCCCCTCCTTCTCTTCCTCCTCCTTTTATGTTGATCAACTACAAATCTTTCCTGAGAACCAGACACTATTGTAGAACACCTAAGCTTGGGGCTGGAGAGATGGCTCAGAGGTTAAGAGCATTGCCTGCTCTTCCAAAGGTCCTGAGTTCAAATCCCAGCAACCACATGGTGGCTCAAAACCATCTGTAATGGGGTCTGGTGCCCTCTTCTGGCCTGCAGGCATACACACAGAATATTGTATAAATAAATAAATAAATAAATGGATGAATGAATAAATAAATAAATAAAGTCCTGACCATGAACTCAGTAGAAGTATAGAAATAAGCTCAATTAAAAAAAAGAACACCTAAGCTTGTTTTCCAGTACCCATACCAAGCAGCTTACAACCCCCTCTCCCCCTGTACCCACAGCCTTAGGGGATCCAGCATCCTCTTTTGGCCCTTACATGCATGTGCACACACACGTGCACGTGCTCATACATACACACACATTTACAAATAAAATGTGTACTGATAATCCAGAGAAGCAGATGCTGTATACCTGTGTGCTCTCCTGTCACTTGACCAACAGCCCCACCTTAGGCAGACACTGGCCATCTGGCTCAGAGCTTGCACAGGCAAACATCCTTCTGTGCTCCTTTGATATTACCCGCCCCCGTGCGGTTTCAAGTTTGCTTCAATGCCTTTGCGTTCCTGAAAGCCAGTGTCTGCACTTCTGTTTCTCCTTGCTGCTTTGGGTGGTTGCCAGAAGAAGAGGGAAGTGATGACATCACTTTTCTGTCTCCAGACCGGAAGTGCACATTAGCTCGATCACCACATTGCTACGGCTGAGCTTGGGCTGGCTTGGTTTCTGAATGTCAGACCCTATCCTATTCTAACGAATAACCCCTCAATTACTTCTGGCCCAGGAAAAACCAAGGAATACCTGCTGTGTGCTTCCCACAAACCATGTCTCCCATTACCAAACAAGTCCTTCCCTATCCTCCCTGGCATTCACAAGGGCTGCTCACTACTGGACAAGCTGCTTCAGAGATCTTGACTCCCACTCAGAGTGGGCTACCACTATCACCAGGGCGTTACCTCCAAGGCTGAATTCCACACTGTGTCATTTTGCCTGCCAATCTTCAAACTACACGAAGCCATTTCCAAAAGAATTGCTATGTTAGAAACAGAAGATCGGGCCTGAAAATTGAGTCCACACAACTAAAGTGGAACACATGGAACTTAGCCATGCGCTTCCACACAGCCAAAACCAAAGACAGACAGCTCACAACCCCCAGCTCCCATTATACCGGGAGACCGGCCCTCTTTTATTACACAGACTCTTTCTTAGTATCGCTAACACTGTGGGGCTTTCTTGTCTGGAATGTTGTCCTTGGACCACTGCTTCTCAGCCAGGAGTGGCTTTGGCTCCTTCCCCTGGGTATATTTAGCAATGTCCGGGGACATTTGTGGTTGGTCACATTTGAGAGGCACTGTTGGAATATAGTGGACAAAGGCAGAGGCCACTGATGAACACCATCCCATACCCAAGAGACTCCCAACAGAGTGATCTGGTCCTGGGCATCAGTCCTGTGCAGCCTGAGAAGCCAGCCACAGGCTTAGGGAAGATGAGAACCCGTCCCAGGAGCCCTGCATGTTACGAATTGCATATTTATCATTGAGTGTGTCGGTAAGGTACTTCTACCATTCTGAATGCAGCTCTAAAACCTGGTACTGTGCAACCAATCAGCTTGAACATATACTGCTGTGACCAGGGAAGTCCCATATCAGCTCTATGTGCTTGAGTCGGTATGAGTCAGTGTCACGAAGGTCTGTGGGTGGGATGCCACTTGTGTTAGAGACACTGCTGCAAGATTTCAGGAGAATGTGGCAAAAGCCTTCAATACCAGGCTACGGAGATGCTCCAGCGGTTAAGAGCTCTTGCTGGTCTTGCACAGGACATGGGTTCAGTCCTCAGCACCCACATTAGGTGGCTCACAACTTCCTATAACTCCAGCTCCAGCGCATCTGATGCCCTTTGGTCTCCTCGGGCTCTTGTACTCACGTGCACATACCTCTGTAATTTAAAAAATATTTAAAAGAAAGTAGGTCGAGTTTTCTCAAATGAACTGAAGACATGTACCCACAGATTGAGAATCACTACAGATCCCAATTAGGATAAAGACAAAGAAAATCCCACCAAAGCCAGGTGTTGGGGGGAGGGGGCACATGTTTTCTATTCTAACACTCGGGAGCAGACTTGTCAAGCCTTAACTAGGGGTGAATTACTAGCTCCTGTTCATATTGAAGAAGAGACTGCAGAGTGTGTATGCCAAGCAGAAAGAGTGGGGGATGGTCTCAGATCCTGCCCACCACAGTGAAGTTGGGTAGTAACAATATACAATAGCAAACACAAAGTAGCATTACTAGTATGGGCAACACCTGGGGATTTTGCTTGCTTGCTTGCTTGCTTGCTTGCTTGCTTGCTTGGTTTTCTTAGAGTCCTCTGTAATTCCAGATCGATTTAGATTTACAATCCTCCTGCCTCAGCCTCCTGAGTGCTGGAATTGCAGGCATGAGCCACGAGGCCCCGCTTCAATTTGGTACCTTCTAAGCTGAAGATATACTCATGACCTAGGTGTTTACACTAGTCTCTGCAGCAGCTCTTAGCACAAGGCATCCAGGTGTCCTTCAGCAGCGCAGAAGGAAGGTGATAGGTGTTCATACAGTTCGTACGATATCACAGCAGAAGTGAGGGAATTATATGCAACATGACCATCATAAGCATGGTCTTCAGTGGGAAAGAAACAAGCAAACACATTCTATGGTTAATCTCCAGTGTCAAGCAGCTTTGGGACTGTCTAGGAGACACTCCTGGGTACTTCTAGGAGGGCAAGCACTTCCCGAGAACTTTAACTGAGGGCAACCACTTATCCCAGGTATGAGTTCTCACAAGCTGCGGTCCTGGAGTGAATAAAACAAGAAAAAAGAAAAGAAAAAGTGAGCTGTTAGCCAGCTTTCCTCTTTTTCTGCTCTCCTCCAGTGTCTGTGGTCACCTAAACACGCATGGTACACATACAGACAAGCAGGCATACACATATATACCTAAGAACAATTTTTTGTTAAAGACAAACAAATAAACAAAAAACCATATTGCATAATAATGTATGTCATTTCTGTTGAAATTTTCTTTATTCCTGTAATTTTTTTCTCCTTTTTATCAAGAAAGAAACAATTCTTCAAATTCAAAGTTAAAGAGTTACATATAAATTTTATATTATGTATAATTTTATGTATGTATATCTATAAATGTACACATATATACATATTTTAAAGATAGTCTCATTATATATCTCATGATACATAGTGGCCTTAATCTCACTAGATAGCCTAGGCTGGCTTTTAACTCCAGGTAATCCTCTTGCCTTGTCTTCCGAGTACTGCGATCAGATGGATATTTCCCCCTCCCACAACTGAGAATTAAGCCCAGAACTTCCCAGCCTTATGCTCCAGTTCGACTTGAGAACTTTTGATGGGAGTCAAATCCTTTCAGGATTGACGAAGTGACAAAAATTTCTGAGCCAGGAAAGATGGTGCATGTGTAACCCGAACATTCAGGAACAGACTTGAGGTTGGACTGGGCCAGGCGGTGAGTGACTGTGTCGTGGGTGCCCCCACAGCTCTGCTGCCAAGCCTTTCCTGTCGTGATAGACGGCGTCCCGCCTTCAGTCATCCACCAAGACAAACCCTTCCCAGAGTAGGTTGTTTATAGCAAGTATTTGTCATAGCAATGGGAAAAATAACTTCATAAAACAAGTGAAGCTATCGCATGTGTGATCTTTAAGTTAGACATGGTTGGCACATGCCTTTAATTCTAGCACTCGGGAAGCAGCATCAGGAAGATCCCTGTGAGTTCCAGACCAGTCAGAGCTACATAGTGAGACACTATCTCAAATAAACACACACACACACACACACACACACACACACACTAACAAAGATATGGTCTTTGTTAGTACTTCACTACGTTTAGGTAAGCCATAAAGAAAATCTGGTGTGTGGCTAGCACAAAAGCGGGCAGAGCGACTGCCAGAGCAGTGACCTCCTGAGCAGTCCAGCTGGGGACAACTGGTGTCATATCTGGTTATGACATGAGTGTGGTATTCTGTGTACCTTCTATGTGTGCACTATGCTTTGTCTACATAATACACGAGGGTGCACAGAAGCAAATGCAACCTGTTCTGGCCAGTGTCCGGCTGGGCCTGGGCCTCCTTCAGGCGTGCTATCCATGGCACCCTCTTGACCACCTCAGCCCTGGATGGTCAGATTCTGGAAGGGAAAGGTGGCAAAGCCGGATCACAAACCCCACCATTCCCAGCAGGGTTTGCCTTGCGGGGCTGAGGCCTCTCTTCCTCTAAGAGACTCAGCCTTTCACAGTCCCAAGGCAGAGCAGGGAGAGGAGGGGCAGGGAGGGGCTGAGTACCTGGTGTCTAGCGCTTGTTTGCAGAGCGGTTACTGAGGCCTCAGGAACCACCAGCCTGCCCCAGGTGGCTTTCATGAGAAGACACCAGAACCCTCTCCAACGCCCCCACCCCTGACTTCAATGAAAAGGTCAAGGGAATTTTCCTTCTCTTTAAATGCAACGACTCTTTCTTGGGCCCAGAAAGAATTATTTATCAGGGGCTCACGGTACTCCGCGTGCCTTTACAGGGCCCGGCTGGTTGCTCTGAGGCACAACAGACAACTTTCTTCCTGAAAGCTCAATTTATAGGCCAACTTCAAAGCCTGGGTCCTCAGAGCAGGGCGCCAGGCTCCAGTTTGGGGACTGACATCAAAGGGACTGCACAGGTTGATGGGATGTCAGGTGGACAGCCGCAGGGCTGCAGGAGCGGTCCTCCAAGGACCCGCCTGTCCTCGGCACCTGGAGGGCTCTGGGAGGCAGCACCATTGCGGCCAGGTTCCTTGAATCCTAGCTTCAAAAGCCTTGGCCTGCTGCAGGTGACCGCCTGAGATGGCAGAGGGTGAGAGCAGAAGGCCAGGGCAGAGGGGTAACGGAGGACCCCCAAACCTGCCCTCCTCGGCCAGTCCTTAAGAAGGGCAGGGTTTAAATATGGGTGAACCACCGCAAGCCTGCTGCTCACAAAAAGGATCGACGGCGAGGCTGGAAGTGGCCCGTGATGTAGTGAAAGCTCTCCAGCCCAGGACCGTGCAGAACGGTGACCTCGTGTGGACTCCATGATGACCCAGCTGGAGCAGACATTGCTAGGTCCATTTTTCAAATGAGGAAACAGAAGTTTGGGGAGGGAGTGGTGGTTTGCTGGATTCCATACTTGCTCAGGGAATTAGGGATGCTTCCTGGGGGCTAAGACACACACCAGAGCCAAGTAAAGTCTTCCTGGCAAGTATCCCTGGCAATGGGACGGCATCATTCAATCACGAAACAATGATTTTTTTGTGTGTGAATGTTACGTACACTAGGATATAAGGAAATAAGTCAACGTCCCAACTCTCATACAGCTTAAATATTTTAAATTTTATCATTAGTGTTTGTGTGTGTGCACGTACATGTGTGCCACGGTGCACACGTGGAGGACAGAGTCCATCAGATTGGTCCTCTCTCCTCACCTTTATGGAATCTAGGGATTGAGCTCAGGTCTCCAGGCTGGTGTGCCAAGGGCCTGTACCAGCTGAGCCATCTCGCTGGCCCACTGGCTATTGTTCTTGGTGTAAGAGGTCCTTCTGTACTTGTGTTGCTTTTATTAGTTATTAAAGAAACTGCCTTGGCCTAGTTGATAGGGCAAAACTCAGGTAGGCGGGGAAGATAGAACAAAATAGCTTCACTGTTATTTTAATCCCAGGCACCTGGGAGACAGAAGCAGACAGATTGTGTGAATTCAAGGCTAGCCTGGTCTACAAAGGGAGTTCAGGACAGCCAGGGCTGTTACACAGAAAATCCTGTCTCGAAAAACAAAACAAAACAACAACAACAAAAAAAAATCCTCCACCACCGAAAAAGTCATTTTTAGCTGGGCATAGTGGTACACACCTTTAGTTCCAGCACTCTGGAGGCAGAGGCCAGTCTGGTCTACAGAGCAAGCTCCAGGCTAGACAAGGCTACATATTAAGACACTCTCTTAGGGCTGGAGAGACGACTCAGTGGTCAAGAGTGCTCACTATTCTTGCAGAGGATAGGATTCAATTCCAGAACCTACTTGGCAGCTCACAGCTGTGTATAACTCCAGTTTCAGGGAATTCAACACCCCCGCGCAGACGTATATGCAGGTAAAACACCAATTCAGAGAAATAAAATTAAGTACATTTTTTAAAAAGACATTGTTTCAAACTAACCAAGAACTATGGTTTTTTTGTTTGTTTGTTTTTGATTTTCAAAACAGGGATTTTTATCTGTGTAATAACTCTGGTTGTCCTGGAACTCACTTTGTAGGTCAACCTGGCCTTGAACTCAAAGAGCACCTGGCTCTGCCTCCCGAGTGCTGGGATTACAGGTGTGCGCCACCACCGCCAGTGGCAGTGCCAGAACCATTTTCAATATAGCAATCCCCTTACTTTCTAAGCAGATGAGGAGTAACTGACTCCTAGAAACTTGCCTGGCAAAGCAGAACTGGGTTCTGGGTAGACTGGCTCTCCTTTCCAGTCCTTCCACCTTACATGGGAGTTGACCAACCACGGCCCAAGTGTAGGCAGCAGGTGAGGTGGTGCGGTTGGAGACATTGCCTCTGCTTGATGTAGCTCAGACAGCCAGGCACCCCAAGGCTACCCTGGTCCCCGGACTGCCAGGGAAGCCTGTGTTGCAGGATATTTGATCACACTGTTAACCTTGAGATTGTGAATTTTACTGGAAAAACCTGATTCTAGTTGGGGTGTGGCTCAGCCTCAGCACACACCTTCAATCCAAGAGTTTTCTGCTTGAATATTGTAACAGGATTAAATAAAGTCAACCATAGGTCAGGAGGCAGAGCAAGCAACCAGGTGACAGGAAGTGAGCATAGAATTATTAAGTAAAAAAAAAAACACACATAGAGAGTAAGAAGGAGGAGGGAGGATGGAGAGAGAGACACAGTAAGGAGAAGAGAGGGACATTCAGTTTGGGGGGGCTGGCTGGAGATGGCCTGGGGGGGGAGGAACAGGCTTCTGGGTGCTTTCTCTGCCTCTCTGAGCTAGCAGGTTTTCACCCCAGCATCGGGCTCCTGAGTCTTTATGGGTAAAATCAAACAATTGGGTTTTGTTAAAAACAACAGACCTACAGCCCACCAGACTGTGCTGGGCCAAGTCTTGTTGATTAGAATAGAAGGAACACCAATCTGTAATTTTTTTTCACTAAAAATTGTATTTAGGGACTGAAGAGATGACTCAGTGGTTAAAAACACTTGCTTAACTAAACCTAGATTCAGTTTCCAAGAATCTGATGCCCTCATCTGGCCTCTGCAGACACCAGGCATGCACATGGTTCGTATTATGTACATATAGGAAATACATATAAAATAAATCTTGTAAAAAGTGTGTGGGAGTACGTGTTGGAGGCTGGCAAACCACTTATGGGAGTCAGACTGCTTCTTCCTTCTACTATGTGGGTCCAGGAATCTAAGACGGGTCAGTATTCAGGTTTGGCTAGAATCATCTTTAACCTCTGAGTCAGTTCCAACATTGCCGTAACCATTATAAAGTGTAACACAAAGTATCTGACATGATCAATGGTAACAGGTAGAGGCGGATGGCTCAGCAGGTAAAGGCACTTCCTTCCCATCAAGCACAGCCACTTCAGTTTGACCCTTGGGATCCACATAATAGAAGGCAAGAACTAACGTGTAAGGTGTCCTCTAACATCTGCACACATGCTGCAGCATGAGTATCTCCCTGCCCCCCCAAATAAATAAATGAATTTAATTTTTAAAAATGGTAACAAGCATCATGAGTAATAAAAATCTAGCAAACGAGCCTAACTGGACGCTAGTGGGATGAAGTACGACCTCGGAGCATCAGAGGTAGGCAAGTTTCTGGGCTGGGGAGAGGTGCTGAGGGTAACCATGATGGGTCATCATCCTCGCCCCCTCTGACATGCCCTCCTCCCAAATGAAAGCTCCGGAAGTGAAGTCCTTTATATCCTCACTTCCCAGCTCTCCAGAGGCTCACCCTGACCCTGCTCAGTCTCTGAAAGGTGTACCTGGACCAGTCCTCCTGGAATAGAGAGAAGTGGAGAAGCGGAGCAAGGCAGAGCCGACGCCGACACCTGCCTGCTCCTTTCCCTCTTGCTGTGGGAGTGGTCAGCAGACATCTGGAATCAGCTGTGTACTTAGCACAACTCAGTCTTCCAGACCCCTACAGGCTGGCCAGTGAGACGGGCAGCTTCCAACAGCTCTCCAAACAGCACCACCTGCTGGTAAGCACAAGAACCTGCAGTACACCCTGCAGGGAACACAGCGTTTCCACACCACTACCTCCATGCCAGGGTCACTATAGAGCCCAATCTGGCCTCAAACTCACAATCCTCCTACCTCAGCCTCTCAAGTGCTGGGATTACAGATACATGCTATCATGCCTGGCTGGGCCCTGACTTCTAAAGACCTGGCAGTATGATTTCCTAGGAAAAACAGCTCAGGTGAGGAGTACACCTTTCCTCCACGTTGTAAGAAAGTCTAAGCAGTCATGTGAGGGGTCTTGGGTAGAGGCAGATACTCGGCCACCCAGTTTATTGCAATGCCACCAAAGTGAAAAAGCCACCTCAGACAGTCCCCTGACTGCTTTTACTACATGGAGCTGAAAATCAGCCCAGCTGATGAGCCTGGACAATTGCTTAATCATGACGGATAATGAATTATGGTGTTAGACCACTAAGTTTGGGATGCTTGACCACACAGCAGTGGCTACCTGAAAGGGGTGCGATCTCTGAGGAGGGAGAGATACTGAGGCAGATGCAAGATGAAAGGGAAAGGAGCTGGGCAGTGCTGAGGAAGTCCTCTGCAACCTCCCAGCCTTGCTTCGGGCCAGAGCAGCAAATCTTCTCCCCATATGTGTGTACCATGAGCTTGGCTGTGATGAGGATAACGATTTATAAGGAAAAAGATGCTCTGGTACATCTGGGGCTTGCAGCTGGGAGAGATGATCACCTATCTTGGGGCACTTTCCCAGCCTGCAGAAGTTGCCAGTTGGGGAACTCAAGCTGGAGAGGATAGCAGTGCACCCAGCAAGGGATACTCAGGGACTCCCAGGAAGGAGAAGGGGGATGCTGGCAAAACACGGCCCCCACCCACCCCGCAGGGGAACAGACAATGCAGACACAAGACTTGCTAATGTTCTCATTGGCTACTGTGGTCACAGCAGGAGGCCTGAAAGTGCCAGCCAAGCAAACAAGTGTGGATGAACTTCAGCGTCACAGGCTAGCAGCACATGGCATTTGGGGGCGGGCACTGGACTGAAGTGGTGTGGTTCCTGCGTTTGTGGACAGAGACCGGAAGAGAGTCAATTTTTGCGGTGATTGCGACCTTACAGCGACTCCACCTGGCCACTGTCTTTAAGGCAGTAATTTTGCCCTGGGAACTTTGCAGAGATGTTCATACCCCACATTCTTTTGGCGTAATGAGGGCTGGCTCTATCAACTCCTCTGAGGTGATTCTGCCTCTGAGCCTAAATGCTGGGTCTAGGAAGAAAATGTTTTGGAGAGTCAAAAGCCTCTGGAGACAAACAGGAACTCAGACCAACAAGGAGCCAGGAACTTGGCCAAAAGGAGCCATGAGGGGAGCTGGAGAGGGGGCGCAGTGTAAGAGCACCGGCTGCTCTGCCAGAGGACCCGGGTCTGACTCCCAGCACCCACAAGACAGCTCACAACTGCCTGTAACTCCTACTCCAGAGGAGCCAGTGTCCTCTTCTGGCCTCTTCCAGCACTGCACACATGTGGTACATACATACACACATGTGAAACAACCATACACATAAATTATTTTTATTATTAATACACATAAAAATACATTGTTATTAATGTTATTAATTTAAAAGGGAAGGCATGATCCTTAAGTGGACCAAGAGTCTCTTAACTATGTTTGAGAAGTGTGAGGCTTCTAGATGGTTCCAGGGATCAGGGCTAAAATGACATATGGAACTCACACAAATAGCAAAACACCCAAGACCCTAATCCATGAAGGATTAAGAACTCAGAGTTCAGAGGGAGAGCACCTGTGACAGACTGACAAGGCCTGCCTAGGGCTGGCAGATATCGGCAAGGTGTGGCGACTCAAACTGGGACCTAAGCTAAGCGACTTTGCCTGCCCAGTTCTTTCTCTGCTTCCTAAGAATGTGGGAGAGTGGGCAGCTGAGCAGGACAACAGGCCTCCTCCATGCAAGAGCTGAAACTGCTTGCCTGTGGCTACGCTGGTCTCATGCACTCAGAAGGGTCCCCTTTAGGGTCTATGCTGTTTCCCAACCTGGGGTTTAGCCCCTCTGCAAAGCCTGGCTCTCCCACAGGGCAGGGTTGGTCCATATGCCGCAGCCTCTGGCTGCACCCACGCTAGCAGCCTCCTCCTCCAGCTTCATCTGCATTTAACATGCCTTGTTGGGCTGCGGCAAAGAATACTCAACAGATTCATATTAAAAATGCCCTTTAAATTTCAAAAGCTTTGAACTAAAGAAATACCTCGAGAAGTTCTCGTGGAAAGTTCAGTCCCGTTGATTCAATTCACTACACTTAGATGCACCTTTTCAAATAATAGGGAAAAAATGTAACAGGGTCAGGCCCAATCAATATGCTTGTTCAAACAGAATTGCGGGGACTCTGATGTGCGTGCGTTTTGTGCTCTGCCTTTGTACACTGCCACTCGCTCTGAAGAAAGGTTTCTTTTGCTAGGGGAGCAATAAAAGTGGTCGCCTTTTGAGTGCAGGCAGCAAAGTGACGGCATGTTTACCGCGCTGGGAGGGGCTGCCATTTTTTCATGTCTCCCCTAGCCGAGTCCCTTTGTTCTTTTCAGAACAACCCGAGAAGTCCCTTGCAGAGCCCCTGCCCCCCTGTGAGAGCAAACCTGAAGAAGAGGGCTCCCAGCATTGGCCCGCTATGTCTCAGAAACGTGATTTTGTGGATTAGACAAATAATTTGCTGTTTCGTTCCCACCCTTAGTGAGAACACAAAAGGATTTAGCACAGGGTACTGGGCTGTTATCTTGGGGAACTCCTGGAGCCCACAACAGGCTCCTGGCTGGCTGGGCCAGCTTCTGTACCTATTAATGTCATCCCTCTTCACATACACTGACCAGGGGAGCCTGCAGGTCCCTGGAGAACAGGCCCTCCCCCTCAGTCCAGCATACCTACCTCATAAACTGTATATAAAGTATTGCTTAGATGGCATCTCGAATATGTAAAAAATGCAGGCAGTTCTAGAAGGTCAATTAGGGATTAGGAGATTTCATTCCCAGTGCCTGTTTGACAGTTGATCTTAACATTCTCTTGTTAGCTCTGGCCATGATTAGACAAGATAGCCTGAACCTCACCTGGGATCCAAGTCACAGTCTGAATTAAGAGGTGAGCGGGGCTGCCGAGATGGGTAAAGGACAAAGGCTCTTGTTGCCAAGTCTGATGGCCTGAGTTTGATTCCCTGGGACCCACGTAGTAGTACAACTATAAATTGTCCTCTGCCTCCCACACGTGTCACAGAACATGCGTGCCTACACCCACACACATACTACATGAAGGCAAAAGGAAAGGTGGTTAGCGAATAGACACAAGGACACATTCATGTCCCCCGCTACTCAGCACTCTGCTCAGGGCCTGTACGGAGGTACATTTTGAAATGCTGGGCCACCCAGTTCTTAATCACGGAGTGCATGCACCTAGTCAGTCTACAAATGGCCCCATCTTGTTTTTAAACTACGCACCGGTAGTTTGCATGTACATGTGTGTAGGTGCACGTGCATGTGTGGAAGGTAGAGGCAAATGACCAGTTTCTTCCTCAATTGCTTAGGTTTACTTATGTGTATGTGCGCTGCTTGTGTGCCTAGTGCCCATGGAGGTCAAAAAAGGGTGTCAGATACTCTGGAACTGGAGTGACAGAGGTATGTGAGCCACATAGGGTTCTGCGAAGCAAATCGGGTCCTCTGCAAGAGCAAGTGTTCATGACCACTAAATCATCTCTCTAGCTCCTACCTTACTGCTTGAGACAGCATCCCTCTGGAGCTAGGCTGGTTATTCTGGTTATTCGGTGCGCTCCAGGGATCCTCTTGTCTCCACCTTCTAGGGCTGGGATGACAGATGCGTGCCACCAAGCCTGCTTTTCCCTTGGCTTCCTTCTAGCAACTGAACTCAGGTCCTCACGCTTCTGGAGAAAATACTCTCCTGACTGAGCCATCTCCCTCACCCCAAGGGGCTGAGAAGCATCGGGCCACATTGCCTCCTACACAGACACTGCCATCCTGTGACCTTTCTTTTGAGTGCTCTGCACTGAGCTTGGCTGAAACCCTTTCACCCTGTGGATTAAGCTTGAAGCCACAATTCTCCTAGAACGGTGTATGCCTCCCTCCCTGACAGAGAACAACAGGAACAGCAGCCACGCTCCCTCCAACACAGGGCCGTGGCAGTGAAACTCAAACCAAGACCAAAAGTTCGAAACCACATATGCAGTCCTGCTGAAAAACCACCTACAGATGGCTCCCCCGTGCGGTGGGCAATCGACTGTGGGCATTTTGTCTTTTCAGGCTACTGCTTTCAGTTGCAGAATCATCCCCTCCCTCACTTTAATCTGTTATGTGACATTTCCAGCTAAGATTTAAGACTAGGAGAGTATTTTTTATTTTTAAATTCAAAACGAACAGTGGTTAACATAGCATTCTCCCCTCTGCCCATCCAGAATGTGTCGGAATCCACTTCTCCCAGTTTAAATACTTGGAAGGCTTCTCCAAACCTCTAGCACACTCCTTGGCCATGCAGAAACTTGGAAACCACACACATCCCTAAACCAAACTGGCCCCTAGCCTTCTGCATGAATCACAAGTCAAGATGAATTAAATGCAAGTCCAGTGTGCAATGGTCCATCACTAACAGGCCTAATTGGAACGGGCAGTATGTGGTTTGGATGGGGGCCCATTGTACCCCGTGTGCTATCTTGGATTAGATTGGGGTTGGCCAGCTCAAACCAGTCCCACATGGGGGTCCATTGCCCTCAGGCCTCCACAGTCACTCAACTACGAGGAGCTGTCAGGAAGGGAATGTGTGTTCAGTGAACACAGTAAGCAGGAGACCGAGAGCGGACACGGGGAGAGTCACACAGGCCATGGGGATAAACACAGCCAGCAAGAGACAGGACACGGGTGACGTTAATATTTTAATCTGTACATCACTTCTTTTTCTTTCTTTTTTTTGCAAACCATTACACTTTTATTTAAATTAACTTTTTCTTGCAAAATATTCATTTCATTTTTTTCCAACAAAATCTTATAAAGGCAAAAATAAAATTTTATTTTGGCAAATGTCATGAAGTTGATACTGGCAGCATATGGAGTTAGTTAAAAATAGACAGCAACTTCTAAACATATTCAAGGATTTTTTTTTCTTTTAAGTATAGTCAAAGATAAATTTTCATTTAAAATGTGGCTCCACCCAACGGAGGGGTTTTTTGTTTGTTTTCTTTCAACCATTGCTTCCTGTATGCAGAATACCAGGAGACAAGTTAAATGTGGGGCCAAGAACACGGTGTCTGGCATGGTCACCTCTTCATCAGTTGGGCTAGAGTCAGGTCAAAGTCCTATGCCCTGGTTCTGCCTGCCCTCCTCACCAGTCCCAGGGAAGCTGTCCTGGGTTTTCCCACAGCAGGCACAGGAGGTCCCTCAGTCCTGCCTGGCTGGAGGGATGGTGGTAGGTTAGGCATTTGTATGCAGATACCATCCAGTGTGGAATTTATTGCTACAACACATTATCCATTTCCACTTCACAGTGGCTTTTGTTTTTCTGAGAACTGTTTGCTGAGGGGGCATCACTGCTTCATAACAGGCTGAAGAAGCCACCGCTTTTGAACATGCGTGCTTGCTCCTCAGTCAGCACCAAGGCCCAGACAGGCTCCATGGGCCATCCCGGTGGAGTTTCCAAGGCCGGGCCTCAGCTCAGGAATACTGACCTCGGCAGTCAACTGTTCCTCACTTCCTGGGGAACATGGTAACAAGCCTCTGGAAGTACATCCCCAGATCCAGCCTTCTCTCTGGCTTCACGGGCAGTGGGAATGGCCCCTGCCTGTCCTGCCCTTCTGCCCACCCACTATGCCCCCCCATAGTACCTGAATCCCTAAGTGTGGCTACAAAACCCTGCAGGCTCACCTTTCCAGCCACTCAGAGGTGAGCATATAAAATACATTCTGATCCTAAAATACAGTATATTTCACATCGTGTATCAAAAGTGCTTCTGTCATCTGTAGGAAGGACTCTGGATGGAAACAATGGGCTTGTATTGGGACGAAGCCCTTGTTCCATGCTGCACCCACCATGGTGGATGGGCTGTTCTCTCCTCCAGCGAGAGCCCCTGTTCAGCTGGACGGGTTTCCACTGGGCAGAGGAGACAATATTTCAGGAAGATGCTGGTTGAGCTGGGCCCCCGGGTCCAGGCGTCTCCTCTGCACACTGAATCATGGGTCTGTTACTGCCTGGGCTGGAAAAAGCACAAGAGGCAGTGAGAGGCTGGCAGACTTTTGCTTCCGCCCTCATAGTGGGCATGTTTGTGCACACACACGATGGGCTGGCAGATGGAGTAGGAGAGCAGGGGGTGTGGGCAAAGCGGCCGCTGTCAAGGGACCTTTACTTCTAGGACCCAGGGCACTGGGTTTTTTTTTTTTTTCTTCTATCTCTAAGAAGAATACTGCATTCATGCGAGTTCATGAACTTGTCCTCTGCAGTAGTAGGCCAAGACCTGGGCAAACTCCTGGGGTAGTTAATGGTTCTGCCCTTCAGTCTCTGGAAGAACAGAGAGCACAGCCTCTGGGGACCTCGCTCGCTTGCTTTATTTATGTTTGTTTATTTATTTATTTTATTCTTTTCTCATATTTCTAACCTAACGGAGTGGTTTTAACCTGCCTGTGGTGCTACGAGAGGAAGAGGCACAGCTAAGCTCTGGAGAGAGCATCTAAGTCCTAGCACGAGGCCACAGGGGCTTGAAAAACCAGGGTGAACGGAGCCTCTCCCTGGCACCTCTACCTGCTCAGATTTCTAAGAAGAAAACATACATACAACTATGGCCCTGGCAAGTCCTGTAGGACTTTGCAAAGGACATGGCTGGAGCCTTTCATGACGTTCTGCAGCTCTGCTCTGCCCCTCTTTTTTATATATAAAACTATTTATTTCTTTTTATAGCTATCTATTCTCCTTTTCTCCTCTCTCTCAAGCCTACATACATTTTTTAAAGATTTATTTATTTATTATGTATACAGTGTTCTGCCTGCATGTACATCTGCAGTCCAGAAGAGGGCACCAGATCTCATTACAAATGGTTGTGAGCCACCATGTGGTTGCTGGGAATTGAACTCAGGACCTCCAGAGGTGCAGTCAGTGCTCTTAACCTCTGAGCCATCTCTCCAGCCCTGCTCTGCCCCTGTTGTGGGCCATTGTAGGCCCAAGCCAGCTCACCTCCTCCTGCTCTCAGACTGGCTGGCTGTGGGCTCTAAAGTAGGGACAGTCCAAAGCTGGAGGGCCCCAGTGCAAAGTGATGTCCCCTGCACCCTCTTCTGCAGACCCACGGAGTTTCCGGGATGGTCCAGATGAGCCCGCTAGCCAGCAGTCATGGAGAATGGAAGTTGTGGGTGCACACCAAGAGCCTCTGCACCCTGACACGCATGCTTCAACTCTTTAGGAAGTCCCTCAGGCGTCTGGGCCTCGTTTCCTCATCGACACAGAGGAGCGAAGAGCTTCATGGGGCTGTTGTGCACCAGGAGATACTCAGCACAATGGCTAGCAGGTAGTAGTCCCTCAACAAGGTCAACCAGAACCCAGTTAAGGTATAGACAGAACTCTGCAAAGTGACAGCAAGAGGCTGCTGGTATGGCCTCTGTGGTCCAGGTTTGGATAGACAGGGGCAGCTGACCAGGCCATGAAATCTCTCCACAGCCGATCAGTACTGGCCTGCTGGCTCCTGGGGGGCTCCTTCCTGTCTGGGTCATACACTCACTTAGGGAGTTATACCAAGCATCTCGAGTGGACTGTGGTCCTGGACTTGCGTCTGTCTCTTCCCTAAGACACTCAGTGACTGATACAGTCTCAGGCCTT
The DNA here is from genome assembly GCF_903992535.2 of Arvicola amphibius. Taxonomy (NCBI): domain Eukaryota; kingdom Metazoa; phylum Chordata; class Mammalia; order Rodentia; family Cricetidae; genus Arvicola; species Arvicola amphibius. The sequence goes on from NC_052047.1 coordinate 118,085,307, forward strand.
GCTGTATGAGGAGATCCCTCGGGGTCTCAGCTTGCCTTCTGTAACTCTGGACTTAACAGTTCTTCAGTCCCTTTGGGACGGCCACGAAAGAGTGGAATGTGATTCTTCTTTTCCTTGAAGACCAGCAGTTTGCCCCTATGCTGCTCTTTGGGGCATCAAGCTGCCTTGGGAAAGAGAAATGGGCAGGAGCGGCAAGGGCCCTAGCAGACATGTTCGATCCATGGCCCACAGACCACATGTGATTCAGGACGGCTGTGGATGCAGCCCAACAGAAGATCCTAAGCTTACTTAAAATATGAGAACTTTTTGCAGTTTTTTTCCCTTGTACCTCAGTCGCACAGTTCTGCGCAGGAACTATAAATGGCAATATCAATAAAAAAGGGTTGAAAACCACGGGGATATTTCAGCACGGCAGCACCTTTAATGGCAGCCTCTGCCGAGGCCTAAGGTCAGAGTCCTAAAAAGCAAGTCATCTCCAGCCACCTATCGTCTAGCAGGTCCCCCCTCCCCAGCGGCCGCAGTGCCAATGGAAGGAAGCAGCAGCAGGTGGCATTGCAGTCAGCTCAGCAGCAGCAGGAAGGCGGGAGGGGCATGCTCAGACTATGGGGTGCACAGCAGCAGGACAGCCAGGCAGGGGCTCTTACTTGGAAGGTGTTAGACAAAGGTGTAGTGCAGTCCGTTGCTTAAGGGGGGGTAAGGTGGCACCGTCCTGGCGGACAGGGGGGCTTTAGGCGGGAGGAGGGCCAGCTGCTGCACTAGACAGAGCACACAGGAATCACACGGTGTATTAGAGTGACCTGTCCACCCACACCACCATATGCCCTGCTTGGCAGGACTGTGTGGCTTGGCCCCACTGTCCCCAACTGATGGCTGCTCTTGGGGGCAGACCCACAGGGCATAACTCGCCTGTAGTTTCTGATTCGGGGGAGAGAGCAAGAGCGATTGGGGAGTAGGGCAGAAGGTGTCAGGTCTGAGGTCATCAGGTGTGTGGAAGGAGTGAGGGCAAGCTGGGAACGTAGCTCAGTGACTGGTGGGTCAGCCTAGCATACAGAGGCCCTGGGCTCATCTCCAGCAGCACCTAAGATGCGGTGGGGCAGAGTGAGAGCAAGCGCAGCTGTGAGGAGGGAGGAGCAGCCTCACGGGGAGGGGCTCGGAGGCTGCTGAGATGAACTCTGGGGTCACCAGCAGTCACAGGGCAACACAGACAGCTTTCAGCCCCTTTACATGTCTCAGACAGAGCAAGGACAGCAGAGATCTCAGAGGCTGGCCTAGTCTGCTTGGTTTTGCGACAGGGCCTTAGTGTGGCCCATGATGGGCTTGAACTCGCTGTAATCAAGGATGACTTTGAAGCCCTGATCCTCCTGCCTGCATCTCCCCAGTTGGGATTATGGATGTAAGCTAACGCACAAGGCTGGATTTCTGGAACTCTGGAGGGTCAGAGTATGGGGACAGAACAGGTCTCTCCTCAGAACCTGGCATCCGTCCTTGTCATTAGTCAATCATGGGGCCTCCCCAAGTGATGTCAAAGCTGCTCCCCACACCAGACTCCTCAGGTCCAGCAGCCACAAGGCCTGCAGGCTGCGTCCTTGGTCAATTAGATTAGAGGGCTGGCAGGGAGAAGGTACCACTCTGGGTCCTCTGACCATCCGTCCGTGAAGTACACCTGGCCAGAGGTGCCACATATACACACAACAGCCTCTGCATCTGCGGACAGACTACATGGGATGGACCGTGAGGACACCACAGGGAGGCAGATGCTGGTGGAGGAAGGAGCCCAGGGATCTTTTTCTGGGAGGCTCTTGTATTGTTTTCTTTGTGACAGGATCTCACTCTGTAGTTCAGGCTAGCCAAGCCTATAGCATGCATGTAGTCATTCTCCTGCCTCAGCTTCCTGACAGCTGGGATCCCAGGCATGAGCTTAAAGCAGCCTTCACACACCACACAGCCATGTGCTACTTCTACACCATGGTGATATTCTTTTGGCTAGGCTGGCAAAGCCTTGATTCCTGAGTCCTACCCTGTGCCACAGGGTAACTGGCAAGGCTGAGTGGCTCTGGTGTGAAGACTAAGGAAGGGTTTCTAGGCAGGAGCTCTTGCCCCACTGAGAAATGCCCGCTCTGGCATCACTTCTGTTCCCTTCTTCCTAAGGAAGGAAACTCGAGCCCTGCCCCCTTGGCTCAGAGCTGGCCAATACAGAGCTGAGTGTCAACTCTTCTCCTGCTTGGGTCAGGCAAGACAGAAAACACATCCTTAACTGTTAGTGTCTGCTAACTTCCTGGCTCCAGGACAAGTTATACTGGCAGCAGCCAGCAGGAACTGGCTTCGAAGATCGGCACCTGTGGCCTTACCTGCTACCTGCTTGCTGCGCTGAGAGGCCTCTGAGGCCAGGGCGTAAGAGATGTTGATGATCCGCTCCTGTTCCTGCAGCTGCGAGTCCAGGTCGGCCAGGCTGTTGCGGTCCTGGCCTGGGGGCTGCAGGTTACACATGCTGTGGGGGACACAGAGAAAGTGTGAGTCTCTGCACCCTGGTCCTCAGCCTCCCCTGTAGAGTGTCTCCCCGGCTGTGGGGAGGGGCATCTTCAACACTTTGGGGGCATCAGATGTGCGTTGCCTCCTTTCTTCAAGACAAGAGTCTATGTCTCCGGAAACCTACAGTGAACATAGCTCCGTTCCTCCTTGCAGGCTGGAGACTCCTGATCCATCCAAATATGAAGTGGGTAATGGAACTCTGAAAGGGAGGCTCACAGGCCAGAGAATTCACTTCCTTGGGTCCAATGCTCAGGGTTCAAGAAGTATGTAAAACCCCAGTGCCCTCGGGGGCTGGAGAGATGGCTCAGAGGTTAAGAGCACTGACTGCTCTTCCAGAGGTCCTGAGTTCAATTCCCAGCAACCACATGGTGGCTCACAGCCATCTATAATGAGATCTGGTGCCCTCTTCTGGCATGCAAGCATACAGGGAAGGAATGTTGTATACATAATAAATAAATCTTTGGGGAAAAAAAACCCCAGTGCCCTAAGGACAAAACTGAACCCCATCTATGGAGTCTGTGTGAGGAACACAGGCCCTAGTCTAGCACCTCCCGGATTGGTCTGGGCCCATCTATGGATCTATAACGCAATATGGACACAAATGTTAAAAGGACCATCATTGGAGGTGACCTCAACTGAGTCTGCTTTCCTAAGGTCTGGCTTGATGGTCCACACTTGCCCATCACTGGGGACAGATCTGAAGGCATGGCCCTTGGGCAGGGACCCTGTACAAGTTCTCCAGAGCCTTCAGATGGCTGAGGGAGTATTCTCACCTGAGTACCTGCCTATCCTCTTCAAACAGAGGAATTCACTTGAAATAAAGCCCAGCAAAATATCGACCAGTCAGCCTGGCCTGAGTCTCCCACGGCTGAGCTATCAACTGAGATGGGATTTGTGAGACTTTTAGAGTTGAGAAAGCAAGGGCAGACCTTGACCGAGCGAGGATATTTCGGATCTTCTCAGCCTTTCGGTACCGTGCCTGCAGCTCTTCAAGGCTGGGTGGCTCCTCAGGATCCAGTTCCACGTACCGCTCGGGGATGGAGACCTTCTCTGGCTTAGACAGCTGGGGGGAGTATCGGGTGGTAGAATGGAGGATAACCTCAGATTCTCTGATCTGAGATCTGTCTTTTTTACCCTTCCCACCCTGTGAGGAAGCAGAGTCCACAGAGGTGAAGAAACTTGCTAAAATCATCAATGAACCAGCTATGGAACCAACGACTTGAACCTGGGTCTCACACCAAAGCAATGCTGTACTTCCTGCTACACTAGACAGCTTTCTAGAGGCCAAGGGAAACAGCAAGGCGAGCAACACTGAGAGCATCTCACAGGAAGGACGTGATCCTTAGAGCTACACCCAAGGCCGCAGTACTCTGACGCCAGCCACACCCACTCAGCGGGAGCTTTAGTGTCCTTCACACCTAAGTTGGGCCTTTCTTCTGCCCTATCTAATTCAGAGACCCTGCGGTGAGATGCCCTTCAGAAAACCCTCCTTAATGGAGTGCTGGATCAATGGACGGAGGGAGGGAGAGTCTCTGCCCTGCAAAAATGCTTCAGACCTGGGCTGTAGCACATTCATTTAACCCCAGCACTAGGGAGGCAGAGACAAGTGGATCTCCAGTCTACATAGTGAATCCCAGGCCAGCCAGGGCTACCTAGAAAGATCCTGTCTTGAAACAGAAAGCAACAAAACCCAACCAACCAACCAAATAAACAAAACAAAATGATCCAGTCTGGCAGCAGAGAGACCATCAAAGCTGATGGGAAATATTTCCTATCTCAAACACACTTCTGTGTTTGGGGGCATACAGATCAGACTGCGCTGACTGAAAAGTTTAAGCCATCAATAACAGCATGCGACTGGTTGATAAGCAAGGTCATTTCCACACTTCTGGGCAGAGTGGATTTTCCACTCACCTCAATAAAAGTGTCAGTGGATGAAGACAGGTGACCCTCTTTTCAGTTCTCTGTCTCCTTCCCCTCAGTCTGACTCTGCAAGGTTTATCTCTGTCACCTTTACTAAATGCTCTCTCATCCTTTCCTCTCGGACAGGGTCCTAGAGGCACCTCATCCCTAACCTTGGGGGGTGTCACCCGGACAGAAGTGATTCTCTAGTTCCCAGGTGACAAGAGCGCTCCCCTCATAGCACCTAGAGACTCAGTCCCCCAGCACCCTTTCCTACAGGGATGTTTATCTTGTGCCAGAGAGAAGGCTCAGCAGGTAAAGGCGCTTGCTGCCGAGCTGGATGACCCAAGATTGATCTCGGGGACCCCACATGGTGGAAAGGACCAACTCGACAGGCTGTTCTCTGCCCTCTATACTCAAGGGTAGATGCTGTACAAGCACAGGTGCCCACACACATGCACATAAACACTGAATTTTAAATTTAAAATAAATAAATAAATGTAAAGGTAATCTTGCCAGCACCAACCAGTCAGAATCCCTGTTTTCACTGGCAGTCTAAAGCTCTGAAAACCTCTGATCGCACTTTTAGGGCCGTTGAAGGCCGTGACTTTCAAAAACATAACCTAACTTGCCTCAAAGCAGTTTTCTTTGCCCTTGACTGGGTTGATTTCAGTCTCAGTAACAGAACTGAACCCACATGGCCTTTCACTTTGTTAAAAGGTGGCAAGAAATACCTGTTATTCCCAACGAGGACAGATCTAGAGGAAGGAAGTGGATTGCATTGTAGCAGGATTTAGGTTAGAGATTAAAAAAAAAGGACATTTTCCCTGGGCTAGCGGGCCAATTAGGACACCAGAGGGCATCCTTGCATTGCCAAGGCAGCACATGGAGGTTCTTTGTGAATGAAAAAGTCCAGCCTGTTGGCTTCCGCTGCTAAGGGTGTCAGAGAAAGGCCTGGTGGCAGGAGGCTGGCCATGGAGCAAGAATCAAGAATGCAGTAACTCAAGCATCAACTTACCTACACTGTTCTTTGTTCTCAGAACCCCCCTCCCTCATGAAACCCTAACCATTGGCAGAACCAGCTTGTAAATGGATCTGCCCTGCCTGATGGAGCAGAAGGGCTGGGTAGTTCTGTGTGCTTGGCATATGTGAGACCCAGGTTTACACACACACACACACACACACACACACACACACACTTACAGAGTCCCACTCAAACTCATGCTACACACGGGGAAAATGCGGTAGGCCAAGTGCCAATACAAAGGTTTGGGGACACTGAAAGTTCATACAGTCGTCTTCCATCTGCAAAGATGTACAGCATATCAACTGTGTGTCATCCCAGGGCTAGGGATGTAAAGAACCAAATCAGCTGCAGACACTGCCACAGACCAATGGTGAACAGGGATGTCTAGAGACTGACTGTCACTCAGGCACTTGCCCCTTTCCTTTTTCTCTTGCCATGTTTTCCTTGGCCTGCCCTGTCATGAGGCAAGTGAGCCACTAGAGGGCACCAGAAGCATTCAAACCAAAACCTCTCCATTCCCGACTAGCAATGTCTTCTGTGACGTTTCAGACCGGCCCTGTATTTCACGCCATGTATGATAACTACAGTCTGCCTAACTGGCCATTTGCATAGGCCACCACTATTGATCCAGGGAACATTCTCTAAACCTCTTGGGAACATGCTGAATCACTTAATCCCCCCACACCACCATTAAGGGCACAAGATACAATCTGCTCCCAAATATAGAAAACGGCTTAAACGTTACTAGAAAACACTGGTGACTCTATGGTCTCAAGCCACCATTCACGCATGCACCTTCTTGGTCCACAGTGAAGCCGAACCCTGACTAGGTGAGACTGCAAGTCAGGCTAGGAGCCTTCCTTCACGGCTTCTCAGAAGTGTGAAAGAAGCCCCCATCCTCACCTCTCTGTTGATGTCCAAATCATAGTCTTGTGGCTCTAGGTCCAACTCCATGACAGGTGTGGCCTGCACTTTTAGCCAGCCGTCTTCTCTGTCTTTTCTGTCCCCCTGAGCAGCCCGCTCCAGCAGCTGCAGGTCAAAATCTTGTTCTCGCTTCCACTAGCAACAGAGGAGAGGGTTAACCTCACTTCCCGATTCATCAATGAGCCACACAGGACCCTGAGGCCTGGTGTCCATGAGATGGACCTTTGAGACATTAAGCAAGTGTCGGAGCTGTGTGTTTGTCACTGAAAAGAAGGCCTCTGCTTGGTCCTGTGGCCTCTTCCACACTGCTGGCCGTGTTCTAAGACCTGAGTGTTCAAATGTGCACCCTTAGGGTACTGGTGGAAGACCCATGACTTTTCCCTCACAGTGGTCCACAGGTATCTAAAACGTTCCCAGGTATAGAAGGGTGACCCCAGAATGACCTGCCCCATCCAAATTCCCCTCCCCAAGGCCTTCCGGCTTAGGAGCCACACACTCCAGGAGCACAAACAGAGGGTAACCACGTCCTTCACAGCATTCCAGCTCTTGGGGACAACCTCGCTACAGGGCTCTCAGCAGGGCTGACTTGGATTGCAGGGATCTGTATCCCAGCAGGGGGAGAGTTCTGATCAGTTCCAAGGAGCTGGCTGGCCGCCAGGGTAGCAAAGGGCTGGGGAAAATGGTAACCGCTTGAGATAAGACATTTTCCTTAAACTAGAAAGGGAACTAAAACTGACAGTAAATGTGGGGCCAGATGCAGCTGCCCCGGGCCATTTCACAGTGGCAACTCTGTGTCAACCGTCTCTTCACAGGAGGGGAAAATCTACCCAAGCATGTCTGCCCAGCTCCAAGATGGCTTCCTGTTCGGCCAGGCCTCTGCCCTTATGGGGGAAGGACGGGTACTTGGGCATCAAGCCTTTGCCTCTGTCTCACTCCATTTACCTCACAAGGCCCTAGCAGCTGTAGATGCTGCACACCCCAAGCCCAAGCCCAAGCCCGCAGCCGTATCAGCGTGGTCCCCACATCATGCACAAGCTCAAGGTCTCCGTGTCAAACCAATGGAACTGGGTTTGGAGATGGTTTTCCAATTACAGTTGGGAAGAACTAGGCAATTAAAGTTCAGGGATAAATTTACTGATTCACAAAGGAAACACACATTTTCTTACACGCTCACAAGTGCTCAAATAGAGACAAGTCCTCATTTAAACCCAGCCTGATTGCTTCCACAAACAGCAAAAGCTCACCACACTCTGCAAAGTGCCGTGGGGAAGAACCACGCCAATCCGTCATAGAAAGCAATATGTTTGTTTATTGGCGTTGATGAGACTTACACAAGCCTTTTTTTTTCCCAAAGAAAAATTACAAGGTATTGGAGTTACGGTTCTGAGATACTCTCTACATTTCAGACAGCACGTTATAGAAAGTCAGGGTTACCCCATATGATACTTACTTATAAAGCTTAAAGATATGGGTTTGTAGCTTTTAAAGACATTATTCCAGTCCTTTGGTGACAGACAGTTGGAGAGGCCCTCTGCATACAGTTTGCTTTGTGATTCATTAATTACTACATCTGAATTGCAAAAGCTTTTCCATAAGGAATTGTGTGATGGGATCAGAGGAATTAAAACAAATGGCCTCAGACTCTGTAGAACGTACATGTGCACTATCTAACATTCATGTCTGCTGTCCAGTATAAGGCATGGAATCTGATAAATTCCCAGTGCCCAGCCCTCTGCTAATGATTATGGTCCCCACAGAGCAGCTTTGGGATGGATGCATTATCAGTAGTTGGCCTACACAAAGCAGGGCGGTGGAAAGGGAAGTCACACCTAGAGATGTCCGCTAGGCTAGGGAGACAGCTGCTAACACAAGCCTGGTCAGAGGCAGCAGTGGCCGGTTAGAGAAGGCCAGTGCCAATCGGAGCGTCTGTGAAGACAATCAGGCAGGATTAGAGGCAGTGAGCGGCGACACTAGAAGCAAGAGAGCTTGTGCAATGAATTAGGGAGAGCAGACAGGCTAGAGGGCTGGGGAACGGGGGGGGGGCTCCAAACCCAGAAGCCAAATGGTATGTCTCCACAACGGGCCGAAGGCAACCGTGGGCGGGTACCACACCAGCCATCAGGAGGCAGCACCGAGTTCCCCAGCCCTCCTGAGTACCTGAGTGCTCAGCTCAGCACCACAGGCTGTGGGAGACAACCAGCACCTCGGGGTGGGGGCACCAACCCTTCCTTAGTCAATTGCCTCCCCTGGCTCCAGTATCTGCTTGGGGGGGGAGGGAGGCTATGTGGTTGACTTGCACATAATCTCTTTCCTCACCATCTTCCTCTCCTCCTACAACCCTACATTCTCAAGTCCTTAATTCGGTTAGGAGGCCCCTCCCAATTAGCTTGGAGAATGGGCGAGCCCTGTCGCTAGTCCCTCCCTATTACTTTGTTTCCGGGTCATCCTCAGGCCAGTTCACAAGTGCAGCTGTGGTCCTGAACAAACAGCCCCTCAGGATGTTCTTTCACCATGTAGGTCACCCTGGGAGGTGACATGTGTACACTTGGGGGACGTGGGGGAAACTCTGGCCTCTGTCCCAGCCCCATCTAACATACTGAGCCAAGATCTCCAGGCAGTGGCTGGCTGAGGTATCTGGCTGAGAGCAGGCCCGGTCTCTCTCCTTGGCTCAGGGTCCTCTTGCGCTCCCGGACCAAGGCCTTCTGGTGTCGCTTCATCCGCTCCAGCTGTTCCTCCGCGCTCATCTTGCCCCGCTGGTGGTCCCCTGAGTACAGGCGCTCCAAGGCACTCTTGGGTCTCTGCGAAAGAGGTGAGACACAGAGTAGACGGAGCTAGAAGCACAGCTGCTTCCTGCTTTTAGCACAGGGTCTCAGGTAGCCCAGGATGGCCTCAGGTTCGCTCTGTAGCTGAGGACAGTCTTAAACTCCTGATCCTCCCACCTGTATCACAGTGCTGGATTACAGATGTTGGCGATCAGACCTGATTTCTGCAGCTCTGGGGATCCGTCAAGCCCAGGGCCTTGTACATACTAGGCACGTACTCTACCAATTGAACTGCACCATTGCCCTCTCCCCGCTTAGCCTCTCTTTGCAGCATGCTATGTGGGCTCGTTTCAGCCACAGAAAATCACTTCCTCTCAGTACCCAGTGCCCCCACCCTAATGAGTCTTCTGGGCAGAGGCAGACGCTGAGGCTGGGCCTATTCAACCGAGCCAATAATCTGTACTCCAGGACGGACCTAGGGTACAGGCTTCTTGGACTTCTCGTGACCCTGACAGGTTTGGTAGCCATCAGAAAATAGAGATGGCTGCCAGGTGGTGGTGGCACATGCCTTTAATCCCAGCACTTGGGAGGCAGAGGCAGGTGGATCTCTGAGTTCAAGGCCAGCCTGGTCTATGGAGCGAGTTCCAGGACAGCCAGGGCTGCACAGAGAAACCCTGTCTCGAAAAACCAAAAGGGAAATGGAGATGGCAGGGGAGTGGCCTTCTTGGTAAGCAGGGGAGTGACAGAACCCTAAATTCCCCAAGGCTCACTGGTCCCTGCACACCCGTAGGCCCCTCCCACTGAGTGTGAGTCCCCCACACTCCCCACCACTTACAGAGAAGGTCATACTGCTGCTTCGGCATTCGGACCCCTCCGGAGAGTGACGTAGGGAGCAATGGTGGATGACTGCTGGAGCCTGGATGTGGAGCCTGAGAGCCCTTAGCAAGGAAGGAGAATCAGGTGGCTGTGGTACGGTTCAGTGCCTACAAGCCTTCCCTAGCCACCCCACTCTCCTGAGGGCCAGCAGGGCTTCACTCATAGCCCACTTGTCTTGATCTTTTCTCCTTGAGCCTAGATGGGGCAGGCCCCAGGAAGAGAGGAAGCTTGGCCTGAGGGTGGCCTTTGTCCCTGTAGAAGCTTTGTGATAAAGCTCTGCTACTGGGCCGGGCGGTGGTGGCGCACGCCTTTAATCCCAGCACTTGGGAGGCAGAGGCAGACGGATCTCTGTGAGTTCGAGGCCAGCCTGGTCTACAAGAGCTAGTTCCAGGACAGGCTCCAAAGCCACAGAGAAACTCTGTCTCGGAAAAAAAAAAAAAAAAAAAAAGCTCTGCTACCGGGCAGAAATGCTGGACTGTGGCAGGTGAAAAGGGGGTATGAAAACATTCACCCCTCTGCTTCAGTGGGGAATCCAGCTAGGGATGAGCAGGGAGCCCAGATAAGGAGACCATGGGTGTAAGAAAGGACGGACCGAGTCTCAGGCTGACGGTTCTTAGCACTCCAGCCTGCAGTCTACAGCGCTCAGGACTGTGGGCTTCCTCTGTGGTCAGCTAACAGCAGTTGTTTAATTTCTCTCACCCTCAGTGTCTTCTTTTTTACTTATTTATGTGGCTCAGCGTTTTCCCTGCATATATATCTGTATGCCACATGGACGAGTTACGGACAGTTCTGAACCACCACATGGATGCTGGGCATTGAACTGGGTCCTCTGGAGCAATCAGCACCCTTTAATCACTACGCCGTCTCTCCAGCCCCTGACTCAGTTTCTTGATCTCTAAAATGGGAGTCATAACAGCCCCTGCCTACCAGTGCTATTGAATATGGGGCTAATATAAAACACTTCAACAGTGTCAGACCTTAGGGTAAAATCACTGCCATTGCTCCTGGAAATAGGAAAGGCAGGAAAAATAGACGACTCGCAAAGAAAAGAGAGGGCTGTGGGTGGGAGGAAGTGGGGCCAGTCCTCCCTTCTCAGCAGTCACAGTGAGACCCAAGCTGCAGACTGAGGCCTAGGATCTGAGGCCCAGGTAGGGGCTATGAGTGGTGTAGTGTGGACCCTGAAGGGCTCCACGAGGGTCTTGCCTTACCTCTGCCTGGCAGTGTCTGGTACCTGCTCTCAGAGCCCACGAGGCCCAGGGAGGGCGGAGGCATGTCCCCACTGAGGCTGGCCAGCTCTGGCTCGCTCACATAGGACCGGAGCTCCACCTGCGGACAGAGTCTGAGGCTATGAAGTCACTAGTGTCACACCACCCTTCCCACACTCGGCGGGCATGCTCCGTCTTTTCAGCTCACCTTCGAGTCGCCGTTCACACACTGGCCCTGCTCCCGGTCCCTTTTTCTTTCGTCAGACTGTCGCTTGAGGCCCCGCACAGATGTGTGCCGTATGACGGTGGCTTCCTTAGGCAGAGGTGGCACAGCTGGGGGCTGGTCCTCTGGGCTGTAGAGTTCAGGAAGTGGTGGCCTGGGGGGTGCCTCGTCTTCCTATTCAGAAAGAGAACCAGACCCCGTGTCTAGCGGGATGGAATTAAAGTGGGGAGGAGGGCTGACTGTAACTCCGCATTGCCACAGGCTTGACCACTTCAGGGTCACATAACCATCCCAGCCAAGGAAGCGTCGGGGGCCACTTCCAGTCCAGCTGCTTTTGATCCAACATGCTTTCTAGTTTCAAAGTGTTACCCAGTAACAGTGTGTCCCCAGGTCCTGCACTTGGTGTCCTGGATCTACATCTTTGGCAGTGTCAAATGACACTGGCTTCCCATGTCCTGCAGAAGAGGTGGGAGCCTGACCATCTCTCTGAGATGCTGACAGCACCCTGGGGAAGAGACATCTACCAGCCCCACGTGTTCAGCCTGAGCAGACTCTGTGGCTCGACTCCTGGACTTGGGTCCTCTGTGTAGGGATCTGCTCACCAGTCTCCACCCTCCTGCTCTTTCTCTGGGAAATGAACATTCTTACAGAGTCTCTCCTTCTTTCTGGCTCTGACAGGAAGGCAGGAGAGGCGGCTGCACTGCTGTTCACTTCCTGGGAGGTAGGGGACAAGACCAGGCTCCTTGGTACTCAATATGCTTGGCTGGTTCTTAGGGGCTGTGGCTCCTTCATACTAGGAGACCAAGCCTGATTGCCATGAAAATTCATTCAGATGGCTGCTGTACTTCCTTCCTCTCTTTTATTTAGTTTTCCTTTGGTTTTTGGAGACAGGGTTTCTCCATGTTGACCTGGCTGTCCTTGCACTCACTATATAGACTAGGCTGGCCTCAAACTCAGTGCTGGGATTAAAGATGTGCACCACCACCGCCTGCCTTCCTCAAGTCTCCCGCCTTCCTCAAGTCTCCCTTCATTTCTCCAGTTTGACACTTAGATACTTTGTTTGTGGCTCTTGTTTCTGTGTTCTTTGAAATTAGCCAATCCTGGTTTTTATTTATTTATTTATTTAGGTATTTTGAGACAGGCTTTCTCTGTGTAGCCCTGGCTGGCCTGGAACTCAGAGATCCACATGCCTCTGCCAGCATTAAAGGTATGTGCTATGATGCCGGGACCATTTTTTAAATGCTTTTTAAAATGATAGTTAATTAAAGAAATAAGCCAAGCAACAGTGTGGGATCCCTGTATACAACAGGATGAAGTGCACAGTGTGGAACACACAGAAGAGCTGTGTTCTCTCCTGGCCTAATTCAAGTGCTTAGGGATGCAGACACAGGGAGCCAAGGAAGAAAAGGGTAAGGGAATTCCACAGAAGCCAAGACCTGTGGTCCTCTATTTATATCCTGATCAGTAGTGAGGTAATTCTGTTTCCTCAGGCAAATCTAGAATGGGACTTAACTAAATCTCTGTCCCTCTAAAGAACTCAGGGTTCACGGTTGAGGGGAAACTCTGCTGAACCGCAAGCAGCTCACCTCCTCTCCTTTCCGCAGCTCTCCAGAGGCCCTCGTGCTTCTCCTTGCCATCCCCCATCCCCCCCCCTCTTTTTCCCCCACAGGGTTTCTCTGCAGCTTTGGAACCTGTCCTGGAACTCTCTCTATAGACCAGGCTGGCCTCAAACTCACAGAGATTCCCCTGCCTCTGCCTTCCAAGTGCTGGGATGAAAGGCGTGCGCCACACCATCCAGCTCACTGTCACATTTTCACATGTTATCTTCAAAATGGATATTTTAATAAAAATTTCGCATTATATTCAGGCGCACGTGGGTATGTGCAAATGCCCTTGGAAGCCAGAGGCTTCAGGTCTCCTGGAGCTGGAGTCATAGATGGCTGTGAGCCACCTGACACTGGTGTTGGAACTAAATTTCCACCCTCTGGAAGAGCAGCAAGTGCTCTCAGTCACTGAGCTGTCTCTCCAGCCCCTATATCCTTCTTTAAACATTTTTAACATTTAGTTTTATTCTATATCTACAGGTATTTTGCCTCGTGGATGTCTATGTACACGTGCTTGGAGTCCATGGAGGCCAGAAGAGAGCATTGGATCCCCTGGAACTGGGGTTACAGTCAGTGTTAGCTGTCATATGGGTGCTGGGAATCGAACCCCAACCTTCTGGAAAAGCAGTTAGTGCTCTAAACTGCTTAGCCATCCCTCCAGCCCCAGGACAGATGCTTCTGTTTCACAAATATAAATGTCTGAATCAAGCAAACAACATAAGAAATAGTAAAACCGGGGCTGTCAACAGTTAAAAGCACTGGCTGTTCTTCTAAGAGGAAGCTGATGTAGCTCTGAAAATGATGGCCTTTCCTAAGAACCCAGTGAAAAGCTGAGGACAGGCGAGTACCTTCAGCTCTGTTCTTAACCCTGGCTGCCAGGCACCCTTCAGCACATGGGCAGCCTCCTGTCCAGCAAGGCTGCTAGGGCTGGAGAAGAAGATCTCAAGACGGATTGAAAACAGTGATTCTCTCAGTCATCACCCAGGCTGGGGTGGACTCTGCAACGATGCGGGTGTTGGGGCGTCACTCATGTTGCTGTAAGTCAACCCCGCTTAAGGAAGCCCGATGAATGCATCGGGGGTGGAGTCATTTCTTTGGTCTGCTGTCTGTGCTGTATACTTGTTTCCTCTCTCCACAGGAGGTCACACAGCATGCCCTCTGCCCCTAGCTGCCACAGCTTACCACCTGAGGCTTCGCCTTGGTTGGTGACTGAAGAGGGGACATCACTTTCCTCAGCTGGGGCGGGTGAGGTCGGTATGGCACGTAGGTCTGCAGCTGCGGGAAAAGTCGGACCTCCAGAGGTGTCCGCACAGGGCTGATGGGAGGACTGGGCTGCAGGGCTGGCTTGCTCTCAGTTGGAGAGAGTGAAGGCACAGACGGGTGAGGGAACAAAGGCACCGTTTTCCTTTCTGAGAGGACGAACAAAAATGATACAAGGTGGAATCAAGATGCTGTTCCACCACAGAGACACATCCTCTCTGAGAGCCATCCCGCATGCCTACCCTGTCCCTGCACTCAGGAAGATGGTTGCTGTCTTACCTGGATTTTTGACAGACCCCACCAGGACTCTGTAGTTCTCTTTATTCGCACTCAAGCCTGCCATGACATCCTCAATCCTCCACAGATCCTTCTGTATCTGAGACTTCTCCTGGGAAAGACAGGGGGCTGGTTCAGGCTCCTGGCTCCTCACTAGAACTTTCTTCTGAGGATTTATGATACCTCTTCAGTCATAGCCCCTCACCACAGGGGTGGTAAAAACCTTTGAAAACCTGCCAGGGCAAGCACCAAGCCTACTCATTCTCCTTGAGAAGCAGACCAGTGAGGAATGCTGGGAGCGGTGTTCATCAGCTCACCTTGCCTACTTTACCTAACTTAAAATAAATTGCCTTGAACAGCACAGGACTCAACTCCAATGATGTATGCAACACCCAGTCAATTTCACAGAGACAGGAAGGAAAGAGAAGAGAGGAAGCCACAGGATCAGGCAAGGTGAGGAGAAGAGAAGATTTTCAGTTTCACAAGATGGAAAATTCTGGAATATGGCTGCACAACATGAGAATGGACTTAATACGGCTCTAGAGAACTCTTAGGATGCCTGGTGTGATGGTGCATACCCTTACTTGCCAGCACTCAGGAGGCAGAGGCAGTCCTGATTACACAGCTGGAGGTCAGCCTGGGCTACATGATGAAACGAGAGAGACAGAGACAGAGAGAGAGAGAGAGAGAGGAGAGAGAGAGGAGCGAGAGAGAGAGAGAGAGAGAGAGAGGAGAGAGAGAGAGAGTGATTAAGGTTAGCATTTCAAGTTCAAGACCTGGGTTATATAGTGAGACTTTGTCTCAAAAACCATGGGCTAGAGATAAACCTCAGCTACAACCAGAAACAACATTTGGGAAAATTTTACCAATGGCAGTCACTTAGAATGTTCCAAATGTTACACTACATACGGCGTAAAGTCTCCAGTGAAGGGTATTACGGGAGGAATAGCAGCAGGAGAAACGGCACCACTCTGGGGATTCTCTAAGGTCATCCTTGAACCAGAGGCAAGGACTCTCCAGTGTCCTGAGCTGGTCTCTCAAAACCACCTAAGTGATTGGATGACATTAGGCCCATAGGGGCAAGAGGGACTCCCCAAAGAAGTTCCTTTGCTTCCTAGGGTTAGGGCAACATCTGAGTCTACATCTGGGTCAGAACTCCATCGTTACTTAGCAAGCCCAGCTCCCAGAGTGGCATAGCATGCTGTCCTGTGCACAAGAAGCCTCTAGGAATACTTGCTGATTCAAATAAATACACTGAATCAATGTTAGATCCCCAAAAACAGAAATAGACCTGAAGCAGAGTGGAAAGCAGGCCATTTTCCATTTTTAAAATGTGAGGGTGGGACAGCAGCCTGCTGCCTACAGCAATAGGAGAACACAGGCCAGCTAGAATTGCCTGACCTTTAAGCTAAAGCCACCTTTTCCAAATTGACCACATGACACAGAAATGGGGGTCACCCAGCCCGGCCTCCAGAAGGCAAATGAGTATAGATGAGGAGAAGAGGACCCTCCAGGGACTGAATTCACTCTCTCCTCAGGTCAAGGAGACTGCCAGAAGCAAGAAGAGGCTGAACTTCCTACGATTGTCCAGAGAAACCAAGAGAAACTTGCCCTGGATTCCAAATGCCCTCCAGGTGGGTATGGGTCCTGAACTGGGCTCCTCTTGCCTCTGCTCTTTTAAAGGACGAGCTCTTCCCCAAACACTGAGGGCTAGACATTGAGAGCAAGCAGCAGGGGAACTGAGGTGAAGCTTCTCATCACGGCAGAAGGAATCCCCAAGGGAGAGCTTGGGGTAGCTGTTTGGCAAGCTCAAAGCCTAATAGGAGGTTAGGGAGTCGAGGGAGGTGACAACCCTCTTTCTTGGTCACCTGGAAGAAAAAGGTTCTCCTGTGTTGTTCCTGCAGGGTCTGCTTCAGCTGTTCCACATCCCTCTCCAACTTCAGGTACTCATTCCAGGCATTTTCCATCTCCTATTGGCCAAGAAAACACTTCTGGTCCCCAGGTCCCCCTCAGCCCAGTCCCCTCGAGAATACCCACCCTCCTAACCTGATAACCACTAGGTAAATGGGAAGGAGAGGCTTAGGCAGCCTAGTGGAAAGGAGATGGGAACAGGCAACCCTGGCTACCATGTTGCTCACTCCCTACCCCAAAACGGTCTCCCCCTGTCCTGGTAGAAATGCCAGCACCATACTGGATTGACAGCTGCAACAGCGGAAATGCTGACATCCTGGAGCGCACTGTGCACAGACTAGACTACAGCCTGAAGACTTCTCCACAGAACTGGCTCTCCCTCAACTATCCTGATGGGAAGAAGCTGAAGGAGGAGGTGAGTCAGACATGATACCCCTGGATAACCTGCCACCAGGAGGCAGTGACAGGTTCTCACCCCTGGCCTTCAACTCTACAGCAAGGGTGACGAGAATACAGCCCCCAGGGCAAGTGCCTGTCATCGCTTCACCTCCACATACCGTGGACTCTCTGCAGAGCTCTGCCCGGATGTGGACGAGGTCCTCCTGGAGGAGTCTCTGCTGGCACGTGATCTTTTCCAGGTGCTGTGGTTGGTCTCGGTATTGCTCTGTCTGCCTGTGCAGCACCTCCAGCACGGACTCTAGCTGGTCCTGTGCCAGAACGGGTCAAGAAAACAGGATGGGAGGACTGGCCTCCCCAGAGGAACCCAAACAACTGAGGCCAAAGAGGCCAGAACTGAGCCGGAGCTAAGACACAGGGCTTTAGATAGCAGCTTAGACTGGCCCATTAGGCCAGTCTCCAAAATCTCATGCCTCAGTTTTCTTTACCTACAAGGTGGGTGCAGAACCTTTTGAGTCCTTATAGATTGTATAGAAACAAATGAAAAGAAATGCAGAAAAATTTGCGAGCTCTTGTGACAAAAGGCATGGCACAGACCTTCAACACCATGAATATGTCTTATTAAAATACAAAAACGAAAAAGTCTCTCTGAGAGTCTCACTGTGGGCCCCAGCTCACTCCTGTCTTCCCATCTAGACTTGTAGCCTTCACAGCCCAGATCCCTGGGGAAAAACCCCGAGGAAGTGGAAGGCTTTGCCCATTGTGATGAGGCCATTCTCTCCAAGGCAGACCTTTGGGTTCCTCATGTCAAGTCATCAGGCCTGCCAGTGGTTCAGACTCCCAGGATGAGACATGGGCCGGAACAGAATTAGGGGTACTAAAACCAAGCAAACTAAGGTTCTTGCGAAAAGGACAGGAAACTCAGATACAAGTCTTTGAAGAACCACCCTCAGACAAAAAGGACTGAATACACTAATACCCGTTTTATTTATTATTTGTGGTTTTTAAACAGGGCCAAGCACTGTATAGCTGAGGATGACCTTAAAATTCTGATTTTCCCTGGAGTCTACCTTTCCAAGTACCAAGGTGTGTGCTAAACCACCCCTGGTTTATATGTGATGCTGAGGATGGATGCTGGGGCTTCATGCATGTTAGGCAAGCACTATATAACCTGAGCTACATTCCCGGCACCTCCTGTTGGCTGATGCTAACAGAAAGAGTGCAAACGCTGTGCCAAGCAAAAGACAAGGAGTGACTGCATGTCCCTCCGCCCACCCACTACGATGCAAAGATGATGCGTACTTTATTCTCCTTGAGAGCTCGGATCTTGTCTTCCAAGTCCTGGAGGATCCTGTCTTGTTCACAGAAAACACTCAACTTGACCTATAGCAAGAACGAGTTGGAGAGGACGGGGGTGGGGGTGAGGCGAGGTAAGAACAGGGAATGGACTCAGGAATAAGAGCAGAAAGCCTCTGGGCAGAGCACCACGCGAACCCTGCGGGAAACTGCCCAGGTCCAGTCAGGAGGTGGCCGAAGAGCCAGCCTGGCACTGGTAACTCACATCAATGTCACTCTCAGCAATCTTCACCGGCTTCAGACTTCGATCCTTAAGAAGATCTCGGCCTGTCATCTGGGAGGTGAACAATTTAATGATTAACTTGGTGGGCGGAGCCAAAACTCAGGAAGGGAGGTTAGTCCTATGGTAGATGGAGGTGGAGGTCTCAGCGGAGGCAGGAGGCTCATGGCACAAGATGGGCAGAAACCTGAGCACTATCTGCATTGTTTAATTTTCACTTCATGGAAAAACTGAAACCTTTTGGTGACCCTAAGACTATTACATTTCTCAACTAAAGAAGATGCAGGTGCTCAAGTTACAGGGTTATCGGTTTTAAGGTGTTGTCCCCAAGTGAGCATGACACATTTCTGTGGGTCTTCGGAGGTTTGCCCAGAATAGGAGAGGCCTGCTATTGTACCTAGGGACGACACAGGACTACATCCCACTGCCCAGTCTATTTCTGGTCTCTGAGAGGCTCCCTTCCCCATGGACAAGGTCAGCCTTCCTCACCCTATACTGCTAAAAGATCCAGCCAAAGGGAAAAGATGCCCAGGTCAGGTTCACACCTAAACAACAGGTTTGGCTGTACTCATGTGGGTTACACCTGCCTTACCATCTCAACAAAGCAATGAACAAGCACCCACTCTTCAGCCAGTGGAGCATCCCCGTCCACATCCTCAGTCAACAGTAAGCACGCAGCTTGCTGCCTCCCTGCTCCCACTGACCCCCAAGAAGCAGACTCCAACTCTCTATTTCAGCTTCCATTTCCCTGTGGCCACCTTCCTGCCATAGGCTGTGTAGATGTGGGCTCCCAGGGTCAAGACAAGGCTAGGTTTAATGTATTTTCAAACCATGAGCCCATCTCTGTTCTGTTCTGAGGCTCTGAGCAGTGGGACAACAGAGAATGGCAGGTAGTGTATGTGCTAGGCAAGAAAGCCCCAGGATGGACAGTTGTTGGACAGATAGCCTTGTTTCTCCCCACTCCATCTGGCAGGCCCAAGACATTGCGAGTCTGAATCAGGAGTCAAAACTCATTGGCAATCATTCCCTTCAGACTAACCACATCCACGTTGCCCAGCTGTCCTACACCCGACCTCAGCAAGTCCAGGCCAATAGCAAATGACTACTTTTAAAGAAAATATTATTTGCTGGGCAGTGGTGGTGCACGCCTTTAATTACAGCACTGAGAGGCGAGGCAGGCAGATATCTGATTTCGAGGCCGCCTGGTCTACAGAGTGAGTTCCAGGACAGCCAGGGCTATACAAAGAAACCCTGTCTCAAACAACAACAACAACAACAACAAAATTATTTATTTCCATGCATGGGGGTTTTGCCTGCATGTGTGTCTGTGTACCATATGCATGGGTCTGTGTACTCATGGAGACCAGAAAGGGTACTGGATTCCTGTAATTGGAGTTACAGTTGTAAGTTGCCACATGGGTGCTGGGAATGGAAACCGAATCTTCTGGAAGAACATCCAGTACTTTTAACCACTGGGCCATCTCACTACCCCCATCAAATGACTTCTTGCTTTGAGCTGAGGACTGATTCTATTCGGCCACACAGCAGAGGGCAGGGACTCTGGCCTGCTTTATTTGTGATAAAGCCTGACCTGAATATAATGCCTGGCTTAGGGAGGGTGCTCACCAAGCATTCATGGAACTTCTTGGGGTCTGTGTCAGAGTATATGTGCATACATGGATATACACAGTTAGAACATATGTAACAAGCCCTTTCAAGGGGAGGGCTGTGAGTCGGTCTCTTCTCTGAAGAAGCTGGCTGAGCTCCTTAACCAGCTAGGAAATCACTTTCAAATTGAGGTGCACTCTGGGGATTTCCCCAGCAAACTCCTCCCCTTTTCCCCTGAAGCTTTTTTTGTTGTGGATGTTCTGATGCTTAAATAAGGCAGAGTCTCTACTGAGGCAATGCCTCATTTATCCAGCACCATCAGGAAGAAATGAGGTGTCTACACACAAAGGCATTCTGAGAAAGCAGATCTAATTAAGCTTTCTGGTGGCATGTGCCCTTCACTGCTGTCCTTGGTGCGGACCTCTGGATCCAATCTTTTGCCCCCCCCCCACCACCTCCTGGGAAAGTCACATTACCTCTTTTCTAAGGAACAGCCCCCCTTGTCCTCTTTACTGCTTATAGGATGCTGGGAGCTAGGAATTCAAGTCCTCATCTTTCTTTCTTTCTTCCCTTTGAGTGGGTCTGGTGCCCTTCAGGGTGTCCCTCTCCTGGGGTGCCTGTCACTGCTGTGCACTTAGAGTATCTGATAACAATGATGCTTGCTCAGTTCTCCGCCCCAGACATCTTAACCAACGTTAGGGGTCACTGTGGCGACTAAGATGTCTTTTCCATCCTTGAAAGCCCAGCCAAGACCTGGCATATGGAGGAGATACGGAGAACGTTGCTAAGTGAGTTCATGACATGTCAAGATCAGACTGGCCGGTTGGCTTCCAATGGAGTAAAGGTCAAGGCCATAGGGCACCAGCTTCCTAGAAGCTCTTCTCCAGCTCCGAGCCCCCCCCCCCCCCCCCCCCCCCCCCGCCTAGCTCCGTTCCAGAGAAAGGATGCTCCAATGAACAGTCACAGCCTCAGGTAGTATGTGGCAGCTAAGTTTCCTTTTTTAAAATTATGCTGTGATAACAGTATTTATATCCACGTAAAATGTCAACAAGTGCTCCCACTATCTGTCACCAGAAAAATCAAAAGTCTTGGGTCCTTATTCATCCTAACGAATCTCTACGTGGAAAGAGACTTGGGGTTAATGAACCATTCCACTTCTCTACTAAATCAGGACATGACACCTGCCTTCCCGGCCTAGAGCCTCCCTCAAAATGTCCCAAGAGCTGTTTACATTTCAAAAGAGACCATCCAAAGGGCTTGGCTATCTAGTCCATGGCTATCCATGGGACCTTGCATGCCAACACCCTGCCCCAGCGAAGGCAGAGAGACAATGGAATCCATGGTCTCTCTATAGTGGTTAGGAACTGCTGCTCCCTCCCAAGAAACTCATTGCTCGGCCCTATCTACGTGGAGGCAGACACGAGATGGATGGAGACACAACAAACAAGATGATGGCAGGCCAGGCAAGCTCCCCATCCCTCTGCAACATAAACGATGGAGCCACAAGAACACCATAGATGAGCAGCTCAGCCCCAATGTGTTGGCCACAATGCTGAAGAGAGTTTTGGGTTAAAGGAAAATCAATCGAAATGACTTGCAGGAAGCGTGGGGCGTCAGGAGAGCAACTGCTTAAGCAAGTGCTGAGCGGCACTGAGGCAGAAGCAATGGAATGGCCCCGCCTGGAGACCGGATCCGATCATCTTACGCTTCTCCCGGGCCGACAGCCCCGTGCTGACTTCTTCAGCACTTTGTAAAGCACGTTGATCAAAGGTTCATTATTTTTAATCTGTTCCAAACAGAAAGGCAAATACAACAAAACGTAACAGGTGAGACGACCAACGACACTTGAAGCAGCCACAGTCTGGGGGCTGGCGAAGGGGAGCCTCAGAGGGGAGCAGTGCAGACAGGTACGACAGCCTCCCAGCCGCCTGCCTCTGAAGAACAGGCCCTGAATCAGCTTTGCTTACTTGAGGGTAGGGGGCTGTGTAGGCTGACCAAGCACAAGGCCATTTCCTTCTTAGTTCTGCTGCAGAAGGCGAGGGGAAGCCTAACAGGAGAGATCTGCTTCTTCCTGCCCCCTTACAGTGTTCTGGAACACCTGGAAGCTTGGTTTAGAGTGGCTCCAGGCTCTCGGCTCATTTTTAACAATTATTTTTCAAAACAAAACAAACAAAAAACAATTATTTTCCACAGAAAGTCCTCAGATTCCACCTCCACACACGTGGTGCAGCTAAACGTCCATGACTGACCAATGGCCCCAAATGTTTATAATTGGCACTGGAATAGTCTGGCAGGCCTCCGAGATGGCTCAGTGGGCAATGCTGCCACTGAACCTGACGACTCGAGCTTAATCCTGGGACCCACATAGTGCAGGAGAGAACCAGCCCCTGCAGGCTGTCCTGATTGCCACACGCATGCCTCAACGTATGCACATACACACATGCACACAGACACGCTAAAGAAATGCAAAGAAAAAAAAAACCCACACACCTCACCCTCCAGGTGGGTAGATCCCAGGCCAACAGAAGATTTATCTTTTATTAGAAGGTTGAAAATTGAATCCGGGCCCCTCGTATCATAGACAACTGCTTTATCATAAGTTACACCCCTAGTCTGGCATCAGGATTTCTATGCTGGTTCTTTAACCTTCAGGGTGAAGAATCATCTGGAAGGCTCAGGGCGCCACCAGAGGAGACCTGGAGTAGACTCAAGATTTTGCATGAGTGGGGCTGGAGAGATAGCTCAGCGGTTAAGAGCACTGCCTGCCTCTTCCAAAGGTCCCTGAGTTCAATTCCCAGCAACGACATGGTGGCTCACAACCATCTATAATGAGATCTGGTGCCCTCTTCTGGCCTGCAGGCATACATGCAGACAAATACTGGGAATACTGTACACATAATAAACAAACAAACCAAACAAACAAACAAATAAAATAAAATAAATAAATGGGCGGGAGAAATGGCTCAGCGGTTAAGAGCATTGCCTGCTCTTCCAAAGGTCTTGAGTTCAATTCCCAGCAACCACATGGTGGCTCACAAAAATCTGTAATGAGGTCTGGA
Source organism: Arvicola amphibius (assembly GCF_903992535.2). Classification (NCBI taxonomy): domain Eukaryota; kingdom Metazoa; phylum Chordata; class Mammalia; order Rodentia; family Cricetidae; genus Arvicola; species Arvicola amphibius. Next base: position 118,108,445 of record NC_052047.1, read on the forward strand.
ACCCCTCTTCTGGCCTGCAGGCATACAAGCGACATAATAAATAAATAAATAATAAATATTTTAAAGAAAGATTTTGCATTAGTGATAGACTCCCAGGTGCTGCTGCTGTAGGTGATCAGAGACCACACTGAGAGCCACACTTCTGAGCGAGGCGTATAGCTTAGCTGGAACAGTGCTGGCTAGCCTTGTGAAGCAGTGGGCTCCATCTAGTACCACATAAACCAGACATAGATGCACACTTATAATCCCAGACTCAGGGACAGGGCAGGCAGACACAAGTCCAAGGTTACTGGGCATCCAAGAACAACCCGGGGTAGATGAGACCTTATCTCACAAACAAAACAAAAGAACCACTTTTTGAGTGCAATCTTTCCTCCACAACCTTGGCTGTACTTTAAAAACACCTAAGGGACTGTCTATTGGTTTTTAGAGAGGAATGCTTGAATATCATCAGTTAGGTCGGAGTATCTAGCATGGGGCTCAATCATTGATGTGCGTTTTCCAAGTTCCCCAAGTGGTTTAGCTCACAGCTGTATTCTCTGTCCCTGAATGGCAGACCTCAAATTTTAGGGTGCATAAGAGTCACACTAGAGCTTGAGCCCAGGACTCTGAACACAAGTGTGCTAACTCAGTAAAGACCTCCAGATATGCCTTTAACAAAACAAAACACATTTATTTATCTGTGTGTGCATCCTATAGCATGTGTGTGAAGGTCAGCTTGTGGAGACAGTGCTCCTCCTTACACTGCATGGTAACGGGGGGTCAATTCAGGTCACAGAGCTTGGCAGCAAGTGCCTTTATCGGCTTACTTTTGAGTCCAGGGTCTCTGTATCCTTGGCTAGCCTGGAACTACGTAGCCCAAGCTGGCCTTGAACTTGAAGGCAATCCTGTCCTGACCTACTGAGGCTGGAACTATAGGCATGGATTGTGTCAGGCTCTGAAGTTGTTTTATTGTTCTTTAAGGCAAAGTATCTATGGGAAGCTTTGGTAGCTGTCCTGGAACTCCCTATGTAAGCCAGCCTGGCCTCAAACTCACAGAGATCCCCCACCTCCAAGGTATGAGCCACTATGGCCAGCTTTTTTTTTTTTCTTTTTAAAAAAAAAGTTGTGTTTTTTTTCCCCAAGACAGAGTTTCTCTGTGTAATCCTAGCCATCCTGGAATTCAGTCTGTAGACCAGGCTGGCCTCAAACTCAAAGATCCACCTGCCTCTGCCTCCCAAGTGCTGGGATTAAAGGCATGCACCATTATTGTCTGGCAATTTGTTTGATTGAGGAAGTCATTATGTTCTGTGGGCTGGCCTCTAATTACAGGCTCAAATGATCCTCCTATCTCAGTCCCCTAAGAAATGGGGACCATAGGTGTGTATCATCGTACCTGGCTCAGATCTTATTTTTAAAAACAAGTTCCCAGGTGTTCTAGCAAATAGCTGATGTCCCAGATAGCAACCTAAAAAACTCTGCCCAGAAGCTTGACGTTGGAAATGGATAAAAGCCCTGATCTCAGGCTCAAACGTCAGAGAAAACCCACAGTGCCACAGATGTGAAGCTGACAATGGCACTCCTTCCCAGAGGCAAGGGACTCCCTGGGGTTAAAGACAACCTTCTGGGTCTACAAAGATATCCCCCCAATAGCCAAAGACACTCTGCTCAACCTCACGTGAATGTGTTTCACAGCTGTATAAAAATAACTCAAAGCCAGGAGCAAGCACACATCCCTAGTCCAGGAGCATCATTTGAGTCTGGAACATTTTAGAAACAATCTGGGCAACACTATTAGATTCCATCTAAGAATAATTTTTTTAAACAGCCCACGCCTGGAAGCCAAACAATGGAGTCCAGGTTCTGGGAAAGAGAATTTCCATGATGACAACTCAGAGCTGAAGTCAGTTCCAGTCATGGAACTTTGCAGAAGTCCTTTAATGTCTCTGAGACACAAGTTCCTGGTTAACAGGGTAGGGACAATTAATTCCTATTACTCGGAGCCACTGAGAGAATCAAAACACAAATGAATCAAGTGCCCACACTGCCAGGCAGAACAGAAACTTCATCATTGTTCAGTCCTTTCTACCCTGGCACACCAAGAGAAAGAGCAGAGAAGAAGCACTCCCAAAACACCCTAGCTAAGAGCGTCTTCTAAGAGGGGCCTTCATCTGACTGTATGGCCCACAGCAGCAATGTCCACCTGAGGGAGGAAAACTCGCCCAAGGTGCTAGGGAGAAACATACCACCAATGAACTCAGGAAACTGGGGTCAGCTAATTAGAGGGGTGCATGGGCCCTGGAACCTTGGCTCTTGGATAAGAGCATGAAAGAGCATAGGTCAACACAGCAGAGTGAGGGGATCAGCAGATAGATATGAGAAGGGGAAAATCTCTAGAGAAGCTTGCTCTAGGGCTGGAAACAGAGCAGTGGGAATGCACCTGCCGGCAAGCACAAGGCACTGGGTTATACCCCTATTAACACAACACACACACACACACACACACACACACACACACACACACACACACACACTTTAGTGACACTGGCCAGTTATCACAGCTACCTGAGTGGCTGGTGCAAGTTCAAAAGCCAGCCTGGGCTAAAAAAGGGAATTCAATGCTAACCTGGGAATTTATTAATAGTAAGACCTTATCTTAAAACAAAAAGGAAAAAGAGAATTGGTGACATAGTTGAGTATGGTTCAGTGGCAGGGGTGCTTGCCCACATGCATGAGGCTGGAGGCTCAATCTATCCCACTATATGAAGAGGAAGTTGGTCCTAGAGAGGACTGAGCTTGTCTCCCATGCCAATATGGTCTTCGGGGCTTACTCAAGTGCACCCACTTTCCTAGGTGTGCTCTCTTCCTCATTTCAAGGACATTTTGCTCAGTATGTTATAGGATCCATGACCCAATATGTCTTGAGTTCCAGCCGTGGCAGCCCAGGACAGGGCATTCAGCACTATGGAGAGGCCCTTTCAGAAGAGCATGTCTACCAGCTGAATCCTGCCTGCCTGGAGCTGCCATTTACTGGGCTCACTCCTCTTTAGAGCCACAGGAAATTCATGGTGACACACCAGAGCTTTACAGCTGTCTCCATTTCTCCCAAGTTGTCCCTAGCTCCCTGTCACTGCACTGCTGCTGTGGGTCTTCTCACAGGCACACTTCCCACCTGTCGGAAATGCTCCCTGGCTCCATGCAGGCGCTGGGGAAGAGAACCTGAGTTCGCAGGTGAAGGGGACATCAGCATACAGCATATCAAGTAAGCAGAGACCCACCCGGACCACTACCCAGACAATGGAAACTGGAACAACACTTTTGACTTAGATTTAAGCTTTGAACATCTGTACACATTCATCTGGAGACCCTCGATCCTGGGCTCTGGGTCCTGCAGTTGGCTATTCCTTTGCGAATCTAATATCCCAGCTGGGTCTGTGCGGGGCAGAGCAGGTCCCTGCCCTCTGGTGGAAGCCATGGAGGCACACTAGCCTTTCTTTGTTTTTTTTTGTTTTTTCGAGACAGGGTTTCCCTGTAGTTTCTAGAGCCTGTCCTGGAACTAGCTCTTGTAGACCAGGCTGGCCTCGAACTCAGAGATCCGCCTGCCTCTGCCTCCCGAGTGCTGGGATTAAAGGCATGTGCCACCACTGCCCGGCCACACTAGCCTTTCTTATCAACTTTGCACACACAGTCTAGCATCTTCTCTCACATGGGCAGTGGGAGCGTCAAGCTTCTCTCATCTTCAGGAGAGGTTCATCTGGGCACTAGTTCCCTGAGAAGAGCTTAGCAATTACAGTTAGCAGATACACAACCAGGAAAATCCAGCTGCAAGCCCAGCTATTCTCACGACAAACAATGGGAGCATCCAGAATTCCTCCTCAGGTGACACAGCTGCTAGCTAGGAAAGCACCCCTTTCCCCTCCCCCGGATGTAACTTGCCTCTCCAGTCTATCAAATCCATTCCCTGCCATTGGAACCCAAGTTTGCCTCTCCCCAAAGTTTAATGCCTTTGGGACCACAGCAGCACACATGACGTGTTATGAAAGCTGGTAGCAAGGTGGATGTGAGCTTCAGGGTAGCGCTGGAGCCAATTTATCTCTGTCTCCAATGTGGCCTCGAGAAGTAGTTTATCTCCCTTATAGGGCTACTGTGCACGCTAATGCAACAAAATAAAACACAGTCCATGGGCCAGACAGCTTCTGTTGCCGCCTGGACAAACAGGAACTCTTGCTCTGAAGCCTGTGCCTCAGTTTCTCCTCTTTTAATCTCTGTGCTCCCTGAGCCTTCCTTCCTAAGGCCTCGGAGAGAATCAGGAGTCAGCATGATTTGTTTCCACCTCTTCCATGGCTCTAATCTCACCACTGTACCCCAGCTCTCTTTGGCTCACTCTGGTCCTGTCCCCACCTACTTCCTAACTGTTACTCTGAGCCATGATTCCTCAAAGCTCTGTTCATCTGCTCCCTGCTTCCTCAGGAGCCTTTCTCGCGGCCCATAGGAATTCTCATGACTCCAGCTCAGAACTGAGCCAAATAGATCTCTGTGTGATCACTGTATATACTATCATTTGGGGATATTTTCTTTCCCCAGCCCACATTATTTGGAAATTTCTTATGAGTAGGACCTCAGTTTTTCTTTTGTATCTGCTTTGTAGAGCTAGCTGGACATACCACAAATGCTTAATAGATGCCTAAGTGAACTGGGAGATATCTAAGCAAGACCTTGGTGGACTGCCAGCATGGGAAAACCCTCCGCCTGCCGCCCTATGTGCTAGTATTACAGCTGAGCCCCATGAGGCCTGAAGGCGACCCCTGCATTAGCAGCATCCTGAGCCAGGTTCACCGTGTAGTAGAGATGAACACGGTCCACAGGTCCCTTCCCTCCCCGGGGCTGACTAAGGTTACCCTGCTCCAGTCTGGTCCACAGCACCAGCATGAGGAACTGTCCTCAGAGAGAATACGCAGAGTTGTGGCAAGTCAGGAGCAGCTTTCTCCAGGGAACAATGTATCCCATTTCCCCCGGAGCCCTTCAGGTCTGTTGTGAAGGCTGAGTCAGTGCCTGGGCCTTAAACATGTATGGGCTCCTGGTGCTCAGCTCTGAAGGAAGAGGCAATGGATGGGCCTCAAAGTCCCATCACTCCATGTGGAACGTGTTCCCTCATCAACAAACCCAAAGGACCCATGAAGCCACTTGTAGCTGAAGACATACATCAGCCACTCCCTATGAACCAAACATAATCCCACCAGCAGCAGAGATTCTGATGAAGCCAATGGCTACTTCCTAGCAACCTCTGGGTCTAACCAAGGGAAGCAAAAAATCAAAATCATGGTCCTCATTCTCTAAGTCAGAGACCTCCCACCAGGGCCTACAAGCAACTCCACAAAAGTCACACTGTAAGCAATGACATTCTTCTGATTTAGACAAGAAGTTTCACTTAAGGTATGGAGGGTGAGTGTTGGGCTCCAGCAGGTAATACTCTGAAAAAATTGAGTGTTCATGGGAGGTGGGATCCTGATGCCACTTGCCTTCAAAAATGTATTATCTTTATTTAGAAGTAGTGCATGTGCCTGTGTGAGTTTATTTCACCATGTGCATGTGGGTGCCAGTGGAGGAAATTGAATGATCTAGAACAGAGTAGTAGGTGGCAGTGAACTGAACCTGGTCCTCTGCAAGAGCAGCAAGGAATCCTAACCACTGAGCCATCTCTCCAGCTCCACCACCCACCTTTAGATCCAGGTACTCCAGGTCCTTCTTCAGCTGGAGGTAGGTATCATCAGCCTTCCAAGGAAACAGGGAGCAAAAAACAAAACAAAACAGTTACAAACACTAGGGTTAAAATAACTGGTCTTCACAGTAGACTCTTCACATCACACAGCTCTGGAGACACAGGACCACAGCAGAACAACACACCGGGCCATGGAGGAAGCACAGATGTCTTGTGAAACTCAGAGCCCTCTTTCGGCATGGTAGAGCTTGTGGATCACTATGGGAAAAGCCAGCTTATCCCTGCATCCATTGTGGTTTGATGGGGAGGACCCAACAATACGGCTAGGGCAGCAGAGCAAATGAGGCAGATCGGGCTCCTGAGGCAGAACCGGGAGATCTGCCTGGAAGAGCACTTGCCATCCACAGAGCCAGGATCCCATTGACAGCACTGCTCTAACCCTTGGCATCAAACCTTTGGGCTGGGCTGTCTCACATGCATGAAGTAATATGATCCCAAGTGATGTGGATGAATGGCTGGAAAAGGCAGAGAGAAACAACTTGGGAGATCCAGCAGGTCCCACTAAGTGTGACCTTAGGCTCCTGCTACAAGTTTCCTAGAAGCTTTGCTCTTTTGTTCAGCAAGAAGTCAAAGCAGCCGTGCCAGGAGCTAGTGAAGGGGTTCCTGGGTAAGACTGTTGGTGGTGTCTCTCATGGTCTATCAAACTATTATTAATAAGACTTCCCACAAGTCACACTCGCGTTCAGCACAGAAGCTAACTGAGGCAGAAGAGTTGCAAGAGCTTACTTAAGAATAGTCCAGAGCTCTTAGTGAACTGGGGGCCTCCAGCTGAGCAAGCCAAGGATGGGGAAGGTAGACAAATATGGTGCGAGACCATATCCTACACACAGTTCACACATGAGATGCTTACACAGTGATTTAGGCATGGAAGCCCTATCTGTAAGGGGACGCTTATGGTTTGCACAGGCTTTCCCTATATTGGCCTCCCTTCACCGCCCCCCCTTCCCCAAGTCTCGTCCCTACACCACTTTGAACATGAGGAGAAAAAGATAGCTGAAGCATGTCCTTTAAAATCAAATTCGTGATTTATGACTTTTTTATTTCCTTTGTGTGTGTTGGGGGGGGTATGTACGTGGGTTGTGCATGTTTTTGCATGTGTGGGGCAAACACATGATGAGAAGCATTCCATTGCTCTTCTACCTATTTATAAGGCAAAGATCTCACACTCCCACTCAGAGCTCACTGATTCAGCAGTCTTACTAGTGAGCTTGCTCTGGGGTTGAATCACAGGAAAACAGCCACACCAGCCAGCGTTTGACAGGTTCACACAATTCATGGCAAGCTCTTTGATCACCGAGTCATCTACTCAGTCTCACAACTTAGGTTTGCTCGTTTGTTTTTAACAAACAAACCCATTCTCTGAAACCCATTTTTCTAATTACATTTCCTGGGTCCTTCAGATCCTGCTAAAGAAGTGACAATGCCAGCACCCTCATGTGTCCTCTGCCTTGCTCTGTGCTGCATGAAGGGACAAGGCTGGTATGGCTGAATCACTGCTGCCCAAGGACAACTCTGCAGACAAGAAGGACTTCGTTTCCTTTAGCTGCTCCAGGAGCCCAAGAGAGCAACTCTCTGGGCAGTCTCATGAAGCCTGAATCCCAAAGCCCTGGTGCTATTTAACACTCCAAAACAGGGATTCTGGCTCCAGCCTGCAAGTTCCTGGTAACATGGCAGTGAGTCACTGTCCCTTCAGGATCCTCTTGTCCCATAATAACAATTCAGTCCCACCTTACCTACGCAGGTTCCTACAAGGCTAATAGGACAAGAGATGAGGGCTGTTCTGCAAGGGGAGGTGCCCTACATTTCCCTCCAGGCTGACCCACATGTCTTCAGTGAATGACAAGGCTGAGTGACAATGAGTGACAGGGCACAGCTCTTAGACAAGATGACCATGTGCCAGCCTGGCAACTGCACAGCTCAAGAAGCAAGGTTCAGGTCTGTCCCACCCCATGCATCCTCTCCCCTGTGCCAGAGCGAGGGGGAGGGGGCACTCCACAATTGCCACAGTGACTGGCTATAGCACCCAGAAGCGAACAGGCAAGGGAAGAGGGAGAGAGCCAGCCAGCAGGACAGACCAGAGCACACTGCACGGGGAAACATGAGTGGCAGGCCATCCCTGCCTGGGCCCAGGAGAGCCCACCGGCGCTGACCTGGCAAGCAGGAAAGGTCAAGTAGTGGTGCAGTAACTGGCCCACGGCGAAATTGCGCACGCTGGCCAACTTGGCCTGGTGCCGCTGCAACCGGGTGAGCAGCAGCGAGAGCTCTTCCAGCTGCGGGCGTGTAGACACATCAGGAGGGAGTCAGCCACCGCAGGGCACACCGCTGCAAAATTATACTCTTCAACCCGTGCCAGGAGAACACTGATGTGAACACCACTTAGGCACTGATTGCATTGCTCTGTCCATTAGGGCAAATAAAGGCACCGCAGCATAGGGCACGGAAAGCTGCTTCTTCCTCAGCAAGCCATCAGTTCAGCTTCACCAGAAGGATGGTGCTTTGTAAAGGGAGAGGTTAACCATCCACAGTGAACTGTGTAGGAGAGTTACCCAATCACAGTGAACTTTGAAGGGAGAGTTAACCAATCACAGTGAAGACCAGGGAAGAAAGGAGAGGTGTTAAGGAGAAAGCAGGCAGGTAGAAGAAAGAGGGGACTAGCCCAACATTCTCCTCCACTTTTCTCAGTCTTTGGAGGCCTGCTACAAAGCCCGAGTGAGAGTGAGCCGCTGGGCCTCTCTGTCACCTCATCACTAAAAAGAGGTCAAAGGCTGCCTTGTGGGCTGCAGTTGATTGGCTCTGAGGGAGAAAATACCATGGGCTAGGGTCTCATATGCTAAGGCACAGGTCAATCACCTGGAGAGGGAAGTGGGGAGCCGCTTACCGATTTTCCGTGTAAGCTGGGAGCGCTGACTGTGTGGGTCATGTAGCCCATGGACGGCATGGAACGCCGGTCCACATGAGAGGAGTTCTGTAACAGGAGGGGAGAAGCCAGACTTGAGGCCAGGCAAGGAGACCTCAGTCACTCACTGCCAGGCCCACCTACCACGTGCCCTTCTGTCTGTCTGAGCCCTGGGTGCCTGCTCTCCAAAAGGAACACACAGCCTTCCTCACTAGTACAGCAAACTGAAAGTCACCCCGGGAGAGGGTAAGTCTCAGCTAGGTTGTTATGGATACATGGATGACTGAAGGCAAACACCTTTTCCTGCCTTGTAGGCTGCCAAGAAGCCAAAGTGACTCTGTCCTCTCATCTCAGACCCCAGTCACCCGCAGAAGTTCCAGGCCTCACCTTAAGAGCATGACCCCGTGCCTTCCTGGGAGACCCTCCCAGAGAGATGTCCACACTCCTCCTCTGCTCAGATGGCTTCACCGTGACCCTTTCTGCTGGTGTATGTGGCCGCCGGGGTGGTAAGGGCTTGGGAGGCCCTAGAGGAGGGATGTCAGAAGGAGATGGAGGCACAGAGATGGAGCGGGGCACCTCTAGCAGGCTCCGGCTGCGGCCCTGCTCAGTGAACTCCGGGGAGCCAGCTCCTATGGGCGCAGTGGGGCTGCCATGCCGGAACTGCTGCCTCTGCTGCCACTCGTAGAGCTGCCACACGGTACCATCCCTGTGTGCCCGGCGCTCCTCGCTGGACATTTTCAGATGGCTTGCTCGGTCCTGTGCATACTTGTAGTCACTGGGCAGGTTCCGGGGAGGGGGTGAAGAGCTCCCAGAAGGATGTCTAGTGTTTTTGGGAAGAGTCTGGTAGTTTTCCGGGAAGGACAGGGGCTGACTGGGACCCTGGCGAGGAAGTGTCTGGTCTAAGGGCAAGCTGAGAGAGGGAGAAAGAGCATGTCAGGCCATCACTCAAGGCAACACAGCTAAGGAAACTCACAAGGATCAGCTTGCTGGAGAGACTGTGAGGAACCCAAACAGTGGCTGAAGCAAGACACATAGGGCTTTGCACTGAAGAAGACCCCAGACACAAGTTTTCTCTGACAGCCAGTTCACCAGGGGGTTTCTCTTGCCCACCACTCCTGGTGCAGAATGATTAAACTGGCCTCTCTTCTCCTGCCAGCTGTCAATGACAAGCAATGTTTGTGGGTCTGGGGAAGGTCCCATAGTTCTCTTCTTCTGACTGGGAGCCTATCAATGCTGTAGGAATTCCTACAGCCAGTAGCCTTTAAGTTACCCACCCACTGGGCGTGGCCTCACATACTACACATGCCGAAGTAAAGCTCGCATCCAGCCTGTGGGATTGGATCGCTGTTCCCCATTCAAACAGAGGACTGTGATCTGTGGGGTCTACCCCTAAATAAATAACCCTCTATTCTACTCAATTCTGAGCCAGTGAGGGATTTTCTTTACAGCGTCCATCATCATAGCACCACCCCTGAAGCTCACAAGGAAAATGGCTGGAGCAGGAGTCCTTCCCTTTACTACCTTTCTAGCCCAGAAACAGCTTCCTTCCCTCCTCCAGACAACTCTGAGAGCCTCCTAATGTGTTTCCTGTACATGGTCACCTGATCTGACCACTCCAGTGTGCCCCAACCCCCCTCAGTGCCCTGCTGTCTACAGAGTTCAAACCCTGATTCTGTTTTATCAGCGTCACATAGCAAACTTATACACAGTGCACTGCTGTGTGTCAGACATTGCTCTGGGCCGATGCTAACTCAAGTATGGCCAGTGAAGGCAGTGGCGGGGCGGCAGCACCCAAGGCCTGTTCGGAAGGTAGATTCCTGAATTAAGTCAGAGGACCGTACATTCTCACTTCTATGGGGATGCAGAGAAGCCATGAGTAAAGCTGTGGTTACCAGACCCGGGGACGGCAGAAATAAACGGGGAGATATTGGTCAGTGTGAGCAAGGGTTCAGCTGGACCAAGTGAGCATGTATTAGAGCCCCGCCGCAAAATGTGGTGATGTGCATTCATCAGCTTGTTTCAACAACATCACAATGTGTACATACACTAGACTGCCCCATCTAGCATCAATATATAATTAATACTTTTTAAAGATGCATGATTATAGGCCGGGCAGTGGTGGCGCACGCCTTTAATCCCAGCACTCGGGAGGCAGAGGCAGGCAGATCTCTGAGTTTGAGGCCAGCCTGGTCTACAAGAGCTAGTTCCAGGACAGGCTCTAGAAACTACAGGGAAACCCTGTCTCGAAACCCCCCCCCCCAAATGATGCATGATTATGTGTATGTACACGTGTTGGGCGTACATGACCATGTACATGTGTGTAGACAAGTATCCTGCTCTATCATCCTCAGCCTATTCCCTTGAGACAGTGTCTGTCACTGGCTAGAACTTCTTGTTCTGACTAAACTGGCTAGCCGGTAAGCTCCTAGATCCATCTGTCTGTGCCCTAATACTGGGGTTGCCTGGCATGGGCGAAACACCTGGCACTAATGTGGGTGCTGAAGATCTGAGCTCAGTATCTCAGGCTTGCACAGAAAACACTCTTGCCAACCGCCCCCATAATTATTTCTTTTTGATTAAAAGTAAAAGCTGGAGGGAAGCCTTAGCACTGGATGCTCTTGCAAAGGACCTGGGTTCAATCCTCAGCACCCACATGATGACTCACAACCATCTGTAACGCCGGTTCCAGGGGCTCTAACTCTCTTTTCGGAACTCTGCAGATAGCAGAAATATACATGGTACACATATACACAGGCAAAACATTCATACGTATAAAATAAATCTAAAAGGTCTTTTAAATACAGGGCTAGGATATAGCTCAGTTGCTAAGAGTCCTTGCCAAGCATACAGAAAGCCCTGAGTTCAGGACCCTATCTAAAATATAGTTTTGAAATGTAGGTTTTCTCAGCCCTACTAGACCTATGAATGCTAACTTCCGGCAGAGTGTTTACCCTGTTTAAACAAGTGCTATTCTAATGGCCTATTAAATCTGTCTTACCTCAGGTCTGTGTTTTTTCTGAGTCTCCCTTTTCTATAACATGTGGATAAGAGCCTCCAACTAGATCACTGTGAGTAGAGGGGAGCCGTCAAGCAGGGTAGCTTCCCTTTGACAGCTTCTTTTCATTTAGCTGAGGGGATTTTAAGATCTCTTCAACCCAAACCCATCTAGCATGCAAGTGTGTTTGCTTGCCACTAGGGGGCAGAGATTTTTCGTTAATTTTTCCAAATTCCGTGTCTGATGTGGCCACTGGAGCAGAAACCAGGTGTGGGGCTCCCCGGAGGCCAGGACTTTGGAGCCATTGTTTATTTTGCCTGAAGCAAAACTTGAAGAATGTAAAGTATGTCCCAGCCAAACCCTGTTTCTCCAGCCCACATGTAAGGCCCACCTACTACGTTTAGATGATCACAACCCTCACCAGGCACTGCCCCAAATCCTGAGCCCATCCTCCAGACCATGCCTTCCATTTGTGCACTGTCTGCTGTTTGGGGTCATCTCAGATATTAGGATGATGGTGGCCACTGGCTCCTGCAGCCCAACTACAATCATTAACTGGTTGATGGAGAGAGGGACCTGATGGGTCCCAGGAGCACATACCTGCCCCTGGGAAGCTCTGCCCTGACAACCTGGCCGTATACAGACAGGAATCAGGAGCTCCTGGTCTCTTATCTGTTCTGTGGCCCCAAGAACAGAAAGTTGAACAGGATACCCTGAGAGAGTTGCCTCAGATACAGCCATGTCAAAGCAGAAGATCAACCTGTGTGACCACTCCTGCTCACTGTAGAAATAAATCCCTCACCCTCGCTTCCACATCAATCACACAGGCCTTTCATTTCCTATTGTGTTCCCTCAAATCCACGTTTAATCCCCAGCCCCACCTCGCCTTTTTATTTTACAAGTATACTTTACCTTAAACACTGGGTGTGGGTGGAGAATTCTTGAAGGCTAGAATTTCAAAAACAAGCTCACAGAACATGCTAGGACTCAGGGTATGTGAGACTCTTGCTCACCCCATTCCAACAGAGTTAAATGAGGGAAATGCAATATAGATGCAACTCAAAAATGCAGGGATAAGGTAGAAATAGTTCCCTATGTGGACCAAAGCAGTCTGTCCTCCTTCCGATGCCAGCCACTATGTGCTCTGTCCACTGACAACGAGGTCAGCACAGTCTTAACTATACACAAAGCAGAGATAGCCGACTTCTTTCTCTGTATTTTCAAATGGAAAATTTGAATGAAAATTCAAACAGAAAGTTCCTTCATTAAGCAGCCAGATCCCTCTATCACTTACTATTGGAAATTACAATTATACATATATGTGTATGTGTGTATGTATGTATGCATGTGTGTGTGTATGTATATATATATATATATATATATATGAATGAGTGTGAGTGTGTGTATGTATGTGTATGTGTGTGTAGAACAGACTGGCCTGGAACTTACAGCTACCTTCTGGTGATTTCAGACATGTGTCATGAGGCCCCGCTACATACATCTTTAAGGACAAATATCTGGGAATGAACGACGCAGTCCTTTTAAGACATGGTGTGACCTCGTGCTGACGGGCATTCTCCTCTACACTTCAGGTTGATTCACTGTGACCCACTTTCGATCCCATTGAGATCAGCTGTTCCTATAAAGGACTCAGGTTTGGTTTCTAGCACTCCCATTGTACCGTCTCAACTCCAGTTCTAGGGAACCCAACACCCTCTTTTGGCCTCTGTAGGCACTGGCCACATATCTGGTACACAGACATGTATGCAGGCAAAACACCCATACATATAAATTTAAAATTTTTTTCAAGTGAAAAAAGACATTAGCTCTGTCAAGGAGGGTAACACAAGATGTCTCAACCTAGGTCTAAAACACTCAGTGGAAGAAGAAAAGACCTCCCTTAGCCTTCCTCAGCTCAGCTGCCACTCACGTGCGCAAGTCCAAATCCCAGGGCTTATTCTCTCCCCGTTCCTTCACCATGCATATTGCAAGCATGGACATACCTAGCCTTTGCTAACCTCGTGTTTGTTCCTAGGTGTGACATTGCCGTCCTGGGCTGCTATGGCAGCCACCTCCTCCCAAGCTCTGTAGCAGCTACAGCATCAGAGTCTATCACTCACCGCACACGACCTTGCAGTCTTTCCTCCTACTGCTTTTTTGTTCATTTAAATGCCTGACCTTGAACTATGAGGCTCTGTGTTGTGACCCTATCAGCTCTGCAACCTCACTAAGCCATGGGTCACCTCACAACCACCAGCTCAGTACCAAGGACAACATGTCACTCCCCTCTGTTCTGGGGCCACAGAACATTTAGTAAAACAGAACATTTAAACAAACAGAGCTGACACCTGCTCTTTCCTAGGGAGAAGTTACAACCAGGAAGGCTTCCCCTTCTGGCCAGTCCCTCAGCCATGCCTCCAAGCGAAGTTCTTCCTTAGAGTTTCTTCACCAGCCACTCTCCCTCAGCACATGGGCCTGACACCCCACCGCCTCTGAAAGCAGGCTGCAGCCATCCTCTCAAGAGCAGTTCTACAGCCACAGGTGAGCAGCCTGTGTTCCCTGACACACAAGTGTCCGCAGAGCCTAGGCTCCTCCCTGGACTCCTCAGCTGGGTCTCAGTGTCCTCACGAGTCTACAAGGACTCCTTAGAAGCAGAGGGGCAACAGTGGAAGAGTCAGCCACTGACTCTGCTGGCCATCTCTGTGTCCTCTTGGTGGGCAGAGGCCTTGCCACCAATCTCTGTGTCCTACGCAGGTTGCTTCCTTTCTCCAAGCCCATTTCATTTCTCTGGTCTGTAAATTAGAGGAGCGATCACCCCTTCTTGGAGGGCTGTTAAGGGCATTCAAATTGAGGTAGAGGGGTTAATTAGCTGAGTAGGTTCAGGGGAAATGGCAGCTGTTCTCTCTCTCTCTCTCTCTCTCTCTCTCTCTCTCTCTCTCACACACACACACACACACACAAACACACATTGTATGCACACACACCCCGTTATCATGTTCATTAGCAGTACTTAAATACCACGACTGACCTCCTGCCGTCCCCCTTCTGGGTCTTTGCCCAGTGCTCTGTCTGGGCCAGGTTGGTCTTCCTTTGGCTGTGTTTCTCTGGGTTGGTTCTGGGAGGAGCAGCACGTTGGTACCCACTGGTACCATTTTGTTCTCCTGGGCCATAAGAGATAGGTGGGATGCCATTCCTCTCAGCCCGCTGTGGCTGTGCTTGCTGGCCTCGGGGTCCACCGGATAGATCCACAAACAAGGCATCTTCCTCAGCTGGCAAGTATGGGGACCTGGCCTTGTTCCTGTCCCGCCTGCCCTCCAGTGGGTCCCTTTGAGAATGGAAGCGCTCATCCTCCGGCTCCCTCCTGTCGAAGCCAAAGGAGTCTTCATAGCCTCTCTGAGGACAGTCTCTCGAGTGACCAGGTCCCACATGGCCACATTCTTGACAAGCTTCCGTATGGTTGGCCTGTGGCATGGCTTGCCGCTCCACCTTGTCCATGTCCCTGTAACGGCAGCAGCATATTCAGCCCGCACACAGCCACAACTCCCCTTAGCATGCTATACTCATCTCTGGAACCCCCCTCCCCTCATGCCCAGTCCTACCGACTGCTGCGGAAAGCTGGCTTAAAAACCACCTCCTCCAGAAAGTCCCTCAGTGTAAAGGACTGCACCCTGACAGTCACCGTATTGAGACTGCTACTCCAGGGCCACACACTTTAGATTCTGCCTCCCACTGCCTTTCTGTCCTCACCCTGTCCCCACATACACAGGAACCTGGCAAGTGTGAGGAGAGGAACTGGGTGACAGCTAAAGGTGTGAGCTAAGGCATGATGAGGGGCTCTGGCAGTGGGCAGGGCTCTCCTGTCAAGGCTTGCCCACACTGAGCACAATTACTCTGATGCCCCGTCTGAGTTCCTGCTCCATCTAGGCTGCAGTGAGTGCATCTGACTCCAGTGAGCCATTGCTCTGTCTTGAGAGATGGGCATACAGAACTAGGGCCTGTCCCTGGGAGGCTTTCAGTACTTCTCTACAATTTTTCGTTTTGTTTTTCCAAGGCAGGGGTCTCCGTGTAGCCCTGGCTGTCCAGGAACTCACTCTGTAGACCAGGCTCAGAGATCCACCTGCCTCTGCTTCCTAAGTGCTGGGATTAAACGTGTTCGCCACCACTGCCTGCATTCTCTACAATTTTTTTTATTATTTACTTGTTTACCCATTTATTAGTGTGTGTGTGCACACATGTCATGGCGCATGTGTGGAGATGAGAGCAAGTCCTGAGGACTCAGCATGAAGTCTCACATGCAGGCACATCCAAACCAGATGAATCACTGATCTTCCTCATTGTGACCCAATAAACCCCCTTTCCTGAGTACATGGTAGATGCTGGTTCATGTTACAATGCAGAGGCTGTTACATCTCGTGATGATGGATTCAGTCTGAGGGAATCTTCCACTCCAACCCAGTGGGTCTATACGCCCTTGTAACAGGAAAACACTCAGAGACCTAAGATTTAAAAAAGCAATTTCGCCAGGCAGTGGTAGCACACACCTTTAATCCCAGCACCCGGGAGGCAGAGGCAGGCAGATCTCTGTGAGTTCGAGGCCAGCCTGTTCCACAAGAGCTAGTTCCAGGACAGGCTCCAAAGCTACACAGAGAAACCCTGTCTCAAACTCCCCCTCCTCAAGAAAAGCAAATTTTTTGAACTGGAGAGATGGCTCAGAGGTTAAGAGCACTGGCTGCTCTTCCAGAGGTCCTGCATTCAAGTCCCAACAACCATATGATGGCTCACAACCATCTGTAATGAGATCTAGTACCCTCTTCTGGTTTGCAGGTAGACATGTAGGCAGAACACTGTATATATAAAAAAACTAATCTTAAAAAAAAAAGAAAGGAAAATCCCCACAAAAACGAACAAACAAAAAAAGCAATTCTTGGGCTTTTAAGAGGGCTCAGCAGATACAGGTGCTTGACAATAACACCGACAACCTGAGTTCCATCCCCAGAACCCATGCGATGGAGAGAAAGAATCAACTCCAGGAAGCTGTCTTCTGAATGCCACAAGCACACCTGCATTCGTATATGCATACACACACACAAATACTTTAAAACCAGTCTTACTGTAAGCTCACAGATAAGAAATTCTGCTCCAAGGTCGCTTGAGCGGTTTTCCCCGCCTTCTATTCTTCTCCTCTTTGTTGGTGCACCCCACCAGCAGCTTTCGAGTAGCCAACCTTGGCCTTTGTCCTCCTGACTCCCTGTCTCTCATCCTTACAGGCTATGCTCTACAGCTGCCTCTGAGCTGATGAAAGCCCAGCTGCCTTCTGGGTCATCCCTGGGAGAGTCACAGTGGTTGTTCGGTTTCATTTGTTCCCACACCGCCAAGTGGTCACTCCAGCTTAGAAACACAAAAAATCTATCTTTTTGGGGGGAGTGGGGGGAGACTCGTGAATTCCAGACTTTCTTCAAACTCTTACGTAGCTGAAAAAGGCCTGCTTCTATCTCCCAAGTTCTGGGATGACAGACGTGGTGTATGCTATGATAAGGTTGGAGCCCATGTTTATGTGTGTTAGACAAGTATTCTGCCAACTGGGCTTCATCTCCATCTCCAAGTAGCTCTATCTTCCTACTACGTGAACTAAGAGAAGCAGTCAGACAAACACTGCACTATCACGTACTCATCAGAACTGAAGGAAACATTGCTAACCCCAAAGTCTTGTCTCGTCTCAGAGCTAACTTTATAACGATAAATCTTGGTTTTTATTGTACATGTGCAAAGGAGGATATACCCTCCCACACGTGCTAATACTTCCTGGAAATCAATTTGATAGGGAACAATTACATCTATGACTTGGATGAACAGTAGAATTCCTGCAGAATAAATCTCTAGGGAGGGGTTGAAAGAGCAGGGTGTGGAAAAGACTGGAGAGATGGGGCCTCACAGTACCTGGAAGGCCAGCAGGTAGCTTCCTTCACTCTGGTTAGGGCTTAGCATCAAGGAAGAGGCTGCTGAGAGCTGCAAGAAGTCATTTCCTTTTATCCTCCTGGAGTTAAATAGGGCAGCCCCTGGCCCTTGCCCCAGGGAAAATCTCACTCCTCTTCAGCTAGCTCCGCTTTCCCTGAATTAGCAACAGTGGACCTGACCTGTGCCAAGGACACCCTGCCACCTTCAGATGTCTCCCTAGTGAGTCACAAAACAAATGCAACAGCCCAGACTTGCATCAAAGTGGCAAGTGACAAAATCCCTTGTAAAGTTGAAAACTCCACAGTAGTCTCAGCCAGGGTCATCTACATTTTAAAGCTGAAGCTATTGTTTCTGTATATGCAAGGTCTAACCTGTGCCAGGAAGTTGACAGACCATCTCTCAACCCTGCGACAACACTGCCAAGTCAGCTTGGCAATGCCCAGAGAGGCCGAGGACACCCCCATATGGGGTCATCTACAATAAAGTGTCTAATGGAAGGGAGGGGCAGTGACAATGGGCGTGCTGACTGTGAGCAAACCTCACAAGGCAGAATCCTGAGCAAAACACTTCTGTTAACCACACAACCCTGCAGGCTGGCAGGCTGCATGTCACCTTCATCACAGCTGAGGAAAGGGAAGCTCAGAGGTGAACTACTTTGTGCCAGACCCTGTACCAGTGACACACACAGGACTCCAACCCCATCAGATCAGATCCAAAGTCTGCAGACACAGGACTGAAAATACGTTTATCAAGTACTTTCGATGAGGCTTGTCCAGCTATGTATCACCCAGGGTGAACAGAGACTGGAAGGAAGGCCAAAGAAAGTTCAGAGAGCTTTAACGTGGGGCCATTTCTGAGATGGCTGGTTCCTTACACAGAATCCCAGAGCAGGGTTCACACTGTACTCTGTCATTCCAACTTTTTAAACTTTTCTTTGGGGAAGCAGGTGTGGAGGACAAAAGACAACTTGTTGGGGTTGATTCTCTCCTTCAACCTTGTGGGTCCTGAGGAATCGAACTCAGGATGTCAGGCTTGGAGGTAAGTGTCTCAACCCACTGTACCATCTTGCCAGCGCCATGCCAATTCTATCTGAGCAACTTACAGGTAGAGAGGTTTCAGAGCTGTTTAGTTCACCAACTCCTCCACTCGCCAGCTAGCCAAACAGTCATGCACTTACTCTGGGCCAGGTACTAAGTGAACTGCTTTTCAAGATGGTGATGAGGCGCAGATGCATGCCACAGCATCCGGTTACCCCATCCCCCTTGAACGTGGCATTGGGGACCGGACTCTAGTCAGGCCTGCTCAGCAAGCTCTTTGACTCACCGAGTCATCCACCAGTCCCATATGTGCTCTTCCTCAGTTACGCCATCTGACTTCCTTGTACTATGAGGCCTCTTCTCCCTCCACATCCCTCACCTAAAGAGGCTTTTCTTGATCACACACAAAAAAGTGGCTGCTTCCCACCCACTGGTCCCACCCTTACTTACTGCCTCTGTCCTTAGATCCTGGTAAAAGTCATCTTTTATAGGGTATCTTCTCCCCACTCCCAAATGCAGGTTGACTTAGACACTACCTCTCCTCTGCCATGATTTCAGTATCAAATACCCTCCACGAATATTTGCAGGATAAAAGATGAACAAATGTGCAGGTCTAAGTTCAGGGAGACTCAGGTGGTTGGGGCACTGAGAATAGGGAAGGCAAGAGATAAGTTTGCAGGGACCAGACATACATGGCAGCTGTCAAGTCTGTCAAGGAAACGGGATTTTATTCCAAAGGTGACTGGAATGTAAGTTCCTGCAGTCCCAAGACAGGACTAGAAGCTGAGGAGACTGGAGGTACCATCTGATACCCCTCGTCTCTCTCCTCTTGTGAGCTTCAAATGCAAACGGGCCTCCTTGCTCAAGGCTTTGGCTTTCCGAGAAAGGCAAGGCATCCTTAGACAAGCTGGGAAGATGGATGTCAAGATGGCCCCAGAAAATCAGACGAGGCCCAGATGTGATGGTGAGAAGACAGAAATGGAGAGGGAGAGGAAGAGAGAGGGTGGGACGGGGGGATGGAGACAGGATGGTACCTCATTCCCCTTCCACCCCAGGAAGTGGGGTGGGTTGCGTATCATGGGGATCTGAAACTTACGTAGGAAACAAAATGATGAAAATCAGGTGCAATCAAGGAGGTGCAAGAAGGAATTCCCTGGGAGAAAGCTACAGGAAGAGGGAGG
Source organism: Arvicola amphibius (assembly GCF_903992535.2). Lineage (NCBI taxonomy): Eukaryota > Metazoa > Chordata > Mammalia > Rodentia > Cricetidae > Arvicola > Arvicola amphibius. The sequence goes on from NC_052047.1 coordinate 118,128,267, forward strand.
GCCTGAGGAGCTAGGGGTGATCTACGCACACTGCTAGGAGATACACTGGCAAAGAAGAGAGTGTGATTCTCTCAAACACTCACAGTTGAAACTGGAAGGGTGCACAAAGAAAGGTGGATGGTGTTACTATGCCAGGAGCTACACAAGATGGCGTGTCTGTCAGGGAGTACTGACTGCATCCCAGATTCCTCTAAGGGTGTTTAATCCTTGGAAGGGTCTTAAGAACTGTGAGAAACTGATGTGTGAAAGATGCAAGTAGTTCTCACAGTAACAGCAGGGAAGCTAGAAACTGAAGTCCCATCTGAAAGACTGCAGAGACTAAGCTCTGGGAGGAGGTGTTCAAGGAAGGGAAGGTGGGGTGGGCTGGTGACATGGCTCAGAAGTTAGGGGCACTGGCTGCCTTTCCAGACGACCTGGGTTCGATGCCCAGCACCCACATGACAGCTCACAACCGTCTATAGCTCCAGTTCCAGGGAATCCAACACCCTCTTCCTACTCCAGTGGGCACCAGACACATACAGACATACAAACAGGCAAAACATCCATACACACAAAACAAAATATAAATAAAAAAGATGATACTACAGCAGGAGACCAGGGGTGCTTTGGTCAGCCTGGTTATGGCTACTGGTGTTCCACTCATGCCAACAAGCCATCTCCAGGTTCTCAGCCTGATGCCCTCAGCCTTCCCATGGAACAAGCCCTTACTTCTGCTTTCAGCTCCTGTGGCCCACAGGACTCCACTGTTGTCCTGGGGGTGAGGCATGTGCTTTGAACAGCCAGTGATATCAATGAGTGCCTTCTCTGGACACCATGGACGGTGAAGAGCCTCAGTGTGGCTGAGGTCAACTTGAGGGTGCAGCTCAGTGCTTCTCCGGCAAGCCCCTCCTGGCTCTGCTGCTGGGCTTCAAACAGGATGGTCAGAGTCTAGGAGTGCTACAAGCCCTTAACCCTCAGATCCAGATGTTCCCTGGACCTCCCCACAGAGCCCAAGACTGAATCCAGCCCAGAGCCTGAGAGGATGACAGTCTCTGAGCCCCAGCCCAGCTGCTCTAGAGTTGGGTGTATCTTGAACTCTGCAGGGCCCTGAAGCAGTAAATCCCCATCCTGTTAGAGTCACCTGCAATCAACAGTACTGACTGATGCCACAATTCCTAAATAAAGTACAGGGCAGAAGATCTGGGTGAGAACCAGGAGACAGGAGGCTGCTGCAGGGGTGGGGGGCACAACCTCTAACGGGGAGAAGGGGAGGGCAGTGGATCACCAGACTGGAGGGGAGGCAAGATTCTGTCCTGCCTGACGAAACATTGTAACTAACCAAATGTCTGAACATCTTATTCTGGAAACCCAGAAGATTATTGAGTCTCTGTTTGGTTGGCCATTTCATCTCCCAGGTTGTTAAGGGAAAATGATACCATGTCTTTATTCTGACTCAGAAGGCAAGAGTTTTTCCAACTTTTGAAAGAACTTTGAGCAAATAGGATAAGTTTTTTATGAGCTTGTTAGGAGTGAAAATGGTATAATTTTCAGAGAAAATGCTTAAGGCAGGATCCCTTGCAAAACCTGTATCAACTATAATTCGCTGGTAGGAATAGAGCTGTCCAAATCTTAGCCAGCGAATTAGTTAATCCTCGAAGGTTCCGGGCGTGAGGCACTTTCAGTCACAGCACTCCTGCGACACAGCCAATAGCATTCTCTGCCTGTCCTCACTTCACTGGGACACAAGCATTAACATAACCAGGTACTGCTGAGTCCGGTGGCTCAGGCTGTGCTCTCTACATTTTGGAGTCTGACGTAAAACTACAGTGAGTTCAAAGCAGTCTAGGTTACAAACTGAGAAGCTGTGTTTAAAAAAAAATAAAAACAAAAACAAAAGATAACCTGACTCTACACAGCAGATCAGTTAACTCCAAAGACTGCTAAGATCGACTGCCAGTAAGGACACGTGAGCCAACACTCACAAGTGGAGCACACTTGCTGCTTAAGGGACAACGGGTGGGACTACATAAAATAAAAAGGGGTGGCATTTTCACCAGCAGTCTGCAGAGCTCGCGTGTGAAGAGCTGGCAGAGGGTTTTTGACCTAGGACCTATTTATAAGACTAGCTTAGGAAACACATGTCAGGGCTCTGGCCAAGGATTTGCACATGTCTGAAGACATGACAGTCACACGGTGGACACCTCACAGTGGCACACTGTGGCAAACTGAACAGTTACCAGGGTTTGGATGTGGTTTTCATCCTAGAAGTTCACAAATTTGGTCTCAAATGTGATAGGAGTAAGAGACAGGGCTTAGCGCCAGGTCAAGGCAATTAAGTCTTTGCCAATGCTGCAGCAAAAGCAACGGATACTGATCTCCCTCTTGCAGGAGCTCCCATCATGGTGACACTTGCCTTTGATATAGTATAACCAGTGTGTGTATGGGGAGTTCATGGTAGATTCCAAACCACGCTGGTTAGACTTCAGCCTCCAAGACTATGAGGCTAGTAAAACTCTTTTCTTTATATATTACCTAGACTTGGGTATTTTGTTTTAGCAGCAGAACACAGACTGATATAGTGATCTATATCTACTGGTACTAAATAATGTGGATGTTCTTTAATAATGTGCTTTAAAATGAAAAGAAAGGTGGTCCAATGGGTAAGATGCCCGCTACCAATCCTGACAACCCGAGTTCAGTTCCTAGGATGCATGCCATGGAAGGTGAGAACAAATTTCCAAAAGCTGTCCTCTGACCTCCAAAGTGGTGCCATGGCATCAGCACACACACCATACATACATACATACATACATACATACATACATACATACATACTTTAAAGGTAAGAAAGAAACCTACATATATCTGTACATATCTATTTCATAAACAGAAAGTTATTTTAAAGGCTATCAATTAACCTAACAGAGGTTACCTGGGAATGTGATTTGGAATATCTCTATCCCTTCTACCACAAACAAGAAAATCTGAGAACATGATATGTCAGATCCCACGGCTGTGCATCCTAAGGAGCCAGGGCATAGGCACCAAGGCATTGGATGCCGTCTAGAGGAACTGCCAGCCTGGAGAGATGCATGTGCTACGAAAATGCACTTGAGAGAGACGGCCATACTGAACACAGCATGGCCAGTGGAGCTGCAGCCCCATGGAGTGTTCTAGCTCCCACCCCGGGACCCTCCGTCAGCACTGACCTCTTGAGTGACGATCGAGACAGCACCTGCGCGGCCTGGTTCATGGCCCTGACCCAGGCGTTCATGTCCTCCAGGGTGTCAGCACTGAAGAAGTAGGTCCTCATGCCCGAGTGCTCAGCCTGGGAGCCCGCTGCGGCGGTACTGTAGATGAGCGCCCTCATGCCCGTATGCACAGCCTGCAGCAGGGGACGGACAGGTTAGTGCACATTCTCTCTGCGAGCGAGAACAAGCGGTACTCTGGCTGTGTTCCTGCTAGATGAAGCCCCAGTGTCAGCCAGTTTGTCTTCACAACCTAGATGCCACTTTCTTAGTATGGTCATACTCAGAGACTGATGTGGCTCAGTTTCCTGAGCTTCAACTGGAATGAAATGTGATGTGCACCTAAAGAAGCAACAATCCTCCTTTCAGAAGACACTGTGGATCCGGCAGAGCTGACCAACATCTGACTGGGAATTCTGCAGTGCTGGTTGCATTTGTCCCCCAAGGCTATACATGCCTCCTTGTGGGAAGCCTAGAAAGATCAGCAACTCCAATGGCTTCCGGATGAAATATCAGAATCCTGTGCCCGAGAAGGCAGGGTCCTGCCTCTTAACTTTGCAGTTAAAACTTCACCCCATCTACACAGGAAGATGGTGTAGGAAAGGGAAAGATTATGAAAGTGCCCATCCTGTGGCTCCTGGGCATGCTCACAATTTTAGTCTCTTTTTAATTCCAGCAGCCAGGAGAGGTTGGGACAGAACTGTTTTACAGATGAGGCAAGTGAATCTGAAAGGTTTGGTGACTCTCCCACACCACATCTGGAACAGATGGGCACCATCACCGGACACTGTCATTTTACAAACGTCACACGAAAAGGAAACTTTCCTGCTTTGTTCCCCACTATATACCCAGGAGTAGTGCCCAGCGTACGGTATGTGCCCACTGATTTTCGAATGAATGAATATGAGCGGAGAGTTAGAGCCTGGTCTGACTCCCAGCCCAGGCTTCTCTGTGTGATGCTACAGGTCCTCTACAAAACTGTAGTCAATTCTGCACTGTGGATCTCGCACAAAAGGTAGGCCCTAACAGTGACCAGTCAGAGGAAACAGCTGTAAGCTGGGGAGTGGCATGTTTTCAGGATGGATGGACAAATCCTCTCAGAGAGGCCTTAAACCTTCAGCATTTCCTCACACTTGACATCCAAGTCCCACAGTACACTTAGCTATGGGTCTAGTTCTCATACTAACATGTCTGAGTCTACCAACCCAGTGTCCAGAGAGACTAGGCAGACTCTGCCTGCAGCCAAGGTCCCCACGGTGGCAAAAGAAACCCCATATCCTCACTTTGAACGTCTTAGGTGTTCTTTTGGTCCCCTCTGTTTCAGCAAGCAAGAGCTATGGCAAAAAAAGAACAAAAAGAGACTCGTGCATGCCTAACCAGCTAGCAATGGAAATCCTTAGATAGGTTCTCCTGGACCATGAGGCCCAAGAGTCTCTGCACACAGAGGGTTCTGGGATAGTCACTAGCTCATCAGATGCAAATGCAGGAAGGTCTTCAGTGCGGCCTTTCAAAAGAGCAAGTTCCTGTATTACAAGAATCCTGAGAGCCAGCCTCACCTGGCCTGGGCACACTTCAAGCATGCAGCTAGCACAGGAGTCAGCAGTCATGCCAGAGCACAGAGCCTTGGTCTCTAGTCACTGCCTGCAGGCTTGTGCCTAGTTGCTCACCTGAAGACCAGGTTCCCGGCTCCACTCTGCCTGTGCTGAGGCAATCAGAGGCTCTGACAGTTAGGGTAAGAAAGATACCAGTTCCTCTGTCACCTGGCCCAGTGACCTACACTCACAGTACTGTGACTGAGGAGGTATCCTTGGTCCAGCAAGAGGTCTTGGAGATGGTCCCTTCCTCCCCGCTCTGGGCTCCTCAGCTAGCACAACCCTACTAGGCAACTTTGCATGACTGGACAGAAACCAGGCTACAGCAAACGGAAACTAGGATGAGAGTAACGGGCATCTACCTCAGAAAGTCTGCCCCAGGACATGGCTATGCCAGTACAACACTAAGGATGCCCAGCTCCTCCCCCCTCGAACCCCAAGATCAGATTTCAGGACAGTAAGAACCACCATGGATAATAAAGGAGCATGCAAAGGTCCCCAAATGACAGATTCTCAAGTTTATTCCCCTCGCAATAATTAGGCGTCTGTTGAGTGTTTAGTACATGAAAAGCACTGTATTAGAAGGGGCACGCGCACGCGCACACACACACACACACACACACGGACACAGACACACGGACACAGACACATACACAGAGTTTGGGACGCTGTGGAAGAGGGAAAAGGGGAACAGCACCTGACCTAGAATCATCTGAGGATAGACATTCAAGATGCCTTCTTCCTGAATGAGAGGAAGAGACTCTCAGGCCCTGAGAAGCACTTAGTATTTATCTTCATAGATGAGGCCAGCAGGTCGGCTCGGGGGAGGAAAGGGAAGGGTGGCACATGGCGAGGCTATGATGCTGCCTGGGTGGGGTGCTCGGTCAGGACCTTACAGATCACATTAAGGATCTGTGTTCAATTAGAGATCAGTGAGATGCTACTGAGGGAGCCAAGCTCGGGCTGCAAAAGGATGTGACTGGATCTTGGAAAGACCACTGGCTGAAGGACAGAAGGGAGGGGTGAGGACACAAGAACATGCTTCCTCGGCATCTATCTCCCATTTCACAATGAAGTGTGATGATAAACTGTACACAGCCATGACAAACTACCACGACGCCACTCCAAAGTCTGTCTCTCCTGGTCCGCAATTATTTACCCCCAGTGACGCTCAATCCTAGTGTGGTAGTTCAAATGAAAAGCATCCCCATAGGCTCCAGTATTTGAACACTTAGCTCCGAAGTGGTGCTGTCTGATAAGGTTCAGGAGGTGCAGCCTCACTGGAGGGAGAAAGCTATTGGGGGTGGGCTTGGAGATTAAAAGCTTCAAGCCACGTCCAGTAACCCTCCCCCCGCTTCATTTGCACTTACAGTTTAAAAAGTGAACTCAGCTTCCACTTCACACCTCCCTGCCATGAGGAACTCATGCCTCTGCAACTGTAACCCAAAATAAACCCTTTCTCCTATACGTTGCTTCTGGTCACAGCACAGAAAAGGAACCACTATGCCCAGAAAGGGAAGACTTTCTGAAGAAGATTTTACCACCAAAGATAATTCTAGAAGCCACTGAACAAAATGATTTCAGGGCAGCTCCTGGACTACAGAATAGAAGGGGCTGCACTTCATGCCTAGGGTGATAACCGTTTTTTAAGAAAAATAAAATAAAAAATAAAGATAGTGTCTCACTATGTTGCCCTGGCGAGGCTAGGGTAGACCAATAGGTTATGTAGACCAGACAAGGCTGGCTTTGATCTGCCTGCCTCTGCCTCCCGGATACCGGATTACAGGTGTGGGCCTACCATGCTTGGCCATGATTTTATTAAGTCATTTAGACTTTGTTAGTCTGAGTCTGAGACTCTTTAGCCTCCTAACTTTCTTTCCTGTTCATGAAGGTGTTCCTGAGAACACTGTTTCTTAAGATGGCATGAATGACCGAAGAAAGACAGTACCTTAAAGGAATACTTGCGGCTGATGCGATCCTCGGGGGCCACAGGGGAGATGACATAGCTGGGCAGAGGGATGCTTCCGAGAACTGCTTCTTCTCGGCTGTCTTTGGATGGAAAAACACATCAGAACAGCATTCTGGGAATCCTGTCTGCACCGTCTCCTTTCCATGTTCCAAATGCTTACCGGCACCTCTGCACTAACAGGACCACAGAAGTGAGGCCCACAGGGCACTTTCCCCAAGGCAGAGAGGGGCATGAGTATACTCTCCGCTCACTCTGCCAGTAGGACAGCATGCCACACGTTGTGGGGCAGAGACAAGAGTGGCACTTCTGCTCTCCCTTCCTCCAACCACATCCCTCTCCACTGGACACTAAGCCCAGTGCCCCCGCCCCGCTTTCTGTGACAGCCCTTGCATTTAGCCCCCATCCACTCCTTGAACCTCATCTCCTAGGATAATCCCTGGGATTATCTCATCTGGCCCGCACAGATGTGTCTGTCCTTCCAACTCCTTATGCATCTAGAACTTCCCTCAAGTGTGTCCTTGCAATGCCTATCTCCTCCCACACAGACAAAACACCCACCATCCTTAAAATGCCAAATGCAAATCCTAAACCTTCTAAAAACCTCTTCCCAGAATTCCCAAAGACAAGCACTTGCTATTTCCCCTGAGAAACCTAAGGATTTTGGTGACTTCAAAAGCACTCAGGAGAGTCCATACTTCCCTTTCTCTTCCGTATTTTGAGATTCCACACTGCTCAGTCCCTGACTTTATACAGAGCTCCATAAATGCCCGAATGGGAAATTCAACTCAAGTGTCCTGTTCAGTACCACAGGAGACACCTAGACAGCATCCACTGCTTTTCAGCTCTCCAGGGCCTCCAAGGTAACCTGTGTCCAAGTGGGGCAAAGCCCACGTGACTCTGGGTCTTGAGACCATAACTGAATCTTTCTTACTTGAATTCAACAAGTTGAACTTCTGGGGCCTGCAGGGGTAAAGCTGCAGCCACCAGCCATATACACCAGTGAACACATTCACAGGGTAACAGGCTGAGTAGCAGGACACTGCTCTAACAATGGACTCCCTCACCAGCCTCTCCAGCCTAGACTGAGACTCCAGCTCACCTTTATAATAAAACAAACAGTAATCAGCGAGCACGAACCACCGTCTTTTCCACAGCCTCATCCCGGAGCTGTCCTGCAAAGCACAGATAACAGTCAGGGGAGCCTATTACACCCCACCCCTCTACTCATAGAAAGCTGATCCCAGAGCCAAGACCTGCCCACAGCCCTCTTTCTCATTTTTATTTTATTTTATTTTATTTTTTGGTTTTTCGAGACAGGGTTTCTCTGTAGCTTTGGGGCCTGTCCTGAAACTAGCTCTTGTAGATAAGGCTGGCCTCGAATTCACAAAGATCCGCCTGCCTCTGCCTCCTGAGTGCTGAGTGCTGAGATTAAAGGCGTGCGCCACCACCGCCCAGCCACATTTTTATTTTTTAAGATTTATTTTCAGGGCTAGAGAGATGGCTCAGGAGTTAAGAGTACTAACTGCTCTTCCAGAGGATCTGGGCTCAATTTCTAGAACTCAGATGGCAACTCACAACCATTTGTAATTGGAGTCCCAGGGCATCTGATATCCTTTTCTGGACTCCACACACCTGTTTATAATATACATCAGGAAAGATGCCCAGATACTCAAAATAAGTGTAAATATTTAAATGTATTTTAATATTCGTGTGTGTGTATGTGTGCGTGCGTGTGTGTGTGTGTGTGTGTGTGTGTCCGTCCACAGGAGCCAGAAGAGGATGTTAGAGCCCTAGAGCTAGAGTAATAGGCCACTGTGAGTAACTGATGTGGATGCTAAGAACTGACCTTGGGTCCTCTGCAAGAGTGGTATGTGCTTTTACCCAACGAGCCAACTGTTGGCACTTCTCTTTTATCTGTCTGCTTGTCTGTCTGTCTGTCGATAGAGACAGGGTTCCCATGTATAACCCTGGCTGTCTTAGAACTTACTCTGTAGACCAGGCTGGCCATGAACTCAGAGATCCACTTGCCTCTGCCTCTTGAGTGCTGGGGTTAAAGACGTATACCACCACATCTCTTTTATTTTTATTTTACTTTACTTTTTAATGAGATGGTCTCATGTAGCCCAGGCTGACCTCAAATTCACTACATAGCTGAGGATGACCTTGAACTTGTAACCCTTCCCTTCCACCTCCTGAGTGTTGGGACTGTAGGTGGGCAACACTAGGCCTGGTTTATGCGGCCCTGAGATCCGGTCCCGAACCTGTGCTTGTCTCACACGCACCCTATCCACTGAGCCACATCTCTGGCCCCCATATTCTCCCCCCCCCCCCCCCCCCCCCGCGTTTTTTCGATAAGCCAGACATCTTACTGAATAGCTATTCTTCGAACAGGACATTAAACTTAGACTAAGTGGTGGCTTATATTTTCTCTCTCTTTCAATGACATTCTCTCTCTTTAAATAGACATTAACTTAGACTCACTGATGGTTTATCTCAGGAAGTAAGGTTTTCTGGTCTCCTAGGAACAAATTATTATAATCCATTTACTTCTAAGAAAGGAAAGTTCAAAAATAGACGTTAACTACTGATAATAAATTCTTATTAAAAATGAAGTATTTTGGTTTTGTTTTAGGACCTAGGCTACAAAATATCTTCATTCATTCTGATTAGAAAGTGAATTTACATAGGGTAGTATTGAATAATTTTTTAAGTTAGGTAATTGAGACAAAGCTCTCAGCTAATCAACTCCGTTTTCTAACACAGGACTGATTTTGTTATTTTCTTTTCATTCAATGTAAAGGTCTGAGTTCTCTTTGCAATCAAATTTTCTCATAACAAAAGTCTAAAACAAACAAACCAAAAAACTTGATTACAAAGAAAATAGCTATATTATATATCAGTTTTCTCCAACACCTAAGAGAATCTCAGAGCTGGGTTTAACTGACAAAACATCTTTCCTTGCCAGGCGGTGGTGGCACACACCCTTAATTCCAGCACTCTGCAGGCAGAGACAGGTGTATCTTGGTGAGTTCGAGGCCAGCCTGGTCTACAGAGTGGGTTCCAGGACAGCCAGGGCAGTTACACAGTGAAATCCTGTCTCAAAAAAAACCAAAGGAGGGGGATCTCTCCTTGAAGCTGGAGAAATAGCTTAGTGGTTAAGAGCACTTGCTGCTCTAGTAGGAATCTGAGTTTAGTTCTTAGAACCACGTGACAGCTCACAACTGTTTCCACTCCAGTTTCAAGGGATGAGATGTCCTTTTCTGGCTTCCATGGTCACCAAGCACGAGCATGGCACACATACACACATGCAAACAAAATATTCATACACATAAAAATAAAGTATTTTCCTAGTCAGAAGTTTTGACAGGCTTGAATTAAAATAGAACAGCCCTGGCGGTGGTGGTGCATGCCTTTAATCCCAGCACTTGGGCAGCAGAGGCAGGTGGATTTCTGTGAGTTTTGAGGCCAGCCTGGTCTACAGAGAGTTCTAGGACAGCCAGGAAACCCTGTCCTGAAAAACAAAAACGAACAAACAAAACAAACAAATAAAACCAACAGAAGAACAGTTTCCAACCCTAAATATGACATGAGACTTGTTTGCTATGCACCCCTATCCCACAACACACACTAAAGTGCCAAAATCAAATTAACTTGATGTTGTCATCCATGGTCAGTTTTGCAGACTGGTCAAATAATTTCTACAGTCTATACAGCATTTCCCTTCTTTTTACTGGCAGGCCTTTATCCATCTTCCATACATGGTTCAAAGGCCACTTCCTTGGGGAAGCTTCCTGGGCTGAGGGAGCACAGCTCTGCTTCTGCTTTGAGTATGCAACGCTCTAAACAGACCGTTATGGAAGCAGAGCAGCAAAAGGGGTGGGAGGTGGGAAGAATTATTTACAGTCCTCTCCCTCTCCTGCCACATTTCCAACCAGTGTCCTTTCCTTAACAGGGCATGTCAGATGAAGACAGCCATGTAAGAAAAGAGGAAAGACCAGAGCTATGAAAGCAGACATATGACCAGGAGCTGATAAAGAGGTTTGGGACTCCGCTTCCATGAGAAGGGGGCTCCGGAACCCCTCCTATACAGTGTACAGTGCAAAGTTCTCACAAATGCTATCCTCAAATGGGCGTCATTGCTCCTGGAGTCTCACTGGCTTTTGTAGATGCTAGTAGGTGACAGATTAGGGATGTGTGACAGTGTGATGTGAAAAATGCCTTCTTTGTTTCCCTCTGCAGATGACAGGCTCCTGAGAAAACCTTATTTACCTCTTCACACACGTTGTGTGAGCCCCACAAACCACGGCACAGACACGGGGAGCAAATGAATGAAGAAATGACAAGGAGAAAAGGAAGGGGCCAACGAGACATAGTTCTGGGGTTGGAAGCTCAGAGCTGTCTGAAAGATCAGAGACAAAGCAATGAGGGCGTATGGGTCAGGAAGCTGAAGGACAGCCTCATGAGACAGGGTTGCCACGTTTCCTGGCTAAACAGATGTGGGGAAAGAAGGAGCAGGTGATGGTGTTGAGGTCTCCTCCCTGCACACCTGAGAGAGGAATGATGGCTCCTCATTACTAAGATCCAGGGAAAGTGACTGGAGAGAGGGTGGGCAGGAAGCAAGTGATGAATCTGGCAGATTTGGGTTTCCAAGTGCTAGGGAGCTAGCCATACATCCTAGGCAAGGGCCGGGCGGTGTGGCGCACACCTTTAATCCCAACACTCAGGAGGCAGAGGATCTCTGTGAGTTTGAGACCAACCTGATCTATAGAGAGAATTCCAGGACAGGCTCCAAAGCTACACAGAGAAACTCTGCCTCGAAAAACCAAAAATCATTTCAGGCAAGGAAAAGATAGCACTTGTAACTAAACGATGACAAAGGCACTGTCACTAGGAAGGCAGTGCTGGCAAAGGGTGAACGTGGAGCTGGGTTCTGGCTGACTCATCTGTTTACACTGTAGCCCTGGGCTTCAATATGCAGCCCTCTCCCCTCATCTCCATCACCCCACGCTGCATCTGACCAGCCCCTGGTCACCAAGAGCACCGGGCCAAGTGGTGTAGTGGTTTTGGGAAGGGAAGCTGCAACCCTAAGTAAACAGCTCACTCACAAACAATTAACAGGTCACTGTGCACAGTGGGCAGAACCCACCTGCCCCAAACAAACTCTGGAACAAGAAGCTTCTCCAGCTACTCACAGCCTCCCAAGGCCGGAGGAGAGAGAAGCAAGCAAGATTCACTCTTCCATCTCACTCCCACCTCAGCGTCCTCACCTGCTTGTGCAGCCAGCCCCTCACCACCACCGGGACATTGAGGTTCCTCCGAATGGCCTGGTCTCTCTTCCCAAAGCTGTGCACTTTGCCGCTGGACTTGAGGATCTAGGAAAAGCAGACTCTGTCCTAGCGTCAGGGACTGAGTGGGGCACACACATGTCGTGTGACAGGAGGACTGTTTGCACCCTGCTGTCACTGTGTGCCCTTGATCACAGCATCCCTCCCAGCCAAATGGCACGACCCAGACACAGCAAACTTCTCATGGTTCACACAGAGCGAAGTGAGTTAAGGGAGTTTTCCATTAAGAGCTGTTGCCATGGCATTCTGAAACAAAGTCACTTTCAGTTCCTGACTTTGTCAGTATCCAATACTCGCTCCTCCAATCTGGTTCACCTGTCTAAGTTTGTGATCCTACATTTTGAACAAAAACATCTGGGCATTTTGCTCTTCAAGCCTGTCTGTCACTGAAACTTGCCAGGATCTAACACAATATACACGTAAACAGAGGTGTTGTTTTCTGAGCACACGCCAAGACAGTGAAGAATGCACTCAAGGAACTAGATGCCAGTCTTGGTCAATCAGCAACCACCCGTTTCCTTGGACAAGGGCTACCACCTCTCTCGGCTTCTATTTCCTGATCTGTAATTTTGGGGGGAGCATTTCTTATGGGTGAACCCCACAAAACTGTGATAATCAAATGGACTTCTGGTTACAAATGGGCTTGGAAAAATACAAGGTGATGGGGGACTCACCTTGGGTCCCGGCTTGGCTTCCAGGGTGGATGTGGTCCCAGCCGTGGACGTCTCACTGACCATGCTGGACGGTCTTTGGTTTCTCTCTTGCTTCGACATATGTGGGTGTGGCCTGCAGGAAGGTGTAGGGGAATCCTGTGAGTATGTGCCCAGCTGCAGAGTGGAAAGCCCAGTCTATGACCTGTCCTATGCTGGAGCTGGTTGCTTGGCATCAGACCAACTCAGGTCCCAGTTTTTGGAGGTCATCTGATTCCAGACTGTAGACAGAGGTCACAAAATCCACCTGTCCCCGTCCTTCAGAGGACCAAGAAGATGGCAGATGGACACACCATCACAGCCAGACATTCCAGAAAATGGTACACACCGCACTCCCTGTCTGTGATCTTAAGGTACCCACACTCATTCTCTTACTAGGGTGTCCTGGCAACTGCTCAAGGCGCACAATACTCTTCACAGAAGGAGGGAGTCATCATACATTATACATACACACACACACACCTCCACTTCCCCAACTCCCCAAAGAAGCTATTTATAATTAGTAACAAGAAATCACTTGCGCACACATCCACACCCCCAGATATACACAGAGAATGCTTACATAAACACCAGTGGGGCTTGCTGCCCAAAATAGACCTCCTCAACAAAGAGTCCTATTCTGGGAACACTCCATTTGCCCCAAAATAGAGCTACTGGAGATATTAACCCCCTGTGCCATGCCTGGATAGCAGGAAGTCATGAAGTATCTGTAAGGCCACAGTAGGGAACCCTAGTGCTTCCCCATCAGCATCCCAGCCACATGGACTTCCTGCTGAGAGGCTCAGGGTGGCTCAGAGCTCAGAGCGCCACTCTAAAGATGTGGAAGAACATCCTTCTCACCTGCTTTCTGAGGAGCCCATTTCTGTATCAGTCTTTATCATAAAGAAGTGTCAAAGCCTTCACTCAATACCTATCCTTGAACAGAATGATGCAGGACGACAAGACCCTGCCAGCTCCACAATCTGTAGGCTGTCCCTGAGCAGAAAGCAGAAACCACTGCATTCCTTGTCTGCATTTTTTCTGCTGCTCCAATAGGCAGCAGGATCCAGGCAGGTCTACATATAATATATTGTTGAGGCTTCCTGCTTCAGGAGTTGAGAAAAATTACTTCGGAGGACTTAGCCAGGACCCCAAAAAGACAGAGCTGGAGGATCCAGGCCAGACGAAGCTGAGAGTAAAGTGCTCAGAATGTCCTGCATCACTTGCTTTTACAGGGCGGGATGGAAAAATTCTGGTCTTCACCTAGAGATACCATGCTCCCTTCAGGCACCACCACTGCTCAAAAGACACGGATCCTTGTAGCGCTCTGAGTCTCAACACCAGCACTGCCCCAGGAGGCGACTTCTCTGCAGAAGTTGTATGGCCACTAGGCTTCCCCTGCAGCAGACAGGCATTAGCTTCCCAGTGGGCCAGCCCCATGAGATGCTCAGCAGTGGCAAATGCACTACCCACCAGGCGGAAAGTCGGCTGACTCCATATCAGCCAGACTCATCCAGAATCCCTGCCCACAGCTTCCATCGCAGCCAAAACATTGTTACTGCTCCCTGTTCAGATGGGGAAATGTCAGCAGGCTGAGCCTCTCCCTTGGCAGAGGCTGCAGCAGCAAATTCATAGTTTGGGAGTGGGAAGAGGCTCTATGAGGCTGCTGTGCCATATCTCTGCCTCTCAGCAGGACAACCAGCCATCTCCCCAGGACCTGGTCCTGCCCAGCTTTCCAGAGGGAGGTCAAGGAAGGAGAACTCTTGGGTTGCCTGTTAGGCAACTTTTTTCCCCCACTGAAATCTAAGACACAGTGGGTGGGTAAGAGGGGATAAAGGTGCTTGCCTCCAAGTCTGAGGACCTGAGTTCAATACCTGGGACCTCCATGGTAAAAGAGAGAACCAATTCCTACTAACTGTCCTCTGACCTACAGACACACAGATATACATACACACACAAATTCAAGATCTAAAAGGCAATCTCACAAAAGGTTTAGCTGTGACTTTACCAAGTTCAATTGGATTTCCTTTGAGATATTAATAGAAACATTATAGGATATTTAAGAAAATACAAAAAAGTTAAATGGTGAACTGAGGAGGAGGATCCTCCATAGTCCAGTCACCCCAAACAAAAGCATTTTAACATTTATTTATGTCTGTCCTTTCTGTTATGTCTGGTTTGATTTTGAGGGTGTTGTTTTGGGTTTGTTTGTTAGCTTTATTTGTTTTTCTCTGTAACTGTGATGTGTTCGTGATCTTACTTGTATCTGAGGTTTTAAACTATTTTAGCATGCAAGGTAAATTAACACATATCTTTAATCCCAGCACTCAGGAAGCAGAGGAGGTGGATCTCTGTGAGTTCAAGGCCAACAGGGTCTACACAGTGAGTTCCAGAACAGCCAGAGTCATATATTGAAACCCTATTTCAAACAAAACAAAACAAAAAAAACCCAACATACTTTAATAAAAACATTTTTCCTGTCTTTTTTTTGGCGGGGGGGGGGGGGGAGACAGGATTTTTCTGTGTAACTGCCCTGGCTGTCCTCAAACTCACAGAGACCTACCTATCTGGATCTGTGGCTGGTCCAGGAAACCCAGAATGAGTGAGAGCTTTGCCATTTCTTTGCCTTAGTCTGGCCATCATAACTTTACCCCTGGCCATGGGTACTAGCTGGCTGGGAGTTTTCTCAGCCAATAGCATGCCAAAAAACAAAACTTGGCCACAGGTTTGGGTAAGAAGAGGACAGAGCTCCAGCTGGAGGAACCAGATACAGAGAGATTTTGTTTGAAATAAGACTGGTTATGGCCACACCACTGACATCTAAGAAGCAGTGGGGGGCAGGGAAGGAAAGGAAAACCCAAAATCTGCCCTAGGAAGGTGACTATGTTGTCTACTAATGCTGCAAGAAAGATCCCCATTCAACCAACAGTCTTCAGTGTTATATGCAGCCTGACCCGGCACTCTGAAAGAATGAAGACAGACACATGCAGTCTAGCCATCCAAGATAAGGCCAGCCTTCAGAGGGTGTTTGCTAGATCCCCTCACAATGGATCACACTGAGAGATGACCTTAGAAATGACTACAAGTTATTTACTAGAATCACAACTAGCAATCCGTTTTATATCAAAGATAGACATGAGAAATTTCCTCAGTGGGATGAAAAGCTGACTCTCATGAAAGCTTCCATAGCAGTTTAGCCTATTGATTTAAGCACGGGAGCACCCAGGATGTATTTATGAAGCCTCCTGAACAGATAAGCCAGGGGACCCAGAATGAGTGAACAGGGCATCATTCAACAGAGGGAGACCTGGTGCATTTGCTTCAGCTAGGCTACTGGGCAGGAAAGTTCCCTACTGAAGAATATGGCCGGACAGACATACTGATCTGTCTTCGAGCCCGCAGCCTGGATATTCTCCACTAATGAGTTTCACCCAAGAATGTCCCCAGAAGACAAATAGTTCCCATCAGCATGTCCTCAGGCACACTGCATCCTACGGAGGAGACCACAGAACCTGCATGTTCAGACTCTTAGTGTCGTTAAATAAGATCTATTCACTGTAAGCCTGCTTGTTGGGTTTCTGTGCTGTCTGGATTCCCAGGACAGTGGGATGGCTGAAACAAAGACCTCCCTTTCCTTCACTTAAGCTACATGAATGCAGATTATTTTGCTGCAGGGGTGTGGGCTGAAGTTCAAAACAGTGAGCTAAACTTTGAGCTCAGCTGCCTCCTGTCAGAACCAAACAAAAGAAATGAAGAGTAGACGAAATCAGCCGGGAGAAGTCCCATTGGGAAAGGGCTGGATTCTATGCGACTGTAGCCAAGAAGTGACTTTCTCTGCCTCAAGACAAAGTGCTCATAACCTGATAGGCAGAGCCAGAACCTTTATAAATGCGGAAGCCATTTGCTCTGGGCACCTGAGTGTCAACACAGCAGGAACCTTCACTTCTGCAAGTCACTACAGACAGGTCAGCCAAGCTCCGAGAACAGATGCTCAAAGTACAAGAATGTTGGGCGGTGGTGGCGCAAGCCTTTAATCCCAGCACTGAAGAAGCAGAGGAAGGTGGGATCTCTGTGAGTTTGAGACTAACCTGGTCTACAGAACAAGTTCCAGGACAAACCCCAAAGCTACAGAGAAACCCTGTTTCAGAAAAACTAAACCAAAACAAAACAAAACAAAAAAGTAAAAGAAGAACTTGACTGTAGCTCAGGGATAGAGTGCTTGCCTAGTACTCATGAAAACCTAGGTTCAATCCCTAGAACTGTAAAATTTTAAATTAAGTTAAAAACAATGAACTGAGGGGGCCGGAGAGATGGCTCAGTGGTTAAGAGCACTGCCTGCTCTTCCAAAGGTCCTGAGTTCAACTCCCAGCAACCACATGGTGGCTCACAGCCATCACAGTAATGAGATTTGGTGCCCTCTTCTGGCCTGCAGGCATGCATACAGACAGAACACTGTATACTTAATAAATAAATGGTCTGCCATAAAGAGATCCCAAGTTCCAAGTGCCAAGCCCCAAGATCTGTGAGATATAGATCTGAGCTATCACAAACCCAAGGCCAACCCCCAACCAGGGGAGGGGAAAGAGCAAGATCAGAGACGACAGGATTTCAGTGAACTCTGATGTGTTTTCACTCTTCCACAAATCGGCTCTTTGGGCCTCCGTTTCCATTTTAAATGGGGTGAAAACTTCTCTTCACAAGACAGCTTGTGCATTAAGACGACTTTCTGAGAACTAGGGGCACTGTAAGATCTGCACCACTCCTGCATCACCACTAAATCCCAGGTACAGTTCATTTTTACTACCAAGCCACTTCTCTCCAGAAAGCTCAAGATGCCAACCGAGTAGCTGAGACCACAATGGTTTCTTAGCAACACCTAACCGGTGACTTTTTTAGTCAAAATATAGAAACTATGGCAGGTTTCCCTTCTAGTGGTCAAGGCAATGGCTGAAAGTCGTTTGACTTACGGGGAAACAGAACTCTATTATTAAAAAGACCTTATTGGGCTGGGGATCTGGCTGGGTGATAGTGTACTTGTCTAGTGTTAGCAAGACCCTCAATTTGATCCCTGGCACTGAAACAAAACAAAACAACTCATTTAATCTTATCCCTTGAATTCTGAGATAAAAGGAATCCCAACTTCAGGCACTGTCCTCAAAGATTCCAAAGACCAGAGAACTCAGCTGGGAGATGGCTATGAACGGGGGACTGCATACAAGAGAGGGCACACTTGCAAACACAAGCACTCATTTAAGGAGCACAATCTACAGTGAAAATGACAGAAGGAAGGGAGAGAGAGAGGGAGGGAGGGAGAAGAGAAAATTAGTTGTTGTCCCAAGCAGGCTGACACACCTTCATAACCCTCTTCCCAGATAAAGAGACACAGACAGGCTGCCAACGCTTACTGTCAACTTCCAGCAACCCGGGGGAGGCTGTCTGACACTGGATTTCACGGGTGAGGTTGAGTAGCTGCAACTTCACCCCAGCACAGTTCACTATGCACTTTCCCCGTCCCCTCAATTCCTTAAACACAGGCTGGGAAAGAGCCCAAACAGCACCTCCTCACCTGGCATGAAGACAGCCCAGACAGTTGTGCCCCCACCCCTCAATCAGAGCATTGTCCTGAATTTGGCATCAGAGTCCCCAAGCTGGACTGCCTTGGGCTAGTCTCTTTCTGCTTCAGACTCCATGAGTGCAGGATGAGAGGGAGACTCGAACCTCGGAGACTCTCCCGTTCTAATCTGTCCCCTTCCAGCCTGCCTGCTCCTCCTGCCTGATCTACCAAGCAGCTGCCCTTCTCATCAGACTACAGCAATTGTTAAATGGTAACCAGAGCACTTCCCAGGTTGTGGGGAAGGAAAAGCAAAGGACTAGAGAAGCCACAGGAAGAAACAAGACTTCTGTTTTAAAGCAACAGCTTCCCTTCCACATAGCAAAGCCACAATGGCTGCATATTTGGCCAGCAGAAAAGAGCCAAAGATGTGGGTGTCATGTGGCAAGGACTGCATTCCCAACTGACAATGCCCTTCGAAACATCCACACCAAAAACTGCCACTTGTCCCTGAGTGAACTAAGGGCCCCATTCCCATGTCTCCCCTTACCTGTGACTGTCACAAATGCTGCCTGAAAATCCGGAGAGGAAAACCAGTCAAGTTCCTGCATCTGCTTGCCAGGTGTTTGCATTTCTCCTCATCTTTTCTGCTGCCATGGCAACCAAATGCAACAGGCAAAGCTAGCCCAAGACTATCAGTGTCTGGAGACAAGGTGCTGGTTCTACCAGTCACTGATGGCCACAGATGAGACTCCCACAGCCCAGAACCACGAGGGTGAGCATGGGCTGGCCTCCTCCTGGAGCTGGAGAGCCTTCTCACATGCTCACTCGCCCTTACCTCTGGCTGCCAGCTTTTACCAACATGTAGCTGCAGGAAGAACAGCAGACAGATCGCCTAGCAGCGGGAGATTTCCACCTAAACCCACAATCTGCAGTAGCTTCAGGAGAGTTTTGCCCTGAAAATCGTAAAATAAAGTCTCTTCTGCAAAGGGGCCAAAGTTCAGTAAGAGACCGCCTACCTTCAGCAGGCTCAGGCCTCTCTTAGAGCTGTCTTCAGACACCGCTCACATCACCAGCCATTCCAACCGTGTTTTCTCTCCAAATACGCAAATGGAATGGGAGGACAGTTGAAATTGACTGAGCAAAGGGAAAGGCATGCTAAGTAAAGGTCCCCTTGGTGAGGACCCCCAAGGGAGCCCACATGCCTTGCAGTTGGTTGTCCGGCACAACAGGGGGCTTCTGAACTTCCAAAGCAAGTGTGCTCTCTCTCTCCAAGCCTGGCCCCACCTCCACATGAAATGCTCTGCGGAGTCTGGGGATTGGTGTACACAGCTCACTGTCAGTCAGCTGCCGTCACTGCTCAGGAATGCTTCTCTCTTCCCCAAAGCTGTAGAGGCACCCGCACGGAGAAGAAGAAAGTATGTGCCTTTCTTCTTCTCAAGGCTCAGACATGGAATCACATTCCTGGGCCTTGGGTGAGGGTAGACCCTGATAGCTACTGTGATGAACAGCTCTAATTGTCAACTTGACACAATTGAGAACCACCTGCAAGGAAGTGTCTAGATGAGGAGTTGGTTTATATTGGGTTAGCCTATGGGCATGTCTATTAGGGACTGTCTTAATTAAGTTAACTGATCTAGGAAGACCCAGCCCACTGTGAGCAGCACCATCCTCTAGGCAGGAGGTCCTGAAGCATTTTAAAGGTAGAGAAATCAAGCTGAGCACAAGCAAGCAAGCGATCATACACGCATTAATTTATCTCTGCTCTTGACTGCATGTGCTGTGAATAGCTGTCTGATTTGACTTCCCCATGGTATCATTTCTTTTCTAAAATATTATTTATTTATTTATTTATTTATTTACTATGTATGCAATATTCTGTCTGTGTGTATGTCTGCAGGCCAGAAGAGGGCACCAAACCTCATTACAGATGGTTGTGAGCCACCATGTGGTTGCTGGGAATTGAACTCAGGACCTTTGGAAGAGCAGGCAATGCTCTTAACCACTGAGCCATCTCTCCAACCCCCATGCTATCGTTTCTATCACCCACGGTAAGAGCTGACACTTCGGGTTCCACGGCTGTGGATGCGCCATGAAGCCTTCAGGCAAATTAGATAGCCACCCAGGGTCCTCAAGTCCTACGTGATCTATGCATAAGGATGCTATATAAACCCCTGCGTGTGTGCGTGCGTGCGTGCGTGCGTGTGTGCATGGGTGTGTGCATGCATGCACTAGACAGTCTTTAAAAGCTGGACACACTCGTTCTATGCTCTCTTCCCGCACCAAATTTCCGACAGGCCTGAGCACCTTCTTCTCTCCTCCTCTTAATAAATTCCCCCCACCCCCTGAGGCAGGGTTTCTCTCTAGTTTTGGAGCCTGTCTAGCTCTTGTAGGCCAGGCCTGCCTCTGCCTCCCGAGTACTGGGATTAAAGGTCTTAATAAACTCTTAAAGTAGGTTCCATTGTGTGTCTCGGGATTCGTTCTCACGCCCAGTAATTTCACCCATAATGACAGAATTGTAAGCTGAAATAAACCCCTTCCCCACTAAGTTGCTTTTTTGTCAGGGTATTTTATCATAGCAACGGAAATAAAACTAGGACAACCACAAAGGGCCAGACACCTGCTGGCAATTGAAGAAATTCAGTGAGCATCAGGAAGCGGCTTCGGAAGAGTGGCACAGATAATCCGATCATGAGCAATGAGGCCCTATACCAATGCTGGGGAGGGCTTCCTGAAGAAGAGGCAGCAGAGGAAGCTCAGTGTCTCTGAAGCTCGCCTAAGGGTACTACAGGTCAGCTACGATTGGAGTCTCCACTTAGGTAGCACAGTGAGCACAGCTAACGACGAGGGTTTTCTCCCTGAAGAGCACTGCCTCTCCTCTAGAGCCCACCTTTGGATTTCTACTTGATGGCTTTAGCGGTTTCGTTTATGTACAACTGTAGCAGGAGAGTAGGATATCAAAATAATCATATAAAGAAAGGCTGGAACCCTCTTCACTGAGGTTGACATGTAAAAGAGCATGTAAAGAAAAACGTGAGCTATGCCTTGGCCCAAAGCCCACCATACTGAAACATACAACCCTCTGTACAATTTCTGCCATTGAGTCTTCGATCTTTTTCCAGCTCTGTTTCCACACTTGGAGAAGCTGGTCTCCCTTAGTAAACTTTTCCGTTACTATCTGCTATTTCTGTTCAAATCCTTGTTTAGGGACAAGAACCGGGAATTCCTGCAGGTAGCCTTGGCACCCAATCTCACCTCTTGCAACCTTCCCACCAGGTGAAGAGTCCAGTCAGGGCACAGCTTGTGTACAAGCTGGATGTCTCAGAAGAAAGGGGATTTTAAGAGGCTCTAATAGCACCCCCACATCCTGTAGCATCTCTCCACACCCCATCCTCTCACCAGACATGTGGAGACTGAAAAACTAAACTCCTCTCCATCCAGTCCAAGACCCTCCACCCCACCACAGGACAAACACGCAAACCAAAGTAGCAGAAACCGCCTAGCAGGTTGTGTTTTGAGTTCATGTCTCCAAGCTCTCAACTTACTCTGCCTGAGTAAGAACATAAAGAAATACTTACTCCTCCTGAAGAATGAATTCACTGTTTTCTGGAGAAAACTGTCCAGTCATAGGATGCCTGAAGGTTGTGGTCTGCTGGTTGTGGCTAGAGAGACAGAAAGGTAAGAAGTCACGTGATTAAGGGGACTAGGACACTGAGAGATGATATGCTAGAGACCCAGGTCATCAAACTTTCCTCGGGGAAGGAGGAACACAGCTGGCCTGGAACTCAGTATACATTAGCCCAGGCTGCCCTCAAACACAAACAGGTCCCCTGTCTTTGATTCCTAAGTGTCCAACTGGTTTCGTTTTTTGAAACAGGGTCTGTTTGGATGGAAGAACCATCCCAGGGCTGGAAGGCCACCTGGGAGCGTTGGTATCCATTAGACCTGAGCTTTTTCTAATTCGGTTGATTTGGTCCGATTTGGGTTATTGGGTCGGCAGAGAGGTTTATCGGGCCGCAAAAACTTTTCAGGTCTAGCTACATATCTTTGCCCTGGAATTTTTGTGTAGACCAGGCTGGCCTCAAACTTTGGGAAATCCTCCTATCTGTTTTGCACATAGTGGAATTACAGGTATGTGTCACCATGCCCAGGATTATACAATATCTTAAAGACATATTTCACACAGTTCCAAAACACTGAAACACTAGGGAGAAACCCTCTATAAGTCAGCAAGCTGATACAAGAATGAAGGAAAATGGGCGGCACTTCAACATCCCCAAACTCTATGTCAGGGAAGAATCCTAAGAATTAACCATCCAGCCAGCAAATCCTATCTTCTTAAAATTCTCCTCACTGCTACCAAATGTCTTCAGTTCACTGAAGGGAAAATAAACGTATGGGCATGTCTCTGCAACATGACCTGCTCGGTTCCAACACCCAAGCCTTCTACCACCCTTCGGAAGTCAGGAGAGGCTGCTTCCATGCCAAGATGACAGACTCGCCCGAGTGTAGGTGTTCTGTGTGCTGACAAAGACTGCCTGGAGTTTCAAAAGATGCAGAGTCGGCTCTGTAGGCTGCTGGTTTGTTTTGCAAATAAGCAAATAAATGAATCTCCTTTCTCAAAAGGGAATGTGATAGACTGAAAAAGAATTTCCCAAGCACAAAATCATAGCTGCTTTCAGATTTTTATAAAATCTGGAAACAAACTAACGAAAAGCACCTGTGGCATCATTATATCTGTGGAACGCTCCAAGGCAGTTTGGGATTTATTTTTTGCCTTCTACTTAAAAAAAATTGTTACTACATTTGTTTGTTTGTAGGTGGGAGCACATGTGTCAGGGCACACAAGCAGAAGTCAGAGGGCAACTTTCAGGAGTTCGTTCTCTCACTGAACTCAGGTCCCTTACCTACTGAGCCCAAGCTGGCAGAGTCTCCTCTACATATAAAAGTATGTTGTGGCTGGAGAGATAGCTCAGCGGTTAAGAACAATGACTGCTCTTCCAGAGGACCTGAGTTCAATTCCCAGCAACCACATGGTGCTCACAACCGTCTATAGTAGGATCTGATGATCTCTTTTGGCATAAAGGTACACATGCAGATAGAGCACTTATATACATAAAATTAAAAATCTTTTAAAAAATGCTGTTTTTTTTCAGTTTTTATATTTGATGCTAACTTTCTTTTTTTAAAAAAAATCTTCAAGTCAACATACAAAGTAAAGGTTTCTTCTTTTTTTTTTTTTTTACTATATGTAACTCATGCAGGAGAAACACTTTCATTTGGGTGCCTTCATTTGAATTACTGAGTAACAGTCTGATATAGGAACATAATATTTTTCATACCTTCAACTACATTGCCTATGTGTGAGACATTGCTGTAGATACAGGGAACAGGGGAACAAAAGCATCCCTACTCCCTGACCCCATAGTGCTTCTGTTTACACCCATATACTCTGCTAATGCTGAATATTTTAGGGGGTCCCTCCCATCATAATCAGCAACTTTGAGTATAGATTCCCCCTTGCACCAATTCAAAATATTTCCTTGAGTCGAAACCTCCAAGCTAAATCAGAGGGTATGGGCCCTTTTCAAAAGCTCTTAACACAGGCAGTGAAGAGACTTTTGCTCTTCCAGCCAATAGATCATCTCAGTTTAGAGATGTTAAGCTGTTAGTTTCACCCCTTAACTGAGCATTGAGCCTCTCTGGAGATTAGCAGATCGAAATCTGCACAACACAGTTTAGGAAAACAGGTAAGGAAGACAATCTCTAAAAGCCGGAGACTTTCCTTAGTCTGTCCTGGTGCCTGATGTAACCTTAGCATGGGGAGCTAGAGTGGCCCAAGTCCTAACAAGTCATCAGACCAGGCTGCTTGTTAACAGACCCAGCCACAGAGAACCGCCCCTACCAAACCTTCACTCATCCCAGCACAGATGGCCTCTCAATTCCCAGTCCTATTCTTGGGCCAGCCCACAGAATCCTATGACCTCATCTGGCAGGCAGCAGCCTGGGCCTCCCAAAAAAGCACTTT
The DNA here is from genome assembly GCF_903992535.2 of Arvicola amphibius. Lineage (NCBI taxonomy): Eukaryota > Metazoa > Chordata > Mammalia > Rodentia > Cricetidae > Arvicola > Arvicola amphibius. The sequence goes on from NC_052047.1 coordinate 118,152,668, forward strand.
CCAGTTGGGATAGGGGAACAGCCCCTGCGACACCTGTTTCAGACAGCCTTGCATCACATTCAAGGGCTGGGCCTTATTCCCCAGCTTTTCACAGTCAACCCCAGGAGCTTGAGACTAGAAACTCTGGGTCGGTCCTATTTTCAACCTGGTGGGAAAACATCAGAGCTCTCTGATCGGGAGAGAGTAATCAAGCAGCACCACCACTGACCTCTAGAGCCTTGGAAGCACTTCAGAATCCACAAACATTTGCTCACACATCCAGTCATCAGCACACCAGCTCCACACTTTGTTCGAGAGAAAACTGGGCTAAGAATGAGGGATGTGCACAGGACAACCTCAGGGAGGTGTTAAGACAGGGCCTGAATCTAGGTTCTGTTTGTAAATCCCAGGCCTTCTGCATGATGTGCTGTCCCCTTCCCTTAGGAAGCAGAGACTGGTGTCTTCTTGACTATGGTCAGAAAGCCCTGTGGGCAAGGCATCAGAAACACAGTGCCACCTTCACCTACCCCTTCATCCCCCTTGTGCCCACGGCCAAAGTTCTGAATGATACTTGTACGGCAAGCAGTATACCCCAAGGAGCCTCTGGTCCTATCATCAGGTCAGGTTATGGACCCTCTGGTAGACAGGAGCACAGAGCAAATCTTCTATGTGCCTGGAAGAGATCCAGCAGCCAGTGGCCACCTTTTCTACACACAATATCAACCCTGAGAGCAGTCAGTTTGTCCCCCATCCCCAACTCATGTCATATCAATAAATCCAGAGTCCCAGGCTCATGAATCCTGAACTACAAGGTGTTGATACTTAATTCAGAAGTACAAACACTCTAACATTGGAAGGATGATGAGTTAAACTGATAAAAAATAGCTGTTGCCTGGTCACACCTAGAGCAATTCCCACATTCCCTTCCCCAATATGCCTGCTGCCCTCGATGCCAACACCATCAGCCTCGGCCTCAGCCCTCCCAGTTTCTAATCATTCTCGTTGTCCAACACTCTCATGTAACCAAGGAGGTTAGACGCACAGATCATGTTATTTCCATGATAGAAATAAAAGAAATAAGGTTCCAGATTATGAACTATTATCAGAATTAGAGAGAGAGAGAGAGAGAGAGAGAGAGAGAGAGAGAGAGAGAGAGGACATAACCAACATAACTATTGGAAGAGGAGACGGACCTACGTGGTTGAATGAATCCTGAATTCTGGGGTCCTGACACTTCATCACTTTTGATTGAATGTACCCAGCTTGCTCTTGGCAGAGCTTCCAGCTCAGCATTCTCTGAACAAAAAAAGAGTAAGGTCTCCAGGCTACACCATTCAACATAATACCAGTAGGCTAGTTACCTGTTGTTAGTAGGCCATTAGGGAGAAAGGCGAGCCCCACAAGAGGTAGACAACCTGTCTACTGATACAGTCAACTACTGTGCTCTCTACAGAGCTCCAGGCCCACCAGTGCCCAACGAAGGCTGCCTGGTACATAAGCTTGAGACTCCAAGTCTAGTCATGCATGCTTCACTCCTTGTCCCTTTTTGACCCTAAAATGCCATTCTTTTTCCTGATCCTAAAACCCACAGTCGCATGTCCCATTACCCTGACTCAAGAAGCATTTGCAGACCTGTATCGACACATCCCTGAAATACCTGTCCTGAAACCTGACTTCCCGCCTCTGCTCCTCAGCATGGCAGACATGGCCCGGCTGGGAGCCAGGCGGCTGGATTCAAGGGAATAGAAACTCTCCTCATGCAGGAGTTTCTGTTTCTCTTCAGGCTACTGAGAAAGCAATCTGCCAAACGATTTAAACACTATCTAGTCTTCTTTTTTCAAATCCTACTCTTCCCCCTAGAAGCAACTTCTCGGAAAGGCCTGGCAGCCAGGGAGACCTGGAGAGTCCCAGGAAGCATGGAGGGAAGGCAGCAGAGGGGAGAGTAAGTGCCCAGGTAAATAAACACACCTTCACAAAAGCCCTGGGCTGGGAAGGAAAGCCCACAGAGGGCTGGCAGCAAACACAAGAGCCTTGATAGCAGAATTCAGAGGAGAACAGAGAACTGAGCTCAGCAGAGCTCACCTGCACCACAACACACAGGGCTGGTCAGAATGTGAGGGCCTGACAGTTTCCTGCCAAGTTTTGGGAAGGGGAATTCTTCATTCATATAGAATGAGCATAGACTGGTGTGGTGGTGCACACCTTTAATCCCAGCACTCAGGAGGCAGAGGCAGGAGGATCCCTAAATTGGAGGCCAGCCTGGTCTGTAGAGCAAGTTCTAAGGCAGCCAGGACTACACAGAGAAACCCTGACTTAGAAAACTAAAACCTAAACCGAACCAAAAAAACTTCGATTAGTTAAACATAAAAGTTCCAATTACTTATCTAGCAAATTGATTTTTTTTATTGATTTTTTTTTTGTTTTAATGCAGGGAGCTCTGGAAAGCTGTGAACGACGCTTGACAGGAGGCCAGAGCACACTGTTGAGTGTGGCTCTCTGATGGCTGTGGCATTGGTATGCGGAGTGTGACAGATGTGCTGTCGGCATTAGCTCTTATCTGGTCCTAGCTATAAAAAGAAGAAACAGCTTAAAATGTAAGGAAAGTATCCAGCCAAAGTCAGCAGAGAGCCTCATCAACATACGGAGCAAAGCCTGTCAGTCCCCTGTCCCCAGCCTCCCAGACACTGGAGAACAGTCACCCGCAGGCTAAGGCCACCTTCAGCATCGCCTCCAGGCTTCTTACGGCACATTTTATCTTTGGCCTCAGTGTCTCAACAGAACTGTGGATTGTGGGTCACCTAACAGTACCCCAGAAAATGCTCAAAAATGAAAGGGGAAACTCCACAAATGAGAAGAAATTGCCTTAACTATGTCAACTCTCATCTGGGCTCCTCAGTAGAGAGGGTGGAATCGGAAGCAGAAACTATCTTCAGGGCTAGGGATTCAGCTCAGTTGGCAGAGTGCACAAGGCTGTGGGTTTAACCCCCAGTACCATAAACGGGCTAAGGTGGCTCACACCAGCATCCATCCTAGCACTGAGGAGGTGGAGACGATGTCAGCAGTTCAAAGTCATCCTCCCTCACCTATCTTGATAAGTTAGCCTGGGCTAGATGACACTGTATCAAAAAGACAGTATCTTCGAATTGCAAACATTTCCTAAGCTCCTTTTGGTTTGTTTTACTTGGCACTTTTACTAATTTGTTCACTTAACAGGAAGTGTCACGGTAATGTGGCACTTCTAAGGAGGCTGACGATCATATGAGAGTGGTCTTTCAAGTTTGCAGTCTTGAAGCCGTCAACATTGACAACAGTTCTCTCCACACAGCCACTCCCCCACCAGCCCTTCTTCCTGTGGCCTGAGAATAGGCCTGGATGAGCCAGCCAGCCTATAGTCCTATCCTGTCCCCAAGAGAAAGCTATCCACGCAGTACTAAGGTATCTCTTTCAACCTGTGCCCTGAGCAATAGTCAACCCAGAGCTTTGGAGCTGGGCTGGATTCAAACTAAAGCAAGCCTCTTCACCTCTCTAAGCCTTGGCTCCATCATTACAAACGTGATTTTAAAATGTTCCTAGGAAATTTAAAATAAAATTTAAGGGCATAAAATAAAGGGGCACACACACTTAAGCATACAGAAGGCATTCGATGTTTGTTTAACCCAACTGAGCCTTGACTATGGCAACAACAAACAGACATCTAAGTTTTCACTAAAGAACATTAAGCCGTCTTCGCCCCAAACCAAACTTTTCCAGTAACAACGTCCTCAATTGGAGTCATTCTCTGTTCCTTCTATAGCCTAACTTTGGCTTGGGATGTGCCTGTGAGCTTTACCGGCTTGTTCTCTAAGATGCTCTGTATTCACCCTTGCTTCCCACCACCTCCACTGCTTGCCTCTGGCCACACCTCACCCACCACGCCAGCACTAGGGACCAAACTAGGGCCTCGGGAACGTGAGGCAAGTGCCCTCATGACAAAAGTCTGTCTCCAGCCTTCATTTCACTTTTTAGTTGCAGACAGTCTCTCACTAAATCAAACTCACTTTGTGGCCCGGGCAGACCTTGCAGTTGCGATTCTCCTTCCTCAGCTTCCCAAATAGCTGGGATTATAGCCTTGCAACTACCAGGCTTAGTTTTTGTCTCCCGATTAGCCTCTGCAACAGCTAAGCACATCCTTTCCCAGCTTCTGTGACTTTACTGGAGATCATGACGGGCTCCTCCATGAAACACTGGAAGCACCACACCAGCCAGAGTGAAAATTAGCTCCTTGCCTTGGCTTAGAAAACCCTAGAAGAGGGGTTAGCAATGGCTTTAGGTCAGTTGGCACAGTGCTTGCCCAGCACACACAAAGCGCTGGTTCCATTTCTAGTGCCACAGAAGCAGGCATTGCAGCACACGCTAGGAGGAGCAGGAGGCCTAGAAGCTCAAGGTCATCCTCAACTGCAAAGTGAGTTCCAGGCTACCCTGGGCTACACGAGAATCTGTCTCAGAACAAACAAAACCTCAAGATGACATGACTCCTAGCTAGCGACAGCCTCTTCATATACTTTCTGTCCCTGCCTATCTCATTTCCTGAACACCAGGCCTTTCCCACTTGGCACCCTCTGTCCACACAGTCTCCACGTTCCTTGCCTGTATCCATGCAGCTGACTCCTTGTCTTTTAGATCTGGGCAGGGCTGTCACCACCTCAGCCCTTCCCACTGTCACTTCATACCACATCGGCCTATTTTAGTTATTAACAGCTGTGATGTTTAGCACTTATGCGCACGTGCGATCACTGTGGGTCCCTTTGACAAGCACGCAAATCTGACCTGTCTCTTTACTACTACATCCGTTTGTAGAGGTGTCTGGCACCCAGGAGGTGCTCAGAAGCATCTCTTGACTCAATGAATAGGAAAAAACTAATGGGATTCGGACCTTCAAGTGAGCCCTCTAGTGAACTGCCTACACCTGCAGAAACCAGAACTCAGGCAACGGAGACGAGAACCTAACAGTCATTGGCCATCAAGATGCAGCTGCCTTCTACTGGCAGCGCAAGAGACATTAGCACGCCAGAAGCCTCTGCAGGCCCACAAGGGAAGGTTAATACCCTCAATGCAGAAAGTGAGGATCAAGTGCCTGAGAGGAAACTGCTGAGTGATTAAGGAGACACGGGGTGGGGTAGGAGTATAAACACGCCCTCCTATGTCTCGCTATCAACTAGACAGAGTGTGAGGCTAAGCTAACAGTTCAGGAGAAGATATGAAGGCTCCTTCGTTGTTCTTTGTTCCCCCAACTAATACTTTTCCTCCAGTTTTCTCTATATGCCAGTCCTCGGCTCCTTGGAGGCTGGCTCCTGTATTTCTCGTGTTTTTCCTAGAGCATGGGAACAAGGATGCTCAAATGGGAGACACTTGAACTGTTACCTTGGGAGAGAACAGCACCCACCTTTAGCAGGAAGTTGTGCAGAGCCTATCAACCCATCACAAAGCCAGACAGATGACCTGGGTGGGGCTCCCAGGCCCAGACGAAGGAACCTATGCCAGTGCTAGAAGCACCCATTAACCCTGGAGCCAAAAATACAGCAGCGCCAGGCTACCAGCACCCACACTACCCACATCTGGCTTACTTCACCCACCCCAAACTAGGCAGCAACTTGAGTCCAGCCAAACCCTGGGGCCACCACCTGAGGGGTGCTCAGGTACTGCCTTTTCTGTGCCTAAAGGTACAAGAAAGAGTGGCATCTGAGAGGGTCACAGCATGACTGTCCATCTTGGCAAGAGGTATTCTCTGTCCTTCTGGTCCCCTGGATAGAGCAGACTGATGATTTCCAGCACAATCTAGAAAGCTCTGTCACACACAGGTTATATATGGGTTTTTACAGATCCACTCAGTGGCCACTCCATTTGTAAAACACCTCTCCCAAGCCGAAGGAAGAAGCCCGCCTGCATCTCAGATCCCTCAAGGGGTTGCATAACTAGAATTCCACCTGCCAAATAGGGAGCTTTAATTTGGCTTCCTGTGATCATGAATGAAAAGATGAAAGGCAAACTCCTACTAGAATGAGGAAGTCAAACGCCGACAGCCTTGCCCGCTTTGTGAAGGAAGTTTTCAGAGAAACAAGGTAATAGAATATCAGCCTTGTTAGCAGTGACTCCTCAACCTCTCAGGGCTCTGGTTTCCTCATCCTGGGTTCCCCATCGCAGAGGCCACCCAGGCAGATCAGATTGGACACAGCCTGGAGTTGAAGCCTTAGCTCTGTCCAGTGCATAACATCGAATGAGTGGGTGAGTGCTGGGCTTCTCTGTAAAGGGAGAAGATAATCCAACTCAGCACAGTTATAAGGAGGCTGTAAGGCCAGGGCCCCAGAAACACTTCCGCATTTGGGACCTGCTAGGCTTTTCCTTGGCCGGCTCTAGAAGTGCTCTGCAATCCAACTCCAGCAGGACAAGCCTGCAAAGACAGAGACTCAAGCACAGACTTTCCTCCTCTTGGGTTAAGGTACACAAAACCCCAGATCACTGTTAACATCTATTTAAAGAACTCGCCTGCCAGGCAGTGGTTTCAGATCAGCAGGCACAGCCCCTCAACCACACCCTTGTACCTCAGAGGGTCTGTCCCCATGGTGCTGAAAGAACAGACAAAGAAAATCCACCTCCCTTACAAACTGAGCTCAGCCAGGGACACAGAGCCTACAGGAGGACTGAAAACACAGGGAGGCATTCTCAACCTCAGATAGCCCATTCATACTTCCATTCAGTGCCTCCCGAATCCGGTGCCTCGGCAGCCACTTGAGAAGATGGGACCAGGTGTTACCAGAACCTCCCAGGCAGTGAGGACGTTTTAGGTGACAGAATCTTCTCAAACTCCTACCATCCAGCCAACCCCAGTCGAACTGGAAGTTGGATGACACCTCAGGTAACTTAAAACACAAAGAACCTTCCCCCCTCGTGCCAAGAGGACACCTTTCCATCCGTAGGACACTTTTGTCCTCCCTTTTCCTAATGAAATGGCGCTCTTGCTGAGTGATGGCACTGCTGGCCATCTGAAACTTCGGGAACCAAAATCAGCTACACACTGAATCCTTACAGGCCCATCCAGGACTCACCCGCTCGCTCACTTCCTGCAGACAGGCCCACACTCGCTCTGAGTCCCATGGTCAGGACCGTGTCTTTCCTGGTGGTAGTCTGATGAAATCTGTACTCAGCTCAGGGCAGGCGAGAGGCAGTTCTCCACAACTGCTCCCAGGTGTTACAATCCAGCAAGTCGCCCTGTTCCTGTTCCTGCTCATTCATTCTCCCTCCTCTCCACACCCCAAGCACAAGCAGGCACCAGGCAGGCACACACCTCCAGGTGAGTCACCACCTCCTGTAGCCAAAGGGAATGTGGATGACTAGCTGTACACATCCAGGCAAGCGCTTTGGGACGCAGTGAGTTGTTCTTGGAGCCTGGGAGGTTGGCTCCCTCTAGCATCTGGACAGAGCCTAACATCCAGCCCTCATGTCAGAAAGAACCATCCAGTTATTTTCTCCCATCCTGCGCTGGGTTAAAATCAGCCCTAAGACCAAGCCTCGTCTTGGTGGAGAAGCATGACCATACCCATCTACCTGCCTGGTAAAACTCGAGGATTCTTTCAGAACTGCCTGGGAATGGCTAAGGCTCTTTGAGGACAAATACTAACCAGGAAGCTTTCACTCCCAAAAGCAGGAGACAGAAAGGGAAACTAAGATACTGAGGTCACAGAACAGCAGTGGCTCTTTCACTGTAACCTACACAGGTCTACAGATCACAAGGTGGGTGACATAGCCCTACGAGGTCGAAGGGGACAGGGAATTGCACACTGTTACACAGCTGCATTCTGGAGTTGTTGCCACAGTGCTGGCACATGGTAGGAGCTCAGGAAACATATACTGAGAACACAATAAAAGAGATTTTGTTCTCAGTCTATTTAGGATGGCAGTTGGGCAGGTTTTCTAAACTTTGCTACTGCTTTCAGCACTTTGGTGGTAAAACCTGAGTTATTGTCTTTTAAAAAAAGCCTTAAAAGACTTCAAGATTATAAGACAAGGGCTGGAGAGATGGCTCAGCACTGGTTGCTCTTCCAAAGGACCGGGGTTCAATTCCTAGCACCCACATGGTAGCTCACATCTGTCTGTAACTCCAGTTCCAGAGAATTTAACACCCTTAAACAGATATACATGCAGGCAAAACACCAAGGCACATAAAATATAAATAAATGAATGAATGAATAAACAAACAAACAAATAAATAAATAAAAAGATTATAAGACAATGTGAGTCTGCCACAGCAAAATGAGAGTAAGTGACCAGATGAAGGCGAGTCAGGTCCAAAGAAAACTCCAGACATCCAGAGCCAGGTTCTGCCTGGGCTACAGAAGCATTTCTGGAGGTTAGATAAGAGCCAGCACTCTCAGGAACTTGTGAAGCCGGTTCCCCTCTACCCAACAAGAGTCATTTCCCTTCCAATAGACAGAAGGGGCAAATGGCTACCTATGGTGCCTATTAGCATACCAAAGCGCATGCTGGCCTCCAGGCTCCCTTGCTACAAGAACTTGGCTCCTCACCTCTTCCAGTTAACTGGCTTCCCTCACACCTCCTTATAACCCTGCTATTCTGGCTATGCCTGAGTGTAGACACATGCTTCTCTGTTCTCTCTATTCTCTTTCTCTTGCTGTTTTCCCCTTTCTCACAGATGGCCTTGGGCCATGTACACTCTACTTCTATCTCTTCTAGATGCCTCTGTTTTCTCTCTCTCATATCTACAATATAAACCTTCCCCTTAACCATACCATAGAGTGGTCATGTCATCAGTTTATACAAGGAGCTACTACTGGCTACTGGTGGAGGAAGAACATTCTTTTTCGAGAGTGCTCTGGGGATGGCCCCAGACCCATCCACCTACAGGCCGCACTAACTGGACCAAGTGGGCTATCCAAACAAACAACAACAACAAAGACAATAAATTGGGAGGGTATACAATGAAGGGAATAGAAGGGAGTTGGAAAACAGAACTAGGAAGTAGATATGATCATATTTCATTGTATACATGGATGAAATTCTCAAAAATAAAGAAAATGTAAGAAAGGAAGGAAGGGAGGGAGGGAGAGAGACAGAGAGAGAGAGACAAAGAGAGACAGAGACAGAAAGAGAGACAGAGAGACAGAGACAGAGAGAGAGACAGAGAGAGAGAGACAGAGAGAGAGCAGGAGCCATTCCCCCAATTGTCACTGCCTTCCCTAACAAAACAGTTTTAACTACAAAGAGATTGTAATAATCACAAATCAATTATTATAAAGACTGAATTAGTTGGGTGATGATGGCAGACACCTTTAATCCCAGCATTCAGGAGGCAGAGATCAGCCTTGTCAAAATAGTGAGTTCCAGGACAGCCACGACTACACAGAGAGACCTTGCCTTGAAAAACCAAAATAAACCAAACAAAAAACCCAAATTAGGCTTACAAGCACAAACCCCACATAGTTAAGACTTATTTGGTCCTACTGTGTGCTTAGTTAGCACTGTGTACTTTGGGGAATAGAGAATGATTACTGCCTCACCTGCCTCATGATACAGGCACTCAATCCAACAGGACAGGTAGATGTGGTCATTTGAGCTGTGCACCCAGGTTGGGGCAGGTGTCCAATGTAAACACAAGCGTGACTTCATCTAGAAATCCTGTTGTAAGGACAACGCCCTTGTATGTAGTACTATGTCCATTTCACAAACAAAGAAATCAGAGCAGAAAGCAGCCCAGAGCCTTTCTACAGCCTCATGACCAAAACTCAAGTTCTAATTAGTTCAAAGTGGGAGCTTAGTCTTCTTCCTGCTCACTCTTCAGCAAAGGCCACCTCTGGCCCCAGTGGGCCAGATGCCAACGAGCCAGTGAAGGAACAGGAAGTGCCCTGGGCATAGTCATCAGGTACCAGACTTAACCCTCCATCACCAGCAACACCCTGAAAGAGATCAGTGACAGGTATGTGAGAACCAGAAGGGCCACAAAGACTGGCCCCACTCTGCCCAATGGCCCTACCTCCAAAATCCCTGGCCAGGTTGTCCTTGCTGCCAGATCAGTTGTGCTGGAGCCCAGGTTTCTTCGATTATCTCCCTTCTCCCACCTTGCTTTTGTATCTCACCACTCCATATCCTGTGAGATTAACTGTCCACCGGCTCCAATCACTTGGTTGCTCCCACCAGAGTGTGTCTCCCACTGCCATCTTCCCTGCTACATCCTGTGTAACCTTCAAGGTCTCTTTTCTTCCAAGTGGCCCTGCCTGGTCACCTCCAGTCCCTCTGACTCCTGAAGGCTTAAACTAGAGTGGTATTCTTCCCAATTCTTATTTGCTTTTCAAAATTTACTCAAGAACTACATATTCAAGAAGGATTATAAACCATGAATCCAAATGCAGTATCAGTGTTGAATCCTGGTGGCAAATACTTGTGTCTGTTTGACCCTGTGTCATTATTGTTAGTTGCGTTTATGGATTACTTAGTCATTTAAAATTTTAGGTGGCCAGTGAGACAGCTCAGCAGGTCAAGGCTCTCACCACTGAGCCTGGCTACCTGAGTTCAATCCCTAGGACCTGCACAGTGGAAGAAGAGAACCGATACAAATTATCCTCTGACAGACACACACACACACACACACACACGGTGGCTAGAAATAATTCTAAAAGTTTTAAGGATCAACAGGGTGATTTACTGGGTAAAGGCACTTGCTGCCAACCCTGATAACCTGAGTTTAATTGCCTAGAGCCCACATGGTGGAGAGAACCAAGTCCTTTGTTTTGTCCTCTGAGCTCCACATTTGTTGTGGTACATGTATTACTCCATACACACACACACACACACACAGTGGACACTGTACATGTTCTCCAAGTTGCTTTGTGTTCTACACAGCACGAACTCCTCCATGTCCACAACAAAGATGGCCATAGCACTCGCCTTCACACGTAGCTCCCAGGGCCGTCAGCATTCCTTATACAGAGACAATCCTGGGGCCCATCCCACATGTCAGCCTACCCAGCCACATAGCAGGCATTGCAAACTGATGACTGTGAACTAGTATGTCCCCAAGACAAGGTTTACTTGAATTCCAATGAGGCTAAAAATCCAGTTGAATTTTAAAAGCCAAAAATTTCATACATTCATTTTAAAAAAGAATCCAGTCCACCTTGAAAAAGCAAACACTTTTGCAAGACTGGGAAGCAGACCCACCTTTCAGCTCACTGTGGTCACTGTGGCCATCACCACACCCTCTGTTCCAGGCTTGACCTGGGAGCCCATCTGTCATTGCGTGACACTCAGTTTTCTCACACTCACTCCTTTACATCTGAAGCTCTGTCAGAATGTAGAAACAAAGGGCTAGGCCACGGTAGGAGTGTTTAAGAAACAAACTGGAGGGCACAGACACAGGAGCTCAACTGCTCAGGGAGCCCCACCCTCTGACCTTGCAACACAGGCTGCCACCAACAAAGCTCACAATGGAGTCTTTGAAAATAATCTAATCTTGTTTTAAATACGTTTACAGTTCTGTGTTGGGCCAACTTCATAGCTGTGCTTGGCCTTGGACCTCGGGCTGGATGCACCTGCTGGAGTGGAGACTCTACCTTGCACCAACACTGGCAACTGGAGAGGACCTTTCTTTAGCAGGACATGTTTAGAAGAATCTGACGTGAGAGTAAGAACAAAAGGAGGATGGCAAAAATCGGCTACAAAGTTTCCTTCTTATTGGATGAGTAAGTACTGTATACACATTCGTCATATCTTGGAAGAAAGTCCCAGTGGCTGATGGGATCTTGGCCTTACAGCTTCCTGCCTGGACGACAGCACAGCTAAACCCAGACCACTGGACTCTTCCCCGCCAAGGAACACCCAGCAAATGCCACCAGCATCATCCCTGAAGAACCCAAGAACAGGCAGTAGTGAATGCCGCTCTGATGACAGACACCAAAAGTGGTCCCAGACAGCAGGCAGTGGCTCTGGGGACAGAAACACATCTCTGGAGAGGAGCACATACTTCCCCTAACACTGAATATGGCATTTAGACCATAATTCAGAATGTAGCCCTTAAGAGCTTGGTCCCAGATCCAGAAACTGCTCCAGGGAGCCACAGGGAAAAAGGTGCCACGGTCTCATCGTGTACTCGGGGGAAATCTTTCTAGGTGACACGACCTGAAAGATGCTGCCTCACCTGTCCCCAGCAGTGACTGTGAGCTCAGCATCTTCATCTCATTCCATCCACCCACTCACTCGATGCATAGATACATATCTGAGAAACACCTAGTCTCGAAGTCCGTAGTGCCTCCACCTGCACAGCGATTTGTGGAGAGGAGGGAGTAAGGGTGGCTCACACCCTATCCCCATCAAAGGCAAACGGCATGAAAACCTTTTAGATTTTCACAAATGATAACCTGTCTTAGGGGCTGGAGAGATGGCTCAGAGGTTAAGGACACTGACTGCTCTTTCCAGAGGTCCTGAGTTCAATTCCCAGTAACCACACAGTGGCTCACAACCATCTATAATGAGAACAATGAGATTTGGTGCCCTCTTCTGGCATGCAGTCATACATGGAGGCAGAACACTGTATTGTATACATAATAAATAATTTTTTTTTTAAAAAAAGATAACCTGTCTTAGTCAAGAGCAGCAAATTCCCCATTTGTGAAGTCAAATTGGGGTGACTCATTTTCTTAGTAGGGTAACCCTGTTTTCCAGAAATCACTATCCAGACTTTAGCAGGCCACAGACATCTCTGTGGGTAAACACACTGCTGGAATCCACAGTGGGAGGAAGAACCGGCTCATGCAGGCAGGTCTCCAGCATTCATATACAGGTATGGCATGGCAAGCCAGCACACACCAAAATAAACTTTAAAAATATAATTTAATTTTTTAAAGGACAAAAGAGTTTAGAGCTGAATCTACTCTGATTGCCCTCCTCCAACCTCCGCTCTGTGGCTGAGGAAACAGGCCTGGGAAGGTTAGGAGAATGGCTGGAGGTCACAGTAATTATGAAAAACGAATTAGCAGGAGTTCCTGCAAACAGGGCTGGAGGGAAACCCATCCAACCTTGTTTTTAATTAATTTCCTGCTTTAAAAAAAAATCCATCTTCCAGTGACTCATTTCCATTCCCAAACATGAAAAAGACCTTTCAGAGGCGGGTCTGTTCTCAAGGTTTCATGAGAACTGGAGAAAGTAGATCTGGGTCTGAGGTCCTAGAAGTGCACACAGGAGAGAAGCCACAGAGGGACAGAGGCAGAGACCAGGGTAACAATACATGCAAAGCCGGGGAAGACGTCGGCTTCCACGCCTAGAAGCAGGAAGAAGCAGGGGCATGGGATGGAACCAAGCCTGCTGATGTGCTGATTTCTGACCCCCAGACAAACAAAATTAGGACAAATAAAGAATAAACTCAGTTGTTTGCAGTCATTGGATTTGTGGTCCATTGTTCTGACAGCCCAGAGAATACATTCTGCATTAGTTCTGAGGTTTGAACTAAGTCTAGATCCAATTGTCCAATGTGGAAAAGCTGCAGGAGCACCAATAGACCTTTGGACTCAACACTAGAACAGAGTCCAAAACAAGCAAGATTAACTGGCCATTTTTGACTGGTCAGAGCCCACTCAGATATCATGTCCACTTCGGGACCCACACATATCAGCCAGATGGGAAAGCTGGAACAAGCACAGGAGAGTTGGACCAGAACTGAGGAGGACTAAAAACAGGTCCCTATCACCGAAAAAGCTGGAGCTTTTTGTGGCTTTTTGTGACTCTGGACACATGGCTACTGTGCTGGCTAGTTTTATGGTCAACTTGACACAAGCCAGAGTCATCTGAAAGGAAGGAACCTCAATTGAGAAAATGCCTCCATAGGTTCAGGCTGCAGGCAAACCTGTAGGACATTTTCTTAATGATAGATGGAGGAGGGCCCCACCTATTGTGGTACTGTCTTCCCTGGGCTGGTGGCCTTGGGTTCTATAAGAAAGCAGGCCGAGCCAGCCATGAGGAGCAAGCCAGTAAATAGCAATTCCTCCACGACCCCTGCATCAGTTCCTGACTCCAGGCTCCAGCCCCGTGTGAATTCCTGTCCCTATTTCCTTTGATGTTGAGCAGTGATGCAGAAGTATAAACCAAATAAACCCTTTCCTTCCCAATTAGCGTCCATCATGATATTTGCTCACAGCAATAGTGACTCTAAGCAAGCAGCTACTACCTTCCATGCCGGAAGGACTATTAAGAAGTAGAGTTGGGAGCCGGGCGGTGGTGGCGCACGCCTTTAATCCCAGCACTCGGGAGGCAGAGGCAGGCGGATCTCTGTGAGTTCGAGGCCAGCCTGGTCTACAAGAGCTAGTTCCAGGACAGGCTCTAAAAAAGCTGCAGAGAAACCCTGTCTTGAAAAACCAAAAAAAAAAAAAAAAAGAAAGAAAGAAAGAAAGAAAAAGAAAAAAAAAAGAAGTAGAGTTGGACCACAAACTTTTTTTTTAATGTTTTGTGGTTTCAGGGGGCTGGGGGATAGCTCAGTGGTTGAGCACTTCCTAGCAATAAGGCCCTGGATTCAGGCCCTTAGCATATGTGGACAAGGTGATTGTCAATAATGTCAGAATGGCCTCTGACCATCACTGGTGGTGTGCATTTTCAAGCCCAAGCCAAAAGCCACCTACCAAGCGTGTTAGCAATGAAAGAATGGCCATCCCGGACCGGCCATGACTGAGGTGGCCACTTTCTACTCTCCAGCTCTGGGACCCTTTGAGTCTACAGTTTAGTAATCATCTCTGCAATATGTGACTTCCTGAGCACAAAGTGGTACTTGTGGGGGAGCAGAACCAAGGACCTGAATGGAGCTACAGGGAGAACTTGGGCCAGCTCTCAAGGAGGCTGTGTTGGGCTTGTTAGGTCCTTTCTCACAGGAAGCTTACACCAAGTTCCGTATTTATTTCTGTGTGTTCCTGTGGAAGTCCACTTGTGTGTAAGTGCATGCATGCACATGTGTGAATTTGCTGTGTGGTCAAAGACTATGAGGTCTCTTCCACCTTTTAAGACACAGTCTCTTGTCTAGAACTAAGCAGGCTAGCTAGCTGGCGAATGAGCTTCAAGGGAGTCACCCATCTCTGTGTCCCATCTCGCCATTGCTGGGGTTAGAACATTCTTCCCTGCCTCTACTACCATACCCCAAAATCTCCGCATAGTGGCACACGCTTTTAATCCCAGCACTCGGGAGGCAGAGGCAGGCAGGTTCCAGGACAGCTCTGCCACACCTTGCTTGTTACAAGGAGACTGAAGTTGGGTCCCCATGCTTGTTAAGTCTGTCAACCTTAGACACCTCCTCAGTTCCTAAAATTTATTTCTCACACTCCTGGAGGTCAAAAGTCTAACATTACAGTTCCCACAGGTTCCCTGTCTTGGTGAGGGCCCATTCCTCACGAACGGATCTTCTATTTCCTCGGATGGTGGGATGTGGCAAACAAGCTCTTTGAAGCCTTTTTCTCTTCTTTCATGTGTAAGTGTGGCATGTGTGCAAGCATGTATGTGTGACCACATATCTGCAAACACATGCAAGAGTGTGTGTGTGCCCGTGTTGGTTAATGTAGGGAGCCATCACAACCACTCTCCACCCAATTTTTTTTCAAAACAGGATCTCAGTCTAACCCAGAGTTGTTGCTATGGTGAATCTCACTACTCAGCTTGTTCCAGGGAGTCCTCTCTCTACCTTCCCAATCTGGAATCACAGGGAGCTACCTACCCACCAAAGAAGCCTCTTTTATAAGGGCACAAATCCCACTTGTGCGAGTTCTGCCATTCCATTTTGTCCATATGCACCTTTCATATTTCAGTGTCAGTGTCCACTAAGAGGCCACGGGAACTATCTGTACCAGCCATCATTCCTGCATACTGACCCTTGTGACTGGAGACGGCTGTATGTACCATCCCCAGAGGTCACTATGAGATCTCATCATTTTAGGAATAACCACAAGAGGGGAGAAAGCACTGGCTCAAGACTACACTCTGCAGGACTTGAAGTCCAGTGCCAACTGGAAGGTAGAAAAAGGAGGATCAAGGATTCAAAGTCATATATAGGAATATATCAAGTTTCAGACTAGTGGGAACCACATGAGATCTTGTCCCCATAAAAGGAAAAAGACAACAAGGCACAAATCAGTTCTTTATATTGTCAAGGCAAGAAGGAAGGGTGGGTTGCTCTTTCTAGATTCTCTACCCCCTAGAAATAACCCCCAGGCCTCTACTTCCCCATGGAAGTCCCAGCACTCTGGGATGCATGCAGATAAGAGCCCAGAATTTGATGGTTTTCACTAGCAAGGATTCCTGCCTGGTTTTTTTAATGATTTATTTATTTTTATTTTCGGTGCACTTGTGTTTTATCTGCATGTATGTCTGCCTGTGTGAAGGTGTCAAATTGCTTGGAGCTGGAGCTCCAGACAACTGTGAGCTGCTATGTGGGTGCTAGGAATTGAGTCCAGGTCATCTGGAAATGCAGACTGTTCTCCTAAACACTGAGCCATCTCTCCAGCCCAGGATTCCTGCTTTTAAGAGGATCGTGTAAAGAAAGGAGCCCGGTCATGGTGGCGCATGCCTTTAATCTCAGCACTTAGAAGGCAGAAGCAGGTGGATCTTTGTAAGTGCGAGGCCAGCTTGATCTACAAAGTGAGTTCCAGGACAGCTAGAACTGTTACACAAAGAAACCCTGTCTAGAAAAATCAAAAAAGGAGAGGGGGGGGGAGGGAGGGAGGAGGGGAGGGGGGAGTGCATGATGCACCCTCCTAGCACCTCCACTCTACACTGCACACCACTGCCTCTGAATCACACATTGAAACCGAGCCTTTCCCAATCTAAGTTCCATTCCCCTGTGTCAAGCTGTGTGGGCAGGGAAGGACAGACAGCAGTGAGCTTGCTCAGTGAATGGCTTTCTCTGCTGAGTGATGGTATCTGATGTATGTTAAATGCCTTCCCGTGATTCCTCAAGTGACTATTAATCAGTGAACCAAGAACAGAGCGCTCCAGGGGAAGATCTGCTACAGGAGAAGAAAGCAAATCGTGAGCAGCATCCAGGCTGACGCACAGGTGCAGACGGCCTTGGTCAGTTCTGTCACTGAAGGAGCTGGGCCTACCAGTCACAGGTAAGACAACAAAAGAGCCACCTACAAATAGACAAAGGTCTACCTTTTCTACCTTACCTGGGCACTGGCCAAGCCAAGACGAGAACTCCCCAAAACTGTCTAAAGGAGAGGTGCGGATAAGTGCAATAGCACATAGCTATAACCCCAGCTGCTTGGGCTGAGGGTGAGGGTGGAGGTGGGGGAACTGCTTGGGCCCAGGAGTTTGAGGTCAGTCTGAACAATATTATGAGATCACATTTTAAAAATAAATAGGTAGGGCTGAGGGTTGCTAAGTATCAGTAAAATGTTTGCTACATAGGCAAGAGGTCCAGGGCTCTATCCCTAGCAGCCATGTAAAAAGCCAGGATTGGCAGTGCTCTTGTTATCTCAGAACCAGAGAAGGAAAGGCAGGGAGATCTCTGGAGCTCACTGGCCATACAGCAGGCTAGCCTGGGCAAATCAGAGAACCTTGGGTCCCAGTATGAAAGCCTGCCTCAAAACGTAAAGAGGACAGCATCTGAGGGATAACACCTGAGGTTGTCCTCTAGTGCATGCTTACACATGCATGCTCACACACACACACACACACACACACACACACGCACACAGGGGGTGGGGAGAATGAGAAAGAAGTAAAACATAGAAAAACCATTTGTTCTTACTGGACTTGGTTTCCCTTCCACTGGAAAAGTCATCTCCACCATTACCCTTCTTCCACCAGCCAGGCCAACAAGCTGCATGGTGGCTACAGTTCCCAGTGCCAAGGGATGGGAGGCCTGGTGGCAGCACTCAGAGTCGCCATGCATTATCTCCTCATTCTGAGCGTCTGCAAGGGAAGAGCTGTAGGGCTGAAGCACCTCTGTCCTCAGTGACCCAGAAAGGCTGCTGGTTGCTAATCGCCTTGTTTGAGTTCTCCCCAGCACCTTGCATCCGCTGGTTTTGCCTTGGGAACAGAGAGCAATTAGAACTGGATTCAGCCGTCATGGCTGCAACTGTGGCTGTCGTGGGAGGGCCTGCCCCCGCAGGCACACATGTGGCTCAAATGTGAATTTAAAAAGCTATTAAGGAAATATGCAGTTTGGTACTGACGGCCTCTCAGGGAGTGAGGAAAATGGCAAATGCTCGTTTCAGGGCTCTGGGTAGCAATCACTACCCACTCCCGGTGTATTCAGTCATCACCATGACAACCACCCAAAGTCTTCCTTCCTTTGTGGCAAAGACAATAGAAATTTTAATTAAGGCCTTTTTTCCCCTTTTTATCAGTTGTAAGAAAACGTCCAGATACTGTCATCCAGAAATACATGACCAGGAACAGTTTGGGAACTCAAAAATATTTTCACCAAGTCACATGACCCTACTCCTGCATCCCCAAAGCCCAGTTTCCATCCTTCTCAACAACTCAGATTTTACAGAGCTCATAAATTTAGATTTGTCTGGATATTTGATCCAACATCATGAAGCTGTGTAAACATTCCAATTTAATTTTCTGGCTCTGACTGAGAACAGAGTTCTAGCTATTTTTATTTCAGCCATAAACTCAAAAGGTCTGATACACTTTCATTAGGTTTGTTGCTCAATGGCCTTTGGACAGAAAAGATCTGGATCCCTATGGTGAGCCCTGTGTGATAAGGGCTAGCTTTATACCTTCTCCAGACCTTCCTACCTAGAAGACAGAAGCAGGAACGCCACAGTAAACCGTGTCAGTGAGAAGCAATAATGGTGTGTGGGTGTGTGTATATATACATATGAACTGTCAATAGCAACAGTGAAACAAAGTCATTATTGTCCTGCCCCAAGTAACAAAGGAGACCTGGTCCTCTCTTCTTATAAAATATGTCTGGGGCTGGAGAGATGGCTCGGCGGTTAAAAGTATTGCCTGCTCTTCCAAAAGTCCTGAGTTCAATTCCCAGCAACCACATGGTGGCTCACAACTATCTGTAATGAGGTCTGGTGCCCACTTCTGGCTTTCAGGAATACATGCAGACAGAATATTGTATACATAATAAATAAATAAACATTTAAAAAATAAATTAAATAAAATGTCAATCATATGCTGGCTCCTCTCCCTCCTCCATCAAACCCAGGCTCTTGTAGTTCTTACTTGTATTATCCCAACAGCTTCTAGAAACTTCTGCACAGCTCCTGATCCTCAGACCACCAACCTGCATAGATGGCTCACTCTGCTCTATGTGAACTTCCAGTAGAATTTCAGAGCAGGGGTGGGGAGGAGAGTGGATGACACTGGATTTACTGAAAAACATTTTTATATTAAAGGCCTTTTAAATAAATGGAGGGCTAGGAAACACCAATGTTAGCCAGTGAGATGGCTTAGCTGGTAGGCTTGCTGGCAAGCATGACACCCCAGAACTCACATGGAGAGATTCCTAACTCGTGAAAATTGTTCTCTTACCTCCACATGTGCACAATAATACACGCATGCTTGAATACACAGAGATACATACGTTTTTTAATTGGGAGCACGGTGCAGGCACTCAGTGGAGCTGCCCTCCACTTTCCTCCATCATGGCACAGAGACCTCACATGCAGGCAGACACCCCTGCACAAACTGAGCAGGAAGGTTTTGATGTCCCAGATATGCTATCCATAAGCTCAAGAAACGCAGGTCACACTCCACGCTGCCAATGCTCTGTGTGCCAGGAAGGAGCTGTGCACAGTTCAGCTGCATTCTGGCAGTGACTACACATTCTGCTCTCAAGCAGGCAGCTATGCAATGCCGGCCTGAACAAGTGTGCTTGGAGAGCAGAGCGAAACACGGGCTCAGGCGCACAGACGCTGTGACCGTTCTTTCCTGGACTCCGGCGTAGCTTGCTGCAGCTCTTCCTCTTGACCTGACCACTCAGCTCCACCGTCATCAAGATCACCTCCTCTCTGTCAGAAAGCTCATACAAATTCATACAGACCAAAGCGATGAGAAGAACCGGTCCAGGTCCTTAGTGGTCTGACAGGGAGAAAGGAGAAGATAAAAGACAGGAGGCTCCAAAGCAGGACCTCACTGTGTCTGTCAGGCCAGTTTGTGGACAACCATCTATGAGATCAGTCACTTCTTTTTCCCCTAAAAACACTAGCTTCCTAGAATGAAAGTTCAAAATTTAATTTTTAAGCTGCTCACCAGGTAGAAGCCATGCATAACCCAATGGAATATATATTTCATGAAAGTTTATTTTTTGCTTGTTATTTACAAAAAGCAATATGCAGTCCTTAGGGAAAAAAGCTAGAAATGAAGAAAAGCTGAGGGGGAATATTACTTCTAGGTCCACTGACACAATCACCTGAGAGCTAAATATTTAATTTTGTGCTAAAGCAAGCCCTTTTGCCCCAGTAGATTTTGTTGAAGATAAACTGATAAAAAGCCAAAAGTTTAAAAAAATATGTGTGGAACTTAATCACTCTCTTCTCAATTCTACCGTCATTTAGGTGAGCAAGATCCGTGGCATGTTTGTTGGGGTGGAAGGAGCATAGAGGACAGTTGTTTGGATTTTTTTGTTTTGTTTGGCTTGGTTTGGTTTTTTTTGAGACAGGGTTTCTCTTGTAGCTTTGGTGCCTGTCCTGGAACTAGCCTCAGACTCACAGAGATCCACCTGCCTCTGCTTCCTGAGTATTGGGATTAAAGGCGTGCACCACTGCCTGGCCAAGGACAGCTATTGTATTGTATTGAGATACAGTTCACAAGTCAATCAAGGTTCCATTTTATAAGTTCAGTATAACAGCTTTGAGTACATTCCGAGTACAGTCATCACGTCAATCAGTTTGCCCCCACTAAGAACACGCCCTTTATCCCACACTGGTACCATGCCTTGTGTCCCATGGACCCAGTCCAAGTGGTACAGTCATCACGTAAGTTTGCCCCACTAAGAATATGCCCCTATCCCACATTGGTACCTTGCCTTATGCCTGTAGATGCAGCTAAGACAAAGGACCAGTTGAATACAAGACCAGCCTGAGTAACACCAAGACCCTATAAATAAAGTTAAAAGGCCTTCTACCCAATCTTCTAGCCATCACCCACTCACTCCATCCCTGGGCAACAATTAATCTACTTTCTACCTTCATTAACTTTCTTTCTTCTGAATATTAGCAGAATCATATCACTTAGAATAAACCTGCTAAGGCTCATCTTTATAGCATTCTCAGTATTTTGCTCCCTTTTGTTATCAAGTAATATTCCATTGTACAGAGATATATCACATTTTTCACTCAGCTGGCAGACATCCGGTTAGACTATATTCACTTTTAGGATATCACAGATAATGCTGCTGTGGACAAGGGGTTTCTGTGGAAACCTACATTCTCATTCTCCTGGGAGTGGAATTCATCAGTTTTATGCGGATTCTACATTTATGCTTTTGAGAAGCATCAGACTGATTTCCTCAGTGGCTCCCCCACATGAATTATTCACCTTTAAAATGCAGAATATGGGCGGTACATGTCTTTAATCCCAGTACTTGGGAGGAAGAGGCAGGAGGATCTCTGTGAGTTCAAAGCCAGCCTGGTCTACAAGAACTAGTTCCAGGACAGCTAGAGCTACAGAGAGAAACTCTGTCTTGAAAACCAAAATCCAAAAAAAAACCCAACCAAACAAAGCATAAATAAGAAAACAAACAAATAAACATAATGTAGAATGCCTCAGTATGAATTTTCATTTTCCATGTTTTCAGGTACTTACTCTCAACTATAACCCCAAATGTTAAATGGAAAATGTTTACAAATAAACAATTCCTAAGTTTGAATATGTTTGCTATTCTAAACCACATAATAAAATCTTGCACTGTGTGCTTCATCCCACCCCAGATGTGAACCACACTTTGTTCATCGAATCCATGTTGTACATGTGACCTGCCCATTCAATACCTGGCATCTCCTTGGTTTTCACATGAACTATCTCAGCATCATAACACTTTATGCTCAAGTAACCCATGTTTTACTTAGTAACAGCCACAGGCAGCAAGGAACGTGATGCAAAGTTGGACACAATGGTGCACATCCAGAATCCCCAGCCATCTGGGAGGTTGAGATGGAAGAATCACAAGCTCTACGTCAACCTGGCCTACAAAAGAGAAAGGAAGGCGAGGATAGCATGGGCAGGGGGCAGCAAGGTGTGGGAGGGCAGACAGCTGTACTCTGGTGCTATGTTGCCACCGCAGGTACAAGGGAAGAAGCACAGAATTGCTGGGTTCACCATCCCTAGAGTGATAGTGGTGGTGGGTACCGTCTGTGATGGAAGGGACACACACCAGCAGACAGCAGGACTCCCGTAGAGACATCTGTGTGTCAGGAGTCATCGCACTTTCCTCGTAGCTAACGGCATTTATTGGGCATCTTCCTGTGTGCTCAATGAACATTTATATACCTTATTTAACCCAACTAAGCTTTAAAAAAAAAGGCAAGTCCTAGGGGATGGAGAGATGGCTCAGCAGTAAAGAGCACTGGCAGTTCTCTCAGAGGACCTATATTCCCAACCACCATGTGGTAACTCATAATCAGCTGTTAACTCTAGTCCCAGGGGATCCGACACCCTCTGTTGGCCTCTGAGGCCATTGCACACACATGCGATACAAATAACATATGCAAGCAAAATACTCAAACACATAAAATAAAAATAAATATATATTAAAATTTTAATTGCTAGTCCTTTGGACAGGACCAATATCTGAATTCAAATGTCTTTTATAGTTGAACTGTCCTGGGCAAGTCACCTTTTATGAGCTTTCTATTTCTGATTTACATGCAGATAGTAACCTAACTACAGGAGAGGGAACACTGAGATACAGTGTGTCTAACATACAGCTGGACACACATGCCCAGCACACAACAGTTACTAACAAGCTTGATGTTAACACTTTGTAACCCATAAATCCTTTCAAACAGTTCAACACACAGGGAGAAGATATAACTGGCAGAAATTGGAAACACAGGGCAGGGAGCACCAAAAGAGGTAGGGGGAGGAACAGAGGGATAGACCCGCAGTTAGAATAGCCCATTTTCAATTCCTCTTAGCTATCACTGTCAAAGTCAGTTTTGAACTTGCTCCTCCCCCATTTAATACTGATCCAAACACCAAACCCACTGAATTAAGCTCTGAATTTTTGTTTGGAAGAGCTTAAGTAGGCCGGCAAGATGGCTCAGTGGGTAAGGATACTTGCCACCAAACAAGACGACCCAAGTTCAATCCCTGGAATCCACACAATAAAAGGAGAGAACCGACTCCTGCAAGTGGTTCACTGACATGCTGTAGCAACCCCCACCACACACACAGGTACAAATAAATACATGTAATAAGTGATTTTGGAATCATGTATGTTAAGCCTGCTACCTCACTGAATTCTAACAGAACAGGAAGGAAGCAGGTCTTACTCACTGGATATCGGGATAGCCAGACACTTCATGGCACACGAGTATCAAGTGACGGATAACTGGCCAAAAACGTCACAAGGATGAATGGACAAACAAGAGTGTATTTGGGATCTGTATCACATGGGAGAAGGTGGAGCCCCTTCCCCAGAGGCTCCTGGGAAAGGTGAGAGCTGCAGAGGGCTGGCTAGCTCAGCTTCCCACAACCCTTGGAGTCCACTGCATGGCACAGACATCTCTGTTAGGCTAATTTAAAAAAAAAATCTCTTTGCTAGGGTCCTAAAGAATGCTGCTTTCCTCTTCAAATTGTGAGTGAGGAGGGGGAAGGTCTTCTCTATGCATGCTTCTTGTCATTTAAACAGCTCAGAGCAGAAAGGGAAGGAGAGCAGTGGCTTCAAATTCAGAGTAAAGACAGCTGTTCTGACAAGGTCTAAATTATACCACACCACAGGTAAGAATAACAAGACACACTTCACAGAGAAAGTCTGTTTGCTGTTTAACACCCAAAGAAGAGTCGAGCCAAAAAGAAAGAGAAAAGCCTTCTCCCACAAGTTGACATGGTTCCAGAAGCCATTTATTTGGACAGTGCACAGTCAGAGAGCAATCAGCCCTCTGGCATTTGTTCTTCCTACTGCTTTGGAGACCCAGAATGTACTGCTGCCTGCCACTTGACTGGTCTGCAAGGCCCAAAGCCAGAGCAAGCTCTATATCCCTGCTGCACAAATATGTTTTTGACAGATGAAACGGAGGAGCCTTCCCCAAGCCCTTGAAACTGTTAATGTGTTACAACCTTGTACTTTTCAATTTCTTCTGAGGTTCCTCTGGACAGACCACCAATGCCTTAAAATAATCCCCTTGTTCCTGAGGTTTAAGAGAGAGCTCAGCAGTTAAGAATACTTGTTGCTCTTGCTGAGGACCAGGGTTCAGTTGCCAGCACCCACATAGTTGCTAACAAATATCTGTAACTCTGGTTCTGGGGATGTGATGCCCTCTTCTGGCCTCCATGGGCATTGCACACACTTGGTTAACTCAGATGCATGCAAAGCATCCATTCACATAAAATAAAATAGCTATATTTTTTAAGCACAGCAACATATATGCTAAAATTGGAAGAATACAGAGAAGATTAGCATGGCTGCTGCATGAGGATAACATGCAAATTTGTAAAGTGTTCCATATTTTAAAGTGTTCCATATTTTAAAAAAATCCTCATTTTTTCCTGTTAGCATTTATTGAAGTTATCTACAATTCTATAGGAATGCATTGCTCTACTATGTCCCTCATTCACTAGACACACGCAAGAGCTGGGGGCCTTCTACATCCCCATTAACAAAACATAAAATCTCAAATTTCACCATAATTTTTTTCCAGATCAACATTTCTATAGTCTGTTTCAGAAGTTGGTCAGCATGGTTTTAAGCTGTTTTTACAGTCAAAGAATGGAAATTACCTATGTGTCTGACCCTCAAAAAAGGGCTATGCCAAAGGTGTTTCTATTTGATTGAATAACCTAGAGAGTCCAAGCTTAAGTGTCTACTCAGTGAAAACCAGGCAAGATCATATTGTATCTAAAACACAGCCTCCTAGATGGCGAGACCTGACTGCTGGAGACACCACACATTTTGGCTGCAGGACATAGAAAATCAAGCTATAACTGAGGTGGGAGCTCCCTCCCTGTCAACATTCCAGCAAGGATGGAGAGAGAGGATCTAAGGCCCTGCCCCTAACTGAGGACTACTGACAGTTGGCTGTGGGGAAAAGGGGATCATTTTTCTGTGTTATAGCCACTAGTGAGTCCTGCCCATGCTCACACAAGCAGCAATAATTAAACTCTGTGAACCATGGGAAGACGGGCCCATGGGGAATGAGGGGACCAGAGAGAGAAATGGGGAATGAATAGAATCAAAACACACTATGTACATGTATAAAGTTGCCAAATAAGATATACATACACCCACACACCCTCAACTATGTTTATGAAACATAAGAAATGAATGGATAAAAGCAGATCAAGAATGCTGATTCTAACATCCTGAAATTATGGATTCTATCTCTTCTGTCGGTTTCTGTGAAGATCCCGCTCATTGTGGAAAATTCAGAAAATAAAGCAGGCTGGGATGTGGCTCAGTTAGCAGAGGGCTTGCCTAGCACATACAAGGCCCAGGGCTTGATCCCCAGCACCACATAAGCCCCAGGATCCGGAAAATAAAGGTAGAAGAATTAGAGGTTCAAGGCTATCCTCAGCTACTCAGGGGCTTGAGGGCAGCCTGGGACTCTCAGGGTCCTGAAAAAGGAAGAAAGTAAAGAGGAAAAGAAAGGGAAGAAATGGGATAAGGAGGGAGGGGAGCCATAACGATGTAAATTATCCATAACCACCACCAGTTATCCTAATTTGGTGTTCTGCCACCTGTTATTTATGTAAGAATTAAAATTCATAAGTACATTTTGCACATACTGCTTGCAAAGGTTTTTGGCCTTTAAAATGAGAGAGTATATGAAGTGTCTGGATAAGTGTGGGGGACGCAGCAGGGGAAAGACGGCACGGGGCTGTGTGTACAGGGTGGTTGAAGGCAGCTTACGCACGCTACGCCCCCGGCCCACACTGCACCACAGCGAGTGCACCTACTCCAAGCAGGGAGGCCTTTCCAGCCTTTTCCTGAAGCTCGAAGCACACAGAGTGAAATGAGCATGGTGCTTCACCTGCTCGTTCGCTTAACTGTTTGATTATTTTGAGCTTTTGAGTCTTTGCTGACCTAATATTCATAACAATTCTCTGGCCTCAGCCTCCTAAATGCTAAGAGTATGTTGTGTTTCACCAGGTCTAGTTTCCTTCTTTTAAAAAACAAACCAGATTTTCTTTAGTGGTGTGTATGTGAGTGCAGGCACACACGAGTCCAGAAGAGGGTACGGTATCCCTCAGAGCGTTAGTTAAAGATGGCTGTGAGCACCTGATATGGATCCTCCGTGAGAAAGAACATTTCCCGTTCTTAATCACTAAGCCATCCCTCTAGTTCCCCACCCCTCCATCTTGGCCCCCTCTCAATTACTGTCTTATATGTATGAATATTTTGCCCGCATATCTGGCATATCTGGTACCTGCGGAGGTCAGAAGAGTATGCTAGTATGTTAGACATCCTGGAACTGGAGTTACAGACAGTTGTGAGCTGCCAAGTGGTGCTGGGAACTGAACCTGGATCCTCTGTGAGGAGAACAAGCATTCTGGACCATCCAGCCATTGCTGGAGCCCCCAATATCTGACTCTCTGACTCCTTGTACACTGACATAATACTTCTATCCTAGTGAAAATGAATCTAAAACTACTTTCCTCAAAGTCACCATAACTCAAACACCTGTTAGGCAATTTCCTTTTAAGCCACCTCAGCCTCCATCCCACTCTCACTCCTAGTAGACAGCAGGACACAGTCTCTGCATCGACAAGAAACAGCTGCCAGCAGCTCTTTTGCTCATGTCCCCCAACAGGATATAGAAGCAGAAATAGTCCTGGAGAAGCCGGCCGGGAGAGTCAGTTCTCAGTGGTGGGTTTTACCCGGTTCTATGTTACGTCCCCAGGACCCCAGGGGCCGTGGATCAAGCACTGGGTGGAAGTCAGACCCCCCTGAGCTCAGCACTTACAGTCCATCTTCTTCCCCCTGTCCCCTAAGTCAGGGTCTCACTACATAGTCCTAGCTGTCCTGGATCTCACTATGTAGACCAGGTTGGCCTTGAACTCCCAGAGATCAGCCAGCCTCTGCCTCCTGAATGCTGGAATTACAGGAGTGTCCCCTGGCCTGAGCACTTTTAATAGGAAGCATTTAGTCGTCTATCCAAGGCAGACCTGACTCCACTCCACAGTAGGGAAGATGAGGTTCTAGAAGGTTACAGGTTTGTCCAGGTAGATGCAAACCTTGTGGATAAAGGTGTGGTTCCTGACAGCAGGTAGTTTTGAGGCTCCCGGTGTCAGCAGGCTCTTATTACTGCCAGGGGTCAAACAGCAGCTTACCAAGCTGGGTGTCACCCATCAAAATGGCTACCTGACACACAGGGCTGCTGTGGGCTGACCCATG
Source organism: Arvicola amphibius (assembly GCF_903992535.2). Lineage (NCBI taxonomy): Eukaryota > Metazoa > Chordata > Mammalia > Rodentia > Cricetidae > Arvicola > Arvicola amphibius. Next base: position 118,180,185 of record NC_052047.1, read on the forward strand.
TCCCCTAATAAAATTCACATTTGAAGTCCTCCTCCACTGGACTTTAGAATATAGTCATATCCAGAGGAGAGAGCCCTCAAAAGGTCACTGAGCTGGAATTTGAACCCTAGACTAGACATGGTAATGACACCTGAAGTTCCAGCTGCTCACAAGACTAAAGGGAGCAAGGAGATTTCTTGAGCTCTAAAGGTCGAGACCAGCCTGGACAGCACAGAGAGACCGTGCCTCAAAACAAATAAGACATATAACTGGGCTCTTATGAGAGGAAGAAGAGCTGACAACTAGAAGAAGCAGGTGGTCTCAGCCTGCACACCTAGAACACAGGTCTCTGACGACAAACACATGGACACCTTGACCATCAGCTTCCAGCCTGAATGCCTAGGACACAGATCTCCGAGGTCAAACATGTGGACATCTTGACCATTAGCCTCAAGGCTGGAAACACTTATGTTGCTTAAGCCACCCAGCATTTTACAACAGCAGTCTAGGCACACTAAGATAGAAACCTGTAAGCATCTACTGAAGAGTGGGGCTGATCTGCAGGTGGGGGCACTGTAACTGCACGGTAGGAACGAGGCCATGCAGGCTCCATGAACTGTAGGGATCCAATTCTCATTTCTCCCACTGTGTGACTTTAAGTATGCCATTCAACCTGCTTCCTCACTTTCAAAATGGAGAGAGTACAGTGCCTTCCCTGTGAGGTGATGGGTGGATGAAATGAGATGTGCAATAATGGCTGACCACATGCGCACTGGTGTGAACAACACTCAACCATAAGTATCAGTCATATCACCATTAATATGAAAGCCCACATTATCAGAGCAACTCTCAGTAGAAGAAACTGGTCAAATGGGCTGGCTAGTTTTTATGTCAGTTTGACATAAACTAGAGTCTCCTGAGAGGACAGAACATCAACTGAGAAAATATCTGAAGACTGTGCATATGGTGAGCCTGCAGGGCTTGATGAGTGATTGATGTAGAAAGGCTCAACCCACTGTGGTCCTGGGTTTGATTAGAAAGCAGGCTGAGCAAGCCATGAGGAACAAGCCAGTAAGTAGCACTCCTCCTCCATGGCCGCTACATCAGCTCCTGCTTCCAGGTTCCTGCCAGGTTTCAATTCCTTGGCTTCCCTCACTGGATTATGATTCAAGATATATAAGCCAAATACATCTTTTTCTCCTAACACTGCTTTTGGTCACGGTGTTTCAGCACAGCAAGCGTAACCCTAAGACACCAAGGGACAAGGCTCAAGGATGTAGGGAAAATGAAAAGATTTCAGCTCCCATGACCATTATTTTTGCCAGGCATCCATCCTCACAGGAACCTTTTTTGTTGTTATTGTTGTTGTTTTCTGGTTTTTCTCTGTAGCTTTGGAGCCTGTCCTGGCTCTCTGTAGACCAGGCTGGCCTCAAACTCACAGAGATCCACCTGTCTCTGTCTCACGAGTGCTGGGATTAAAGGCATGCACCACCACCGCCCAGCCCCTTTTATGTTCTTGCCTTCCCCCTTGAGATGTTCTAAGACAATCATGCATGTGTCATGTATATTCTGATAAAATCCCATCCATAAGATACTGGAGCAAGACTGGTTCACAAGACCTACAGAGCAGCACCGGAAGGGGTTGAGAGCAGCTACAGCAGCCTGCATGTCCTTCCTGACCCACCCCACCATCTGACGCAGCAGCTGGAAGGTGCAGTTGTCACACCAGAGCCTTAGAACCTGGAGTGCCTGGGCCTCTGTCTCACCTTGCCCTGTGACACTTGGATGCAGGCCACCTCTGGGCTGTTTTCTCACCTGCCAGTGGAAAGAGTACATGAGTGGAGTATTTAGGAGATTTACCTAAGAGCATTTCTGCAGGCTAATGCCGGCTTCTCACCTGACCCTCTGAGGTGTCAAGTGGCTTGGTTTTCACAAGACATTTGACAGCCTTTCAGAAATTCACCATAAAAAAGAAAAATAAATAAATAATGAAAACTGGTTTCTGTCAGTCAAATGAAAAGCCAACTGATCAGTCCTGCAAGAAAATGGGCCCCAGAGGGCCCTGAAATAGTCACCTGGGAGAATAGGAAGATTAAATTTAAGGTGAGAAGGGAGAAGATAAAACTCCATGGGCAGAAGATGAAGCGTAATATACTTGGCCAATATCACAACTAGAATCACTGTGCTGAGATCTGCACTTTCAAACCTAAGAAATCTCAAGTGGTAGTAATTAGACCTGAAGTTTATCATTGCCACTTAATAGATGAGTAATGTTTTATAAACATTTCCATATGCAAGGTGTCACTTCATTCTCACTGACAACAAACACTTCTTTTCATCAAAATCATATGGCAAGGCACGGGGAGAAGGGGAAGCGACTTGCCCAAGATCGCACAGCTGGGAAGCACAGGGCTGGCAGAGAAGCCACAGACTAGAATCCAAAGCAAGAGGTCTTTCTAAATTGATTTATGCCTTCCTCCACGGGCCAAGATGTAGATGAAGGGAGAGCTCATATGCAGTGTGACTTCTATTTATGTGTGCAACCCTGTGCATTAGCCAAGCCGGGAAGAAGCCAATTATGCAGATTATAAAAGTAAAATCCCCAAAAATAAAGCTATCAGGAAGCAGCTCGAGTCACAGCTTCTCCCACGAAACTAGTGGTCTTGACTGGGATGATTTTGCACCCAGTGGATGTTTGGCAACACTGGAGACATTCTTCATACTTACAAATAGGAGGGCCTTAGTGTATTATATATGGTATACACACACATACATACACAAGTCATTCCTTAGTGTAGAGGACAGCTCCCCATAACAGACCATTGCTTCCAGACAATGGTCTCAGCAAACAAGAACAGCAGAAAGATGGGCTAGGCTTCTCAAAGGTGTGAACATTACACAAATTTGATGTGATGGTGTTAGCCTTCCAGGTTCTTGGGCAAGTTAACCACATTGCATTTCTCTACTATAAAGCAAGATAGGGGGCAATGTGACATAGTAATTCTCAAACATTCTTGGGTCCAAACAATGGCCTTGGAGTCTCCCTAAAATATAAAATCTATTCCTAGAAATTCTGCAGCAGTCACCATCACCGGGGCATTGGCTGTGATTGCAGGTAACCGGCAAACTGCAGCTTGAAATGGTGCAGGTGGGCAGGTGACTCTCAATCTTTCTAGGCAAGATTTGCAAGTCTGGGAACACTGGCACCCCACTGCTAGCCTAGAGGTGACAAAGGCTTTCTTCCTCCAGGGAGTGACAGCTTCTGTAAGGCTGAGAGGGCTGGGGCAGCCCAGCGGATGAAAGGAGCAGCTGCCCCACAAAAACAGCCCACACAGAGCAAAGCTCCAGCCACAAGCACTCAGAGATGCTCAGCCATGGAGAACAGTCATGAGCTAGTCACAGAAAGATGCGTGGACACACCCAAGCATGGCAAAGGACACCACTCCAGCAGTGATTTGTCCCCATTAACTCATTTGGGGAAAGGTATCTACAACGTTCTCCAGGACCTCCTAGCTGACCTGAGCCTCGGTGGAAGAGTACCACCACGCTGCAGGCACCCAATCCTTTGACTTGTCTTTTCTCTAGGGCACAAATCAAAAACTTACGGTCTGGTACTACAGCTTTATCCTCACTCTCCAAAGAGCTAAAAAAGAAAGAAAAGAAAAGGGGAGGGAGGGGATTCCAGGCTCTGGCTGGAGAACCACGGAGAGGCAAATGGATATCCTATTTCTTTTTCATCTTTTGACCTGAACTAAGCATCCTCATCCTGCACATATCACCTGCTCAATTGCCAGGCAGAGCAACATAGTTGAGCACGGCCTCCACGGGGATATCCACAAAGGCATGCCAGCAAGCTGACCCAACTGATGGAGGAGGGTCATCTGTCTATGTGTTACTTTCATTGGTTAATAAAGAAACTGCCTTGGCCCTTTAATAGGACAGAAAATTAGGTAGGCGGAGTGGACAGAACAGAATTGTGGGAGAAAGAAAGCAGAGTCAGGCAGATGCCTCAGGCAGATGCCATAGCTCTCCTCTCCGAGATGGATGCAGGCTAAGATCCTTCCTGGTAAGCCACCATCTCGTGGTGCTACACAGATTACTAAATATGGGTTAAAGCAAGATGTGAGAATTAGCCAATAAGAGGCTGAAACTAATGGGCCAGGCAGTGTTTAAAAGAATACAGTTTCCGTGTAATTATTTTGGGTGTAAAGCTAGCCGGATAGCGGGACGCAGCCCACGGTTCCTTCTACACCCAACTCAGGAAAGCCCTGGCTTTCAGCTATCATTCCCCCTTCTTTTTCCCAAGTTCATATGAAACAAACTTCTGCTGTAGGCATCTTGGGTCTCACATGCTTGTCTTCCCATAAAGGACAGCACTGATGGGATATGGCAAGCACCCCTTACTCATAACTTTAGGAAAATCAGGGTGCATTAGGACCACTGAGAGCATTTTTTGGTAAAATGATACCCCAGTCCAAAACAGAACCTCTGCAACAGGTCCCTGACATCTACCCCGGGGATCCTAAGCATAGCATAGCCAGAGGTAGCATTTATGGGCACAGACTTTGCAGTGGGGATCCTGGGCTCTGACTCGGAGTTAAGCACCAGGGACATTCAGCATAGAAGTGACTCTGGGCTAACAAACAAGGGAGGCAGAAAGGTGCACTCTTGAAAGGAGGAGAGAGAGCCTGGTGTGGCTGGTTAAGGTGGGAGCACAGGAGACACTGGTTTTATTTCGGCCCAGCATTAGACTGTGCCAAGGAAGGAAACAGTACCTTGTAAGAACTAGTATCTCCTTTTAGGACTGTTCACCCAAGCATAGTATCAGTGTGCTCACAAGGAGGTGGCATCTGCTGGTGCCCAGGAAGGGAAGGGCAGCACGCAGCTGGAGGAGGCCAGCCAGCCTGGGCCAGGTCCCTAATGACACTGACTCCACCTCTTACAGCAGGTAATTCCCCAGGGGCTGGGGACCAATAGTCCTGAACTCTATCCTCAGAGACTTGCTCCACCCTGATGGAGCTATTGTCAGCCAACTTTAAAATGTCCAAGTGGGCTACAAAGGGCACTCTGGCTGCCCTCAAAGTTACAGCTTTCTGCAAGCATTGCCCTTCCACAATAGCATGTTCCTTTCTGGATATAAAGCTGGGGTTTCCTGATGAAGGACACTGACTAAGAGAGCATGTTTCCAGCTGCTATTTGGCCAGGGTGGGTGGCCCAGGCTGGTCCCAGCCTCTCGCACTTAAAAGAGCTGTCCCAAGACCAGAACAAACCTTATGCCCATCCCTTTGGGAGCATCCTTCTTCAATGTATACCAATAGCTCAGTCAAATCGCTTGAGACGCAATTCCATCAGCTGCCCCAATCACATCTCTTCCCAGAGAATGAATCTGCGAGACCCACAGCGTCACACACAGCCTGCATGATCACTGCCCCACAAGCTCTGTGGACGGCAGGGGAGGTCTGGACGATGGCCTCTCTGAGGTGCAGAAACCCTACCTGGCGTTATCAGTGGCAACTTGATGCGGAGACCGCCCTCCCAGTCGTGACAGCATTAGCCAGAGCCCCTCAAGTTTCCTCCAGGGTGACATAAGGCTGGTGGCCGAAGTTGAGCTGTGCTGCTGGAAGGTGGTGTGCACTCCTGCTCTGCTCCACCTCACTGAGAGGAGCCAGCCACAGTGAGGATTTAAAATGCAGCAGATGAGATTTAGGTTAGATTCACGGGCGAACTTCCTGACTAAGAGGGAAGCATTGGAAAGGCTGACCCATTACTTAAATTTCACTGGCAAGCCACAAGAGGCTGATTGTACTGTCCGCCAGGACTGGGGGTAAGAAACAAGGAGGCAGCATTGGTGCACAATGGTCAGAAGCAGGGGCCTCACCCTGACTGCCAAGAGTCACTTCACCACTGACATGCACGAACTAGAAAATCAAGTCCAAAGAATTGAAGAAAATAGGAGAAAGTCAAATATTCTATGCCCTTCAACAGAAAAGGTCTACCAAGCAGGGAACACCAACCACCACCACAAAGGTCTACTGAGCAGAGAGCACCAAGCACTCAGGAGGAAAGGTCTACTGAGCAGGGAGCACCAACCACCATCACAAAACAGATGAAACATTTCAAGGCTGCGATGACCTGGCTGTGAGTGTGACAAGTGTGTGAGACTCACTAAAAGCTGTGCTCTGCCAAAATATGTAGCTGTGCATTTTATACAAGACCAGAGGTGCTGCAGTGCGGGCTGTGGCAGGATGTCCACACGGTACGCCAGAGTTCAACCTCCAGAGATGAGGAGAGGGGAGGACTGGGCCTGTCACACACACCTTTAGCCCCAGACTTAACCCAAAAGACTAGGATCCTATACGCAGCAAGTTCAAGGATAACCTGGGCTACCTGGGACAGGGGTGGGGTGGACAGTTCCACTAAAACCCAACTTGAGGCACCAATGACTTTACTGGGCTGACTTACAGAGCATGGGTGAGGGGTTACTTATGAGAGTGTGAGTGACCCCAAAACAGCCACACCATGGGAGAGGGAGGGAGAGGTAGTACTTATTGTCTTCTTTTGGATATTTTCCAAATATTATAAAGTAAAAATAACCAGAAAGCATTCCAGGGTGGGAAAGGGCAGAGAGGTGGAGAGCCTGGTCCCTGACAACACTCCATGACTGAGTCCACCTCATCAGCACAGACATTATTCCCAGAAAGCAAAAGGCTGACACTCGATCTCGTACTTGGCAAGACAAACACAGTCTGCCTTCCAGAACGGCCTGGCGTGCCCACTGAAGCACCTGGAAACCACACATCGTCGCTCCTCTGGGAGGCACAGGCCTCCTTCTCAAGAGAGCCTGGGGTGCCCAATTCCTGTCTAGCCCCTCTGCTCATCTCACCCAGTGTGGGGGTGAACAGCAGGAGAGGGAGGAGGGGTCTGCTGAGCAGGGAGAGTCGGCCCCTGCCAACTGCTCACCCAGTGTAGCCAGGGGCATGGCAGGTCTCATTCACACAGTCTACAAAGTAGAAACTGTTGGCTTCATTCCATAAAAAAAAATGGAGGCTCTAAAATTCAAGGTACTTTCCCTTAAGTCACATCAAAGGAAATTAAGTGGCAGGGCTGGGATAAAACCTGCTCAAGCTCCCCACATCAGAGAAGTAGTCTCCTCAGCCACTCCTAGCAAGGGAGTCCATGCAGAGAGCATGGTGTAGATCACACCTCCCCTCTATACTTTTATATTTCATCCTCTTGATGCTGTAAGACAGGCTGCCTCACTCTCTCCACAGACGTAGATCAGTAGCTCTCCATGGATACCTCAATGGCTGCCTGTGTCCCCAGCCCTCCTCAAGGATACCGAAGGATGCTGAGCATCAGGAGGGGAGCTGCCTGTGAGCATCCACTCCGGAGATACATGAGCAGCTTGTGTCCTGGAGTTCACAGGATCCCCTTCCCACTCACGGCAGACCTCTCGGCCTTCCTACAGATGGGGAAACTGAGGCTGAAAAGTTGTTCTCTGAATCTATAAAGAAGCAGACCTAGGACTAGAACTGAGGTGCCGTTGGAACTCTTGCCCTGAAAAGTTTTAAACTCTATAGAGCCCCAACTGCAGGGCAAAGGGCAAATCTAGTAAGTCCACTTGGAGAGGCAATGAGCTCACTGGGCTGACTTACAGGGCAAGGATGACCCTAAAGCATCTGTACCACATGTAAGGGCCACCCCAGCGTGGATGATGCTCCCCATAGCTATAAAGACAGAGCCCCCTTCAGCTAATCTACAGGCTTGCTCTAAACTCCTCCCAAGAACATGGGGCTACAATTTGGGAAGAATCCCATAAAACTGGCCAGGAAGTAGAAGAGGAGGGTCTGGACTCTCAGGTGAGGGGCCAGGGGTGCTTCTCACCCCCTTCCTCTAAGAGCGAGTGTCAACATCAACAAGTCTGACCTCTGAAGAGCTCTAGACAGTCACAGCTGCTCTCAATGATGCTGAGGTGGTCTTGCTCCGAGGATCACACTCGACAAGATGAAGCTTATTATTACACTGGGCTCATCATCTTTCCACAGAGGTATGTGGAAAACTTGGTCTCCAGGCCTGGGTTCAAATCTCAGTTCCACTGTCTCCTATTGATGTAGGACCTCAGGTTTTGTCTGAAAACGGGACCAAGAAGTTGAGGGATGGACCACATCAGCCTAGGAAGAAGCAGCTTTGTCTGCATGGAGTGGCAGGTAGCCCCCACCTTGCTCTCAGATCTTAGTTAGAGGACCTTGAACACGCGCTTCCTGCTGTAGTAAGGATCCTTCGGCTTCCTTTTTCCAACCCATCCTTCATGGCTCCTAAGACCCCAGGTGTACAATCAGGGCCTCACAAAGATCAAAGTCGGCTGTTGACAGCAGGGGCTGACTGCGCTACTCCACTGTTGAATCCTCAGGATCTGTCTGCAGCGTTTCGTGTCGTGCTACCACAAACTAACTGAAAACAACACAAATGGCACAATCTAGTGAGAAGGAAACCTTACAAAACTATACCAGGCCAGGCCAGGCACAGTGGCGTGTGCCCATTATCCCAGGACTCGGGTGTCTGAAGCAAGCGGACTACAGCCTGGGCAATATAGCTAGCACGAGGCTAGTCAGGGCTACGTAGGACAACCCTGTCAAAACAAAACCAAAACCAAACAAACAAATCCCCACAAACATAAGTCAGATAAATAAGTCTCTTTAAAAATGTGTTAAATATCACAGGAGGATAGGAGTCTGCAATATAAAAATAAAGGACCAGGCTGGGGAGGTAAAGGCAGTTGCCCCAATCCCAACCTGAGTTCCATACCCAGAACCTATGTGGTGAATCAGTGGACCCAACTGGCATAGGATGTCCTCTGACCTCTACATATGGCCATGCCATACAGAGCCTCATACACCCTCTCCAAACACACACACACACACAAATTTTTTTCAGGTAGGAAGGCTACTTATCAGAATTTAGAAATCGATGTGACAAAATGTATTTACAAGGCTAGAGAGATGGAGGTGGCTTTTACAGAGGACAGGAGTTTGGCTGGTTCCCCTCACCCAGTCCATGTAGCATGGCTGCCGCACCGGCACTATAACCCAAGCTCCATGAGGACCCAGTGCCTCTGCTCCCCACAGGTGTACTCAGATGCATGCTCACACACAAATAAGTGTTTATTATAAGAATTTGATTACAGCTGACACATGTCTGTGATCCCAGCACTCAGGAAGCTGAGGATGAAAGTTCAAAGTCTGCCAGGCTACAATGTGAATATGAGATATTTTTTCGAGAGGGAGAGGAGAAATTCATGGCTTCTTCTTAGTGGTTTAAAAAAAAAAGCAAAACCATCTTGAATGTCTGTAAATAGGGGAACAGATAATTATGACTATAGCAGTTAAATAAATTAGACACCTGTATACACTGACATTAAAGAGTCTAAAAGAAATGGTGAGCTTTAAAATTTAAACAGTCAACAAAGGGTTGGCTGGAGAGGTGGCACAGTGGGTAAAGGCACTCGACACCAAGTGTGACAACCTGAGTTCCATCCCTGGGACCTACACATGAGCACTGTTGCACACATGTGTGCACAGACATCTAATAAACAAACAAATAAATATCTTAACAGATGATAAGCTGAGCATGAAGTACACGCTTAAAATTCTAGTACTTGAAAAGTAGAGGCTAGGCCAGTGGTTCTCATGCTTCCTAACACTTTGATCCTTTAATACAGTTCCTCATGTTGTAGTGACCCCCAACCATAGTTATTTTCATTGCTACTTCATAACTCTAATTTTGCTATTGTTATGAATGGTAATGTAAGTATCTGATATGGAGGCTATCTGATAATAGACCCCCATGAAAGGGTCATTTGATTCCCAAAGTGATCATGACCCACAGGTTGAGATCCACTGGGATATAGGGTTGTAAATTTGAGACCAATCTGGGCCACATACTAAGGCTCTATCTCAAAATAATAGTAACAATAATAAATTTAATTTAAAAAATTTAATTTTATCAAACTTAATTTTTAAATTTTTTCAAAAAAGAATTTACTAGATACCTTACTTTTCTCATAAACAAATTGAATTCCTCCTTGGATAAGGTATGATAAAGGTCTACTAACAGAAGAGTAACAAAACACACTCACCCATATACACCCAACACACTTACACTCGTGCATGCAAAGCTCTAGTGATCACAAATACAAAATCTGCTTCACTGGGCAAAAGTATCTGCAGGTTATCAGAAGGGCAAGGGCAAAATCCACCTCTGACCTCTGTCAGCCTCCAGGGGCTGCCCATGTTCCTGGACCCACAGCCCATATCCCTCCATCACCTGCCATACCTTTCCTCCTCCTCTCTGCTCTGTCTAGGCGCCAGGTAATCCAAACCCCTTCCCTCCCTCAACCTGTAACTCTCTTTACCAAGAGAGGCAGCACATCCATGGGTTCTGGGACTAGAACCTGGGCATCTTGGGGCCACTTGGTCCAGTTGTCACAACACCTGTGCGTAGCACATGGGCAGTGACGAAAGCTTGCTGGCAGGCACTATGGGTTGTTTTCACAACCCTTTCATCTGTGCTGGTGAGCTAACCACTGTAATAACCACTGTACTCTACTGAGACACTACAGCAGTAACGGGTAGCCCTTTCTTGGTGGGGCTAGGAGGGGTACAAAACTGCAAACCGATGCTCATAGGCTCTTGTTGATTCTCTGAATGCTGGAAACACAGACACATGACTGAGTCTCAAAACCCATGTAATAATTACTCTTTAGAGAAACTGACAGGCACGAACCTCGTCTTCCTGAAGTCATGTGGCATCACCACAATGGGAGCACAAGCCAAATGTCAGCAGGATAAGTAATCTATCACTTAAACGCATGAGTCAGATTTGATAAATTCCAGTCTTTGAAATTCTATCAAAATGAAGCCTTAAATTAACAGGCTATGACGGCAACCTAGCAACCCAGCCTCATTCATTGCCACCTGAGCCCTGGTACTGAGAAGTCGGGTCTCAACAGGCGTGCAGCCCACACAAAAGGAAGGCTGGGTCCCAGCACACAACCTGTGGAAAACTAAATGCTAAAATGAGTAACTGGAGCAGGCTGAGAGCTGAACCCTAACTCCATTTCCCGTCCTCTCTGACCTTGGGCGCAGGGACCTTTGGAGCTTTCTGAATACCAATGGCCATCTTGCTGACTCACAGTAAGACACCCAGCACGCAGAAGGGGTTCACTAAGGGCTAGTTCCTTCTTCCGGTCCCTTAAGTACTAAAGCCAGCAGGCAAGCCCCTCCCTCACTGGAAGAGCGCTAACCACACCTCACCCACACACTGCCTCTGAAATCTCAGCCTGTACTCAGCCGGTCCAACCTGTACTTACACTTTTTTCTTTAAATAGACTGCAGATTCTGGCCACATCCAAAGTCATAATAACTGCCAAATGAGGAGCTTCAAGTTTTAGCTGCATTGTTTTTCAAATCACGTGGGAAAAAATCCTAATATATGCAACTGTTAAAATAAGTATGAACCCCTGTATGATGGCATTTCACTGAGCCCTGAGACATGGGTGGGAGGGGAGAGCCTAAGTTCTGAAGGTCTTGGATCAGTTAGAAATGTTCTGTATGTTCCAGTCAGTTCTGAGACTCAGTTTCCCCTACTGATAAAGACAATAGTCAAAACTTTTCTATCCCTTCCAGTTTTGATAGTCTGATATTAATTATCAAATGACCAAAACAAGCAAAATAATCCAAGTAGAGAATTTCTTTAAAAAGAATGGATGGCCTGGCGGTGGTGGTGCATGCCTGGATACCGAGTGTCACTGTGTGCCTGTGGGCACCAGCAGACTGCACAGACTCCACTCTGAATGTCTTGCTCATCTTTCTCTCCGCCCACGGTGCAGAGACAGTCAGAGTGACCTGACTCCATAAGGAAACAAGGCTTATAGAAAGAGCACCTGAAAGACTACCTGCTCCAAGGCACAAAACCAATCTGCCCAGAGGTAATAATGACCTAATCTCCCTCCCCACAAAAACAAATGCCCCCACTTCCTTAAGAGAAAAAAAATTTGAAAACTCCAAGATGCAAAGTGCTTATCTCCAGACTTATCCACAGTTCTTCCCTTTTATCTCCTTTTGTAATATTGAAGCTTTACAATATATTATTGAAAGGAAAATTATTAAAACTATTAAGCAAGAGACTGCCTGCCACAGTCTGACCTTGGCCTAAGCGGGGTCAGAGCACCACGCGTCATCCAGCGTGTGCGTGTGAGCGTGTGGGGGGGGGGTAGGGTGGGGGTGGGAGGGCATCTGGCCTCAGGCAAGTCGCTGCATTTTGCTGTGAAATGAAGGGAATGTCATCTGCTGTGGGCGGAAGCTGGGAACACACTGTAAGGTCACTGTGCCTCCTGGAGCTCTTACCTTCCCTACTCCGGAGTCCTGCCTGTTGCTTTCACTTTTCCTCCCAAAGCAGAATTTATTGCTTCACGTCACACTTTCATCATGTTGCTTTTATCATTAAAAGAGAGAACAGTCCACAAGGCTGCAGCTACCAAACTACAAAAACAAACTGGGCCGGAGCACAACTCTGGCAATGAGCAATTCTGAGTTGAAAACACCGCAGCTGTGAGCCCTTGTTTTCCCAGGGTGTTCTGTTCCTTTCTTCTTTCTGACATTTTTTTTCCTCTAACATTTTGGGAACTTCAAAAAACAGTGCATCCTGGTAGATCATAGGAAGCAAAGACAAAATGAGGAGGAAGCGTTCATTGGAGAGTCCAGAGACCTGGAACCTTTGGAAGTGCTGAGCCCAATGACCAGACTCGTCCCGCCCAACACCAAATCAAAAAGATACCTTTGGGTTTTTTTTTTTTTACTTTCTCTCTCTTGCCCCCTTTCTCTCTCTCCCTCCCTCTCTCTCTCTCTCTCTCTCTCTCTCTCTCTCTCTCTCTCTCTCTCTCTCTCTCTCTCTCTCTCTCTTTCCTCCCCCTGGGAGGTATGTATATGTATGTGTGTTCAGATGCACTCACCTGTACATGTGAGTATATAGGTCAGAGGTCAAAGTCACCTTTCCACCTTAACTTGAGACAGACTCTCTCACTGAAACCAGAGCTGGCTGAATTCAGAAGCTGGCCAGAGAGCTCCAATATTAGCCTGTCTCCTTCCTCCAAGCTGAAGTAACAGATACCCACGGCCACCTAGCTTTTAGTGTGTGCTGGGGATCTGAACTCAGGTCCTCGTGCTTGAACAGCAGGCACTCTATCTAACCAAGCCATCTCCCCGGCCAGTGGACAACTTCTTAAAAGGTAAAAGTGAGGGCGAGAGGTAAGAGTCGCACACAAGAGACATCCAAAAGTTAGAGACAAGAGCGTTTGCCCATTAGCTCCAGAGCCTGTGGGATGATGGGAAGGAAGAAACCCCCCCAAAGAACAAGGAGCCAGTAAGAACATTCTACTCATTTTACAACTTATGCCCAATTTTGCCTACAATAGCAGAATGGGTCAATGAAGAAATACATTTGAGGAAATTTGAATTCAGAGACTCTCAAATGATGGTTTCAATGGAGGCAATCAAATAATTGCTAACAGTTCAACTTCCTCATCAATAAAACGTGAGCAACAGCATCTGCCTCCAACACTGTAAAGGCTTCAAGGACACAACACAGGCCCAGGTAACGTGGAATATCAGGCCACATTCGCACCTAGGATTCCATTAGATCACAAAGGCTGTCTTTCCTGAGTGGGTGACAAGCACTGGCTGGTCAGTCCTAAGACTGACTTAGGACACCTTTCAGTGGCCCTGACATCTGAGTCCTGCTACAGAGGCTCCAGAGGCCTCCTTCAGTGCTGAAGGCTGGAAGCCAAGTTTGATGTTCTAGTCTGATTAGACCCTTCCAAGACAGTTGCCACATCTGATCTCTAGGAGCCCAGATACAGTTTCTAACATTCTTACTTCCAGTGTGAAAACAGCTCCCCAAGTTGATGACCCAGTGATCCTCTAGCTACCAATTAGTCAGCACTGCCCTAAATCCTTTCCAAACATCTCCTATAATCCTCCCAAGTGTGGGGTTGGGACAGGGTTTCCTCATTCCTATTTCACAGGTGAAGAAACTGACTCAGCCTCAGGACACAGAGCAGAGACTGAGTTCAAACCCAAGTTCACAGAGAAAATGACACACATCCACACACACACCCTTCTTCCTCAATTCATCCTCACCCCTCATTCTCTCCCCGTTTCGGCATGCCTACAGGCCTAGAACAGGAGCCCCTTTTGCCCCTCACAAGAGACAGTGCAATCACCAGAAGGATCTTTGTGTTTTTGCAAACACGGCTACTGGAATCTTTTTCCTTATGTCCCAATTAAGAACAAACCTTCAGAACACTCCCCTCTTGCCCTCAGAGGCTCCTGGAGTCAGTGTCCAGCTGAGGCCTCAGCTGCTGCTGGACTCAAGTCTACCTATTTCACTCAAGAGGAGAGATAAGGAGCAAGATGGGGGATGTGGGGGGTGAAACACACAACACAAGGACACCTCCAAACAGTCACAGCCGTACTCTTCCCCCACAACCCACCCCATAATCCCAAAGCCTCCCTGAAAACTGCTTTGCTTTCCCCAAACCCTCCACTCTCTGGCCCCTTTCTAGTTCACGGTGTCTAAGAGACACTGCTGTTCACTGTTGCTTTGCGGAGTCCCCTTGGATAGCCTCACCAGATAGAGATGGGGCCATTAACAGTGAGTACTGAGACACGGACAGCAAGCCAAAAGGTGAGCAGGCATTGCCAGATGCCAGGTTTGGGCCAGCTTCCTAAATAGAGGAAAACTGGCTTATAATCAGAGCTGCCTCCACACGCTCTGCAGCACCATTAGCTGGGGTCACCATGGGAGACAATAACGCTCCTGGGTGCTGGCAGTGGCACCCAGAGTGTACAGACCAGCAGGCCCTCCTGCTGAAGAAACCCATGGTTCCATTTCCCCAGTTATCCGGGATATTAGGGAACAGCAGTTTCCTTATAGACAAGCCCTCTATTTCTGTCTGAAAGTCTGGGGTGAGACGGCTGCTGCAGCCACTGGAGAGGCCAGCCCACAGAGCTGGAGGGGAGGGGAGAGGAGCCTCATGAGCCAGCTTCCTGAGGAAGTTTTCAGAGAGCTGGAATGTAGAGGGCACCAGGCCTGTTTCAGAGCCTGTCACCTGGCAGATAGCTCACAGGCAGAGTTAACATGGGCCTCCTTGCCGCCCACTTCCAGCAGTCCTTCTTCTCCCCACACTTCTGCACCCTGGACCCTTCATTTCCCAGACCGAGCATCCTATCCTAAGCTGGAAAAGCAGCCCGTAACAGCTTCCCAGGTCTCAAGACTCAAAACTGCCAGGAAGGCTGAAGTTGTCCTCATGCTTGCTTCCATTTATGCCCAGAGCCCATTTGCAGCCTGGGCTCTTCCCCTTCGTTCCTGGGGCCCAGGTAGAAATACCCCAGCTTCACTGCACACCTCCTGCCAAGGCCAGAAAGGAAACTGAAACTGTCTGAGGAAGCACTCCACCCCACCCCCACAACTCTCCCCCCAGGCTTGTCTTCTTCTCTACTGGAGGCACAGCTTGGGTGCCACCTGTCAGGGTCCTGCCAGAGGTCCTCCTACAGACCCAAGTTCTCAAAGCAGCATCGGAGGCACTTGTGGAGTGAGAGCCACTGCGGGCAGCATTCGCAGCTCACACTCTGGGTGCACACTGAAAGAGCTCAGTCTGCTGTTAGAGAAAAGGTGCATATGCACAAATAAATAAATAAGTAAATATGAAGGGATATTGTCTTGCTGTCCTCCCCAGGGAGTCTGGCTGTCCCACAGACAAGAAAGAAAGGGGGTTCCCTCCCGAATACTGGTTTCCTGGGAGAATGCCCATTCTCCTTGGAAATACACTGCAGTATCATGAACTAAAACAGCAAGCTGGGGGGGGGGGGGGGGAGAGGAGTGCAAGCCACCAATCTCATTTCCAGAGTCTCTGTCGCCAGCCAATACATATTAATAATTAACCTGCCTACCAGGAGCTGCTGTTGCCAAGAAAGATGAGTGACAGCACCGGGAGCCTTAGCCCTAGAACCCCCAGGCTTCCAGGCTTGGGGTGCAAAGGAAGCCTGGAACAAAGCCCTGCCTTCCTTCAGGAAGATGTATCTGACATGTGAGATGTCACTCACGAGGGGCTGACCCCTGACCTTTCCACAGCCAGCTTCAGGCTTTTGCTCTCCAGAAAGCAAAAAAGGAAAGGCTCTGGGAGGGCGGGGGAGGCAGGATCATTGGCCCACCCGGTGCAAAACCACTGACCATCTCCCACCTCCTTCAGAGCCAGTCTCCGACCTGCAGCTCCCATGCCTCTGGGGCCTCTCAGTTCCCACGCACCATCGGCGATTTTTGGAAAGCCGTACTGTCTGCAGAGAGAGAATCCTGTTACCATGAACACAGGCAGGACTTGGAGATGCGATTCTTTAACCCTGCTGGGCATCTACCGGCGCGCCCTTCCCAAGAGGAGAGAAGCCAGGGGCCAGCTGAATTCTCTCTTTACGCACCGCGCCCAGACACAAAGCACCAGACCGCAGCCCGCGATCCCCGCGTCCTGCCCGAGAAAGTTCGTGCGTGCACACACCTGCAGGCTGCCTGCGGTTCTCCCCAGCACTCCAGGGCGGCGGGTCGTGCATCCCGGGGAGGGCAGCGCCAAGGCTCCATGAGCCTGCTCCGGCCCCGGTGGGCCACCGGTCAACAGCTTTGGGCCACGGAACGTGGCTGGGCCTCCAAGCGCCCACCGCACATCGTGCGCCCTCCTCGTCCTCGCCGGGGCCTTTGCGAAGAGCCCACACCCACTTGACATCAGCGCCGACCCAAGCGCGCCGCGCAGCGCCAGACGCCGGCCCCTAGCAGTCCAGAGGGCGCCCTAGGTGCTGCCTCGCGGCCAGGACGGCGCGTCCCAGACTGGAACATTCCTTTCCTTGCAGAGGATGCTGCAAGCTGGAGGACGCTGAGATGGAGGAGGGGAGAGAGGCAAGCGCGCGGGAAGGGCAGGACCTACGGCCTCACCACGGTGGCGTTCTGGCGCCCAGCCAGTCACCAAAAGCCCTGCCAAGCCCTTGCAGCAAGCACCCATCAACTGAGAACCAGGCTGTAGGTTACGTGGTGTGATGTCCACGCGCCGCCAAAAACCCTCTGAAAGCCCTGACCTTGAATTCTTCTGCATACTGTTTCTGGAAGCTCCGCTTCAACAACAAACCCCCGGAGGATTGCCCAGCTGATTCTGGTAAGCCAGGAAAGAATGCTTGGTTGGATGTGGCTGCTCACCCCCATACCCTTAGGGGTCCACTGATAGGCACCAGAGGAGTAGACCATACCCACTGGCTTTGGCAGCCCCAACTGTGTTTTTCTTCTCTCAATACCCTTGGTAATAAGGGACCTCTCTTCTGCTTCTGCAGGCAGTCGGAAACAGAACCACCCAGCAACCCACACACACTTCTAATTCATTCATTAGTATCTAAATATTCAAATAAAAATAAGGCTCAGAATGTGCCTGCAGCTACACTTATAGGATAAAGTTCCGGCACTTACAGCTAGGATGATACGGTCAGGATGAGATCTTAAACATAGAACAAGCTCATTATAGTGGTCTCAGAAGTACAGGGGCACGCAGGACGCTAGGGAAAGGACCCCAAATTGCCTCAGCAATCAAAGTCTTTCTGAGGAAGTGATGCAGATGCAGAGGCTTGAGGAAGTACACTGATAACTAAGGTTTACGTGAGCTCCTGTCAACAGGTGGAGATGCTGGGCAGAAGTGGGCCTCCATGCCTGAGAACTGGCTTTTGTCTAGAGAGCATGTGAGGCAGCCCACAGACCCTGGAAAACAGTCCCCCTCTCTGTCCTGAGACCTTCAAGTGCTTTCTCATCTCTGACTGTCCATGGCTGTCTCACCTCAATGAGCAAACACTGAGGAGAATTGGGAACCTTCACATATGGCTCCAGTGCCACCATCACTGTTCTACATGGTCCTTCAGAAACATTTTTGCTCTCTGGTCTCAGTGTTTTCTCTATAGGGCAGGGATGGGTTAGGACAATCCTTCTCCCGAGATCTGTTTAACTCCGTCTCCTTTGGATAAGTATACAAATGTCATCTTCATTCCAGTGCCTCTATGATACAAGACAGTGAATTATTTTCCAAATCAAATCATATTGAAGGGATGGCTCAGTGGGAACAAAATTCCAATCCCCAGCACCAATGTAATGGTGGGTGGGTGTCGTGGCCTGCCTATAATCCAGGGTAAGGGAGGTAAAGAAGAGGTTCTGGGACCAAGTTGGCTCCAAGCTGGCTATCTAGACTAGCTGAATCAGTGACCTCCCAGCTCAATGAGGCGATCTATAAAGTGCATCAACACCTTATAAAGATAAACACCTGAGAAGGACAGCATCAACCTCCAGCCTCCATATGCACATCACATGTGTCCACACATGCAAACACAAACACACACACAGGCATACCAAAATAAGAATAAAGAAACTGGGGCTGGGAAGATGGTTAAGAGCACCAGCTGCACCAGGTGGTGGCAGCTCACGCCTTTAACCCTGGCACTCAGGAGAAAGAGGCAGGCGGAGCTCTGAGTTTGCAACCAAAGTGAGAGTCAGGACAGCTAGGACTACACAGAAAAACTCTGTCCCGGGAGGAACAAGAGCATCAACTACTTCCCCAAAGGGTCTGGGTTCAAATCCTAAACCCACATCCACCTCCAACTCCAGTTCCAGGAGGTCTGATGCCCTCGTTCAGTCTGCTCAGGCATCAGGCACGCCTGTAGTGTACAGACATGCAGGCAAAATACCCACACACATAAAAAAAAAATAAATTTAAAAAGAAAAAAAGAAACCTTAAAAATCATACCAAAAACACACTTGTTGAAGCTACATGTGCCCTTTAAGTATTGCTCTACTATTTTTAGATGTTTATGAAGGTCAGTTTGAAAAACACAGATAGCAAGCTCTCTCTTTCCCAGGAAACCAGACACAAGTATTCACTCATCTCCAGCCTCACTTAAAAACCTCTCCCATACAAACTGGCCAAGCAATGCACAGAAACACTGGGCCATCCAAAATAAAGACGAGGAATGCTGTGGAAGATTCTTCCGAATAATTTCTAGTGTAGTGCAGGGAAACAGACCCATTGAAGATGTGTACAATGGTCCTGGAGACAATATGGCAAAATGAAATAAAAGCCTTAAAACCACTCAGCTTCTGGGAGTCATCAGCTCCAAGATGAAGTATTTATTCACAAAGGCAGTCACTGGCGCCACCATTTGCATAACAGTACATAATCACAATGACCAAAACACAGAAGAGACTAGCTAATACAATATGGTACGTCCTTACAGTAAAACACGCCCCAAGTTTAGAAATCATATACTCAGGGCTGGGTGCAGCAGTGCACACTTTTAATCTCAGCACTCAGGATGCAGAGGCAGGCAGAGCTCTGTGAATCCAAGGCCAGCTTGCTCTACGTAGTGAAATACACATATAATATTTACAGCAGACTAAACAAAAGATTCTAAGATAAACGATCCTGACCGTGTGCATGTGTTGACTGGGGAGGGTGGGGAAGGATCACTTTCCATGAAGTTGCCTGATGCTCATTTTTCTTAATAACTAACTTCACCCATGCCCTGCGGCAAACATGTTGCTGCTACGGAACAAGAGCCTCACAAGTAAATCTATTATCCCATATTAGAGCTGTAAACTCTAATGTTAAAGCAGAATGGAACAAACCTCCCAGGCAAACAGGAATACAGATCAATTCTTCACCCACACACACTGGCCACTGGGACGGGTTCTTGTCTTAAAAGGGAATCACTTTGCTCCCAGCCTTCTTGTACAGACTTATCAGTTATCCTAGCTCACAGGTATTCAAACTTAATGTGCACACAATACTGTCCATGGTGGTGTGGGGTGTATCTGATTTTATGATTTGTTTTAAACCTTGCATGCTACCTCTAGAACCTAATCAGTGTATGGTTCAGTAAAGCAGACAACCAGGCGTGTGAGCCACTATGTAACAATGTCAGAACCATGTGGGTTTGTATCTTCTTCTTGAGATTTTCTGGTGTGGTTAACTTGTCTGGCAATAAACATATATTACTTTGATGACCAGATCATAAAATGCTACTTAAAAAATGACTGAATTTAGGGAACCTTTAAAAGTACAGGTTTGGGTGGGGCATGCCTGTAATCACAATGCTTGGGAGACTAAGGCAGGAGGATTGCTATGAGTTCAGGATAAACATGGGCTTCGGGGTGAGGCACAAGGAGTGCTCTTAACTACTGAGTGATCTCTCCAGCCCCTGCATTGATTTTTAAATCGCCAGCTCTGACTGTGCCCTTCATATCCCTCCTTTTGGTGAGTGCTGACACTGTCCCAGCCAGCGCCCCAACATCCAAGGACAGCCAGACCACGGTCGCTAGGATACCAAGTAGAAAAAACTGGCAAGAAAATTATTTTTACATTTACCTCCTGGGATATGCTTATAACAATGCCCAGGAATTTAGTAAAGGCTCCAAATGACGCAGCCATGACCAGGAGCTAAGGATTCTGTACCTGCTCCCAAATGTTACCATTGTATGCTAATTATTATAATATTAAAATACTAGGTGTGATATTCTGGGTTCCTAGTGAGCTCACGGAATATAAAGCTTATGCCCTAGATCCAAAGGAAAACAAAAACAAAAACCCTGCTTTTCCAAGGCCTTTGGGGGTTTACCAAGCACTCAGATAAAGACTAGTTAGCAAGTCACACATTAAACTAGATTCAGCTGGTAAGTAGGCGGGTGCTCTGTGCCTCCGCTTCCTCTTACTAGACAGCCTACTAGATCAGGGCTCCCTTTTGTGGCGGGATGAAAAAGCACGTGGAGTAGCTAGCACCCTAGCATGGAGGTTTGCTACTCAATAAAATCATACATGGGGATTTACAGGTAAAGAAGGGAGCTGCTAGCTGTGGGTTTTCAACAAAAGGTGTCCAGTTATAATTATTTCTAATAAAAAAAAAAACCTTAAACTTAAAAAAAAAATGCCTGGCAGTGGTGGCGCACACCTTTAATCCCAGCACTCAAGAGGCAGGAGAATCTCTGTGAGTTCGAGGCCAGCCTGTTCCATAGAGCTAATTCCAGGAGAGCCAGGGCTACACAGAGAAACCCTGTCCCAACAGCAAATAAAAACATTTATACCTACTGATCTGAGAGAAGGCCATGTGTGCCATGATGTGCACGAGGAAGCTGGAGGACAGCTGCCCGCATGGGTTTCTCTACTGCCATCACGTGGGCCCTGGGGACTGAACTCTGGCCGTCAGACCTGGCAGTGGGCATCTTTGCCTGCTAAGGCATCTCACAGGCCCTGCCTCCCATTCCTAGCTCTCCAGGAACCCAGAAGGTTCTCAGGGGCATGAGTAGAGGTGGACGGTGACTGTACTAACACTTGTGATATAAACAACCAAGGACAGAAGGCAGGAGGACTGTGCTCCACGCTAGGGTCCAGGGTTCTCAGATTTTAATAGGCTAAAAGCCAGGAAGCAGGATCTAAAGATGGCCACTTTAATTCAATCATCCTCCCATACCCCGGTCACCGCGACACTCACATCCTATGCACAAAATGAAACACACGGCTTCCAAGCCAGGCAGAGATTGGGCCATTAGGTTACATTTTAAATCCACCTGGAGCCTAATCAAGCTAATTTTACTGTTATTGTGCCTATTAAAACACACAGCCTTTGTTTAGAGAGAGAACAGAGGGGAGGAAAGCAGAGCCATTAATGCTGGGAACTGATTAGTCCAGAGCTGTTTCTGGGAAGAAGTTAACACAAACAAACACAGCATCAGGCTGATGATGTGAAGTCTGTGATCCAGGCAATCAGGAGCTGCTCCCGTCCAGCCTGAGCTGCAACACAAAGAGACTCTATGAAAACACAAACCAATCCTGAATTAAAAGTAGTTTCAGGAGGGCCAGAGAGCTGATTCCAGGACAGACAGAAGACACAATGAACCAGTGACCAAGGGGGCTAACATGCATGAGATGTGGGATCTGGGGTGAAATGTCACGCTGCTCCATGGTCAGAGACCAAAAGCCACCCAAATAAGGAGTTGTGATAAAATTAACAACGAAGAGTGCTGGGAAGATGTCTCAGTGCTTGAGAGCACTGACTGCTCTTGCAGAAGACTCAAGGTTGGTTCCCAGTACCCATGGTAGGTGGCTCAAAACCACCTGTCACTCCAGCTCCAGGGGATCTGACACCCTCTTCTGGACTCCACCGGCACTCACATGACATGCATACACACTGGAGACAAACACATAAATGTTTCAAATTTTAAAAAAAAGGTACAGGACATCCAGTCAGCTAGAGAACACACAGTGCCAGTGAGCATCTCCTTCCACTTTGATTGGAATAACTTTGGGATAAAAATGGAGGACCAGGGACTTACTCCCACAGAGAATCTAAAATAAAAAGTTTAGAGTAAACCCAGAAACCAGCCCTTGTTCTATTTACTTGCTTAGATGCTTATTTGTGTATTTATGTGGTGGTAGTGGGCTCAAACCCAGGACCTTGTGCAAGCTACTCTCTAGCACTTAGTTCTATGCCCAGGTGGAGTGTGAAGTAGGCTAGCCACCTCCCCCACAGCCCTGATTTGTTATCTTGCAGTTTGGAACCCAACTATGAGACTTTCTAAGCTTAAAAAAAAAAAAATTAGTTTAACACACGGACCACCCTTAGCAGTGATCACCCAGATCAATCTTGGATCAGTTCATAATCAAAGTTAAACAGAATCTAACGGGTGCCTGTTCTGAGCGCTCACCCCACACGCTAAGACCACAGCATGATGGAGGCTAAAAACAAACCACGTGATCGGAAAACTATTCGCTCTCAGACGGGGTGGTCTCAGCCGGCACCCACAGCCAGGAAGGAACTCTCTCATCTCACCGTAGTTAAAAGCCCACAGACTTAGACCTGAGTAAAATCTAGGCTCATTCTCTTCACAGTTGGGTAACCTGGTATCCGTTGTTTTTCCTTCTTAGATTCTCATTTATTCAACCCTAAAACAAGATTTAAATAGCTACCCCTGCTGTAGGATTTAATAATAGAACTTGGGAAGTGTATGGGACACAGGGAATAAGAAGTGATGGACTCACTGGGGCCGGAGAATTGGATCAGTTAAGATCACTTGTTTTTCCAAGGACCCAAGCTGAATTCCCTATATAGAGGCTGCTCACCACCTCCTTGGGCACCAGGCACACAGACATACACAGGCAAAACACTCATACGCACAAAATAATAAAATAAAATCTAGAAATGGTGGTGTCATTATTCAGTTTTGGTAAAGATAATTAGGGCTTCTCCAAGGAAGGCCCAGAAAGCACTGGGATACGGTAGCGACAGAATAGAGAAGGGCAGGTAAAGACCATAAGACAGCAGCCACACGTGGGGTCAGGTGAGCATCAGCAAGGGCCTAGGATGTGGCACTTGCGCCAAGCTCTAAAGAAGGTTGGTCCAAGCATGGAAAGAGGTGGGAAGACACTAAGGGTATCCATGGAAAGGAAATACCATGAGCAGGAGAACCTGGCGGCCTGTGGAAAGGCCCATAAAATATAAGACTGGGGAGGCACGTTAGTGGGAGGTACTTCTGGCCATGTAATACCTTGTGGGAACTCAATTCTCCTCCAAACCAGGAGATGGACTATAAGAGAAAAGACCAAAGTTGTTTCTTACAAAGGTTTCTGTAGCTTCTACACGGAAAATGGCCACAAGTAGGAACAAGGAAAAATCCACTATTTATTCAGTGCTCAGTTGTGTGCTCTTGGCTGCGCAAGAACTCTGTATGTGAAGGACTTTAATCCTCTGGGAAGCATTTTGGTATGAGTCCTACTGCTGCCCTGATTTTACAGACAACAAAACCAAGGCATAGTGAAATAAGGAAACTAACCCATTCCTGTTAGTCTTCTGGAGCAGGGCAGCCTGCGTGCAGTGCGAGGGACAGCACACAGTAGGGAAAAGCAGGGGGAGGAGAAGAGGCCCTGGAGTGTACAGTGGGGGAGGCTGGGAACTGGCCCAGCAGCCTGAAGCTAGAACCAAGGCAACCAAGGCTTACTGATGTAAAACTACAGGGACAAAGTAAAGGAAAACCAAAGCTACTTTCAGGTTTCTGCCTGAGAATGGAGGTCAATTTTATGTCCTGAGACGATGGGGACAGGGGCAAAGGGGAGTTCAAATCTATATGAGCTGGACATGTCTAGTGAGTGTGGGAGTAGGGTAAGTCACGGAGGCGGCGGGTGGCAGCAGGAGCTGAGTGACAGTGGGAAGAAGAGGAGAGTGGCTCTCCTGGCTGTGGACCTGTGGTTGACTGTGACAAGCAAGAACTCACTCTGAGGCACACAGCACTGCCCAGCCTACCCTTGGTAACCCAGCAAGATCTACATCTCAGCTCCATGCTCTGGGCCAGCTTCCCAGGAGCAGGGACAGCAGTATGTTTCCTGAGGACCTTCAGAAGGCAACATAGTTGGCCGTGGCCCTGGGGCACAAGGTTACCCCACCCCAGCATCCCCTCCAAGTCAACACTACCTTTTTTGGTTCCATTATCACTGCAGCCCACCAGAGTGTGAGGCCCTGGAGACACTTGCAAGCCTGAGTGTCAGGACAATAAAGTTTCTTAAAATAAGCTCCCCACAAGGATCCCTTCCAAATGCCTGATGCCACCCAGGTCACAGCACAGGCCTGATAAAACCATTTCCTCTTGACACTTTCTGGAGTCTCAGAAAGAGAGAGTGTGCTAGAAAGGGTTGAAGGGGGAAAGTTCTGAGATCCAGCAGGACTGTCCACACATCAGGCAGCCATGTTTTCACACAGCCTTCCAAAAGGTGCTGCTCCCACCCTCTTATCCCCCACCAGGGCTTCATCTCCGAAGTGGATGTACATTCTTGTGTTATTTTAAGTCACCTTTGCCCCTTCCCACAAGCTGCTTAGAATCCACAGTGGAACAGCATGAAGAAATAAATGAACAAAAGAAGCTCGAATGAAAGGCACAGAAGCTGCTACAGTCCAGGATGTCATTCCATCAGAGCCATTTCACCAACAAAGGCTGTTTATGCAGAGAGTAATAAAGATGAGAAGGAGGAAATACCCCAGTTTACAGGTAAGATCCCTAATACTTTGATCTCTTTATGTTTGAAAAGAAAAACCATGTCTGCAACAGGGTGTGGAGGCAGACACCTTTAATCCCAGCACTTGGGAGTTCAGATCTGTGTGAGCTAGAGGCCAGCCTGGTCCACACTGGGAAATTTTGTCTCAAAACAATCAACAAACAAACAAACAAAGATCAGTTTACATTTGGCTCCTCTGTTCTTCCTTTTTCCCTCTCCTTACCGACCTCAACAGCAGTCTAGTGGGAAAAGAGTAAACACTCATCACCCGCAAGAGTGGGTGACTTTGGTGCCATCCTCAAGGTCACCAATGCCACCCTGGCTACTTCATCTTCCAGCGAGACCTGTCAAAGCCACGGCAGGGAAGCAAGCCCTTTGCTTTGAATCTACCTGCCTGTGAATTGGGGGCTCTGCCCATTCTCTTCTGGAGCCTGTGCTGCTCTTCCCATGAGTCTTTCTGAGCGCAGACACAAGCTGGCAAACGTGAAGCGCACAGCAGCCTGGCAGCACGACTTTGCAGCTATAAAAATTAAGAGATTTTTCTCAATGCTGTCTCGTGCCAAAAACCCTTCCCGAGCCTAGTAGGCCAAAGATAGAACCAAACACCAGTCTTATGTACAAACACCACCAAGGCCCTTCCTCAGGGACTCATCTTCCCTAACAAACCCAAAGGCAGCAATTATTCCAGTCCCATGTGCTGGCTACGCGTGTTTGTGACGAGGTTCACTCTCCAGGGAGTGAAGGAAAAGGATGGTTTTTGCCTAGCATTTGTGAATCAGTAGAAGCCACTAGAACCAGTGTCTTGGCACTCCTTGAGCACACAGTGATGACAGATGCTTATGTTTGTCCTGAGTTCTGGCATCCTTGTAGAAGCATTAATTGATGCTTGATGTAATTTGAAATGGGTTTTATTGCCTGGTATTTTTGAAGACTGACAATCCACACAGTACACACTAGGGGGCAACATTAAGCAACAAGATAGACTCATTTGCCAACCCTGTTGAATAATGTTTAATTAAATAATGAACCCCATTCTCAAAATTAGGTCTCTTTAAATAATGACAACAGAGACAAAGTAATTAAAAACACATGCCTGACAAATCCAGCCCTACAAGCACCATCCAATGCACTTCTTGGCATGCTGTTACTTCCCACAAATCCAATTATTCCTTCAGATACTCAAACTCTGTCTCTCCCTTCCCTTTTTCCCCAGTGACTTTTATGAAAATAATATCCATCTTTAATGTGCCTTCACTTCGGGAGATGGTGTGACAAGAGCAATAAACACATTCACCACGTGCAGAGACCAGAGAGAATGCGTTCTGAGGACTCTGCTGGCCCCAGGTGCTGGCTTTCTTCTCCCCAGCCTGGAGAGAGGCTGGAACGAAGCAGCTGTCAGAAGCAGCTACGGGAAAACCCGCACTGAGCTGCTGCGATAGCCCCAAGAATCAGAAGGGGCAGGCAGCAAGGAGAGATGCAGCTTTAGCCAGACAAGCTTCAGAGCAGCTCCAATCAGGGATGATTCCCTCCTCTGTGCCTCAGTCTCCGCACCTGTGGCAACCAGTGACAATGTGCACAGCATGGCCACCCCGGACAGGGCCATCTGCGGCACACCACCACCACCCCAGGAGATGTTATTGCTATTAAATTAACACTATGAAGGACACTGGAGGTGGGGGAAAGTGAGCTGAGAGATGGGGGTAAAGTTCTCTGGGCACATGGGAGTGTGTTCTCTTGAAAGGGCCTTGATTTTATGAGAAGACGGGACCAGACTCAGTCACAAAGGGCTTACAGTGACATGGGGTCACATAAAGCAAAGAACAAAGGGCAGACTCTGCCCTGGGAGGCCAGAGGGGCGAAGAAACTGCCCTGGGAGAGGAAACTGACTGCGGTGAGCAGTAAGGATCAGCAGCACTATACCAGCGCCCAGATCTGCCGTGACCCGGATAAAGCAGAAGTGAACTGGTAACCATGAGACTACAGACAGCCCCTAGAGGACCAAGCCAAACACGGACTGGACAAGAAGAATTGAGGGCTAGGCCACCAGGAAAATAGTCTGGGTGGATCTGTCTCCTTCATAAGCCCTGAGCTTAGCGCTTTCCTCTGTGGGGCTGACCATTCACCCTGCTGGCTCATGTTATGAGACCAGGCTTTTTCACCCAGGGTCTTTGGCTCCAGCAAAGTGACACACAGGAGGACAGAAGACTCTTTTCTCTCCTGCCCCCTGCTGGCTGTCATTTGTATCTGCAAATGCTCTTTGACAAGCAAATAAGCTGCCTGACATAATTGTGTTTAAATTTAAGATAATTACCATCATTAAGATAGCATGGGCCATACACCTCCTTGTATGGTATGGAACTTACCTAGGTCACACAAGGTCCCAAATTTGGTCCCCAGCACTGAAGAAAAAAAGGGGGGGGGGGGTGCAGAGAGAGAATCCAGGAGTCTCTTCAACAAAGCAGTTTAACCCTATGGCACCACCAGTCAGTGGTCCCCTAGTAAAGCATTTCACCAAGAAGTGGCATGTCTCTCTCCAACACTACCTACTGCCTGGCTCCAAGAAGCAACCCCACTAAGACTGGGTACAGTGGTGAGTACCTGTAATCCCAACACTCGGGAGACTGAAACAGGGAGACCAAGAGTTCAAGATCAGCCCAGGCTGCATCGGGAGACTCTCTCAAAATCAAAATGGAAGGAGTCCAGAGAACCTGATAGCGGGTGTGAGCAAAGTATAATGCTAGTGATACACGTGTGTGAAAATGCGTAATGAAACCCATTATTTTGGTAAACTAGCTGAAAATGAAAAAATTAGTTTAAAAAAATAAGCTCAGGGACCTCCTAAAACTGAAAAGTTTCTGTAAACAAAGGGCACGTCAACAAGAAAAAATGACAGCCTACAGAATGGGAAAGATCTTCACCAACCCCACATGAGACAGAGGTCTGATCTCCAAAATACACAAAGAACTTGAGAAATTGGTCATCAAAAGAAAAATAATCCAATAAAAAAAATGGAGTACAAACCTAAACAGAGAACTCTCAACAGGGGAATCTAAAATGGCTGAAAGACACTTAAGAAAATGTTCAACATTCTTAGTCCTCAGAGAAATGCAGATCAAAACAACTCGGAGATTCCATCTGTAATAATGGCCAAGATCAAAAACACTGATGACAACTTACACTGGAGAGGTTGTGGGGTAAAGGGAACACTTCTGCATTGCTGATGGGAATGCAAGCTGGTACAACCCCTTTGGATGTCAGTGTGGTGATTTCTCAGAAAATTAGGAAACAACCTTCCTCAAGACCCAACAATACCACTTTGGGGTATATAGCCAAAGGATGCTCAATCGTGCCACAAGGACATGTGCTCAACTATGTTCATAGCAGCTTTGTTTGTCATAGCCAGAACCTGGAAACAACCTAAATGCCCCTCGATCGAGGAATGGATAAAGAAGACGTGGTACATTTACACAATGGAGTACTACACAGCGAAGGAAAAAATGGCATCCTGAAATTTGCTGGCAAATGGATGGATCTAGAAAACAATATATTGAGTGAAGTAACACAGACCCAGAAAAACAAATATGCACTCACTCATAAGTGGCTTTTACACATAAAGCAAAGAAAACCAGCCGACAATTCACAATCCCAAAGAACCTAGACAACAAAAAGAACCCTAAGAAAGATATACATGGGTGTAATCTACATGGGAAGTAGAAAAAGACAAATCTCCTGAGTAAATTGGGAGCATGGGGACCATAGGAGAAGGATGAAGGGGAGGGGAGAGGAAAGGAGGGAAGCAGAGAAAAATGTAGAGCTCAATAAAATAAAATAAAATACGCCCAGGGAAAAACCATGTCTTAAGAGAAAGGTCAAAGTGACACACATAATCGAGACCGCAGATGCCCTTCAGAGAAGGGCACCTGATCTACATCAGTACACGCTGAACGGGTGTACACATCAGAAATGGGTACACCCCCCCACACACAATGTGTCTTTACCCAGCTGGGTTAAATGTTAATGTCCATAAAATCAGAGCTGGATGCAGCCTTCAGAACCACAGGCCATGGCTCATCTGCAGGACGCCCACAGTGAGATCCTGCTGGACCACTCTCAGGTGATGACCCTCAGGAAAGCCCACGTCTGTCTCCTAACAGTCCCAGTGCTGGCGTGGGTCTTTGCTGTCTTCCTCCAGAGGAGACTGTTTCCCAGGCACGTGAGCATCACAAGACCATGGAGAGAAGGAGACACCGCGGTTTCCCTCCCAGCAGCCCGTGGAGCTTCCAATTTGGAGCCACTGGCTCAAATCTCTGGAACGGGAAGTGATGCAAGCAGCTAGTATTTAAGAGCACTCACTATGGGTCCAGCACAGCCAAGGGCCTACAGGTGTCAGCTCATTTAACATAGTATTTAGTGCTCAGATCTCCTTTGCATGATATCATTCGCTGCCTTTTTATTCATGAAGACAGAAGGCCTCTCTCTGAACTCTGAGGAACCTGCTCGGTACAGAAAAGGTGGGGGTAAACTCTGGGGCTGTGCAAGCATGAATCCCTGAGCTGGAAATCTCCACCACCCATGGAAAAGGCTGGGCAGCAGTGTCAGGGAGACAGGAGGACAGCAAGCTTTGCTAGCCAACCAGTCCAACCAGTCCACGAGCTCCAGGCTCAGTGAGACCCTGACTCAGAAGAACAAAGCAGTTACCAGGCATGGCAGTGCACTCCTTTAATCCCAGCACTGGGGAGACGGTGACAGGTGGACCTCTGAGTTCTAGGCCAGCCTGGTCTACAGAGTGAGTTCCAAGACAGGACTACACAGAGAAACTTTGTCTGGGGCTGGGAGGAGAAAAAGGCAGAGATCAACGAGATAGAAATTCACACACACACACACACACACACACACACACACACAAGTACACTCAATATTAAAAAAGAAACAAGTTTCTATTCTGTTCTGTTTAGCAGTACAATCTTACCAAACAACAACAACAAAAAATCCCTCATATCAAAGCTACCCTGGTGAAAGGCCAAAAGCAGTACCTGCGGTTCCTCTGGGGAAGAAGGACCAGCACTCTCCAGCATAGTGGCTCTCAACCTTCCTAAGGATGCGACCCTTTAATACAGTTCCTCATGTCATGCTGACCCCCGGCCATAAAATTACTTCGCTGTTACTTCATAACTGTAATTTTGCTGCTGTTACGGAACGTCATGTAAATATCTGACCCCAAAGGCTCTCGACCCCCAGGTTGAGAACTGTTGCTAATGGACTCTGCAGCCTTGTTCGCAGCTGTGTTGAGGGAAGCTTTCAGACGGACCTCACACTATTAGCCCACGGGGCTAGGGACGTGGCTCAGCTGGTGGAGTTTCCCTATCATGCTGGAGGCCCTAGGTTCAAGGCCAAGTGCTACGCAAACTAGGGTTGGTGGCTTAAGTCTAAAACCTCAGCTTTTAGGAGGCAGAGCAGATGGATCAGTTCAAGGTCATTCTTGGCTACAGAGAGGGCAGCCTGGATTACAGGAGATCGGGCCTCAAAAACAAAAACAAGCCAGATGTGGTGGTGCAAGCCTCTAGTCCCAGCAATTGGGAGGCAAAGGCAGGCAGATCTCTGTGAGTTCGAGGCCAGCCTTGTCTACAGATCAAGTTTCAGGACAGCATTGTCTATGTAAAGATCCTGTCAACAAAACAAAGCAAAACAAACAAAACAAAAATAAAGAACAACAAAATCATATATGAGCTCAGTTAACCCTCCTTATGCCCATTCTACAGATAAGAAAATTGAGGCACGGTGCTTAAGCGGCTTTCCCAAGGTCACATGGATGAATTCAAATTCAAACTCCAGGGTTTAGACTCTATTTCACTGACCATACAGAACAGATCCACTCCTTAGCCAGATCTCAGGAGGAAGTCCTGAGGCTACAGGACTCAAAGTCACATAAACAGCTAAGGGCAGAGCCCTGATCTCTGGCCTAGCTCGTACTGCCAACAAGTTCTCTACTTCTAGAATCCTTTTAATTTCTCTCTTCTTCCCACACTGTCCAGAGCACATAACAGGTGGCCACTTTGGAGAAGAAGGCTCGGAGTGCTGAGCACCAGACAGGAAGACAGGGCGGTGGCACCCACCGCACAGCAGGCACGCAAGCACTGAATGGGCTCATCTTGCTGGGGAGTGCTTGGGTGCCATTCTCGTTGTGATCCCTAAGCAGGGAAAGAGAGGGCAGCCGAATGCTGGAGAGACCCAAGAAGGAGGGGTGGGGGCGTCAGAAACCTGCAGCAGGTTTACCTCAAGCCGCAGCTTTAAAATGAGCCCGGGGCCTGAGGAGAGGTCTTCACACAAGATGAGCACGGACTGCTCCGGCAGAAGCCCCAGTTCACAGCACCGGCAGGGTAGCTCACAGCTGGCTGGATTCCAGTCCCAAGGTTTCTTTTACCCATTTCTGACCTCCGAGGGCACCAGACACACACATGGTGCACATTCTTATACATGCAGGCAAAATGCTCATACACAAAATAAAAACAAATTCTGAAAGACCCTACAGCACTGCGATAAAGCTTCAGTCTGAGCAGAGCCATTTCTCCACTCAGGCAGCCTTCCACCCCCCCCCCCCCCACACACACACACCCCACACGCCTCCCCCAGCCCTTAGAAGACTGGGGAAGTCCTTTAAAATAACAGAAACTACAAACGGCCCTGTTTGGATGGAGCCTTCACCCCAGTCCCCGGCATCCATATACCCAGAGTCTGGAATGTTTGGTTTGGGGCTCCAGTCCAAGTCCCTTCCCGGGGAGCTGCCTCAGTCCAGACTCTGTCCCCAAGAAAGCCCGCCAAACAATGACCCCTCCCCAGAGATACTCATGACCACTCCCAAAGGG
Organism: Arvicola amphibius; assembly: GCF_903992535.2. Classification (NCBI taxonomy): domain Eukaryota; kingdom Metazoa; phylum Chordata; class Mammalia; order Rodentia; family Cricetidae; genus Arvicola; species Arvicola amphibius. The sequence goes on from NC_052047.1 coordinate 118,212,189, forward strand.
TATTTAAACTGCCCCTCCCCCCAGAGAACAAACACGTGGTTTTCCAGTCTTCTCCTCTCTGGGGGGCTGGAAGGCCATCCAGGAGCATTGGTATCCATTAAACCTGGGCTTTTTCCAATTCGGTTTGATTTGGTCTGATTTGGATTACTGTGCAGGCAGAGAGGCCTATCAGGGTGCAGAAACTTTTCACCCTTTAAACCAGACTCCATGAAGCTCCCACTCCAAACAAAGCGAAGCGGTTAACAGTCGCAGAACTTCAAGGTCAAGTTGGCTGGCTCAGAACGGCTGCTCTGGACGCCTGCCTCAGGTTAAAAGCCTGCCTTTCCAAAAGCAGCCCTAGAAACAAGAGCCTGGGACCAAAATATCGCTCAGGAGCACCAGGCGAACAGCAAGGCAATCAGTAGCCAGTCACGTGGGGCACACCTTTAATCCCAGCATTCAGGAGACAGAGGCAGGAGGATCTCTGTGAGTTGGAGCAAGTTCCAGGACTGCCACCTCAAAACAAAAAAAACAAAAAAACAAACAAACAAAAAGATTATTTTGTAGCTTTATTAGCATCCATGTGTGTCTGTATAAGAATGGATGTGTGAGGGCAGGTACACACAGAAGCAAGAAGCAGGATCTCCTGAACTAGAATGACAGGCAGTGGACAGCCACCCATCCTGGGCATGGGAAGCCATCTCAGAGCCTCTGCAAGAGCAGCAAGTGCACACAGCAGCTGAGCCATCTCTCTCCGTCCCACTGCTCACTTTTTAATTGGTTCTCCAAACTGACTTAAGAAACCAACTTGGTCATGTGACAAAACAGAATGTCACAGATCTGCAAGGAGCCACATTTTCAACATAAAAATGAAATTAATTTTAATGCATTTTACTTGATCTAACATATTAAAAACATCATTTTCAACACATGATCAGGGTACAACTTCAATACTTGATTTCATTTTATTTTTTCAGGGTGCTAGTTCACACTGACAGCACCTCTCAAACCAGACCAGTTAGACACGAGTGATCATGGCCACTCTGAGGCTAGTGGTGACTTTCTGGACAGCAGGGATCTGACGCCTTCAAGTCTGACTGTTAAAGGCACATAGTTCCTCCCTCCGCCAGACGGGGGTTGGGGGGGGGAGAAATGTACTCACAGTAACAGACCACCTTTTGTTTTTCAGAAATATTCTATTATTTATTTATGTGTCTGTACATCTGGGGGGGGGGGAGCAGGGTGTGAACAATCAAACATAGAATCCCGTGAAGCTGGAGTTACAGGTGGTTGTGAGCCACCCAAGGAGGCTGCTGAGAATCAAACCCTTGTTCTCTGGAAGAGCAATTTTAAATATTCTTAATTGCCGTTTCTCCAGCCCCTCCCCTCTCCCTTTTTTTTTTTCCTTTAAAGGTAGGGTCTGTGGTGGCCCAGACTTCTACTTCCACTTCTTGAGCACTAGGGTTAGAGGTGTGGGCTTGTTCTCATGCATACCAGGCAAGCACTACCACCAGCTGGCCACATTCCCAAACCCCAAGTCAGAGGATTTTTGAACATCAAGAATTTGCTTCTGAGCCAAACTCCTTATCTGACAACATGAAATCCTGTCAGGCCGACTGCAGGCTTAGAGGGTAAGAGCTCAGTGTGGTCCTGATGAATTCTGGGGCAGAAGCAGGACTGAGAGAGACTGGAACCCTCACGTTCAGAGGCCACCAGTTCTCATCCGACACCCACGTCCAGGGACCCTTAAATAACAAAGGCCAGTGACCAAAGTCCAGCGGTGTCCAGGGATCCCAAACAGCCACAAAAGCAACACTACCTAAGATGTTTAAAATACACACTGATAAGCTGGGGGAGGTGGCACAAGCCTGTCATCCCAGACTTGGGAGGTGCAAGCCAGGGGGAAGCTGGAGGGTCAAGATCATCCTTCCCTGAATAGCAAGTTCCAGGCCTGGCTACAGGAGACCCTGTCTCTAAACAAGCGCTGCAGCCTAGTGAGATACACTGAAGCTGTTTTTAAAAGACATTTCCCAGCTAATTCTGGTGCAGTCTCTGTTTGGAAAGGGACTACACTAAACCATCTTGCAAATATTAAATTATCACCTTGTTTTATTTTATGTGTATGCACCACATTGGGCCTGGGGCCTTTGGAGGCCAGAAGAAAGTGTTGGATCCCCTGGAGCTGTAGTTACAAGGCTGTGGGCTCCCATGTGGGTGCTGAGAATGGAACCCAGGTCCTCTGGAAGAACAGCCAGTGCTCTTAACAGGTAAACCAACTTCTCCAGCCCAAAATGCCTCGGGGTGGGGGGAGTAATTCCCAGAACCTGATAGGCTGATAGAGGAAAATTTTGACTTCTGGACTAACCTGAGATATATGTGTTTGTGTGAACACATACACATGCATAGTATATACACACATAAATATGCATATATATATACATATATATATATATACATACATACATAGAGAGAGACTATCTCAAAAACTAACAACAAAAAAGGTGAAATAAGACAGATTAAGGACAGGTATGTTTTCTCTACTTTGTGGATTCTAGATTGTACAGACATAAAATCATTTACATATATGACATGAACAGAAGCAAAACTATCTAGAACAGAGGTTCTCAATCTATGTGTCATGACCACTTTGGAGGTCCCATATCAGATATCATGCATATCTGATATTTACACCACAATTCATAAGAGTAGCAAAATTACAGTTATGAAGTAACAACGAAATAATTTTCTGGTTGGGGCCAGCACATGATAATGAACTGTATTAAATGGTCACAGCATCGGGAAGGTTGAGAACCTCTATTTACAAGAATAAATGGGAAGGGGGGTCAGGGTACCTGATACATTTATATGAAAATGCCTTTATGAAACCCATCACTATGTACAATGAATATGTGCCAATAAAAGATAATTAAAAAAAAACACTTAAAATAATGTGCCTTATCTCCCAGGAGTCCTCCCATCCAAGACTCCTCTCACTAAACTGAAATTACCCTTTGCTCACGCCGAGGCATGGTACAACAGATAGCATTGTAAAACCCTCTGAACACACACTGAGCAAACCGCTGAAGACATTTTATTACACAAGAATCCTGGAGAAAATACCTCCTTCCTTGATAATAACCACTCAATCAATAGCCAGTACTAGCTGAGCACCGACTCTTTTCCACAGATACTCTTAGACACTACGTTTCCTCTTCTATCCTTTGAGGCTGCTGTTTGCAAAGGACTCTAGCTGGGTGTCATAACACGATTCTAATCCCAGCACTGATGGAGGCAGAGGCAGACAAATCTCTTGAGCTGAAGGTCAACCAGCCTAGTCTACATAAGAACTTTCTGGCCAGCCTGGGCAACATATATAGAGTCTGCTGTCCCCCACTACCACCCCCAAAAAAATATGGATTCCAGGGCTGACTCTTCCTCCAAATGATGGGATTAAAGGAGTGCACTACACGTACAAGTTAAAACTTTTCTTTCTTTCTTTCTTTTTTTTTTTTTTTTTTTTTGAGACAGCATTTCTCTGTAGCTTTGGAGCCTGTCCTGGAGCTAGCTCTTATAGACCAGGCTCGTCTCGAACTCACAGAGATCCGCCTGCCTCTGCCTCCCAAGTGCTGGGATTAAAGGAGTGCGCCACCACCGCCCGGCCCCAGTTAACACTTTTCAATCAATCCATCAAATTTAACATGAAATAGGTCTCTATAATGTAAAATCATCATTGCTCCTCCTCATGCTGAGAATCACTAGTTTGTTTTGTTTTGTTTTTTTTTCTGGCATCCACGGCAGAGCCTCCTGCCTTTACATAGACACCCGTTCTCTGCTATCTCAGCACACAGCTGACTATTGTCCACTTTCCCCAACTGTCTCAAGAGCTCCTTAAGAATGACAAATCCCTCTGTCACATGCACCCCAACACCCAAAAGCCTGGTTTCTAAGTGGGATGGGAAGAGGGAAGAGATGAGAGGGAGGCAGATTGATATGAATTTGGGGGAATTTCCCAGCTGATTCTGATACTGTCCTCAGTTACCAACAGGCTACACAACAGATGCCTGCTGGGAGAAAGAGGCTAGATAGTCAGATATTATCAGTTTGCAAATGGAGGCTCCATCATATTTCTGAGCAGGAAGCAGGGAAAAAAACCCTCATCTATGGGTATCTTGAACTCTCTGGACATGAAAGACTGCAAAGGGACATGAAGGAGGGGCAGTAGAGACAGCAGATTTGGGAAGAGACTCAGCACCCAAACGCAGTACCAACCATACTGAAGGGCAGTTGGAATGGACTCAGAAGAAGGTTGGATTGTGGCTCCGTAGGGACCAGAACAGGATTAGGAGTCCTGCAAAGATTGGTCCCTTGTCAATCTGAATCTGGTCCTGTAGATGCTACTACTTTGTCCACTCATTCAGGCACCTAGTGATGCTAACTTTATTTTGGGGGGAGCACAATTTGCCTCTGAGGAACTCCAGCTAGAACAAAGCAGACAGATAAGAAAACTGATACCAACCTCCCTCCCCTACAGCCTACTGTCCTCACTTAGTGTGCAAGTCACTCCCTTCTCAGTATGTCCTCATGGCGGCAGCAGGAACCCGCAGTGCTGGCCATAGCTCTTCCCCGTGAGGGCTGCTGGCTTCCCTGGTCCCATCCTGCTAGAGGTTAAAGGACGGGCCACAGCAGCCTAGGAAGCTGCACCAACAGTAGCCATGCATGTCAAGGCAGCCCAAGGTTGAGCCTTCTGGGCTTCCTTCCAGTTCCTTCTTCCAGACAATCCAGTCATGCATATCCAGTCCACAAGAGGAATGCTGTATCTCCAGCCAAAGACCCCCATTCTCGGCTCCCCTTGTGGTAGGCGCCCCCTTCCCTTACTTTGTATCATATATTAGGATAATACAGGTCTTAAAACAAAGACTAAAAATACTTTGGCCCCGGACTTGGCTGCACTTAGAGTTTGGAAACACAGGGTGTGAATTGTTTGTGGCACCTGTTCTGATCTATTGAGGACTTAGACTCCAAGGGCCTCTGCAGAGGCTCCGGAACCTGATGTTTAGGGATGCCATGAACCTGCCTACAAAGCATTCCTCACCGCTATTTGGAAATGGTAAGTCAGGCGGTGTGAAGGCTCCAGGCTTTGAAGTGAGTTTCTGTAGAAAACAGCATTAGAGAACTCACTGCTGTCACGTTCCTACTTGCTGTGCATGGGCTGCAGAATACACACAGCCACACAGGGGAGGAGGGTCACATTTACTTCCTAAGCTGCCATTGTGCTTCCAAAGGGTTAAACCCCACCCGACCTGAGGGGACTGCAGACTCCTGAACTCTGTGTGAAAGTAGAGGGCTAGGTGATCCTGTTCAAGATGTAGCTTTGCTAGTAATCCGTGGGAGAAAAAACAGAGTCTGGACCTGGTGAACACTGACAAAGCTACTGTACTTTCAACAAGTGGGTGATTAAAAACTATTATCAAAAAGACAAGGGCCAGCAAGATGGCTCTGCCAGCAAAAGCACCTGCCACCAAGCCTGACAACCTGAGGTTGATCCCCAGGACCTACACAGTGGAAGGAGAGAACTGACTCCTGAAAGCTATCCTCTGATCTTCACATAGCTAGCATGGTACACACATCATCTCCCCAGATACTTGTGTGTGCACTCACACATACAAGCGAGCGAGCGAACGAGCGAGAGAGAGAGAGAGAGAGAGAGAGAGAGAGAGAGAGAGAATGGACAAGCAGGCAGGCAACTTGGGAGCTGAAAAGATAGCTTGGTTAGCAAAACAGTTGCCTTGCAAGAAAGAGGACCTGAGTTCGATCCCTAGCACTCATGTAGAAAGTAGGGAGTGTGCATCTATAATCCAGTGCAGAGAAAGTGAACACAGGTAGATTGCTGGCTAGCTAACCTGGTGAGCTCCAGGCTCAATAAGAGACTCTTTCAAGAAAAAAGATGGAGGGGGGCTGGAGTTAGCTCTGCAGTTAAAAGCACTTGTTGCTCTTAAAGAGGACCCATGTTCGATTCCCAGCATCCACATGGAGACTCACAACCACCTGTAACTCCAGACCTAGAGGATACAGGACCTTCTTCTGTCCTCTTCAGGTACCAGATGCTGAGCAGAGACACATGCAGACAAAACACCCAGACACATAAGATAATAAAATAAATAAATCTTTAAAAAAGAACAAGATAGAGTACAAAGAAGAGGACACCCAATGTCAACTTCTGACTCTGTATTCACATGTGTAACTGCATGCACACATGTACATACCCATGAACACATATACAAAGAAAGAAAGGGGGGCAAGAAAGGAAAATATATGCTGGTGTAGAATAGTCCCAATCCCTAAGCATGGCCCTGAGCACCCTTCACAATCAGGAGTTCAAGTCCAACTGGACTTTCATCACAGTCTCTCAGGCACCTCAGGGGCATGCCTATCCTCACCCCATAACCTGGCCTTAGACCCGCGTGCCTATCCTAACTCTAGATTCCTTAACCTCCCTCCCACCTCCAGGCCAATGCCTCTGGCAATATCCTCCTAACCCTCTTTACCCTCCACTCTGGCATCTTTGCTGAATTCCCTAGCCCTGAAGCCCCAGATCAAATACCTCTTCCCCCAGAGACAGAGATGTCTCTGTGATTAAGAACATTTTCTGCTCTTCCAGAAGATCTGGGTTTGGTTCCCAGAACCCACATAATGGTTCACAACCATCCATAGCTCCAGTTGCAGGGGATCGAGTGCCTCCTCTGACCTCCACGGACACTAAGTGTGCAGGTGATGCACATACATATATGACAGCAAAAGTGCTCTCTCTCTCTCTCTCTCTCTCTCTCTCTCTCTCTCTCTCTCTCTCTCTCTCTCACACACACACACACACACACAATCTTCTTCCTACCAGCTCTATGTTCACTTCTTCCCACCTACTTACCCCTCGCCTCTTCGTTCTCACAACACTTGGCGAATCCTTCTTGGCACTCAGCACACATGCAGAAATCACCCCTTCCGTGCCTGCCTCCCACACACAACTGTCAGTTCCTGAAGAGCTGGAAAGCATCCTCTTTCTATCCCCAGTAACCCTTCGCTATTTTAAATAACATCTCCTGAATACTCACTATTTGCCACAAGCAATGCTGGGAATTCTGTACTACTTCTTTAACCTTTCCCACCTCACAGAGGTTATAATGGCTTTGATAAGCAAAGCCTAGAAACATTAGGTCATACACATGAGGTCACACAGCTAGGACAGGGTCCGAAGACAGGAACCCAGGCAGCCTCACTGCTCAGGTCAGATTCCCCATGAGCGTGGGAGAGGTGAGGTGGCCAGTAAACCTTTGCTGAGTAAAGAGGGACAGCCTCCACCAGACATGCCCTTCAGTGAAAGTCTGGAAAACTGAGGTTGATTTCTATAACCCACATGCCGTGGAATGAGAGAAGGAACTCCACAAGCTGTTCCTCTGACCTCCATGTGTGCTATGCCCATGTATGCACATCATGCACACACACGTTAATAAAATTTTAAAAATCAAAAGTAATAAAACAGCCTCAGGATCACACTCACACCCTTGATATGAAGCTGTCATCTCATACTCCATGTAGTTTTGCATCAATAGAACTCACACTGACAAAGCTCACACCAAGTGTGCTGGGCTGGTTAAATGCTAATGAGTGGGTAACTAGTACTTCATCTGGGGCTCAACACAAACTTAGTTAAGTGGGATTAAACTCACCTGGCCGTCTGTAAAGGAACACGCCATTCCAGTTTTACTCTTCTGTTCAAATACACAAAAGTCCTGCTTACTCCACAGGAAAACATAAAGCAAACTAGAGTCTGTGTCCTTCCCCTTCCAGCTCCAGGAAGCTGAGGTAATTAAGGGCTGTAATGAGTTTATAAAACAGTAAGATGTCCTTGATTACAAAACTGATTGGATCAGAGAGTCTTGGACAAAGTTTGGAGATTGACTCTTTAGACACAAAGGCATCTACACTATCAGGGAGTCAGACTCAAAGCTCTGCGCTGTGCCCGCTAAAAAGCACACGGCAACACGTGGAGAGAACATCGCAGGCCAAGGAGGGCTTGCAGAATTCCTGCTCTCAGATAGTTTATTAAATATAACAAGAGTTATTAAATAATTATCTTCTTACCTGCACCACTAAAGAATAAAGAATTAGAAATGAGGGCTGGGACAGAGGTCAACTGATAGGTGCTTATCTAGCACGGTGAAGCCCTGTGTTCCATCCCCAACACCACATAAACCATGAGCAGGCACAGGGAAGCACACCTGTAATTCCAGGCCTCAGGAGGTAGGAGGAGGGCCAGAAGTTCAAGGTCATCTTTGGCTACTATGAATGTTTAAGGCTAGCTTGCCTCAAAAAGAAAGCAAAACAAAAAGAATTAATGAAAATCTAAGATTATTTGAAAAGTCACAGAAACAGAAATGACCAAGAACACTAATTGGAAAGGAATAAAACAAGTTAATATATAAACAAAAGAAAAGAAACAAAAAATGATATATTGGGAACTGGTGTGAGATGGTTCAGAGGTTAAGAGCAGTGGCTACACTTCCAGAGAACCCAGGTTCAATTCCCAGCACCCACACAGCAGTTCACAACTGTCTATAACTCCAGTTCTAGGGGATCCAATACCCTCACACAAATGTGCATATAAAACCTTTCCACCCACCCTTGGGGCCCATCCAACTGCTGGCCAACTGACCATTCCCTCTTCCTTCCCCCGTGGGACAGCCCCTTCCCTTCTCAGCCCATGGGGACACTTGCTGTCCTATGGTTGTTTCCACTTTCCATCCCATAGGTGCATCTTTTAGGAGCCATACTTATTTATTTTATCCCTTGGCATCTACCACAAGGCCTGGCATGCAGAAGCAGTTTGGCTGGAGACTGAATTGAATATGTCACTTGCTTTCAGGATATCAAAAGAAATAATGATACACGAGTTCAGAATCAATAAAGGGTAGAGAGCATCCCTAGCCTGACAGTTATGAGTCTGTGGTCCTAGGCTTCAGACCACATTATACATGAGCCAAGTAATGAGAGGACAGTGAAGGTTAACTTCAGAAAGTTCTGGAATGGGGTAAAGGGAGGAAAGGTTAAGGGATGTCCCTGGCTATGTAAGATGAAGGTCACTTCAGTGAGATCACAGGGGAGATGGTGGTTTGAATGAGACTGTTCCCCATAGTCTCAGACACTTGAAAACATGGTCTCCAGTGGGTGGTGCTGTTTGGGAGGTTTAGGTGGTGTGGCCTTGCTGGAGGGAGTCACTGGGGGGCGGGATTTGAGAGTAAAAAGCCTTACCTACTTCCAGTTTGCTGTTTCCTACTTGTGATTTCAATTGTGAACTTTACAGAAGCTTTTCAGTTTCAGGAGGTCCCATTTATTAATTGTTTCTCTCAGTGTCTGTGCTGCTGGGGTTATATTTAGGAAGTGGTCTCCTGTGCCAATACGTTCAAGTATATGCGAAACTTTCTCTTCTATAAGGTTCAGTGTGGCTGGCTTTATGTTGAGGTCTTTGATCCATTTGGACTTGAGTTTTGTAGAAAACATTTTGAGTGAGGTAACTCAGACACAGAAAGACAATTATCACATGTACTCACTCATAGGTAGGTTTTTTTATTTATTATGCATACAATATTCTGTCTGTGTGTATGTCTGCAGGCCAGAAGAGGGCACCAGACCTCATTAAAGATGGTTGTGAGCCACCATGTGGTTGCCGGGAATTGAACTCAGGACTTTTGGAAGAGCAGGCAATGCTCTTAACCACTGAGCCATCTCTCCAGCCCCTCATAGGTAGGTTTTAAACATAAAGTAAAGAAAACCAGCCTACAAACCACAATCCCAGAGAACCTAGACAACAATGAGGACACTAAGGGAGACATACATGGATATAATCTACATGGGAAGTAGAAAAAGACAAGATCTCCTGAGTAAATTGGGAGCATGGGGACCTTGGGGGAGGGTTGAAGGGAGAAGGGAAGAGGCAGTGAGGGGAGCAGAGAAAAATGTAGAGCTCAATAAAAATCAATAAAAACGTAATAAATAAATAAACAAATAAATTGTGAGCTCTCAGCTTCCTGCTCCTGTTGCCGTACCTCTCTCTCTCCTCTCTCTCCCCCCTCTCTCACAGACACATACACACACACACACACACACACACACACACACGCACACACACGATGCTTACCCAGCACCAGGCACTGTTCTAGGCTTGTAGGGAAGAGGTACCAGTGATGGTCCAACATCCAACAAGCAGTTCTGCAGAGAGCTGCAATCCTCCAGGCACCTACTAACAGTGTGGACTCCCAGAGGAAATAGACATCTTGGTCAAGTTACACAACCAACATCAGACCCACAGCTCATCACTCTCCCGTCAGCCACCTCAGCGGCTCCCTCTGCGGACCCACAGGACAGGACCTCTGTGAGGTTCAGAGATGGCCCTGTTTTAATTACATATAAGCCAGATCTGTGACATGGAAAAAGGAAAAGCTTCACTCTTGCTTGGCTTTTGTGGGAAGTCCACAGTCACCTCCTGGCTGCAGCCCTAACCCCCAATCTGTCTGCACAGGACACCACAGCCAGCTTAACTCTAGCCTCCACTTCACCTAGGCGAGAGACAGGAACCAGTGCCGACCACCCAGTCTCTAAAACATATAGTGTCACCTGTCTGTGCAAAAGCCATGCTTTACTTAAAGAACAGAGAGAGCCAAAGAGAGTCCAGGCACTCCCAAAATCCTGGAAGTGAATGTAAGTGCTACCTTTGAGTAAAGTGGGCATTATCACCTTCCTGGTTCCAGCCAGCATTAGTCACCCTTGCTAGGGAACTGCTTTGACAAAGGAGATAAGACTTCCTATGCCACATAAAAGGGTGAAAGGTTAGAGAATGAGCCAGGGCGAGATGGAGTGAGTGAGCACACATGCATTTGAGCAACAGTCTGCAACCATCATTTTCAAACTAAATTGCATATGGGATATAAGAGATATTAGAGTGTATTGAGCACAAATATGTCAGGCACATTATAACTTACAGGCATTAACAAAAAACTAAAACCAGGTGGTGGGGACATATACCTTTAATTCCAGCACTCAGGAGGCAGAGGCAAGTGAATCTCTGAGTGCAAGGTCAGCCTGGTCTACAGAGTGAGTTCCAGGGCAGCCAGGACTACACAGAGAAACCCTGTCTCAAAAAAATATAAGTAAGTAAGTAAGTAAACAAACAAACAAATACAAACAGGACTGGAGAAATGGCTCAGCAATTAAAATCAGTAACAACTCTGTAGAGGAGCTAGCTTTGATCCCCAGCACCCATGTGGTGGCTCACAACCATCTGTAACTTCAGTTCCAGATGCCCTTTCTGGTGTCTGTGGACAAAGGCACACATTTAGGCAAAACACAAACCACACAAAATAGATGGGTTTTAATTTTTTAATTAAAAAATAAAATGACTACAGGGAAACCCTGTCTCGAAAAAAATAAAAATAAAAAAAATAAAATGAGACTATTGTATTATTTGAATTTCATCTCAAAGACTTTTCTTAAAAAATGTGTGTGTGAGTGGTGATGGGGGGAACCACAGGGTCTGTGTCCTGAAACTCACTATGTAGACCAGGCTGTCCTTGAACTTACAAAGATCCATCTACCTCCTAGAATTAAAGGTGTGTGCCACCACCATGCCTAGTGATTTTTGAAAATATTTTAATTATGTGGATGTCAGGGAGCAGGGTATGTCTATGTTGCACATACATACACCGCAGAGGCCAGAAGGAGGTATCAGATCTCCTAGAGCTCCAGGCAGCCTGTGTAGGTGCAAGGAACTAAACCCAGGTCCTCCTCAAGCACACTATGCACTCTTAACCATTAAGCTATCTCTCCAGCACCTCAATAGACTATTTTCAGTTATTTACTTTCTTGTTTATTTGAATGTTTGGTTTTGTTTTTGAGACAAGATCTCACTGTGTATGTAGCTCCAAATGGTCTGGAAGTTCCCAGCCTTAAACTCAGAGACCCACCTGCCTTAAACTCAAAGACCCACCTGCCTCTACTTCCTGAGTGCTGGGATTAGATGTGTGCCACTCTGCCTGGCTAACTTACTTTGTACGTGTGTTTATACATGCATGTGCATGCTACAGTGCACATGGGAAGGCAGGAGGACAACTTACAGAAGTTAGTTCTCTCCTTACACCATGTGGGTCCCAAAGATTGAACTCAGGTCACGTTTGGGGGCAAAGTGCTTCTACCTGATGAGACCTCTCACTGGCCCTCAACTTACCATCAGCATCACTGTCGTCATCTTTATGTAGGGGTTTTGGCTGCATGTATGTCTGAGTACCATGTGCAGGCCAGAAGAGGGTACAGAATCTCCTGGAACTAGAGTTACAGACTCTTGTGATATGCCAAGACTGTACTAGAAATCTAACATGGACCCACTGCTCTTAACCAATGAAGTCATCTCTCTAGCCCAAATAAATTATTTTTTAAAGCTCATGTCTCAGAAGAAACTTTCACACCTTGACATGTTTGTCAGACATTTTATAACAGGAGAGGAAGGGTGTCTGCACACGCGTGGTCCCAGCGGGAAGGAGAGACCGTGCTCATCTGTGAATGTGTGCACAGAGCAGAGGGCTTGTCCCAGGGCACACGGCAGAACTTCACTGTCCATTTCTGTGCTTCTCCTCCATGTTTCCATATTCATATATTAGTTCTTTTCTGTTTGTTTTGTTGTCTTGCTGCGTAGCCCAGGCTAGCCTCAAACCTGCCATTCTCCAGCCTCAGCCTCTTGAGTGTTGAGATTATAATATATACCGCATGTCTAACTCAAATGTGCATTATTTCTATAATAAGAGAGAGAATTAGCTATTCTGGAAAATTTTATTTGGAAAATGTGAAGACCCAATCCTACTTTGACTGGGGAAAAAATATCTAGAAGGAAAAATGCAAAATTTTGGTTCTTATTATTTTGAGTGGTTAGATGGTAGATGGTTTGTTGTCTTCTCTGAACTTGCTAGAATTTTGCAGGTATAATCACAGAGAAATCTTGAAAAGGAAACAGTATGAAGGCCCAAGCAGCAACAGAAGACTCAAGGCTTGGTCATAGGGTCCCAACCTAGCCAGCCAGCTCTTCCCTTTACTCTTGGGACAGGCCACCAGGCACAAGCCGCCAGCCACTGTCCCCTTTCCCACTTTCAGCCTGCCACCCTTGGTACCACTTCTGATTACATTCTCTCCACACAGTGGGAGCTGATGGAATTATTAATAAACATGACTAGAGGAAGAGAATCCAAATCCCATCGTGTTTGTGCCAGATTATGTCAGGAATTTGCAGAAAACATGTTTGTAAATGTTTAATGAAATCCCACAGCCAAGCAGTGTGCCTACATGCCTGAGCTGCCTTATTCCAGGTCCAGCATCCTCCCTGGGTATAGATATCTGAGGGAGACGTCAGCCAGGAGTAAACCAAGTTTGAAAAACTGGACCTAACAAGGCCATAAGTAATAACATCAGGTCTGAATGCCCAGGGCAGTAACAGACCAAGGTAATGAACCTGAAATGACTCTGAGAAACCACAGAAGTACTGAAACCATCTTGATTACAAAGGCTCCTGCAACAAAAGGCCCACTCAACTGAAATCTAATCTGTGTTAATTAACGCCCCCAGAATGAAAAACATCTTTATCAGCCTGTGGTTTCTGGCTCAAGCTCTCCCACAAACCTGGCTCCTGGATGGAGGAAGCTGTAGTCTCTTTACTAGGAGGTGGGGGATACTCAGGTACAGCGGGGCGGAGCCTGACACTCTGGCGAAACCCAGGGAAGGAGCCAGCTGATGCTGGTGGGTTCTTGGAGCGCCATTCTGCTCTCCCCAGGACCCTCTGAGACCAGAATACTTGCACTGACAAGGCTCGTCCACTGTCCCACAAGGGTGGACCCCACACGCCCTCATGGCCACACCTGCTCTCACGCCCTCCTGTTCTCTTGGCTTCCCTCTAACATGAGCCACATCCTCTCCATTCCTTCTGACCAGAAATACACAACCCTTGCTCCTGTCGCTAGCCCACAAGCTCAAGCCCCAACAGCCCTAAGGAAGCCTGTTACTGTCCCTAAGCATTAGGCACCAATGTAAGAAGCAGAGGCACCCAGGACATAGGAATGAGCACAGAAGTTGCCAACACACTAGATTCTAAATGCCCCGTCCTTATTTCCTGGGATCTAAATGACTGGCACCATGGCAGTGAGGATGAGGGTCAGCTAGGCCCTCAAGGTGAGTGAAGGGTTGGGGTGGGGGAGACATGCACCCCAAAAGGAAAGAAATGAAAGCTACAATCAGAAGATGAGGGAAGAATTTCCTGGGGGATTCTGGGAAAGCTGCTCAGTCCCATGACACTAACTCATGTGAGGAATGGAGCCCAGTGTCACCAGCAAAGGCAGGTGCAACCTACAAACTCAGGACAGCAGGGAGCAAAGGAGCCCACAGCTCAAGGAGATATTCCACCCCCCACCACCCTCCAGGAGCTCAGCCACAGAAGAAGCACTTAAATAATAAATATCAACAACAATGGCCATGCAACAGCTACACCCAGAGCCGAGGCCTCCCAAAGACTGCGGGCAACTTAATCCCCAACATGCAGATGGGGACACTGAGGAACACAAGGCCTGGTCAAAGATGGAGGAGCAGCGCATGCTCCAGTAACCTGCCAGTTCCCTGAACCCACCAGTTTTCAAACTTCCGGCTTCCCTTCACCACTCCAGCCCCTGTGGCCCTGGACTGACCTCCAGAGGACAGACCCAGCCAGCAGCAGCCCCTCCTTTCCCTCAGCCTTTAGAGCCTTGGGCTGAGAAACTTCATTCTCTGAACTGTCCCTTCTCATTTTCTGGGTACAGCTTCCCCGCTCCCCAAACGCAAAGCCCTCAAGTTATAGGAAATCAGTCATTCAGAAAACCTTTCTCATCAAGGTCCCCAAACCACCCAACTCCCAAGTCATAGCTCGGACACTCACTAGGACTATGGAGGGTCCAGATGAAAGGGCAGAATCCCAACAGCGAAGCCCGGAAGGCTGTAGAAGGCACCCCAGCTTCTTAAGGCGGTCCCTGCGTTGTAAGGGGCTCACCAGAGGCCGGGTCTCAGGGGAGAAGCACACCTGCGTCTCACACCTGCGCTGGCCCCGCAAAGGCACTGGAGCCTCAGCTTCCCGCCAGGCAGTCAGCGCTCCAGAGCAGGCGGTTACAGTTACGGCTGCAGGCAACCGGAGAACCAAGAAGTGGCCCAGAAAAGAGGTCCCACACCCACGGCTGGCCACACCCTAAGGGGACATCTGCAGCTGTTCTTCTGTCCTGGGAGAGGTCGGGTGGTATTTCAGCCTTGGTCCTCCGACCCTCCTTCGCTTCACAGAAGACCAGCTGTTAGCAGAGCCAGGAGGTAAAGGGCCACGGCCTGCCTGCTGCACCCTCCTGGGCCAGGGTGGCAAGACCACAGGTTTCTCAGTCAGCCCTGACATCCAAATAAGATTCTGCCATTATTAGCTATTTAACTTGTGCAGCCTAAGTTCGTCACCTCTCAGTCTCAGCACGGCCCACTGCACATTGGAAACAGTAACATCCACCTCCCTCTCGGGGTGTTACAGGAGAAAACTCCGCTGGAAGGTCTACGGCAGGGCAGTGCTCAGGAGTGTGTTCTGGTTGACCAAAGGCACTAGGCACAAAGTGTGCACCACACAAAGTCTGCCGACACCACCCCCAATGCACAAGGGAATCAGGGGGGCAAGTAAGTTAACCTTAACTCTGCCTTCTGTCCCAAACAGGAGCAGTGAGACTGAGCCTCAGTATGCTCTCCCTCCTCAGCTGTGCATGCCTAGAAACAGGCTGGGCCTGCATCCCGTTCCTACCCAGGTCTGAAGACCTCCTTCCCAGCCCAGCCTCCCAGAAGCGGACTGAGCCATCAGCTTCCTCTTGTGCAGCCCAGACACTGCAATAAGGGGTAGTAGGCACAGATCATCGAGGATAAGCATGTGACCAAGCAGCCATATTTTGTATTTCCCAGAGTTCAAACCTTTTTATTTTTAGAGGCGTGTGTTCCAGTTTGGTGAGGTACCTGTAGATCCCTCAGACCTTGTTTAATTTAGGACGTTTTCTTTCATCTTTGATGGTGGAGGTAAGGTTAGGGATTTTTTTTCCCCCATTATGTTATGCTAAGCACTAAATATAACTCCAAAGACACTTTTCTGTCCTACTTCAGGATTACAGAGACCCCAGCACATGTTTCTGAACAGTAGAGCTCCAACACTGGACCATCAGGGCAATGTCCACAGGGCACTGAGTTACAGCGTCCATGCTACAATCGGCTGAAAGGGGGACAAATGGCTGTACTTAGTGGCCTAAATCAAGACCATTTTCCCTTCGGGAGACAAGAGAACTGTTGGTACAGCCAACCAGAATGCACAGGGCGTGGCCACAGGTGTCCGATTCTAGCAGCCCTGGTGTCTAGCAGAAAGTGTCCACAGGAATAGGGACCTTGTGGCATCTGATTGGCAGCTGTTCCACATTTGAACAAAAGAATTAATGACACGGCCTTCCGCTACAGTCCAGGCCCCCCTCGGTGCTCTGCTTTATCAGTTTCAAGGCTTGGCATGTTGTTTTTGGTGTTTGTTTTGGTTTTTTTTTTTTTTTTTTGAGACAGGGTTTCTCTGTGTAGCCTTGTCTGTCCTGGAATTTATGATACAGACCATGCTAGCCATGAACCCAGAGATCCACCCATGTCTGCCTTCTAGGTGCTGGGATTAAAGCCGTGTACCAACATGGCCTGGCATTTGTTTATTGATATGTGCTCTTACGTATACTAGACTGTCCCTGGACAGTAGCTAAGGATGACCCTGAATTTCTGATCCTCCTGCCTCCCAAGTACAAGCCTACAACAGCACACCTAGTTTATATAGCCCAGGACTGAACCCAAGATACTGTAAACACAGCAAGCATTTGAGCTACATCCCCAGCCCAGCACTCTTTCTTTTTAAAATGATTTATTTATTTATATGCATGTGCATATGCCTGTGTGAGTTTAGGGAACTATGTGTGTGCGGGGACGTGAACCTGGGCTCTGTACAAAGTAGCAAATGTTCTTACCACAGAACCATTGCTCCAGGCCCAAACCAGCTTATTTCTAAAAGTTTCCATTCGACAAGACAGGTGCTGTTACCATTAGTGAGCGTCAGCTCTCCATTTCCGCCTCACCCAACCCTGGGGCGTCTGATCCACTCTGTGTCTACACAGTTACTGTTCTATGTGACTCCAATACATGGAGTGGTCTGCTGTATGTGTCTTTGTAATTGCCTTATTCCACTTAGCACAGTGTCTTTGCATTCATCCATGCTGTGGATGAAATACTGTGAAGTATTTCCTTCTTGTATGGGGCAGCAGATGACATTCAACTGTACGTCAATGTCACGTTTTGTTTATCGCGCACCTGCTGATGTACACTTGGACCCTTTTCATCTCTGGGCTACTGCACACTGCAAGAGAATCGGTGCACAATGACCTGAGCCCTGCTCTCAATTCCTTTGCGTCTATCCCTAGAGGTGGAACTGCTGGACCACATGATGATTCAGCTTAGATGTCTGAGGAGCCCCAAACTGTTTTCTACAGCAGCTGCCCTACTTTATACTCCTACAGTAATACACGAGAACCGACTTCTCCATACCTTCATAACCTCTGAGTTGTATTCAAGTCCCAGGAAACAGCTTTTCTCTTGCAGCCCAGGATAGCTACAAACTGTTGTGATCTCAAACTCCACTATGTGGCCTATGCTAGCCCCAATTTACAGCAAAACTTCTGCCCCAGTTCCAGGGTGCTGGGAATGCACATACAAGTCACGGAATCTTTAGCTCTTTTTCTACTACTTTTTCTTTTCATCTGAAAAAGAAGGGCATTATGGAAACAGCATTTACTTCACTGAACAGTTATGAGAAAGTGCATGCAAAACCAGTGGGCATAGCCTACTTGTCACATGCTATTCTTTCAAACACATAGGAATGAAGGTATAAAAAAGGCTGAAGGAAAATCTGAAGATAGTGAAGATCAAATCATGGCAGGACAGAGGCATTTGTGTGCATGTGTATATGATGATGTGTATGTGTAGAAGCCTGAGTGAGTGTATGTGTGTTCCATATATATGTGAGCATGTATGTATATGTGTAGATACATAAGAGTGTATGCATGTGCATATATATGTGTATGAGTATGTGTATATATAGATGCATAAGTGTGTTATGCATGTGTGTGCTCATGCTGCACAGTACTAATGTATATATCTAATGTATATTACTAATATCTACATCTTGAAAGATACAGACATGAGTCAGAGTCCAACTTTGGGACCTCATGCTATAAACCACAAGGCCACCAGGGTCCCAGGAAGAGCAAGCAAGGCTTAGAGTCACCTGGAGTCACTAACCAGAGTGTAAAGCGAGACCTGACTGAACCCCAGACCTTCCCCACTGATGCGTCTCCAACAGTGACATACATGGCTCAGAATCCAAGGGGAGCCTTTGTTTCAGCTCCCTTAAATTTTCCATTCTGTTTTTTCTTTTTAATCTTTTCTCTTTTCTAAAGCAAACTCCTCAGAAGGACTTTGTCATCTCAGATATCTGAGCAGTAACTCCACTCCCTGCTTTATTCATGGGGCCATCCACACCCTGTTTGGGACATCCTAAGCTTTGGCCCAGGATTGTGCTGCTGCCCATGCCTGCTCCAGCAGGGACATCGTGAATCTGACTCTGTGACTCCCTTCTCCACAGAAGCCTCCTTCCCTGGACTGCCCCGCTCTGGAAGAGCTGCAGAACTCCGTGGCTTCACCGAGTTCTCAAACAGCTCCCCGGTTTATCAGCACGGAAGCTGTACAATGTTACTTTTCAGAGACAAATCGTGGGGATATCCACCTCCCGGAGAAGAGCGAGCAGAACCCCCAGTCAGCACAAAGTCACAGACGGAAATCACTCCAGGACACACGTGCTCTCAGTGACCTACTTGTTAAATTCCCTACCTTGGGCTTTTAAACCGCCTGTTAAAGTTCAGCTCAGCAACTCGCCAAGTATGCTATTAACTGCAAATGCTTCAGTGGCTCCGCTAGTTAAAGTTTAGGAAAGAGCGTTCTCATTAGAGCACAGTTTCTCCAGTGGGCCTCTAAACAGCAGTTTGTCAGGGCCAGCCTCAGCCAGCTCCCGGCCCACCCCAGCTGACATCAGGCTTTCCCAAGCATGCTCCAGCTTTTCTGTAGCAAAGACAACAAACAACAACTTGAGTGATTCAAAAACCCTAAGTTGGGTGGCCAAGAACTGGCAGGTGCCCGTCATCATGAACCTTGGCTAGGTGGGAAGGGAAGGGGACAATGAAGGTCTGTTAGCCCACAGGCCGTCCAGCCCTCAAAGCTGCAGCATGGCATGCATCAACCTGGCCAGGGAACATCCCAAGCCCCAGAGAGTACTGCTCCCACAGCACCCAAGCCCCAGAGAGTACTGTTCCCACAGCACCCAAGCCCCAGGGAGTACTGCTCCCACAGCACCCAAGCCTCAGAGAAAGAACCCTAAAGCCTAACTTTTGTGCCCACTTCCCACCTCTCATACCTGTTCCCCAACACAAAGGCATTCTCCAAATCAGGTTCTTGAATGGACAAGCCCATAGCTCAGCTTAGCCCAAGGCAAACACTTGTACCAGGATGGTTTGGACACTGTCATCTGATACTCAGATGTTCCACTTCCTGCCTCACCCAGCACAAAACCAAGCTTAACATCAAACTCTACATACATCCTTGTGTCTTGTTTCCTGTCCAGGAAAGGGAGCATCCGAGGATGAAGAAGGCAATACCTGTCTAACCACCTCTCAGCCTCTCTTAGGGCCTTGGGGGCATACCGGAAAGAGGCAAAAAGAAGAGGCGAGAAAGGAATGGAGAAAGGGAAGGAAGAGAGCAGATAGAATTCTGTTTAGTCCAAGTCAAACCAAAACCCCAACCATGACCTGGTGCAGGCCAAAGAAGGAGGCTACTAATTAGGCTCTGCTCAAAAGACATCCTCTGGGTGCTAATGGATGGAGGCTTAGAATACCAAGGGGTTCCCAAGGCCTCCTTGGGGTGAGGTGGCCTCATCCCTGCAACACTCATTCGACAGAGATCTGCCTCTCTCTCCTCCCAGACACAAGGAGAGGAACTGCTCGAAGCAGATAGACAGCCCGCAGCATTCAAGGTGTTCCAGCAGATCCTTGGGCTATAGGTAAAAGGCTGTTCCAGGCCCAGCCCAGCAAGTCAGGGGCTGGCCCAGGACTCCCTCCTGGCTATCTGCAGACTCACGGCCTTCAGGGAAGGGCTTACCACTGCTCTCTGTCCCCCAGGAGACCTCTGGTTACTGCTGTCCAGCTCTGCTTCTGCCAGGCAATCTGGGAGCCTGCCCCAGAGTTGCATTAGATTAACTCGACACAGGGTCAGAAGTTCCTGCCCACCCTTTCTGAAGGGCTGCTTTGTGCTTCTTGCTTACCAAGAAAGAAAACTGTTTTAGCAGCTGAATGACACTGTTCCCAGTCTTGAAAAGAGCCACAAAGCCCAAAGCCACCCGACACACCCTTGCCCCTCCACCATAGTGCCTGTGTGCACAGGCAGCAGGAATGGCCTGCAAGCTCCAGGCTCAGAGACTTCCAATCCTTTGGGACACCTCACACACTCATGCTGTGTCTCAGAAGCATGTGTGCCAGCACCTGGCCATGTCCAGCTGTGTTGTTACTGCAGCTTGCTGCTATAGACCTCCCATGGCCACCTATGTCTGGGCATTTATAATGTCTAGTCAGTCTTTCCTACTCATCCATTTGGGGCCTCAGTAGAAAAGGTGACTGTGACCAGACACAGTGGCACACATCTATAACCAACTCTAAATGCTGAGGCAGGAGCATAACGAATTTGAAGCCAGCCTGAGCTATATGCCAATACCCTGTTGAGGAAAAAGAAAGGAAAGGAAAGAAGGGAAAGAAAAAGAGAGGAAGAAAGAAACAAAAATAAATTTAAGGAAAGAAGAGATAACCTTCTTGGTGGCCTCTGATATATCAGAAACCCAGCAGACTGCACTCGTGGGTCAAGGGAAGAAAACTATAGGGGTTTGGTGGGTGTGAGGGTGCAGGTGATGGGAGGAGATTCTGGCCCTTCTGAAGCAGCTGACCACCTGAAGCAGTCTCCCCCATCTCCCCTTTCCCCTCAAGATCACTGGCAGCCTACCACCAGACTACAGAAGCACAGGACTTAGTGGGGTCAGCAGGAAGCAGAGTTCAAACTGGAGCCAAAGGCATCAAGGTGTGATGGCTGCTTACCTGTGCATCCAGCACTTGGGAACTAAAGGCAGAAGGATCAGGTGTGTGCGGTCATACTCAGCTATAGCTGAAGGCAGCCATGGGCAATACAATGAGGCCAAATTGAAGAGAAATATAATATTAAAGAGAAAGAGAAGGAAGCACCTTAACAGGCTGACTCTCTGGACTCAAAACAGCCACATGAATCTAAGTTGAAGTCAGTGGTTTCCCAGCAAACGTACCAGGTGGGCAAAGCATTTATTATGACTCGATAGCAATGGAGGCCTCGATAGGTTTCAGGCTGCATTAGTAAAGTTATAATACTTCCAGGCATGACGCGTGTATCTGTAGTGCCAGTTACATGAGGAGCTGTGGCAGATGGATCACCTAAACACAGGAATGGGAGCCACCCTAGGCAACAGACCAGACCTCATCTCACAGTAGTAGTAATGGTGGAATAACAATTAATAATAATAATAATAATTCTGAGAAATGGAGATGATGGTCCCATTCTCTTCTGGGCTGACCAGACACTACTAGGCATACTGTTCACCTCTGCACATCACAACACATGAAAACACATGTTATCACAAAAAATGGAATCACTGCTGACCAGCATCTCTCCAAGGACAAAACCACATCTCATGTCATCAAGCTACCAATGAGTCATCATGCCCCAATCTCAGGGTGGGCCCAAGAGTCAGAGTCAACCAAATTTTCTTAAGAAGTGATGTACAGGGGCTGGAGAGATAACTCAGAAGGTAAGAGTACTGGTTGCTCTTCCAGAGGTCCCAAGTTCAATTTTCAGCAACCACATGGTGGCTCACAATCATCTAGAATGAGATCTGGTATCCTCTTCTTTGTTCAGGCAGAACACTGGATACATAATAACTAAAAAAATATTTTTTTAAAAAAAAGTTATGTACAGGGGCTGCAGAGATGGCTCAGTCACTAAGAACACTGGCTGCTCTTCCAGAGGACCCAGGTTCAGTTCCTAGCACCCACATGGCAGCTACAACTGTCTAACTCCAGGTCCAGGGGAACTGACACCCTCAAACAGACCAACATGCAGATAAAAACACCAATATACATAAAACAAAAATAACTAAGTCAGGGGCTGGAGAGATGGCTCAGAGGTTAAGAGCATTCATTGCCTGCTCTTCCAAAGGTCCTGAGTTCAATTCCCAGCAACCACATGGTGGCTCACAACCATCTGTAATGGGGTCTGCTGCCCTCTTCTGGCCTGCAGGCATACACACAGAATATTGTATACATAATAAATAAATATTAAAAAAAATAACTAAGTCATTAAAAAGAGAGAGGGAAGTGATGTACAGCCAGATTGTCAGGTGTGGTAGTGCAGGCCTTTAATCCCAGCACTCAGAAGGCAGGGGCAGATAGAAATCTGTGTGTTACAGGCCAGGCCTACATAATGAGTTCTAGAGCTACATAGAGAATAGAGACACCCTGAATGTGCCCAAAATGGAGTCAGAGACAGTGAATAAACTAAGCATCATGTGTCAAAGGGAAAGGAAGTTTAAGCCTGAACAGGTGGCACTCAGCACCTATCCTGAGCCTCTGCACTGGGGGCGGGGGCAGAGGACACTACAAAACATGAATCTGCATGCCCCTGATGCCCCCTCATTACGTTGAAGAACAGAGATTAATGGGGGAGGAGGGGAGACAGGGATCCACAACTGATTGAAGAAGCACGATACCAGGTGATTAAACACACTGACTGCTCTTGCAGAGGACTCAGGTTCAGTTCCCAGCATCCACTCAGTAGCTCACAACCATCTATATAGCATCAGACCCAGGGGACCTGACACCATCCTCAGCCTCTGTGGGCACCAGCCACTGCGCACAGTACATAGCATACACTCAGACACATAAAATGAATAAACCCATAAAAAGAAACTAAAAAACAAAAGCATATGAATAACTTGGAATGGTGGCGAATGCTGTAATCCCAGCACTTGGGAGACTGAGGCAGAACTGCCATGAGTTCAAGGTCAGCCTCAGCCTGGGTGACAAAATGAGACCATCTCTCAAAAATAAAAAGGTGAATACCTAAGTAAGTAAATCCTATGTGTAAAATGATCCAAGTTTATGAAATTTACATTTGCCAAAATGTAAAAGGCAGGATGAAGAACCGCAGCAGTAATCACTCTTGCGGAGTTAGAAATGTGCTCCTCCTGGGGTTTTTCTTTCTGATAATTATTTAGGAATGATACTCTTTGCCACTTGTAAAGGGGAGTGCAGACACAAAGGTGCGGTGTCAAATGGCCTCCCTGATCTCTTCTGATCCAAACATACACCCCAGTCTAGCTCAAACTCACGACGCAGCTGAGGACAACTTCTAAACTTTAGTCTTCCTGCCTCCATCTCCCAAATTCTAGGATTACAGGCCAGTCTGGCAGCACAATGCAGCTCAGGGGATGGAACTCAGGGCATGCTGCATGGATGACAAGCACTCTAACAACTGCTCTCAGAATTGTTATTTCTTAATAAAGAAAAACAAATGACTCTTTTTTTTTATTTATTATTTATTATGTATACAACATTCCTTCCCTGTATGCTTGCATGCCAGAAGAGGGCACCAGATCTCATTACAGATGGTTGTGAGCCACCATGTGGTTGCTGGGAATTGAACTCAGGACCTCTGGAAGAGCAGTCAGTGCTCTTAACCTCTGAGCCATCTCCCCAGCCCCAAATGACTCTTAATATGAGGTTAAGGTTCACATTCCGTGCCACCTTCAGCCGTGTGGACTTCCTCTAGTAAAGCAGGAGACTGAGCTCATCACCTTATTTGTACAGAGGGCTGAGTGGCCCAGGTCATGTTTATCTTTATCTCCTGGCATAGCCCATATCCTTGGTCAATATAACAGATAAACAGGAGTTTACTAGACACTGGTACCATAATGGGTTTGAGCAATGGGTGGGGAGGGTTTTTAAATTATTGTTGTTGTTTGTTTTCCCTTTTATTTCTGAAGGGAAACATCCCATAGGCTGCAAGCTCTGCCTGTGGGGGAGATCCTATAGTATGGACTTGGTAAATATGAACTATATGGTTGCCGTAACTACAACTGCGATCGACCCAGTTACAGGGGACACCCAAGGTTCAGCTGAGCAGTTGAGGCATTTGAAGACATTTCCCTAGAACCTAGCAAGAAGTTATAATAGAGGTAAGTATTCGAAACATCAAAATAAAAATGTGTGGGTAGGTGTAGTGGTACATGCCTTTAATTCCAGTACTCAGGAGGCAGGCAGATGGGTCTCTGAGTTCAAGGTCAGCCTGGTCTACGTAGTGAGTTCCAGGACAGCCAGACCTACATAATAGAGAGATCCTGTCTCAAAACAAAACAAAGCAAAAAGATAAAAGGGATATTTGTGAATTTTGTCTCTGCCCTTTTTTCTAATCACAGTGCAGAGTGGGCACTGGGGTGCTGGAATTCGCAACTGGCTCTTCAGAAATGCCTGGAAAATGGGAATCATCAGGCCATGACAAAAGGGTCACCATCGCCATCCCAACCCACCCCAACCTCGCTTATGACCAGCCTGCCTGCCTGACAGGCTTGCTGTTGGGGTTGGAGTATAACCACATCTGAAAGCAGTCTTTGGTCTACAGTACCTGGAGACTTGGGGAACGTCAAGGTTTAATCTACCAACTCCCTCAGACAGGCCAGTCAGCGCTTGCTCCTCCTGAATGGGCAGCACTCAGCAACTAGGAAGTCACTGACTGAGGTGCTCTAAGTGACAAGATGCATGGCACCAGAATCCAACCCTCGACCCACAGAGGGACCACTAGGTCACCTGCATAGCATCAGCTGCTGTCTCACACTACCAGGCAGCAGTAGGGGTGAGGACAGTGGCTTCCCTTGTGTCCTTCCTGAAGGCATGTGCTATACCAAGCCCCAAAATAAAGGGGACAATTTTAGAGCCTAAGCACAGAGCTACCAACCCTGGTTGAACATTAAAATCAGCAGAAACCACAGCCAAGGGCTCATGAAATGACAGAAAGCCCAGGCATTGCACGTATCAGAAACACCAGGTGGTTCTAATCATGCCTGGAGGGTGTTGGACCCAAGAGAAGCATCCATTCCATGCAGATATAGAGTGAGGGACAGACACTGAGTCTGCGTGTGTCACCCCATGGAGCCCAGGCTTTGTGCTGGAGGCTCCCAGTCTCACTCCAGGCCCACGGTCCACTCTGCCTCATTACAAGACACTGGTCTTCCTAGCCATTGTATGGAAAAGGCCCTGCTCAGCCTTAGTGAAGTCCCCACTGCAGCCTGTTACCCAACTCCTCCCCTCTCCTTAGGGCCCACCCCAAGCTTTGTTACATACTCAGTATCTGACATCAGGGCCCACTTCCCACCAGGGCTGCCTACAGTCCCTCCTGATATGGGAAGAGCACAGCAGGTAAGCATGGAGGGAGGGGAGGGGATTCTGAGACAGGGTCTTACTCTATAGACCAGGCTAGCCTGGACCTCATGATGCTGCCTAGATTGGTTTTGAACTCTTGGCAATTCCCTTGCCTCAGACTTCCAAGTCCTGGGATCACAGGCATGAGACATCACACCTGACTTAAGTAAGCATTTACTTAAATCCATTTGTAATTTTGAACTCACACAGAAGTTACAGACTAGCTCAGGGGCTCATGAACATCTGTAGTCACAGCACCAGGAAAAATAGAGGCAGGAGGATCACAAGTTCAAGGCCAGCCAAATCTACATAGTGAGTCCAAGATCAGTCAGGGCTACATAGTGAGACTCTAAAAATTAAGTTATGCAAGTGGTGTCTTAAATCCCAGCACCTGGGAGGCAGAGGCAGGAGAAGCTCTGCATGCTGGAAGACAGCCTAGTCTACCTTGTAAGTCCCAGGCCAGCCAGGGCTCCATAGAGAAACTCTGTCTCAAAAGAAAAAAAAAAGAACAATATGCAAGCTTTGAGGCTGGAGTTTTACTCAGCCTGAGCATGTATTGCAGTGAGTTCCTGCAATAAAGATGCTCTTTCCAAACTCCTTTCCCCAGATCTCATCCATTACAGCCAATAAAGCATGATAAACTACATCGTGAATTAGTGTGCTGCTATTAAAACTGATGATGCAGTATTAATTGATGACAAATTTTTTTATACTTATGTGAAAAAAATAACAATATACCACATTATCCCATTTTTACTGACTCGTGCCCACAGATCTAGACATAACATCTATAATGCTGGCATTTGGTAGGCTAACGTAGAAGTAGCACAAGTTTCAGGCTAGCTTGAGCTACATAGTAAATTACAGGCAAGCCTGGGCTATAGAGTTGAACGCCGCCTCAAACGCCCCCCCCCAACACACACAAATTCCACAGTGATCATTTCTGAGTTAACACGATTACGAGGTGTTTGTTTTCTCCTTATTGCTTATCTACATTGCCTAAATTCACAAGGAACATGAATAACTTTATAAAACAAACACTGTTTTAAAAACAATTTTGAGTAAAGATCCAATTTCTCTACCTTCCCAGCGTCCAGCCGGAATCATGGCCTTCCTCCAGCTGGCAGGTGCTGTCAGGCCTCCACTCTGGGACACATTTCGTTCAAGGCTCAGCCCAGCAGGCATCTTCTACAAACGGGCTGTGGTCACTGCCCACCTCGCTGATACCCTTGAAAACCCAAGCACTTGCCAAGGGAGTGAACTGAACCTGCAGCCACACCATGGTGCTTAGCCAGAGCTGGGGGACCTAAAGAAAAGCCTTCAAAAGTAGCAACTTCTTGCTCCTCATAAAACTGGGTCTTAAGAAATAAGCCCTATGAGGAAGCTACCACCACTGAGGAACTGATGAAGGCCTGAGGCCAGTCAAAGCTGCCTTGAACCCCTAATGTGGGGTCTTTGCCAGGTGCCTCCACGTGGCTTTTAATTCGTCTATCTACCCTTTCCTCATCCTCCCCCACCACCCCCCCCCTTTTTGAGACAAGATCTTATGCAGTCCAGACTGACTTCAAACTCATTATGTAGCCAAGAATGACCTAGCCTTCACCTTCTGAGTGCTAGGATCAGTCACCCAGGGTTTTGTGTGTGCCGGGCAAGAACTCTCCAACTAAGCTTCACCCCTGCCTACAGAGCCCTTTTTCACCCACCCAAGATAGCAAGCAGTCTGGAAAAGCTGGCTTGGCCACAAAGCAAAGCCAACATGACATGGGACAGGAGTGCTGGAAGTGTGGAGACCTCAGAGAACACGACAAACAGCTGGAAGGAATCCCCCAACTTATCTAAGACCCATTCCTCTTGCCTATAAACTAAGTAGGTTGGCGTAGATGTCTAAACTCTATGCCTCTGGATAGCCCATCTTGTCCAGAGCATCCGCGAAGATCCTGTCTTAGGAACAGAGCTTCAGCTACACTTGGAGGAAGCAACTGCACTCTGCGAGCGGTTCACATGCTTTTCTTGTCACTTGTCCTCTTATATCACACTGACATCCAAAGGGAACCCCAGGAAGGAGCACTGTGTCTGCCATACACCTGGCTCCAATATTGTGGGGATAGTGATTGTCTGCATAGACAAACATACCTTGGCATTCTTGAAAACGAGGACATGGCAATGTGCTGTTACACTCAATGACACAACATGCACATGGCTATTTGTTCCCTCCTACTGTCAGGACCGTTGCTTACCCAGGGCAACGCTTGAAGTTCTACTTGGCCAGCATGTCTGCATCTTCCCATCCCCATTATCACAGCTGAGTAATGTCCTAGCTCACCTCCTCCCCTCCCCTTCCAGATATATCACTGATATGCCAACTCGTCAAAAGCACCCAACAGCTGCTCCCTGTCTCCCAGAGAACTTGGTGGAACTTCAAGCTTCACTTTCAAGACCTCAGTATTCACACAGGCTCCCTATCTCTACACTGCTGCTTATCCCCTACCTTGATGAAGCCTTCCCAGTGCTCCTTGGTCCCACCAGCTGTTACACTGATAACCTCCATCTCCTATTTTCTGTGCCTCTATTTATACCAGCCCACACCCTGCCTTATCTCTCCAGATAAAACAAGCGACTTCAACCAGATGGCTGAGCGCAACAATATGGTGTCATCCTGGCCCCTTTTCTGCATCCCCCTCAGGACCTGCTATCTACACAGTGATATGAAGGAATATCTGACTGCCCATCATGACTAAACCACACCCTCACTGCAGGAGTACTCACCTGCCTGGATGTGGCCCAGCCCCTGCTCTCTGATGACTGGCAGCTAGAGTAAAGCACACAGATCCAAGGGCAGATCTTGGCTCCACCACTTAGAACAACACATTTCTTCATCTCCCAAAGATGAATAGAGATTAGGCAAGGTGCCCAGCCTCCAGTACACATGAAGGAAAGCCTTCCTCTCCCTTCTGCCACCCACCAAAGCCCCCAGGCTTGAGTGTTTTGCACACACACACACATACACACACACACACACACACACACACACACACACAGAGAAAACCGGTTGGACAGCAGACACACCTCATCCCCTGGCTGCCAGTTGGCTCCCTAAAGCAGAAAACAAAGCTTGACTTTACTTCTGCCCCACTCAAGCAAGGTCTTTAGAAGAAGTCTTTGTTAACACTGGGGCTGCTTAAAGGCCTCTTTATGGGCCAGACACACTAGCTGTGTTTGCAAGTGGGCAGGCGGAGTCCACCTGAACCGGGCCTTCCCCCCACAGGTCTCGATTAAATCTGGCACTAGTGAGCAGCCATCTACCCCTGTTTCTTGATGAAAACAAGGGAGGGAGGCACAAAGGAGGACCCAACACTGTTCATAGGGATCAGACATAACACAGCTAGTGCCGGTGACAAAGAGTTACACAGGCCGGAGAAATACTCACCCAGGGAAGACTTGTCTTGAAAGCAGAAGAACCTGAGTTGGAGCCACAAAACTCACATTAAAAACAAGACAGGCAGGTGGCATGTCATGTACCCAGCTTTAAAGAGGTAGAGACAGGCAGGTCCCTGGGGTTTACTGAACAACCAGTCTAGCCTATTTGGCAAGCCCCAAGAAAGTAAGGGACCCTGTCTCAAAATAAACAAATAAAAATTTAAAAATAAAGTGAACTGTACCTGAAGAAGAATGACGCCTGAGATTGTTCTCTGGCCTCCGTGCACACGTGCACATATACACACCTGCGCCCCTGTCTTTGTCCATGCACACCCTAGTCTCACTTCAGGCCAGCATGGTATTTCATTTAGATGCTCACATGTAGTGGCAAAAACCTGTAATCCCAGCATTTTGGGAAACTGAGGCAGAGGTATTGCACATTCTGGGCCAGCCTGGACTAGCAAAATCCTCTCTCAAAACAAAAGCAAAACCCATGGGATTAGAAAGATGGGTTAGCCAGGCGGTGGTGGCACACACCTTTAATCCCGGCATTCGGGAGGCAGAGGCAGATGGATCTCTGTTAGTTCGAGGCCAGCCTAGTCTACAAGAGCTAGCTCCAGGACAGGCACCAAAAATACAGAGAAACCTTGTCTCAAAAAAAAAAAAACAAAAATCAAAAAAAGGGGGCTGAGAGACGGCTCAGAGGTTAAGAGCACTGACTGTTTTTCCAGAGGTCCTGAGTTCAATTCCCAGCAACCACATGGTGGCTCACAACCATCTATAATGAGATCTGGTGCCCTCTTCTGGCCTGCAAGGACACATGCAGGCAGATGCTGTATACATAATTAATAAAATAAATTTAAAAAAAAAGAAAGAAAGAAAGAAAGAGAGAGAGAGAGAGAGAGAGAGAGAGAGAGAGAAAGATGGGTGAAAGCACAGGCTGCTCTTGCAGGGGACCTGGGCTCAGTTCCCAGGCACCCACATTATCAGCTCACAAGTGCCTGTAACTATAGTTCTAGGGAATCTGAGACTTCTTCTGACCAGAATTACTCATGGTACACATACATACATACATACATACATACATACATAGAAATAGGCAAAATACTCAAACATAAAATAAACACACACACACACACACACACACACACACACACCAGCCTACTAGCTGTCTAGCAGGTCTCCCTGACATTGTTAGGTTCTCCCTCCTTGTCGCCATAAGAATAAGATTTTCAATGCACCACCATGTGCTACAGGGGCCTTAGTCACTGTGTTCCACCCATAGCCTGGTCCCAGAACAGCCTCTTTCCCACGTGCCCCACACCCTCCAGCCCTCACTAGATTTCCACAGTGCTGAGCCTGTTGGCCAGAGCATCCCACGTCCATTTATGATTTACTTGAGAGTCACGTCCTCTAGGATGCTGCGCTGACTTCTCAGAGCTAAATAGCACAGTCCTCTCTTCATACCTTTATCAGAGCACTCAGCAAACTGCAGTGAGTTTCCTTCCGCTCACACTACCCTCCCCCACTGCCTTCTCCGGGCTTCAGGACAGAAGAGACCATATTCTAGTCATCCTTAGGAACATAGTTGTGTGCCGGAAAGCATGATCCTTAGCTCCTGAAGCCACCTGTGGGAGGCAGGTACAGCTAGGCAAGCAGAAGCGAAGGCCCAACTGCTCATGTCCAGTGAGTTAGTTGCTAACAGCACAGATGATGACTGGCTCTCCTATAATCAGAACTGAGGTGCCAGGAACCATGCAGATGGTCGCAGCTCCGTGGCCACTCTCCCATACCCCCTTTTACCTTCCTAAGGCCCCTCACCATGGCTGCTGTTTAGAATGTGAGCTATTTTCAAGATAATCTTTGAGAGTTTGGCCCTATAAAGCCAGGATTAGAGAGGAACCACTTCCTGCCCCTGAACAGGGACCGTTTTTTTCCTGGCTGTTTAGTATGAAGTGTTTCCCCTCATTTGGCTCCTTGGCAGCCCATTCACAGCAGGGAAGACCTTCAGCAGCAAACAGGTATGTGTGCACACAAGCCAGATCCCCACATCTCCTAAGGCCACCCTGTGTCTGTCACTATAAGGAGTGCACCCAGAGGCTGAGAAACAAGAGGTCCTTCCACAAGCAGTAGGAGGGGGGCAAAAGCGGCTATGAAATGTAGCAACACCAATCACCGCAGGAAGGACAGGAACACAGATCTGTGTACGACCTCACCCACACCCTGAACTCCTCAACTACTGGTTCCCCTAAACGAACTAAGTCCAATTACACCAAAGAGAATAAAATCCAAACAGAAATTTCCTTAGTCTTTGGAAGAACTAGGGTGGCCAAAGACTTGCATTTGTGGAGCTCTCCCAGCGGCTAGACACATCACCATGCTCTGCACACAGGAGTGCAGCTTCCCAGGGGCCCACTGCTGTTAAGCATGTCTAGAGGCCACATGCAAAGTGGAGACAGGATGCAAAGCTTTGGTTCCATAGACAGAGGCTGGCAAGGGGCTTTTGTAGAGATGAGTCCTGTGGGGATGGCAGTGAGGAGACAAGCCTGGCAGATGGCAGGCTGAGCACAAGTCTGGACAAAGCTGTTCTTTGAGACATGTATGTTCTTATTTGGTTTGGACTTGGGACAAGGAGGGAGAAAAATGAGCAAAACAGAGCCACATGAGGGTCTCAGTCTCTAAATGAGAGTCTTGAGCACACAGTAGGTCTTCAATAAATGTAAGTTTTGTGTACTCAGCTCACAGTGGGCCTTTAATAAATGGAGTTCTTATGCAGAGAGGTCAGTGAGACACACTGAAACAATAAAATCAAATTTGCATTCTGGTAGGCATGTTGTGCTGGTCCTCAGAACTCCTGAGGTGAATAAAAGTCGATGACGATAGAGACAGCACTAAAACAGCACAAGGCAAAAAGAAACGCAGCTGCGGAGTTTGCTGGAGTCCAGGAATTATCTTCATAATTTTCTGTTAAACTTCTTTAATCCTCATAATAATCCTGAGCTAGGCATGGGGGAGGACTCACATTTGTGTGTGCAAGCACATGTAAAAGCCAGGAGCTAGGACGGAAGGGCAAATGTCTTCAATCACTACCTTTTATTTTTTTAATTTCTTTGAGTGTGTGTTCTGTTTTTTTGTTTGTTTCTTTTTTCTGTTTTCTTTTTTCTTTATTTATTTTTGGGACAGGGTTTCTCTGTATAACAGCTTTGACTGTCCTGGAACTCGTTATGTTGACCAGGCTGACCTCACACTCACAGAGATCCTCCTATCTCTGCCTCCCGAGTGCTGGGATTAAAGGCATGTGCTATCACATTATTTTTTTGAGGCAAAGGTCTCTCACTGAATCTGAAGTTTACCAATTCTGCCAGACTGACAACTAGCTAGTGAGCCCCAGAAATTTACCTGCCCCTACCTGCTCAGTGTTGGTACTACAAGCATACACCCCCATGGAACCTTGTTTTTCAAGAAGTTCTAGGGGATCCAGCTTGGGCCCTCATGCTTACATGGCATGCACTTGAACTGGGTTACATGGCATGCACTTGAACTGAGTCATCTCCCCAGCCCACATGAGACATTTCATTCCACATAATTTGCAAATGAGGAAACCGAGGCACAGGGTTTAACTAAGAAATGTTGCCACTAGGATTCTAACCCACTCCATTTAACTTTCAAGCCAGCCAGGTTACAGGGATGTCAACGGACCCCTTTGGCCATCACCCAGCCTACCTCTTACCATTGTGGAACACAAACCAGTCCAAGCTGGAAAGGGAACAAGGGGGCTGTAATAGCTTGGCTCTGAAGCTGCAAAGACGAAATGAATGGGTGAGGACTGGGCCACCAGATCCACACAGATCTCAGGGTGGAAAGTGCTCAATTAAAATGCATTTGTTCAGAGCCTAGCGTCAGCCTCTCAACAGAGCCACCATTGTCCATCTCAACTGCCACTGCCCACAGCCTGTCGTCATGGAGCCGGAATGCGGGGTCTTGGCCCTCTCAGACGGCACCAGAAATGCTGCTCTGTTTACCCACGTTGCCCTTATTTAAAAACAAAACAAAAGGCTCCACTCCACCCTCAGCCCTTCGGCGTCATGGCACCGGCGAAGGACAGGCGCTGCTGGGCAGACACTCCATATGACAGTGGGGTGAGGCCAGGCTGAGAGAAGGGTCCCGGTGACCCAACCAGGCCTCCCTCGGGATACCGGGAAAGGGTTCTGGGGAACCCAATAGAATTCTGCATTGGATATAAACAGAAACCGTGAAGCCTTGGAAAGGCTCCAAGCCCCTTTAGAAAATCTTTATATCCAAAGAATTTGGAATGTTTGGCCAAGGGCTCAAGTCCAGGTTCCTATTAATGCAGACTCTCTGCCTAAATCAAATAACCTGCAGGGCAGTGTGTCCAGCCAACTAAGGGACAAAAGACCAGCCAGCCAGGAGCACAGAACTCAGGAAAAGGGTGCTCCAGAGGCAAGGGCCTAGGCCT
This sequence comes from Arvicola amphibius, assembly GCF_903992535.2. Classification (NCBI taxonomy): domain Eukaryota; kingdom Metazoa; phylum Chordata; class Mammalia; order Rodentia; family Cricetidae; genus Arvicola; species Arvicola amphibius. The sequence goes on from NC_052047.1 coordinate 118,245,795, forward strand.
GCTCACCTACACTGAATGGCGAGGATTGAATGTCCACATCCAACATGCTGGCCTGTTCTGGCTTTATGTGTACAAGTTCCAAGGATAGGTTTAATCAATAACACCATCCAGAGTGGGAAGGAAAGACCTGCCAACCCAGAGGTCTTTATGGGTGAGATCCACGGTGGCAGGGCCCAAACAAACGGGCTCAAAAACCTGCTCTCCCAAGTAGCCTGCTGACCTCAGGCACACAGAGCTGAAGAGGGAGTCCACATGCTCTAGGCCACCTGTTACCTCTCAGCCTCACCCCTCCCTGCCCCAAGACTCACACACAGGCACAAGTATCATAAGCTGACAGCCCCAGTGATGCTCAACCACTTCCAACTGCAGGATTCTGCATCACTGAAAGATGTGACCTCCCTCGAGCCTCCTGTGCTCCAAGAAGACTCCCTTGCCTCCCCACCCACCCAGGGGATTGCTCCAAGTAACACAGCAAGAAGTGAACAGAGCTTCTTGGGAAACTATCCCCTAAAGGAGCTGGGGGTGGGTAAATGGGTAGAAGGTGGAGAGGCTGTTTAAGAATTAAAAGCAGGGGTGCTAAAGAGATGGCTCAGTGGTTAAGATCGCAGGCTATTCTTCCAGAAGACCTGAATTCTATTCCCGGCACCCAGGTGCCATCTAATCAAAGAGGCCTCCCTCAAACCTTTCCCTCCTATAGCCACCCTCCTAACTCACAACCCCCCACTTCCTACCTCCTACACACCACAGCCCTCCTTGCTCCCCAGCACCCACCTCACACACCTGCAATCCTCCAACCACACACCGTAACCATTTGATTTACCATCTTTGTCTCCACTACAAAGTCAGCCCAACGAGCACAGAGTTCGTGGATTACATGTCCTAGTCTGACCTCTGCAACAATGCCTGGCAGCCACAGGAAGTCAATAAAGCTCAGTCAGTGGACCATTGACCGGTAAGGATGGCATTCTTCCTAGAGACTGATTACAAATGGAAACTGAAACTCAGAAAGGGTCAGGGACACAAAGTATGAGGACCTGTTTCTATAAGAACGTCAAGGTGGCTTGCCCAGAATGCACGAAACCCTGGGTGTGAGTCCCAGCACCATCTAAACTGGTGTGTGGGTTTGTACCCGGAACCCTACCACTGAGAAGGTAGAAAAAAGTTCAAGGTTAAGGCTAGTCTGTGATACGTGAGACCTTGTTCCTCCCCCCGAAAAAGCCACAGTGAAAGCTATTTATTTATATGCTAAACAAAAAATAATTCTATCTGTATAAGTGGTGCACACTTTTAATCCTAGCACTTAAGAGGCAGAGGCAGGCAGATCTCTCTGAGTTTGAGACGAGCATTGTCTATACAGCCAAGATCCAGACCAGTCAGGATTACATAATGAGACTCTGTCTCACAGAAAGAGATTAATTCTATAGAAAAATGGGCTCCTCGGGCAGATGCCTCATCCATCATTGTAAACCAGCACCTTGCCCAATGCTGGAACACAGCAAGAGCTTTGAATAAGCCCCAGGTTCCTGGTATGCCCTTACACTGTGATTTCTTTACACCCTGCTTACGTAGTGCCTTTCACACTTATTGAGGTGTGGAAAAAACAGAAATCTTAACATACAAAATTTAACCAGAAATGGAGAAAACAAACAAACAAACAAACAAGCAAACATAAAACAGAAGGAGAAATACAGTTACAAAGGTGTCCTTCAAAGCGAGCCAGTTTAATGAGCACCACCACAGTACCCAGGAGCACATGGTGGGATGAGGGACAACAAAGTGTAGCCCTCAGCACCATTGTAGGATCCTGCAAAACCAGCAAGGGAAGATGCTGACAGGAATCCCCAAGACAAGCAGGGGTCAGGAGGAAGTCAGGAAAATCCACACAAATCCTTCACTGTGTACGTCACTTTCCCTTTGAACACACTAGGCAAGTACAGTGGAGGAACCTGGCTGGAGTCCCAGCTGTCACCAGCGAGGTGAGTAACCTTGGGCAGGTGAGCTCACTGCTGAGACTTAGTTGTACCTATAAACGGTGTGGCCACCGGGAGATCCTAATAGTTTCCTAGAAAGGCTCCAAACATATCCTCAAGGCTTTCAGAGAGCACCTACTGTGTGCTTGAATCTGAACTAGCAGGTAACACAGGAGCCAGGGGAGGAGGCCTTACCATGCACACGATCAGACCATTCTACTGCCCAGCCCAGAGAGGATCTAGAGGAAGCAGGAGCTGGGTTGCAATCCATCAAATTAATTGCCCCAAACGCCTCCTGTGTATGTCCTAATCTCTCCAGCCATGCTATCCAAAAGAATGTGAGAGCTGGAAACTGCTCAGCCCTCTGTGTTCAGAGGCCGTTCTCTGGGATAAAAAAAAAAAAAAAAAACAAAAAACCTCAGACACCACTAGGCAATCACCCCAAACAAAAAATTCCCCAGTGGTGAACTTTCAGTGGCCGGCTCAGGCCTGCCTCCACCCACCTTCACCTTCCCTCCACCAGGAACCATCAGAGAAAAGCTGGTCTCAACCTTGGTCTCCCCTTCAGCTTTTAACCTTGCAAAGCAGACCTGTTTAACCAGCCCCTTTGGTAAACAAGACTTGCTTCCTCTACCTTTTCCACCTAAAGCTGACTGGCCTGGAGGAGGAGACCAGGAAAAGCTGGGGTTGACCAGGCCTGGACAGCGGCTCCTTTATGGGTGGGTGTGGCGCAAACAGCCCAGGCTGAAGCCAGGTTCTAACTAGATCAGCCCTGCTGGAAAGCCACCTGCCCTTCTCTGGCCCTCAGATTCATACAAAAAAAAAAAAAAAAGAAGCAGAAGAAGAAAGAAGAGTATGTGACACAGCCTTCAGGAACCTCTCTGCCTGTTTATGACCTAGGTTTGACCAGAACACTCAGGAAACTGACCTTTAGAAGCCCAAGGGTTGCAAGCAAGGGGTGGGAAGCAGAAGAGGGCCTCTCCCATGGGAGGTTCCCTGACATTCCCTCGTCTTCTCTCCCCTGCGGCCCCTTGACGTCCCAGACCTTTGATTCTGTGATAACCTTTGTCCCCTTCCCTGCGTGACAGAATTCTGAGACTGTCACACAGAACTTCCTAGTCCCAGTCTCTCCTGACTCCTTTCCTCAGCTGGCCTCAGAAGCAGAGTCCTTCACTGAAAAGTTACAAGTGGGTAATCACAGTGGGGCCACTGGGGAAGAAGAATAGAGTCTAAACCCAAAGTCAACTAGTGAGTGTGAGGCCAGGCTGAGCTGTAAGAGATCAAATCTACAACAACAAAACAAAACAAACAACAACAGGGGCTCGCAATATATCCCTAAGTCTCTGCCCAGACCTGCGGTAACGGACGTGAGCTAAACTCGGAACTCTTCTAGTGGACATGGGGCCTGCGTACCTGTGCCTGCTCACCTTGCAAAGCATTCCCAGTCACTCTGGGTTTTACTAAGAGGCCACACAGCTACAGGAAGCAAAGCCAAGCCTCAGAGCCAAGGCTTCTGACTCTGGTTCTAGCCCAGCGCGTTCCCTGCACATGTAACCTGGCTACTCGAGGAACCAACTGGAGATCTGGGCTTGAAGAGATGATCCTGAGAATCCTCTAGAAGCCACACCCCCAAGCAGAAGAGGGACAGTGACACACGGGGACTATGAACAGAAGAGCAACAGAGGGCATTTACAACCTGCAGCCTCCACCCCACACTTGATAAGCTGTTGGCAGTGAACTCACGCACGGCCCTGGCAGGCCTAGAACTCAAAATCTTGAGAGAAAGGGAGGAACCACCCAGACTACAGCCCTAGTAACCACTTTCTTCCTCTGGACCCCATAAAAGAAGCCCCAGGTCTCTCACTCTGTGGCCAGCTGCTCTTTGATGACACATTCCTTCCTGACCTGTACAATTTACTGAGTTCTTACGAAGTCTGCGTGCACCTAGATGCTCAATCATATCACCTAGACATACAAGTAGTGCACAGTTGCTTACAGGGGCACACAAAAGCACAGTTGGGACCGTCCGTGATCACAGGGATGTCTAGGCCCCTAGAACTCACTGAGTACAGAGCACTCCCAACAGTTAGTTACTAGGCCACCCTGCCTTACTTCCCTGTGGTTGGACATTTGTGCACAAGCAAAATAGCAATGTCTGTTTGCAGAGAGTACCCCCAACACACACAGCGAGAAGGGGTGACTCAACAAGGGTTCTATATGGCCCCAGACTCTCTGGGGTCTCTCTGGAGACTCAATCCATCCCTCTGCTGAGTGCTAGGAGGAGGGACAGGCAGGAAGTGGCGGAGGAAGGTACCAGCCTGAGTGAAGGTGAGGACAGATGTCGTGTTGCCAGTGGTTTTAACTAGGCCACCACTAGGACAAACACACTACTCCTCTCTATCTCTGTCCCTTCTATTTTTAAGACAGAAGTGCTGCCAAGCAAGGTATGTGTTACAAGCTGTCTGCTTCAGAAGCCAGGCCTCACCTGCCAGGTAGAGTCTCACAGGCACCACCTGATTCCACCAGCTCCACCCTGTGGACAACAGCACGAGCTGTCTTAGAACGACAACCACCTTCCACACTCCCTACATCCCCTATAGTCTATGTTCCTTCAGTGATAGACCCGGCCACACCCCTGCATACCCTTTCCAGGGAGCCTCATGACCCACAGGATGCAGCTACAATGACTCTAAGTGACCAATTTTGCAGCCTCAACTCTCCCAATGTCACCAGTGTGGCATGCTTCACATGGCTCTGCAAAACCTTCACCTTTTCCCTCAAACACCCATGATCCCAATAAGCCCTTACATGGTTTTCAAGATCAACCTGGAGGCTTGACCAGCATCCCAAGCTTTCCCTGACCTGCCTGCCACTTGTCCACCAAAGTTCCCAGGGTCCCCATATCAAATCGCTTGCATGGTGTCCTCTAGTTGGTGACACAGCTGTGTCATGTCTAGCCCAGGCTCGGGGCTTCTTGGGCACACCAGCAGGGCTGTGAATCATTAACTTGGTGCTTGCTATGTATGCACCAGAAGTTTCTGGGAGCACCATATAGCAGTGAACGACCCAGACAAAACATTTACCTTGAACTGACCTTCTAGTATTAATAAAAAGCCAGCACGCACAGTTTCTACACTCAAGACCCTCCCGAGTACCCCACATTTTAAACCCCATCACACTTAACATTATTCCCATTTCATGCATGAGGAAGCCGAGGCCCCAAATTATATACCTGCTCAGGATCACACCACAAGTCAGGAAGTGACAGGGCTGGTCTCAAACACAGACAACCCTGCATCAGAACCTGTGTTCCTAACCTCTGTCCAATCTGCTTATTCTTCCCATTTGGATGCCCACAGAGCCTAGGCCTGAGCTAGCTGTATGTTAATACATCAAGGGCTCAATGAAGGTCCACCTCAGGAAGAGACCCTCAATGACAAATGCTGGATCAGTCCTCCCCGCCACCCCAGCCTGAGACCCAAAGCTTCCCTGGCTAGTCAGCACCCCCCGCCCCCACTGTTCCCTCCTGGGTACTTCCCTCCATGCAGCACCCACGCTTTTCCCCCTGGGATCTCACCACACTCTCTGGCCATCCCTTCACCTGAAGCTGGATGGATACCTTAATTCCCCAGCTACCTGGACACTTAATACTCCCCAGAGGATGAAAAAGGTAGATAAAGAAATGCTAAACTGAGTTCGAACATCCCCTCCAGCTCCTCCATCATTACTGGAGCCTTTCCTGCCTTGCCACAGGAAGAAAGGCAGGGCTCAGGGAGACATGACTTGTGCTACAAATTATACAGATTGCCTCCACAAGTGTTACCAGCCAAGGTCACAATTAAGATGCAGCACTGGACACTGGACCTTTTTATCCGCTTGGTTAAACCTGACAGGACAACTGATGCTGTGGCCTGGAAAATGCCCATCACTAAGATGCTGAGCTGGCTGGACAAGACATCCAGGTGATCCCAGGAGGCCTGTGTGACTGGAGCCAAGGAACTGAGGAATCTCCCACCCACATCTGGACAGCACAACTAGTACAACTAGTACAGAGGATACAAATATGAGCCAGATGTATTAAACAATTCTGATGTGTTCTGGGAATTAATACCCCACATATTTTTGTTGTTGCCTTTTAGGGGAGTGATTTTGTTTAATTTTCTTGAGACAAGGTGTTACGGTGTTGCCCACAGTGCTTTTAAGTGCACAATCCTCCTGATTCGGCCTTCCAAGTGCAAGATTACAGGTGAATACTACCACCCGTCTATATTATCCTTGTTTAATCAAGGCAAAAGAACCTTGGGAAAGATATCATCACTCATCCCATTTTACAGATGCTTAATAAATCACCCAGTTCCACAGCCCACGTGCTCTCTCATAATCCCACAGCCATGCTAACTCAAGTCTAGAGTAAGTCAGCTGAAGTTGGGTGTAAGGCCTCAGTACTGGGAGAGCCAGGAACTCTGAGTGGTGGTTCCTCCTCTCCCATTTGAGCACACACCAGGCAGGCCCAGCAGACTTTCCCCTGGGAAGGAGTGCCACAGTGAAGCACACCACAGAGGCCCAGTGAACCATATCAGCTCATAAAGATAGTCAGGAAAGGGAGACTGAGACACACCAGTAAGAAAAAGTCAAGAATTTAAGGCAGAGCAGTTGTGGCATAAGCTTTTTTTTATTATTGATTTTTTTATTGAGCTCTACGTTTTTCTCTAGTGGCATAAGTTTTTAACCTCAGATGCAGAAGCTGACAAATCTTTATGAGTTCAAGAATAGAACGGTCTCCAAAGACAGTTGCAGGCCAGCCAGGGCTATATATAAGAAAAAGTGGGTATGTTGGCTGGTCTTATGTCAACTTGCCACAAGCTAGAGTTATCTGAAAGGAAGAAAACTCAACTGAGAAAATGCCTCTATAAGATCCAGCCAGCCGTAAGGCATTTTCATAATCAGTGATTGATGGGTAGAACCAGTCCATTGTGGGTGGTGCCACCCTGGGCTGGTGGTAGCACACACCTTTAACTCCAGCACTTGGGAAGCAGAGGCAGGCAGATATTTGAGTTCGAGGCCAGCCTGGTCTACAAAGCAAGTTCTAGGACAGCCAGGACTACACAAGAAACCCTGTCTCAAAATAAATAAATAAAAAAATAATAAAACAGGAAAAAAGGAAGGAAGGAAGGAAGGAAGAGAGGAAGGAAGGAAGGAAGGAAGGAAGGAAGAGAGGAAGGAAGGAAGGAAGGAAGGAAGGAAGGAAGGAAGGAAGGAAGGAAGGAAGAAGACAGGCTGAGCAGGTCGTGGGAAGCAAGCCAGTAAGCCTCTGGCCTCCAGAATCCTGCCCTGTTTGAGTTGCTGTCCCAACTTCCTTCAGTGATGAACAGGACTTCAAAGAGTAAGCCAAATATACACTTTGCTCCCCAGCTTGCTTTTTGGCCATGGTACTTTGCCGCAGCAATAGAAATCCTAAGACAGCAGGGTTGTGAGGAGAATGAATATGAATGAATGAAAATGAACTCGAGCCTGGCATAGTGGCTCACACCTATAATCCCAGCACTCAGTAGGCTGAAGCAGGTGGACTGCCATGAGTTCCACAGCAGCCTGACTACAGCTGCTGACTACAGAGTGAAACCAAAGCTAACAGTGAAACCCTGTCAGAAAAACCAAACCAAACCAAACCAAACCAAAGGCCAGGATGGTGGTGCGTACCTTTAATCCCAACAGTGGCAGATCTCTGAGAGTTCAGGGCCAGCCTTTCTACAGTGAGTTCCAGGTCAGCCAGGACTACTCAGCAAAACAAACAAGATGGTACCAGGGTCATAGCTAAGTCAGTAAGTGCGTGCTATGCAGGCTTTTAGACCTGAGTTCCACACCCAGCGCCCATGGAAAAGGTTGAGTACGGTGGAACAAACTTATAAACAAAGTACTGGAACAGAAGAAATAAGCAGATCCTTGGGCATCCCTGGTCAGCCATCTCAACCTAAGCAGCAGGCCAAACCCAATGAAATCCTGTCTCAATATAAAACAGTAGATAGTTCCTGAAAAACAACAGCCAAGGTTGACCTTTAACCTCCACACCCAAGTGCACACACAGGCACGTATAACCTCCCATATGCATACACCCACCCATCCATACCCACCTACACACAGGTTCCAGACCTGCAGGTGCCAGCCTCAAGCTCAGCTAGGCCCCTGTTTGAGTTACCAGGCCTGCTAAGCCCCTTCCCTGAAGCATTAGAAACCTGGGGTGGTTCCCTGAATTCCATCCCCTGAGATAGGACACTTCTGCTCCCAGCCCAGGGGCCACTGCTGCATCACCAGCTCCTTGTCAGAACAAGGTGTTAGGACAGGAAAGTCATCGCCTTCTCTGCCCCATCCTATAGTCTTCCTCCCACAAGAAGTGTCCACAGACAAGCTGCTGAGAAATGACCTCTGAAGTGACTTCCAAAGCCAAGCCACAGTAGCAGGAAAGCTCTACAAGAGGACAGATCCTTCCCCTGGGGACACACTGCTTTTTCCTTTGTTAGCTTTACTTTATTTATTTGTGAGTTCGTGTGTGTGTGTGTGTGTGTGTGTGTGTGTGTGTACATGGAGAGGTCAGAGAACAGCTCTGTATGGAGAAAGTTCTCTCTTTCCACCCTTTGTGGGTCCCAGGGATCAAGCCTGCTTCATCAGGCTTGCACAGAAAGCATCTTTAGCCCCCGAGCCATATCATGGGCCATTAATTTTGAAATCCTATCTCCACTTCAGGTGGCACTAGGGAAGGAGACTCCATCTCTACAGACAGCCAAAGTTACAGACGTGAACTAGGACGGCTGTCTCCTCTCCCAGACACTGCCCTCCTTGTGGAAGAACCTTCAGTCTTCCAGATATGGGAGGGGAACAACCCAGGGAGAGGCGACCCTAGATGCTGCAGCTGTCCTGTACCCTTTGCACCAGGTACTTGGCACGTGAAAGGCAGGGAGCAGCATGGTCAGACCCCAGGCCTGCCTGGACAAGCTGTGGCCCCCAGTGTAGCATAGTCCATGCCCTCTACAAAGCCAGCCACCTCCCCAGATCCCCACAAAGCCCAGGAACTCATCCTCTGTCCCCCTGTTATGGGAAGAGGGGGCAATGCCTGCCACAGTGGGACTCTGCCCAGAAGCTTCCTCAACAAAAGATTCTCCAAGTTTGTTCCCCATAGTGTTTCCAAGTGTAACACACCTCTCTTTCACAGGCCCTAGCCTCTAACTGAACTTGTACAAGCTGAGTGTATTTTCTGAAACAAATCCCCCTGGCATCCACAGTACCGACTGTCAGGATTGGTGGAGGCAGGCCAATCAGGGAAGGGGGCTGTGGTAACACAAATAAAGGCTGCTAGGCAGTGCTCACCCTGCTACCTAATCCAAGGGCACCAGTTCCTCCCTGTGTCACAGGGAGATTAAAAGAGCTGTTCCTGTCAAGTCTGGTGTGCATGTCAGTGCAGACAGACAGACCTAAAATAAACAAATAAGTAGATATGTGTTGCAAACCTGTAATCCCAACACCCAAGAGGTAGAGGCAGGAGGACTACCTGCAAGTCCCAAGCCACATCAATCTATGTAGGGAGTTCCAAGCCAACCACAATACATGGTAAGAGTTTGTCTCAAGATAAAGTAAAAACAACAGCAAAACCCTACACAAACACAAAATAAGTAAATCAGGACTTAAGGAAACCAACTGGCTTCTCAGGGCACCGGTCCTTCTACCCATCCTATAGCTCACTTTTATGAACAAACTCCGAAACCTTCCTGCTTAGTCTAGAAGGTAACCAGTATCAACTCAGCCCCGCCTTCAGATGCCAAGGTCATCTTCAAGACAGCATCATCTTCCAGCACTGAGCACCCATGCTGCTTTCAGAGTAAAGGGGTGCACTATGGGTTCTAATTTAAATATCTGTTACCAGAACTTGAAGCTAACTACTTTCCTTTCCCCCAAAGAATTAATATCCCCTGCATTTCAGAACCCATCTGGTGCCAAACAGAGAGACACACCTACAGTCTCAGGTGAGGAGGGTTGGAAAAACCAAAGGTGACCAGCTAAGCGAGGCCAGCTGAGCTCTCTCCAGCTCCTGCTCACACATCAAAGAGAAAAAAGTAATTATTCAAAGCCTACATAAATGGATGTAATTTTAGGTACTACCAGTTCCGTTTAAAAATGCATGCATGGGTACAGTGATTATAGATATTTAGCTCACAGCAGCTATCTATCTATTATTTTCTAAATCCCAGCTCAAAATGTGCTAAGAAAAATACTTTTCTGAGCACTCCCCTGGCCAGGCTACGTAGGTATTTCTCCTCCCTTTAACCCTGACCATGGGCTCTGGTCCTTCTTCCCATCTCAGCTCACAAAGTCTTACTTTCACCCAACTCTAACCTACTCTTCTCCTTGTAAACCAGCCTGTTTCTGGTGAGACAGGTCAAAGGTTAAATCAGCAAACCTGCATATCTACTTAGCTGAACATTGACCCTGTGCCTGACACTGTCCACGGGGAGCTGGGGAGCTGTTTGGGACACAGAGCCCCCAGGACCAGCTCAGAGATGACAAGACCAGTATGGTGGTGTGGAAGGACCTCCTGTTAACGTGTTGTTTTTATTGATTAATGAATAAAGAAACTGCCTTTGCCTGTGATAGAGTAGAGCTCTACAGAGTAGAGTAGGCGAAAACTAAACTGAATGCTGGGAGAAAGAAGGAGGAGTCAGAGAGACGCCATATAGCCACCACCGGGGACAAGCCAGAACCTTGCCAGTAAGCCACAGCCTTGTGGCCACAGCCTCGTGGCGATACACAGATTAATGGAGATGGATTAATTTAAGATATGAGTTGGCCAGGAATATGTTTAAGCTATTGGCCAAACAGTACTGCAAATAATATGGTTTCTGTGTAATTATTTCGGGGCTGTGCAGCCGGGAACAAACAAGCCGCCTCACACAACAGTATGGTACTGTCACTTACCATCACCACCATCTGCTGGCACTCGGTCTCCCACGCAAGACAGTCATCCCTGGTTCTGAGCTGCAGCCTGCTTGCCTCCAGCCAGGCCTCCTCTGCCCTCAGAATCTCTACGTACTTGTGGTTTCTGAGGTGGGAGATCACCACCCTCAGGAAGACACGGTCCCCACTCTATGGTCAGCCTCGAGAGTGACCAGATCGTTATTAGACTGGCGGCATAACCTGGGCAGAGGTGAGAGTGGTGCAGTCCATCTCCACAGAGGAAACACCACCAGACTCCTGCTCCCAGAATTTCCTCTGAGCAAAAGCATGGGCACTGACAGACAGTTGTGGCCTGTCCCCTAAGACCTTTCATCCAGCTCTATCTGACAGACTGGCATGGATGAGGAGCTTCTGCCATGAAAGACACATGCCCACAGGCCTACAATGTGCAGAGCAGTGGGCACGGACCTGCAACTAGGTTATCACTTTTCCTTCTCAAATGACACCGGGAGGAAAAGAACATCGTTGCTGTGCAGATGCAGAAGCTGAAACTGGATGTGGTTTCACTTTCAGCACCATGAGAACCACCTGTGGCACCAGTGCGGGTTCCCAGCTCTGCCCCAAGAGGCTTAGATCCACATCCTGGACTGAGGCTCTAGCTGAGGCAGCTCATTAAGTGTGTCTAATAGAGACACAGAAGTTACTGCCTACCTGCAAATGAGCAAGATGCCCTGCCTGATAGTTCAAGCAGGAACCCCAAGGAAGCCTTCCACGAGGGCAGCACAGAGAGCAGGGAGTGAAAAGGACATACCAATCCCGAGCCCAGGAAACCTGTTCATGTTCCCTCTGGATAGACAGTCACACAACTCTTCCAAGATCAATAACTGCTCTTTGGTATTCAGCACCAATCATTTAGTTCCCAGCTTTTAATTACACACCCATCTCAATACAAAATCATAGTTTTCAGTGAGGCATGCTGGCAAGCCTGCAGTCCCAGTACTTGGGAGGCTGGGATAGGAGAACTGCCATGAGTTCAAGACCAGCCTGGACTACAAAATGAGATCCTGTCTAAACAACAAGAACAAAGATGAAAAGGAAAAGCAAATAGGCACAAATCTCCCTCTGTAGCCAGGCCTCAGGAGACTTCTCCAAGGACAGTAGGGCAGCCCCTCGGCCAACAGCACTGCACCTCCCCTAGCAAGGCACGTCCTTCACAGAACTAACAAAGCAGCCGCACTAAGGGTTAATTCTCAGTATGTGCACCGCTCTAGCTGGTCCATAAAGTCATCGTGGTCACTACCCCCACTTTCTAGGTAAAGAAACATGTGGACACAGAGGCTAATGTGACCCAAGCTAGAGACAGAACCAGGGTTTCAAGCCAGCACTCAGACTATATCATTGCTGATTTGTTCTTTTTGATCAGGGTTTCATGTAGACCAGGCTAGCCTTGACCTTACTGTGTAACTAAGGATAACCTTGAAATTCTGACCCTCCTGCCTTTACCTCCGCAGTGCTAGGACTACAGATGTGTGCCACCCATGCCAGGCTTAGGCAGCGCTTGGGGCTAAACCCAAGGCTTCGTGCAAACTGTGCAAGCACTTCACCATTCAAGCTCCATCCTTGTTCTACAACCACTGTGAGGCTCAGACTTAGATCAGCAATGGGAGCCCCTTGAGCAATGTTCCACCGTCCCTACCCCCATCGGCCCTCTTTCCTGAAGCCAAGTTGCTACTGCAGGCTTTGATCCAGGGCCCACCCAACACCTCCACTCCTCACACAGATGCTATGACCCACACCACCTGCTCCCCTGAACATGTCAGCACTGGCCTGCTACACAGCTGCCTGCCTTCCTCAATCTTCCCATGAAGATCCTCAGGCCCCTCCTCTCAGAGCCCAGCCCCCAACACCCAGACTGAAACTGGTCAGATCCTCTCTGCTCTTGCCCTGGGCATTGCTGAAAACAGGTAGAGTGTCTTCTGTCTCTGTCCACAGGGCCCAGTGTGAAAACCCTTCCACTTCCAACCCTGTAACTGAATAGATGACTCTGCCAAAACCACCCAGCCTCTGGCTAAATTCTCTAATGAGGCACTCGCCTCTTCACAACCCACTGGGTCCATCTACAAACAACTATGGCCAACTCAATTTACAAATGGAGACAACACAAATATGGCAGTTTTCAGACCTTGTCTGGTCCTGGCCCATAGGAAGGCCAGGCAGCATCGGCCTGGGCACAGAATGGAATGGTCCTCACTACATTCACACATGGTAGAGTGGGTTCCTGGGAGGCCCAAGAGAGTGCATGCTATCTCCAAGCTGCCAGTCCTAGATAGGAAGTGCTGGAGAGCCTGAGAGCCCTAGCTGAGACCGTCTAGCTCTCTGGCAGGCCCTGGCACACTAAGTAGGCTTAAGAGGCTCATCGGTCCCTAAGCTGGGTCAGTTGACATCTGGGGAGGAGGGAAAAGGAGAGGTGGAAAGGATTAAGGTGTGTGTGGTGGGTGGGGGAGGATACTCCAAATGAAGAGATTCCCTCCAGAGCACCAGGAATCTCCTCACCACCCTTACCTGCCTGAGAGGCGCAGCTCACTCACTCTTTCCTCAGGGGGTCTTTCTGAGGAAAGCCCAAGATGCTTCTGCCTTGGGATTCTCTGGGAAGGTGCAGAGAAGGAATGGGAACTGGAGCAGGAGGCACCATGGGCCAGGGTAGAAACAACATTAAATTTGGAGTCAGGATGTCTCAGGTTCAAGTCCCAACTGATGCTCTGGTCGCAGGCAGCTCTTTAGCTCCCCACCTGTGCCTCAAATGCCTGATGTGTACAAGACAATTGAAATGCCTGCCTCTAGGAGTTGTTTAACTGTAAAGTGTCAGACACCTATGATCTGAAAAACACTAGACACCTTGTCTGTTCTCCAGATGGCTGCCAGGTTAAGGAGCACCACTCATACAGCCTAGGAAAGAGACAGACCCAGCCTTTCCACACCACCCTGGGCTCCTGCAGCCTAGGCAAGTACCTGTGACCTGGTTGAGAGTTTTTGCTTCAAGGCTCTTAGCATGCTTGTTATTTACTTAGTTAGTTTGTTTGTTTGTTTTGAGACAGGATTTTGCTACAAGCTGAGCTCAAACTCACAACATTGATGCCCCTGCCTCAGCCTCCTGAGTGTTGGAAGTCCAGGCATGCACCACAATGTCTGTCTTAATTAACTCTTTACTTGAAATCACTGTAAATGTATGTAAAAGGTTCAAGAGTAAAGAGAATGCAAAGATGGATCGCAGCTCAAGAGCACCTGTTCTTCCAGGGGACCTAGGCTGGGTTCCCAGTACCCACGACCATCTGTAACTCCAGTTCCAGGGAACCCAACTCCCTCTTCTGACCTCTGCAGGCACAAGGCACACATGTGGTGCACAGATATAAACAAAGGGAAATTTTCATACACATAAAATAAAATAAATAAACAAATCCATAAAAGGCTTGCTTGCTTCAAGCTTGCTTTTTGGTTTTTCAAGACAGGGTTTCTTTGTGTCACAGCCTTGGCTGTCCTGGAACTCACTCTGTAGACCAGGCTGGCCTTGAACTCACAGAGATCCTCCTGCCTTTGCCTCCTGAGTGTTGGGATTAAAGGTGTGTGTGGTGGCTCTGAGCAAGCTGGATGAGAGGTAGTCTAGTACAACTCAGTCCAAGCAGATTCAGCCCAGATTAGAAGCCAAGCCTGGAAAAGTGGCACAAGCTTTTAATCCCAGCACTCAAAGGCAGAGGGAAAGAATTCTGTGAGTTCAAGACCAGTATGGTCAATCCAGAGAATTTCAGGCCAATCACAGCTACATAAGAACACCCTGTTGAAAGAGAGAGAGGCAGGAGGAGAGAGAGAGAAAGAGGGAAGAAGGGAAGAAAGGAAGATGACCCTCATGGCAGCTGTTGGGTGGTTTTCCTCCAGACACTAACAGTGTTTAGGGGACTAAGATCCAGAAAGACCAGAAAGCCAATGACTGGTCTCCCCATACTTCCTTGTCACCTAGGACCTCCTGGGGCAGATGTTTTTATTTGGGAAAATGCAAACAGCAGACCCGATACAGCTTACCAAAGCAGTGATCCCAAGATAGGTGAGAGAGAGGATGAATCAATTGTAAAGTCTGCAGAAGCCAGGTGTGGTGGCGCAGGCCTGTTATTCCAGCACTTGGGAGGCAGAGGCAGGAGGATCAGCAGTGTGGCCAGCTTGGGACTCACAGTAAGACCCTGTTTTGACCACCAAGGGTGGGAAGTCATTCAGTGGTAGAAAACTTGCCCAGCAGTTCCAAAGCCCTGGGTTCCAACCTCAGCACAGCAAAAATGAAGTCTGCATACATGACATTTTCTCTATCTCAGTCTCCTAGGAAAGTAGACCTTCCCCTTCTGTCATTAAGTTTATGGTCCCATGTCCCCTTCTGTCATTAAATCTGTGGTTCCTGTGTCTGAGAAGCCCACGCTAGGGTAAAAATACCTCCAGGCCTCTCCCTGAGTCTGGAAAGGGGGAACTAATAGGTGACTGTAGAAAATCACTTTACCCTACGGACCAAATTTCTGCAGCCAAAATAAAATCATGTTAAGAGTTGAACCAGATAATGTTCGTGGAACACTCTGCAGAAAACAAAAACATTTATTCAAAACAATTCTCTTTCCCAGAAGTCTAAAAACAAATGTTTTGACAGCCGTGTGACAAGAGGCGAACACCACCATATTCCTCCAGGTTCTTCCCTGTGCCAATATTGACTCACAACACCACGCCACTCTGAGATGTTGGAGTGGGCATCACAGTAAGTCACCCAGCACCCCACATCCCAGTCGGTCCTGCTAACTGCCCACCCTCCAAAAACGGTGACTTGACCCAGAGTCTTGTATATGCAATTCAAAATCCACTACTGAGCGGGAACCCCCATTACCCCCATCCCCCTGCCCTTTTCTTTCTACTTTTACATTTGCATCAGCCTCACTAAACGGCCTGCTCCAGCTTTGGACTCAATTGCTCTGTAACCCAGGAAGATCTGGGGTTTGCCATCCTGCTGCTTCCTGCTCACAACCTTCTTGTCAAAACCCTAAGAAGTGCCAAATTTGTCCCCGTGATATGTAAAGAGAATGAAAAGACTGTCCCGAGGCACAAGCGGGTGTTTCTTATTATTTTCTCTTTTGTAGTGCTGAGAGCGGAGCCCAGTCCTCCAGTCCTCGACACAGAAGAAACTCAGTGCAGGAGAGACTCCCACCCACCCTCTTCACACAGATCTACCTGCTGCAGGGGTAACTGGCTCCTCCATGGGTCAAGAGCCTGGCAGCTTTAATCATTTTTCTTAGAGCTTTCTCCAGCTCTTTGGAGGGCCCATTTTGAGATTGTGCCACAAACCACAGCTTTAAATCCTTCCTCCAGCTTTTCACAGGAAACTTTGTTAGTGCTTTCCCACAGATCCAGTGCTAAATCCGTGATCCGGCTTTCCCCCCTGATAAAGTCACCAGGAAGTGCAAGGTAAAGTGTGGGGTTATACCCAAACCAGCCAAGCCCTAGAACCTACTCACCCTCCAACAATGAGGCTTCGGGAGGTCCACCTCAAATACACGTATGCCATTAGCACCCAGAATTCATGGTGTGACTGTCAATTTCTGGTCTGAAATAAAGTTCTGGAAATGCTGTGTCCAAGTTTCAATAGCTTTCCTCAAGTGCCTTCCAGCTAATAGGGACATCCCCCTCGACATCTGTCACATCTGGTTGACTCTTCACTACCTCTTTAAACTGACTGAAAGATGAGGTGCTGCATGCACAAGGCACATCCTAAAAACCGGTGTGGTCTACAGCAGCGTGTCTTTGAGGGAGGCTAGAAGCCATGGCTCTCACCTAGCCCAGCTTTCCCGCTTCTCCCAG
Organism: Arvicola amphibius; assembly: GCF_903992535.2. Taxonomy (NCBI): domain Eukaryota; kingdom Metazoa; phylum Chordata; class Mammalia; order Rodentia; family Cricetidae; genus Arvicola; species Arvicola amphibius. The sequence goes on from NC_052047.1 coordinate 118,262,585, forward strand.
CCTATGTCCCTATGTGCCACGTGGCCTCGCTTCCCCTCACCCTGTCCAGTGGGCCTTGAGTCTGCACACTCCCGTACTGTGTTTTACAGGAGGGCATGGTGCTGATGAGTCATTCGGCATCAGAGGTGAAATGACCTGATATCTACATGTAAATCAATATTGATACTTGATATAAATAGATATGAATTATAAAGCATATAATATATACTTTAAGCTTTTCTTTACTTAGAATGATATTAAACAAACCAGAAAATAGTGATGTGCACTATTAATCCCAGCACTGGGGAGAGGCAAAAGCAGGCAGACCTCTCTGAGTTTGAGGACAGCCTGGTGTAAGAAGCAAATTCCAGGCCAGCTAGAGCTATAAGACTGTCTCAAAAAAAAAAAAAAAAAAGACATGAAATAGCAAATTTAAAAAAGACAAAAATATGACAAGTCTTAAAAAATATGCAAAAGGAACATGTTTTATATTGTAGGTTTGATGATTTATCTCCTTTTGTTTGACAAAAGGGCTTCTTACAATTCAGTATATCTGAAGATGGCCTTGAACTCTTGGACCTCCTGACTCCACCTCCAGAATGCTGGAATTGTTGGTTGAACACAGTCTTACAATGCAGTTGTGTTTTGGAGACAGATACTCCAATAGGTCATAGTTTCCTGTAGCCCAGACAGGGCTCTAACTCAGTGTGTCACCAAGGACAACCTTAGACTCTTGCTGGCCTTACCTCCTACTCCCAAGTGCAAAGATTAGTGTGCCACCACACCCATTTGACGATAGCACCTTCACTGGCACCCCCTTCCCTTTCAATAAGGGCCTTTCCTTTTTATTTTGCATGGGACCTGGAAGCTACGACACTGGCTCTGCCCGTAGGATGTTTCAGGCTACAGAGCTGGGGGAGACATTAAAAAACCAGCTCCAGGGCTGGAGAGATGGCTCAGAAGTTAAGAGCACCGCCTGCTCTTCCAAAGGTCCTGAGTTCAATTCCCAGCAACCACATGGTGGCTCACAACCATCTGTAATGGGGTCTGGTGCCCTCTTCTGGCATGCAGGCATACACACAGACAGAATATTGTATACATAATAAATAAACAAATAAATAAATAAATATTAAAAAAAACAGCTCCACTCCAAGCCTTCAGTGTGTCTTTCTCGAGTCCTACTACCTAGGGAAGGGCACCTGCACAGGATGGCCCCACAACTCCCCAAAGATAAGGCTGGAGGACCTGAACTAGGTGGCGCCTTGTGTAATCGGTTGGTCCCTGTCAGGACCTTGAAACAAAGGTAGAACACGCCAAGGGAAGTCAAGGAAAGTGGGGGGTCTAGTCCAATGGCCAATATATGAGGACATCCCAGATGTGAAGCACTGAGCTCATATGATCAAGGAGCCAGAAAAGGCTGCCTCAGCCCTACTGGCCAGGATTCTGCTTTGAGTGTTGCTATTGACAATGAGTAACTACATCCAAGATGCCTGGGTCCAAACGCCAGCCCCAACAGGTCTTCTCTTGGCTTCCCTGCCTCTATTCCATACACAAGCCTCCTCTCTAGCCAGGAATTTTAAAAGACTGGACTACGTAATGAATACCCAAGGTTTCTTGGGGACACAGCCTCTCCCATGAATACAGAGGACAAATGGACTGGTGTCAAGCCTCAGAAGCAGTGGACATGTCTGCCCTCAAGGAGCAGCCTCTGAGAGAGTGTGGTATGCCCCCTGACCCTCAGCACACAAGTGCACAGCCCTAGAGCTGAGCCTATGGCTCAGACCTGTAAAATCCCATCTATTTGGGAACTAAGGCAAGAAGACTGCAAGTTCAAGGCTGGCCTAGGCAGCTCAGTGAGATTCTGTCTCAAAATGAAGAGTAAAGAAGGCTGGGGCAGGTGGTGCACAGTTTTCTGACAGAGTATTTGCCTAACACCCTTGAGCTAGATTCATTACATGAGGCTATGTCTTAAAACAAAACAAAAAGCTTAGTACAGCACTAAGAAAGCTGAGGTAGGGGAATTATTACGTGTTCAAGGCCAGCAGGGCTACAGAGTTAGACCCTGTCTCTAAGTAAATAAATCAGACAACAGCTATGAATAGCAGTAACAGTTCCTGTATTTTTCTAAGAACTCAAAAAGATTAAGTAAGCACCATGTGGTGCTTAACTAGCTCTTAGGGAACTAGAAAGTTCAAGGCCAGCAAGCGCCCAGACTACACTGTAAAACCTTGTCTTTAAAAAAAAAAAAAAAAAAAAAAGAGGGCCAGATGGTGCAGATCTCTGTGAGTGCAAGGTCACCCTGGTCTACAAAGTGAGTTCCAGGATGGCCAGAGCTACATAGTGAGACCTTATATAATTAAGAACAGGAGCTGGAAAGATAGATAGCTCAATAGTTAAGATCCCTGGCTGTTCTTCCAGAGGACCCAAGTTCAATTCCCAGCACCCACATGGCAGCTTACAATTGCCTGTAACACCATCTCCAGGAGATCCAACACCCTCACACAGACATATATGCAAGCAAGACACCAATTCATATAAAATGAAAATAAATAAATCATGGAAGAAAGGGAGCGAGAGAGGGAGAGAAGAGAGAGGGAAGGAGGGAGGGAGGGAGGGAAGGCTGGAGAGATGGCTCAGCAGTTAAGAGTACTGACTGCTCTTCCACAGGACCCAGGTTCAGTTCCCAGCACCTGCATGGCAGCTGAGCTGCCTGTAACTCTAAGATCTCACACCCTCACACAGACATACCTGTAGGCAAAATACCAACGCACTTGGGTGCTGGGATTAAAGGTGTGCACCACCACCGCCTGGCCACAAAATCTTTTCTTAAAGTGGATGGCCACACCATCTCACCTGTAGTTGGGAGAATCATTAATGTAAAACGTAGCCAAAAGTGCATAAATAAACTAAAATCCACATTTCATAATTCAAGGTTTTTTGCTTTAAGAAACAGACTCTAGATTAACATCTCTGCTACACAGGATGCAATGGCACACACCTGGTTCCCCAGCCCTTGGAGGACAGAGACAGGAGTATTCTGAATTCAAGACCAGTCAGTCTAAGGATCACAGCAAGATCTTGTCTCAGAAAACTGGGGACGAGGCTTGGAGGCGACACACTTGTCCAGTATGTGCGATTTCCTGTGGTCATGCCTCCACGCTTATGAAGAAATTTAAAAAACAAACAAACAAAACAAAACCATGAAAGGAGGAGGGGACTTGTGAGGAAGAAGAGTTCCAGAGGGAGTGGGAGTGGATAGGAGGAGTAATGTGGTGGAGGAGGATATGATCAGAACACATTAAACAACTGGACAGGATCTGGAATCACCTGGGGAGGACATGCTTCCAGGAACATCTGTGACTCAGTTATTCAGATTAGGTTAGTTTCTGATAATGCCTGTGAGAGATTATTGGAATTAAGTAAACTGAAATAGAAAGACCCATCCAAAAAGTAAGAAGCATTATTCCTGGGCTTAAAAAGAAGTCAGCAGAGCAAGCATTTTCTGTGTCCTCTTGACTGTCAGTGCGGTGTGAGCGGATGCTTCGGTTCCTGCTGTCTTAACCCCTGCATGGTAGACTGTGACCTTGAACTGTGAGCTGGCATTAGCTGTTCTGTGGTGATACAAATGAGAATGGCCCCCATAGGCTCATATTTCTGAATGTTTAATCACCAGGGAGTGGGGCTGTTTGAAAGGATTAGAAGGACTAGGACTAGGAGGTGTGGCCTTGCTGGAGGAAGTGTGTCACTGGGCGTGTGTTTAGAGGTTTCAAAAGCCCACGGCCAGGCCCCAGTCTCTCTCTCTCTCTCTCTCTCTCTCTCTCTCTCTCTCTCTCTGGATGTGGAGGTACTGCTCCAGCACAATGACTACCTCATGCTCCCTGCCATGATGAGAACAGACTTACTCTCTGAAACTGTCAGCGAGCCCCAAGGTTCCTTTAGAAGAACTACCCACGGCCACGGTGTCTCTTCACAACAATAGAACAGTGGCTAAGACACCTTCCTTCAATAAATTGTTCCTGTCCAGGCATTTGATCGCAGCAACAGGAAAGAAACTAAGGCGCTTATGGATGGCGTTGTCAACGAACCAAAAGAAAAACAAAACGCACCTCTGGTAAGTAGCAGGAACAACTGACACATCCTGAAAACACCACACATCTTTCCCCGAGTAAGGAAACAAAGTCAGCCATAACTCTGTTCGGTCCCTCTGACTTTACTGACTCTTTAGAAGATGCTTCCCCCCCCCAAAAAAAACCCCACAAATCCAGAAATTCTCAGTCTAAGAAATCAGGCAGGGTCAGGCAGATAGTTCAGTGAGCAAAAGGTGCTCACTACTAATCCTGACAGTGACCTGAGTTTGACCCCCTCTCCAAAGAACCACATGATGCCAGGAGAGAACAGACTCCCCAGGATTGTCCTCTGACCTCTGCACACCCCACGGCACACTGCAGCGCGCATGTGCATGCGCACACATTCGCTCACCCTCATTCAATCACACAGCTATCTCAACCTTCCTAACGCTGAGGCCCTTTAATGTCATTCCTCATGTTGTTATGGTGACACCAACCATAAAATTACTTTCATTCTACTTCCTAACAGTAATTTTATTGTTGTGAATTGTAATGTAAATATCCAAGTTTTCCTGTGATGAATTGTAATGTAAATATCCATGTTTTCCAATGGACTTAGGTGACCTCTGTTGAAGGAGTTGTCAGACCCTCAGAGGGGTCATGACCGCAGGTTGAGAACCACTGATCTATATGGCTTATTCTCATCTTTTTTTTAAAAGATTTTTTAATTTATTATGTTTCCAGTGTTCTGCCTGCATATATACCTGCATGAAAGAAGAGGGCATCAGGTGGTTGTGAGCCACCATGTGGTTGCCAGGAATTGAACTCAGGACCTCTGGAAGAGCAGCCAGTGCTCTTAACCCCTGAGCCATCTCTCCAGCCCCCCATAGTCCCATCTTAAATATAAAATCACAGAATGAGATCATTTTGTTGTTGTTTTCTCTGTGTAACAGGGTTTCTCCGGCTGTCCTGGAACTTGCTATGTAGACCACACTGACCTCAAACTCACAGAGATCCACCTGCCTCTGCCTCCCAGTGCTGGGATCAAAAGTGTGTGCCAACACTGCCTGGCATAAACCACCTATTCAATGTCTCTCCCACGGCTTCTTGTGGGAAAAAAAAAATCACCTATTCAAGCCTGTTTCTACCCCAGCCTTCCCATCTCAAAGATATGGGCACCACCATTCAGGTACCTCTAGAAGTCATCTGTGTGCATGTGTGAGTGTGTACATGTATACTTGTTTGCATTCTTGTGTGTACATGTGCATGAGTGTGTATGTATGTGTGTACCTGTGGATATAAAATCCAAGTCAAGCTCATGTGTTGCTTTCCAGACGTCCACCTTGGTTTTGGAGACAGCTTCTCTCCCTGGGACCTGGGACTTACAGACTAGGCTAGGATGACTGGCCAGCAAGCCCCAGACTTTCCTGTCTCCACCTCCCCAGAGCTAGGATTGCAAGTGTACGCCAGTACACTGGATTTTTATGGGCTCTAACAGGAGTCCTCATGCCTGCGTGACAAGCACTTAAGGAACTGAGTGAGCTCTCTCCCTGGTCCACTAGGAGTCGTCTTTGAATGTTCTTTCTCTCAGACAGCATCCAATCCGTTAGGAAGGTCTAAACCCTCCATCCAAAGCACAGTCTGAATCTAACGACAGTTCTCCACGTCTGTTCTACACCCTCCACTAGTTTTCTCTGGACCACAGTCACAGCCTCCATTACTCTCTGCTTCCCTGGCACAGCTGCCCACCCAGACCCCATTCTGCCTAAAACTGCCAAGCAGAGCATGCCATTGTCCCATTTAAAACCCGAGTCTCCCTGGGCTCAGACGAGAGCTTAGCGGCTCTTTACCTCGGTCCAGTCTCACCATTTACCTCCCTACCTGGGACTCCCCAGTGCCACTCTCCCTCGGTCACCACCTTCAAGCCACACAAGCCTCTTTGCTCGTTGAACTTGAAGGTTTTGGGGCCTTAAACATTTTTCTGAAATGTTTTGCCCCTACTCGTCACCACAGCAAGGATCCTTCTTGTCATTCAAACTCCAAATGTCACCTGCTCAGAAAACGTCATCACAACCTTCCAATCCAACAAGTCATCCAACACTCCTCACATCCCTTCGTGTTAATTTTCTGCACAGCAGTCGCCGCTGCCAGCTCGCTGTTTTCTTTCCTCTTGTGGGTATCATTTCAGCGGGCAGGAACATTGAGCACCTCCCTTCCATAAATCTCATCCATCAGTCCTAGCGAGTACCAAGCGGTGAGGAAGGCTTGGGGACTTTCTTCACATATTCTGACCCAGGTCTAAACCGTATTTCCAACTTGGTGAAAATATGAATTCTGAATCATAGTCTCCCACAGTACATACACCTAGTGCCATTCAAATCACCCGCCGGAAGATCTTTGGCTAGTTCATTCATTGGATAAACAAACATTTACCGAGCTCCTACTCTGTGCCAGTGGGGCAAAGGATCAAAGACAAGTTCTGACTCCCAGGAACCACAGGAAGCAAAGCGAGGAACGCAGGCACACAGGTACCTTCCCGGAGCGGGAAAGAGTAAGACTGTACGCGTGCCCCTTGTGGCTTCGAGGTCAGATCCACACAGCCCAACGGACCCAGAGAAACTGGTGGAGCAGCACCCCGCGGCTCAGGCGGCAAAGCTCCCACTCTACTAGCCCAGGCAAAGCAGACAGTGCGCGTTCGTCTGCGGCCGGCGCCAGCCGAAGAACCGCGGGTAGAGTTCCAGGATTACCATTGGCTGACCGGGAGCCCCACCCCCATCCCATCACTGGGGAACAAGGATGCAGCCGCCGGGGTCGCGCTCCAACTCTCCTAGGCGATCCCAGCCAGCGTGGCCAGACACCACCTTCCACTAGCGTTGCGGGCCCTCTTCCCCCTCCCCCACGCCCAAGCCCTCAGGCCACACTCCCGACCCACACGAGCCCCACTCCCTGACACCCGCCACTGTGCCCAACGCATGCCCGGGGGTAGGCGTGTCCCGGGAGCCGCGGAGTTTGCTGGCTCGACCGTGGGCGGACTGGACCAGGCCAGGCCCCCTGCGGCGCTGCGAGCCCGGGTGCGCGGCCGTCCCCGAGCCCGCCACCCTCGGGCACACAAACCCCGAGCGCCGAGCCCGCCAAGGCTACGCAGGAGCGAGTCAGGTGCGGCCGCACTCACTCGATAAAGAAGCTGGCGCCCTCCTCCGTGAAGCCCTCCTCCCAGCCGCGCGGCAAGTCTGCGGGAAGGCGAGAAAAGTCGGTCAAACTCCCGCAGCCGTGGCGCCCCCCACACCCGCCACCGCCCCCCGCCGACCCCGCGCCCACCTGAGCGGATCATGTGACCCGAGTTGACCGGCTCGCCGGTTCGCGGGTGCAGCCAGGTCGTGCAGCCGAGCTGGTCACTGCGGGAGAGGTGCACCTGTTAGCGCCACCGCCCCACACGGCCGCCCCGGGCCCCAACCCCCGGTGCCCGACCCCACCCGAGTGCCGCCGCCCCTCGCGCACTTGATAAAGAAGACACGGCCGTCCCGACAGACGCCGTACGACCAGTGCTCAGGTAGGGTGTCCCGCCCGACCGCAGCCGCCATGTTCGCCCAGCGCTAGAGCCCCGGGCCGGGGGAGGGGGGAGGGGTAAAGGGGCGGGGCAAGGGGCGGGGCCCTTGTGGGGG